>NC_139971.1:34912053-36112053 GCF_963993115.1 Abramis brama
GCGGCAAAGTGCCTTTACGTTCAGACAGGAAGCGCCGCTAAGCTTCCAGTCCAGCATGCACCTGGACGCCAACCTCTTGTGTCTTATAAAAAACTCTCCCTCTTTCCCTCCTTTCTTCCCTCCCTCTGTGCGCAGGGCTACAGGCCATGTGGAATTGATATTAGAGATTGTGATGCAGCAGGTCATCTCCGAGGGAACAGGGGGTTGGATGTATCGTGCAAGACGCCACGCTAGCGAAATCATACCTGTCTGAACAGAGGAGTCCCAACCACTGCCGCACTCTGTAGATTCAGCCTCTTCAACTGCTACCGAAAAAGAGAGAGAGAGTATTAGAGTGCTTGTGTAGCCAAATCGCACATTTTTGAGCACACAAACATGTACGGCATTCTTCTCAGAAGCGTGCCACATAAACAGCGGCCCATCATGAGTCTATGATGCGTTCAATCTGATTGTTGGATCCACATAAAAGGGATTTGTTGTGTGTAAGTGCTCTTTGTTTGTCTATGTGCTAATTTTGGAGGTGCAAAAACAGGTAACAGGAGGCAGTGAGATGAGAGGAGGAATGTGTGATAAAGGTTTTCCTGGGCATAGTCAAGGAAGGAAGCCCCACTGGCACACAAACAGGAAGCAGCAGTGTTCATGACACAATAAGAACTTGGACCCCCCCCACACACACACACACATTACCGGTCTCTACAAAACTCCTTGTAGCCTGGAAGCACTTTGGCACACAGTCTAGAATGGAAACACACACTTTAACTTTACAGCAACAAACAGTCTGTAATTTGCGTAACCCCTCCACACATTTGACGATAGAGGCATCAGTGCATGAAGGAATATGACAAATAATTTCTAACAGCACTTTATCAGCATGAATGAACTATTAAGTGTAGAAGTCTTCACACTCAGCGAACAATGTCCATGAAGAAGGAACAAAAAGCAGGAAAGATAAACATCAACGATGAGGTTCAAAAGAGGCTAAGACACTAATTAAGTTATCAAACTAATCACATGAAGATTTAGAGCGTTAATAAAGCCAAAAATGAAACTATTATTATTATTTACTCACCCTTATGTTGTTTTAAACCCTTGCAACTTTCTTTTTTCTGAGGAATATTGGAGGCGGCATTGGAGCGATTGTTCACGCTGCTCTTTTTCAATTCTATTAAAGTGAAGGCGGACTGGAGAGGTCAAGCCTTAAATAAAAAAGTTCAAATAATAAAATAAAATAAATAATAAAAAAACTAAAATGTTGATATAATGAGCTTCAGGAATATTTTAATGAATAAAAACTAGTTTTGTAATATTCCTCAATTAAAGCAAATGCATGGCTTTAGAAGACTTGGAATATAGCCTACTGTTGTTTGGATAATTTGTATTGTTTTTTTTGTTTGTTTTTTCTTTGCCATCTTCAAGCTCCAGTCTGCATATTATCATTTGTAAGTTGCTTTCCATTTCAGTGTCTGCTACATAAATGTGTAAAATCGTTTGTGGAAGAATGAAAGTCATACAAGTTAAGAGTGATATGACAGACATTTAATTTTTGTGTGAGCTGTTTCTTTAAATAGAGTTTTTATGTGAGAAAAGAATCAAAAGTGGGAACAAGAAAGACAGAGAGAGCCAGAGAAAGCACGAGAGAGAGACTGAATCTGCTCTGTGTAAAGGAAATTGTGGTTAGATATGCTCCCACTGGCATTGGGCATCACTGCAGTCTCACTAAACCCACTTCCTCTCAGGAAAAGACTCAGAGAAAGAGGGGAAAAAATGAGAGACAAAAGAAGAGAGAGAGAGAGAGAGAGAGAGAGAGAGAGAGAGAGAGAGAGAGAGAGAGAGGCAGGAACTGCACTATCCCTGACAGCCATACTGCATTCCTTCCACATTATCAGTTCCTTAATTACACACAGACTCTCTTTTTCTCTCAAATATGCACACACCACTGCAGAAAGTGCTGTCTGAGCCACCGTACACTGCTCTCGTCGAGGCTGCTCCCAGCAGGGTGGTCGGTGTGAACTTGACTCCCCTACCACCCTCCCTATTCCATATTCTACTCCCAAGCCAAGGCCAACAGGCCCCTGTTTTCCCTCTCAGAACTGCGGAATATCAGGACCGCAGACACTCCAGCCAGGAGTTCCAGAGAAAAGCCTGCCGTCGAGGCCCGAGGAGCCAAGCCAGGTCAGAATGACTGGCCTGTTACTGGACGCCAAGCGCTAGAGCCCAGAAACAACAGAAGGCCTTTGCTAACAGGACACTGAGGTCTTCTCTTCCACTCCTTTCAAAGTCAAGGGATACATACGTCACACCTCTCTTTCCCTTGCTCTTGTCCTTTGTTTCAAAGTCTCTCACATTTTCCACCTCCGTTACTCAATTTTGCAGTCTTAAATGACGTTTGCCTGGATTTTCGCATCTGTTTATTCTTGTTCCAGACTTGGAGGCAGTGCTGCTGGGTAGAACTGGAATGCATTTAATTCATAAACAGATTTCAAAAATCAAGTGCTTAGGTCATCCTCAAAATATGGTGACAAACATGTCCCTCGAGTTTTCTGTCATGAAGAAAGTCATCATTGTGTAACCTAAAATAAAAATAAAAACATTTTGAAATTATATTGTTTTGCATATGAAATAAATAATAATGGTAATAATCTATTATTATTATTAGCCAGGTACCTGAAAAAATACTTCTATCACTTTCTTTATAACTCTCTTTATTTTCCAAGGTTAAACATCAGTTTAAGTTCTGCAAACAGAGCTAAACAAAATAATATTTTAAATATTTTAAATATATTGAAGGGGGTGGATTCTGGAATCCACTTACTGTTCTATATTATATCAGTGGTGGGCCGTCAGGGCCAGCAAGGCCTTCAGAATCACTGACTAGAGCTTTAATATATATTTTTTATTTCCATTTAATACACAGTGATAAATGATTCCCAATAGTACATTCTCTTAATTCCATAGCTTTTCTCTTGGTTGCGCTGCTTCCAGTAGTGTATGTTTATGTTAGAGCTTTAATCCAATCATATTTCAGCCATCATGTGTTGCCAGGGTCAAAGAAATCTGCCTTGAGGCCTTCAGAACTACCCTGGAAATCCAGAGTTCTCGCGAGAGCACAAGTTGAATTTTCTCAGTGAGTTACTCTGGCATCGAGTAATGATGCTCATTAAATATGCCCTTGTGTGTATCCGAGCTGCACCAATCACATCGTGTTATCTGATATAGGCGGGCCAGAGGCGAGCTAAACAGATGACGACTGTGATGTGACGTCGAAGTCATTAGTAAACATTGCAAAATGGCTATGGATGAACACCAGTTGTTTGAAACGGCTTTGGCTGCTATAATGAATGAGTTAGACTTGGCTTTTTATCTAAAACAGGAACAGAAGACGGCACTCGAATCGTTCCTTTGCAAGAAGGACGTTTTTGCTGTTTTGCCGACCGGATACGGCAAAAGTCTAATCTACCAGTTAGCTTCGCTGGTAGCTAAGCGTATGGGGCTTGTTGTGATTGGTCGTAGTGTTATCCAATTGCGTGCAGCGAGATTTTCAAATGCATGCTTGGTGTCGCCCCTTGAGCTGGGCAATTTTCATTAGTCGATGCCAGACCATTAATCTTTCAGATTTAGGTCAGGATTTCCAGGCTACTTCAGAACATAGACTGTAAAAAAAGATGGACGACGACCCTTCATTCTCTTCCATTGGTGAAAACTGAAGCCCTAATATGGCGCTGACATCTTGCGCAGATTTGGGACCTGCTTCTGCGCAGTAGTGAGTGTGGGACCCAAGTCTGTGCAGTAGTGAGCAGGAAGTAAAGCCGCGATATCAAGGTCCCGCCCTCACTCTCGCAGAAACTGTTAGTACAGTTTACTGCAGAACAACTCATTATGTCAGTGTGAAATAAACAGTTATGGACATGTAGAAATTAAAGCTCAAGCTCCAATCTCCTCCCGAAAATCACCAAAAAGTCTGTTGGTGCCTAAGGGCGTTTTCACACCTGAAAGTCTGCACCGAACCAAAGTTCATGTTTTGATACATTTTATACATTCAGTAAGTTTTGGTTTGGTTTCACATTGCAATTATGTGAGCGCACTAAATAACTTTACATGACATACTTGCGTCCTGTCGTCATCATCTATGTGGGCTGCATCTTGACATTGATTGGTTTGTAAATGGACGTGCGTCTGACGTCAGCGTGGTCAATTCGGCGGGTAACTTTGACAAGAATGAATGAACAGACGCATATCGTTGCCACTATACTGTTATTATTACGCCATTACTACCTGCAGCACCAACTACACTCGAGGCTAGTTCATCTGGCGAATTTTAACGTCCTCGTTGTGCGAACATTTTATCGTCGCCAGCAGGAAAGGAGGAGAAGACTGCAAGCAATCCTGCGAGAACCACCGGAACTTCCTGTAAATGGTCTGAAAGTCCGAAACATACAGAAAATGCTTTCACACTAGAAACGAACCAAACCTTTGTTCAGTTTGATTCGGACCGAGACTACCTCTTTTCGTCTGACCAAATTTCGTCTGTTTGGTCCGGACCGTGGTCCGGAGGAGGTTTCACACCTGTAATTTTGATTCGGATCAAACTGAAAAGTCCGAAATCCGGACCAAACAAGGTAGGTGTGAAAGGGCCCTAAGTGACTACTTCGTTTAGAGACGCTGTCAATCACAGCTGTCAATCATTCATGACGTCACATTCCAATTTTTATAGCATCAAATAACTAACTAATTAAACGAACACTTAAATTTACATCAGCGTGAAAAAAACGACCTAAAATGACAGAAAACATCTTTGAAAATTTTTTATTTGAAGTGTAATATGATTGTTTAGTTTCCATCGCGTTCATTAGACTTCATGGGGAGGCGGGCTTTATGACCTATACTGGGACCAGCCACCGGGGGGCGATTGAGACACTTTGGCTTCACTTTTCAGGACTTGTGCGGCACGCTTGCTTCAGAATCGATAGTGCGGGCGCCTGTAGCTTAAATGAATGGCAATGAATGGCAATGGTAATCAGTCAGATTTAATCAGCCAATCAGATTTCGATTAGACTGTACTGGGGCCATCTAGCAGGCGTACAATAACGTCAGCATTTTCACGTCCTTTGATTGGATGGTCAGAGCACGTAGCCTACTTAATAGACCTAGAAGAAGTCAGAGCTAGCTAACTATATTAATACCATGGTCTGGATGAATACTCGATTCTGATTGGCTGCAGGGTGTCCATTCAAAAGTGATAGAGGACACCTAGTAAATAAACCGTCAGGCGTAACCAGGGAAACCAAGTTATTGTTTGTAAAAACTTTAGATTTCGATTGTAAAACTAATTAAAATATGAACTAATGTTTTAAAAATGTGTTATTTGGCAAGTGACCATGGTATAAGCGGGTTAATGCCCTTCGAGGTGTCCATTGTCAGGTATTAATGGACGACGGCGAGGCGTGAACCGTCCGACGCGCTTGTCGGGCATTAACCCTTACCTGTAGCGAACTGCATAAACTAAAATATATCCCTGAAGATTTAATAGTTTTTCAACCCACAAATTAATGTTTCTCTCCCTCCTCGACCCCCAGCAGTTTCAAACCTACCAGAAAAAAATCCCTTATTCAGCCTTATCCAGCTTAATGCAGAGTCACGGAACTCTATTCGATCTGTCCGGGTAAAAACAGAATTAACTGACTGTAATGTATGCCATGTCTGATTTTGAAGGCAAAAGTCCCGCTGATCTCATTGATTTCCTTCAAAAATCTGTGAGAGCATGGGGCAGCTGTACACATAGTCATGTTTTGCGGTGACTGTCCCTGTGTCCACTGCTTCTGTCGAGCGGACACTCTCAGCCCTAAAGCGAATTTAAATTTATGCGAGAAATACGACGGGACAGACTCGACTTTCAGCATTCGCCTTGGTAATATGATTCTCTTCTTAATTTTTGTTGTAAATTTATGATCGAAACTTTTTTTTTTTCAAACATTCATACTTTTGTAGAACAACGGACAAGGGAGGCTATGTTTCTGAACTTTTTAATCAGAACGCAAAACAACATGAACGCACCAGCCTAACTCGCTCGCTCGTTTCTCTCTGCACTGCCTTTTCCGAACTCACCGCATTAACCCTATAACTGGCAGTGCAAAATAAAACAGCAATTTCACAACAATTATAAAGAGTATGTGCGCTATTAAAAGCATTTTAAGAGGTGGGTTAATTCAGGTACGAAACCACTGAAGGCCTAGGTGTGAAATGCATCGCCCACCACTGATATATATATATATACAGCTCTTATTGTGGCTATGATTAGTATGAATCTACACAACACTGATATGCTCTCTCACTCCTCTCTGACCATCTCTTCCCTTCACTGCAGGATTGTATTTGTGAGTACGGTTCTTTCTCTGTTCACAGAATAAGTTTGTCTCCCGGCCTGAGCCGCTCCGATGCCGTGCTGTACTGTTTATCAGGGGAGATATCATGCTGCTTTTTCTAGTCAGATCTTGCTCTCTTGTTCTCCACTGTGTAGGGCTGGGCTACTCTCCCCCTGGCTTTATGGTATGTTCCCGGTAGTCTGTAAGATCCACTATGAGTGCTGCTAGTCATACAAAAAAAAACAAAAAAAACAACACACACACTTACAAACACACACAGAAAGCACAGTATCTCTCCAGAAATCCAGCCTACACTGCAGGTGTTAGGTACACTCAGACTCACACACTCAGAACAATTCTACCTTCCTTAAAAAAAGATCATTAGTGGTGCTTACTATTGCTCATACTCATGGTTATGAACTTATACAAACCCTTAACCTTGAGTATTAAAGGGTTTTTGCATCTCTATGGAAGAGAAGAAGATATTTTGAAAAACAGTTTTTGTCCATACATTGCGAGTCAATGGGGTTCCGTTTTGTTTTAGGCTCCTCTGACTATATCTTCAAAATATCTTCTTTTGTGTTCCACAGAATAAAGTCATAAAGGTTTGGAACAACATAAATAATATGATGAGACTGAGACTTTATTTTTTCTGCAGCTCCTTAACTTAATCAACTTATCATGCACCGTTTGTTGTAATTATTATTATTATTATTATTATTATTATTATTATTATTATTATTGGTAGTAGTAGTATTGGTAACACTTTACAATATTACTGGTAACATTTCCTAATACATTTTTAAGATCAAAAGTTGTATATATTAACATTAGTTAATGCACTCTGAATAATAACAATAATAACAATAACTAACATTAACAAAGGTTATTAAATGCTGTAAAAATAGTTCATGTTAGCTAATGCATTTATTAACGTAAACAAATGAGACCTTGTAAAGTATGACATTATAAATTAATAATAATAATTATTATTAATTTACATTTAATATTATTATAAATAAATAACTTATTTTGAAGAAGGGACCCACATTACAACTAGAGACCAGAATATCAGAGACATCAAGGTGGGCTCTTTTACGTTGTGTCTCCGTACTACCCGATCAACACCTGAGCAACCATCCAGAACACCCCATCTAGGAGCAACACCAGATTTCATAGTACTGAAAGCCAAGCATCACCTAAATCTCAGTCGTACCACGGTGAACACTTAAGACTGCTGGACCAGATGAGGGACGTCACGTTCCTGAAGACGAGTCTTCCCAACGGAGGAGGGAAAAACGCTAAATTACTCCCAATCAGAGCACCACTCATCCCCCATTTCCCGCTTCATTAGAGGAAGGATATTGGAGTGTAGTCAGGCAGAGAGAAAGAGCACGGGAGTGCGGAGGAGGAAGAGGGTTACGGTAGACAAATGCCCTACGTCTTCTCAAACACACACACACAGAGACAGCTCCTTTCAGCCCCAGGCTTCAGCACAACAGCACCACACACAGTTGAGCCCCGATCCCTGTCTAAAAACAAAGCTGCCGGCGGCACTGGCAGACCTCTGCCTCCTACACACTACTGCACTGCACTGGGCTCGAGCCAAGTAAGACATACTTACTTACTCTCTGTCTCACACACACAGAGAGAGTGAGCTACAACTCCAGACCCACTGTGAAGTCAATGGTCAGAAATATCAGTGAATGAGCACATATATGAAAGTGATTGCAGATGCTACAGAATATAAATTATCACTGTTATAAAAACCCAAACACATCAAGGTGTGGCTCGCGCTCAACTACAGGGATGGGCCGTACAGCTGCGGACCACTGGACTACAGATGGCCCTCAGTACACACTTCCAGTCCTGAGTGACTCAAACTCTCCAACCCTCCTAAAAAACAAGAATTAAACATAAAACCCAAGAGGATATTAAGACCTCACACTAGGATCCGCACAGCCAAACACAACCCTGCATGGAAAGAAACAAAAGAAGAGGGCGATTGGAAGAAGAACAGAAAAAAAGTCATTAGAAGGAGTTTTAAAAGCAGCATTCTATTAAAAGCCTCTTCCTGCTCTCCCTCATTAGCTGAGCATATTTATTTCTGTATATCTTGTCTTCATCCCCTGGCACACTGTGTGCGAAAAGCGCTGCTGTTGTGAACTGCGACGCGGCGGGGGGGCTTCAGCCATAGGAAGTGTGAGATGAAGGAGAATGTGGGATATAACGGGTGTCATGTGATTGTCAACCGTCCACTATCCACCAATCACCAACTTCCATAGACACAAAGTAGCGAATACTTCTACTAGTGCACTAGTTGTAGCGACAGACTGATATATACAAATTTTCTGGTAAAATCAACAGGGATGCACCAATACAATTAACACATGCTGTATAATTCATTCAGTACTTGAGAGAGAAGCAAGAGGTTTTTTTTTTTTTGTGTGTAAATACATATACAAATTTTATTTATAGAGCTGTACACACAATGCACAAATCTGTACATAAGTCTTCTGTTTCAGATGTATACTAAAACTATTATTATTGTTTATTCTATTTATTTATGTTCCCATTTAAAAGCCTGTTCTAATGTCATATATGTATGTATGTACCAAGAGCTCCTGTAAAAACCACAAACAATTCCTTGTGTGTTTGTGCACACTTGGCGAATAAAGCTCATTCTGATTCTGATTCTGATTCTGATATTACAATTTTGGCCAATACAGATAAGTCGATAGAAGTCGGTGATTTTAAAATTCTACACTATTTTGTCAAAATTAATAATGTACAGTATAAAACGTGGATAATAATTTTGAGGTTTGGTAACGATTACATTTAACTGTGTTTTTAAAGATTAACTTTATTTGAGCATTAGATGATGGCAAAGGTAATCTAAAAATAAAAATATTTTTATATTTTATATTTTATATAATAGCTTGCACAATTAAATACCCAATATCAAACAATAAATTAAAAACATCTCTAATATCAGTCGATAATATTACAAATATATAATGTGCATCCCTAAAAAAAAAAAGTTAATTGTGACTAAATATTGACAAATTAAGTCTTGAATGTTATGCATGTCTTATTTGCTAAAAATGTAAATGTATGCTACACTAACATTCAAAAGTTTGGGGTCAGTAGGATTTTTAATGTTCACCAAGGCCGCAGATATTGAATATTGAATATATTTAAGAGTCATTACTCCAGTCTTCAGTGTCACATGATCCTTCAGAAATCATTCTAATATGCTGATTTTCAGCTCAAGAAACATTTATTATTATTATCAAAGTTGAAAACAGTTGTACTGCTTAATATTTTAAAAAAAAGTTCAAAAGAACAGCATTTCATTTTTTATCATTTTGTAACATTATAGCCTATATGTCTTTACTGTCACTTTTGAATCAACTGAATGAATCCTGATTCTTGCTGAATTAAAGTATATATATATATTTTTTAAATCTTTTGAACAGTAATGTATACAGTAGTATTGTATTCCCAATATCGGTCTACCACTACGAACTAGTGCATAACTCATTTGTGCACTAGAGAAAGGAAAGCTCCACATTGCAGGCACTGACACTGCTTCCTTCCTCCAGAACAGCTCCTGCTTGTAAAAGCTTTATACAGTGGGGTGCACAATCTAATGATAACAGCATGTTTTAAATGTTACCTTGGATACTCTCAGTTTCCTTAACATGCTCGAGAGCTGCACAGGAGCTGGATGGAGAAGTAGAGATTGATGCTGTGCCTCCATTTCAAGATCCAAAATGGACACTGCTGACCAGAGCATTTGCATGCTTTTACACACTGTGACCTCTCAGGTCTGTACCTGTACATAAAACTGGACCTTATCATGCTATAAGGTGAGCAAAACTGGTAACATTTTTGGTTAAGCTGTCAATATATCATTGAATTATTATCTAGCCCACACTTTGTGTCCACTGGCACAGCCAACTGACAGAGAAAGCTTTTTCTAAAACTGAAAATAAAGATCAGAATTACAATAATGAACTAATATATATTTTTAAAACGTACAAATAAATAAATCTCCAACACTATCTGGTCAGCCTAAGTAAATAAAATAATATATGTAATATATGTAATCACATTCTGTCATTTTTATAAATAACTGTATATATGTGTGTGTATTAACCTCATAGATAAGAAGGGGTTAATATATAATCAGCATCCTGGGGAAATCTCCCCCTTTTTAGCACCATTGCAGGGGTGGACTGCTGTTTCTTTTTCCATTTAAACTATTATTTAAAAGAAGAAAGAAAGAGGAAAAAACACATTTCCCCCAAGGGCCATCTTCAAACTCCCTCACTACATCTCACTCACACACACACACAAATCCTTGACACAATTTATTTCTATATTATTGAAATTCCTCCTCAGTTAATTACTGCTGTGTTGGAGTGAGCATGCAGCGTTATTTGCATTTCTGGGTCCTGTTAAGCAATGTTAAACAGCACAGTCACCACACACACACACACACACACACACCCCCAGACAAATATATCTGAGTGTAGCTGACGGCAACACAGTGATCAGCGTAGCAGAGCGGAGAATAGGACGAGGGTAGAGATCAAACAAGCGCGTCGTAACAACATGGCAAACACAACGCTCGCATTTAGCCGCCAAAATGCTTGCCAGCCGGTGGGAGAATGACACAGCCTTTAATTGTTTTCAAAATGAGCACTTTAAATTAACAATGGGCGAAGCTTATCTACCAAAATAACAAGGGTATGGGGAAATCACAATAAGTATGCACAAATGAACATACGTGTTTCTATCTGAACTTGTAAAAGGTCTGGCTTGTCTAATATCTGTGTCACTATTATCACCAAATGGAACTAAAAAAAATAAAATTAAATAAAAAGACTATTTTCAAACAGGTTTCCAAATCAGGTCTGCCATTGTTCGACCAAAGAGATAATCCTGCCCCAAACTCGCGCCACTGGTTGAGCCAGACTTGCTGGTTGTGATTCTCAAACAAACAGCAATGTTTTGATAGCGCTACAGAGACATAATGTTTATACTTTTCAGAGGAAAAAACCACAGTGTTTTGAGGCATATGCACAATGGTGAAGCTCAAATTTCACAAAAATAATATTTGAAAAAGGGACTTTTTTTTTTTTACTTTAGGATAGGCCTATGTAATTACTTCTGTTTAAATCACAACATTAAAAGTTACAGTAGTGTCAGATCTTCCATATTGTGACACATCCGAGTGAAACGGATTATTGAAAAAAAATTGCAGCGTGGTTATTTGTTTCTATCCATTGGTTGTTGATTTGAAGGAGGCAGATCTGAATGCGAGCTTGCAGTCAATTGTAAGAAAGGGAAAAATTTTAAGTGGACAAAATGATTGGAAAAGTCTGGCATACGTCACCAAGAAAGAAGTCTGTCGTTTAAGTGAAAGATCAACTTGATAAGATGCCATGTGGAAAATAGATTTTGAAATTCCATTTCATGCAGAAAGTGAATAAAAACACTTATTGGGGCATTGTTGTTGGTCACAACAAGAGTTCAAATCTAGCTCACAATATATTTCCTGATTCCTGATCAAAAATTCTTTTAAAAAAAAGAAAAAGAACAAACCGGCAATTGTTGCTACAGCAGTTTATATAACGTAGTGCTATACAGAAAGAAAGCAGGTGTGGATAGCTGTCCGCGAAAGGCTCGACAAGCATGAAACTCGCCTTTAAGTCCCCCCCCGGACATAACCAAGGCGAGAAAAATGGGAAACTAGGGGTGAATCCTGTTAGCATCTGTTTATATAACCCTTGTCGTTGTGACTGGCAGGATTACCAGAACACACTGCTCCTGAACCGGAGAGGAATTCCGTCAGGATCCGCTGCGTTATCAAATCAGGGATGCGTTTCACCGCAAGTGAGAGATTCCGACAACGAGGAAACGCAGCGCATACAAAGAACGAGATCGCATCTCTTAACCCAGTGAGAAGAAACACACTCGCCCTCGGACATGATGCTGCGAGGGCCCTTAACGAGCACACACGCATATGCGGACCCTCACACGCGCACGCCGGCCCCCTGCTTCTCCCAGTAAGGGCCTCACACACTGCAGGTAAAGCTTCAAAAGATCGGCATCCCACTGCAGCGCCATGCCAGAAAAGAGAGGGGAGGGAAGAATATGGAGAAGAAGAAGAAGAAAAAGGAAAACAAAAAGAGAGATTGTTATTTAAACAGTCGTGCTAGTAGGGCTTGTATGAATATAAATTTTGAGAGAGACAAAAAGACTAATAGATGGGCGGAGGGAGGGCGAGAATATTATGCAGACGCACCTCAAATGACATTACAATGAAAAGCTCTTGTGGACCACTGTTGGTATGTGTGTTTGACATGGAGAGAAAGATAGAAAGAGAGAGAGATGGAAGGGAAGTGAGTGAGCGAGCGCTCAGAGGGAGTCTCACCTGGGCCCGGCTCTGCTGCAGCCGTCTGCAGGAGATTCAGCTGCAGAATACCTAATGCGTGTGTGGAGGGGCGTGCCGTACAGCCCTGTTACTGGCCCCGGGCCATTCTGTATGATTAAGTCTTCTACACTTAAGGGATAAAGCCTTGCTCTCCTTCTCTCCCACTGGAAGCCATTAGCAGCCCCCCATTTGCAGCTCAGTGTGTGTGTATGTGTGTGCGCCCTGTGCATGTTTGAGCCTATGCATTTGAATGGGTTCATACCCCTGTGTCTTTGTGCTCCTGCCTTGTTTGTGTACGAGTGAGTGTGCTGCTTCCTGAGCAAAGCTTGTGTGATTTTGTCAGTACAAAACAGCTTCACGACACCCTGGGATTAGTGTCCAGCGGCGAGCTGTTTGGGCCCAGAGTGCACTGCGGTCCGGCCCCCTCATTAGAATGGGCCCACGCAGGGCCAATGGCTGCGGACGCAACATCACGGATCACGATTGGGGTCCTGTTGCCTGTCTCTAAGACCCGCTCCTGATGGAATCGGGAGACCGGGCCCCAGATTGTCGCACACACACACACGCTTGCACTGGATTAATCATGTTGGAGTCCACAGCTCGGAGGGAGGGGTGTTTGATCTCCTCCTGTCCAACATGTGGCACAAACATCTTCACAAAAAACATGTACAGAGTAGTGGTGAATTCTGGGATGTTGCCATGTATGATGGATGGATGGATGGATGGATGGATGGATGGATGGATGGATGGATGGATGGATGGATGGATGGATGGATGGATGGATGGATGGATGGATGGATGGATGGATGGATGGATGGATGGATGGATGGATGGATGGATGGATGGATGGATGGATGGATGGATGGATGGATGGATGATTCCCCAAAATTAGCGAAAATAAAACTGTAGATTCCACCTGGGTCTACTGAATCCCAACCCGAGTCAATAGGACCCCTTCAACCATTGAACCCAGCGTTAAAAAAGCATAAGGCTAGGCAATCAACATTTAATAAAGGAAATCAGAGGCATCCCGTAAGTCCTGCAGTAGGGCTGATTTAATGGCCGCTATGTGTGGCTTCACATCGCCCGTGTTCTCCGGGACAGAGAAAAACACATTATAAATGAAGAGATCCAGCATGCTGTCCATCACTGCCATGTTTCTGGGTTAATGACGCCTTAACGGTCATCCTATCCTGATGCACAGTCTCGCCATGAAGGAGAGAGGAGAGAGGGAGAAGTAGAGGCAGAGTGTCTTTCATTTCCAGATAATTAATAATAGATAAAAGCCTGACTTGTTCTGCATGGCTTAATAGCTTTTAATAGCAGGGAGAATGACGGGAACACGCACGGATGTGTCTCTAGACGCTGGCCTGCAGACCTCCAGAGACACCGTCATCTTGCTGCAGCACAGAGGGGGGAGGCGTACCTGAGCCAGAACAGACCCACACACACACACACACACACATACTCGGAAGGAGGCAAGCACGCTAAAGAAGCCCATGCACTTACTCAAACACACGCGGGCACAAACACACCCAAGAGAGCGCAGTTCGTAGGCCTGCTCTCTGAATGGTGCAATTCACTCCTGCCAACACACATATAAAAATACATACGCTCTTTCCCGTAAGCACTACACACATCACAAGCAACCACCGAAGATCAATACCCAGACACAGCGGTATGAAGCCATTCAAAAGAGAGGACTCAACTACATAGAGCGAACAAACATACACACAAGTGATGACCGCAGCACATAAACACACATAAATACCTTGAGTTGAAATGTATTGCTCATTCTGTAATGTATACGATAATGGTGCGTGTTTACTACAGCGATAAGCGCAATATAACCCACTGGACTTCAGCAATGGCTGCAAGTAGTAACCATCATTGCAGCAGAATTACGCCACCATAAGACTGAGGGTCATCAAATCTGAGGGTCATATTGGAGGCGAGGACTGGGAAAAAAATATGAAAATTAATATTTCATAGTATCAATTTTAAGCATAGTGATATTCTACATCACAAAACTGTATTAGATTACAGCCGTGACAAATGTAGTACGAAAATAAATAGTCTATAAATTAAATATAATGTCTATCATTTAAAATAAATATAAAAATAACATTTTAAAATATAAATAATTCAATAACCTAAATGTTTTATATTTTTATTTTTTAAATAAGTCAACAACTAAAATATAAAATAAATATAACATTTCTAAACATATGTCTATATTTAAAATAAACATAATAAATATAACATATATTAACTTATTAACATTAAGTACACAGACAGAAGAAGGTTTATTGGGCTGCTGTCACTTTAAGAGCGCTTTCTTTCTCAACTGTTTACTCCACTTAAGACAGGCTAACTGATTGGGTTTACATGAATACTCACCAAGAAGGTTATTTTGACATAATTTTGTGTGTATTTGTCCATATATAAGCTGTGGAGGAGAATTGAATTCGGGATCACGGCAGAAGGCCGGTTCCTGTGCACATGTAGGCCCTACTTTGTTTAAGCATGTCACACGTACGTAACAGTCATGTGTCCAGTCTACTCTCTGTTGTCTGCGTCTACCTAAAACTTTGAATTTTTGTAATCTTTTGGAGTATTAAAATCATGCATTTATCACAAGCCTGAATAGTGTTTTTGTATAATGAATTTACACTACTTACTGCACATGGCTCTACAATAAAGCACCATGGTCCAATGAAAATAATAAGAAACAAGTAAAAGATTTTTCCCACTTCTGAATTGCAATTATACACTAAACATGAAGTCATATATCCAGATATCAATATAATATTGTATTGCCAGGTCCCTGGTGATTTCCACGCCTACAAAATATCACCATCTAAACAACCGCTGCCATTCTGACAGCGAGAGATGTGCCAAAAAAAAACAAAAAAACAATATTTACACTCAGGCAGCCATTTGTCAGCAACACACCAGCATTGACAGGAGAAGGAGGAGCCTGTTTCCTCAATATGTCTATGTCTCTCTTTTACTCCTTCCCTGTAGCCAGGGCTGTTTTGAATGCGGGCCGGATTCTGTGACAGCTCCGCCCCTGAAAACACACACATACACACACTCCAGTTGCAGTGGAATGACAGCAGAGATGGAGTGACAGGGATGAGTATTCCCAGAGCGCGGTACGGAAGCGTGGACAGCGGGAGTTCTGCTGGGACTCTTATCGCTCAACTGGGTCACTGTGTCCAATCAGGCTTTGGAGGCTGGCCCGTGAGGGCGGTACAGGCATTTCCTGCTGGATGGGACGCAGCTGACAGCCTCGCCCTCAGACCCTCGCAATCTGAATGCATTGGCTGCCAGCTGCATCTCGCAGGTCCTAGCATTGGTAGCGCACAGTGCCAATCTCTCAGTCTGGGCTTTTCCCAGAAGGGCTTCAACTTCAATAGCCTGTCCTCCAAACCTAGGCCGGGGGACGGCGAGGGAAGCTGATTAACCAAATACTTTTATCAGCACTGAAACTGCTCCGCTGCACAAAATGGCCTTAAAAACCAGTGGCACTGGCCAGAAAACACGCTGGGGGGGGGGAGGCTTATATGGCAAAGGGACACAAAGAAGACTGACTGGACCCAGACCGCAGGCTCACCACTACATCAATCAAAAAATGAAGAAGTTCAGCATCTCCCTCTAAAAACACATCCGGAGACACTACAGGCCGTAAATAAAATTACACAACAATAATATACTGCATTGGAAAAAATGAGAAAACGGTTCAAAAAACATACCTATGACTCGAGATGCTGGGACAGGACAAGCTGTTTGGAAAATGGGTGGATAGATGGGCTTAAACACATTATCAAAATAAAAAAATATATACAAAAATAATAATAATTTGCATCTATTTACATAATATAACACTAACCAGAGATTCTGAGCAATGGACAGAGCTAGAGGAATGAGGGACAGGAAGTCAACACTGTAAAAGAAGGAAATGGTGTGGAGGAAAAACAGACTAGATACAAGAGTGGGAGGATGGCAAGAGTTTTGTGCTCTTGGGAGAACTTGGATGGCTAAGGTCAAAAGAGACTCTTATTGTTGTGCTTTCTATTTCTCTACGCTTTCTTTCTTTCTTTCTTTCTCTCTTCTTCATGTAAGTTGAGGTGTGCTGCATGTTTGTGAGAATGCTTGAAGTAAGGGTAACTTTGATGTTTTTACAAGAGCCAACTAGAGATCCACAACACCTCTGATGTGACAGAAGATGGAGATGAGACAGAACACCGCACACAGAAGCACAAATACAACATGTTGTAGTGGAATCTAACAATATCTATTCAGTCAAAGTCTTGAAAGCAAAACATATTTAGCTTAAAAATGATTTGTGTCATTTTTCTGATGTTAAAATTAATTAGAGTTTAATGAAAGAGATGACTATGGCTGATTTACATAGTGTAAACACGGCGCAGTACTCTCAAAACACTGCTCTGTTTGAACAACCCAACACAGCAACATTACCTCAACAAATGATGTGAGTTTGGGGAAGGACTAGCCTATCTCCTTGTCCAAAGCAAGGAAGTCTAAAATGCCTGGAGAAGTAAAATAATAATAATAATAATAATAATAATTGTCACTGACAAAACAAATACAAAAATAGAATTAAATATTTCACAATATGTAAATTGCTGACAATATTATTATTTTTTCAGAACATTTACATTTTAATGGCTGTCAATACAGAAAAAGCTTACACTAACCAGCCAAAACTTGAGCATTCCCATACTATCCTGAGCTGTAACGTGTAAGGTAGCAGATGGAAAAAGAATAATATAATATAATATAATATAATATAATATAATAACTGACATTCAGTGTGGCAGAAGGGCAAATGGAAGAGTTTGGGAGACATGTTTGAAGACAATCATTATATCTGCAATTCTGTTTGTTACCCGCTAATGGACCAGTCTAAATCACAGTATATACCAGCAATGAAGACACAAATATAAAAAAAGACAAAGTCACACACATAGACACATTCTTTGTCTCTCACACTTCTCCCTCCTCGCCGCACACATGGCACATTCCTGGCCGTGCGATGCGAGGTTCTGGCTAAAGGCCGTCAGCAGCCGTTTCCTGAGGAAAGCCCTGGGTGCAGTGTCAACTCTCCTTCTTCCTCTGCATTCCCCTCTCGCTCACACACACACACAGTAAAAGATGTAGTCAGGGCCTTATCAGTTTACCACAATTCTGCCTTTCAACACAGTGCAGAACACTGAAGTTTATATATTTATCTTGACACTCTTTGACTCTAAACACACTCACTCTCATAAACACACACTCAGAGGCACAAATGTGCTTAAAAACGCACCCAGGCACATTCTCCAATTTAAAGATTCGGGGAAAACGTAAACCACACTGGCACCACACACACACACACACGTAAGAGCACGGTGGAGCTATTGTGTTCACTAGAAGAAAACAGTCAAAGATTAAAGGGGTGCTCAGATCAGATCTGAAATTTGTTTTTCATCTGTCTCGCCTGTCAAAGACAAGAGAAAAATGTTTCCAATATACCTGTGCAGAGAGAGAGAGAGAGAGAGAGAGGAGTATCGAGGAAGGCAGAGAGAAGCAGAGTCTGGGCGATATAAAGTGAAAGAGGAAAAGAGAGAACATGGAGGGAGAGCAGACGTGATTAAATCCCGTCGGCTGTGTGGGGCTGTCAGCGACTGTGACACAAGGTTCAGATCGCTGCTCACTAGGGAGAGCACCATAATCACGTTCTTCCCGCCGTGATGCCATCAAATGGGGACAGGACGGGGGGCGGTTGCAAAAGGGACACGACGGCAGAACCCAAAACCGCCACATGCACGTCCCCCACCTTGCCCAAAATCACCTTTTACACTGGGAATGGGCATTAGTAGGGCATCAAAATTGACAGCGATGAATAATTTGTAAACAATAACTGAATGACTAGACTTTTGAATTTCAAAACTCCTAACTTAAAAAACTTTTAATGGAAATTTGCAAACGTGCCATCAAGGACTTTCAAACTTTCCTTTTTGACTGGTTACTGTGTTATTTTCAGAAGTTCATCGCACAAGTGTTGACGCTCCGTGGGCCAAGTCCTGCACGTCTATTATTTTTATATGACCCTCCTATTGATTAATATAAAATTGCTGTGCCATGTTCACAAGTGCATAAATCAGCATTTGGGTGTACATACGATCATACCTTATCCAATCAGATGTATTTATGCACAATACGACTTTTTTCCTTTTAAAAAAAATGGGGAAAAAAGGAAAAGAGAGTCTACATTCTCAATCGTGAACATCATTAAATCTTGCCCTTAAACTATTAAGATATTATATTAATAAACACATGGTATTAAGGGTGTTTAGCATGTTAAACTTTAAGTGATAGCTGACCCAAAGATGAAAATGTACTCAACCTCATGTTGTTCCAAACATGTATGACTAACTTTCTTTTGCTGAACACAAAATACTTTTTTTTGAATAACACTGAAACCAAACCAACATTGGACCTCACTGACTTCCATTGTATGGACAAAAGTTTTAAGTTTATTAAATTTATAGAGCACATTTAAAAACAGCAAGCAAGACTGACCAAAATGCTGAACAACCGCATTAAGAAATATAAATTAAATATATATACACAGAAAAAAAAAATACAGAGACATTTCTAAAAATACCACAGAAGAAAGAAAGTCATACGATTTTGGAAAGACATGAGGGTAAGTAAATGACAATATACATTTTTGGGTAAAATATTCCTTTAATCTTTGGACTTCCTCAAAACTTAATTAATTATAATAGATAATATAATTTGTATAATAAAAAAAATTAAGAAAAATTATATATATATATATATCTGAAGCACCTGCTGTACACATTGTCTTTCAGTCTGGGGCAGCATCAGTGCACACAACTGCAAGAATTAGGATGAGAGAGGATGCAGTCTTTTTTGCAGACATCTATATGGGGAGAAACTAAATGGAACAGAATGAGAAGGTCTTGAGATGCGTTTTAGGCATGTTTGCGAAAAAATAAAAGTCTGATACATGATTGTTCATACAACCAACAATGCACAACCGCGCAGACGGACCCCCATCCCCGAGTACGATTGATTTATCTGTAGAGTACTCAAGGAGACAAAACGACCAAAATGCCTGCTTTACACCCTCTGGCAGGTGGAGGGCCCCGTGCCGAACGCCCCTGACCTAGGAGGAGGACGGCCTCCCTGGATCACACAGCCATCGGGACCTTCCAGAAATAGATGTTCCCAGCGCACCACCAACAATACCATCAACCGAACAGGAGGGAGAAAGAGAACGGGGCTGTTACACACAAAGACGTAAGAGTACAGCCTGACTGCTCGGGAGACAGGAAGAACGAGAGAGAAAAAGAGAGAGAGAGAGTCTTAATTGCCTTATCCTGTAGTACAGGCTGGGGAGTGCTTTTTGACTTCGGCTTCCAATTTCACGCTACAGCATTATTTAGTTTGATACAGACTTGATTAGGCATTACAATGTGTCCCTCTCTGAAGGAGCTTTGCGGCCGGCCTGCATCACTAGAGGACAGATTAACTCTGCAATCACGCTCCTTCTGAGACCCTTCCACTGTTTGTTTAGCCCGCCGGAGACCGTGCCAGCGCATGTTTGTTTGTGTATGGGGATTTTGTGGGAGGGGTTCTTATTAAATGAACTCTACCCACACTTACAGCGACCCTTATTATGGGACATGACCACAAGATATAGAAGGAAAGTGTGTGCTTTTGGAGGGGGGGGATAACCCTCAGTCCTTGACCTCTCAGGGGTCTTCCTTTCCATTATATGAGAATTTCTAAAGAACTCAGTCTCAAATCATAGATAAATACACACAAGCGGTGCTGGTGAACATTACTTTTAAAACTAAAGTTACATTATTACATTATTACATTATTAGTCTTTTTTTTGTCAGCAAACAAATAGATTAAATCATTTCTAATATAAACCATTACATTAAAATAATTTATATAAATAGACACATTTAGTGATACATTTAGTGCAAACTATGATGAAATAAAGACAAAGTAGAGATTTAATTATTATACTTGTTACTTCTATAAAAGTTATATACTACTTTTAATGAAAATCACTTGTACTTCATGAGGAAGGGAGACGTTTTCATTTGCATTTGTTTAAAATTCAAAATAAATCTAAAAAGCATTACTTGTTACTTTAAAAGAAACTGTCATACAAGTCATGCTTTTTCTATTTAATCTATTTACTAACACATACAACTGAAAATCTCTTCATTCCTCATAAAGTCATCATGTGACAGTGTGAAAGGGTAATGTAAAAGTGCTTTAATAAATTAAAGTGTAAAGTCACTTTAAGGAGTATCACAATGCAACACGTTAACTAAAAGTAACGTTAACATGTTATATTACTCATGAATTTGTAAGGAAAAAAATTCAATTTAATTAAAAACACTGTAAAATTGATGTATATTATAGTGTTAAAGTAACACTTACCCGGTAATTTAATTACGTAACTTATGTTGCTTATGTTACTGTCAATGACAGAAGGTATAAAACAAAACTGAATGAGTGTGATTTGGACTTGGACTTTAGTGTCCTAACTAATTACGGATTGACTACGTCAGTACCAACGTGTATTGCGTTTTACACTTTGCCTCAAGGTATTATGGTGCAAATATATGGAATTGGATTTTAATGATCGAGCTAGATCCAGATAGAAAAAAAAAAGAATCGACACTCGACAGCCTGGTCCCTTGTCCCTGTCCATCACTTCAGAACAGGCCAAACTTTACATTTTTAACATCTGTCCATCCACCCATCCATCTATCCATCCATCAACACCAAGGCCCCACTGTACACAACCCCCACGCCCCGCGATCTCCAATTCTCTTTCTTTCCGCTCCCTCTCTCTGCCTCTCCTGGAGCAAGTCGGGCCCTGTTTGATGGTGACATGAAGCATTTATTAGGCGAGAGAAGCTGAGCAGGAAAGAGAGAATAAAGAAGAATTGAGTGCACGAGTGTGTGGATGGTTAATAATTTCTGCGGACTTCTCTTGGTCCTGGATTTTTATTTTATTTATTTTTTTGTATTGCAGTAGCTGAAAGAGACTCCCTTTCCCATCATTTTCAATCACAACAACATAGATACGCACCTATCAGAGCGGCCCACATCGTACACACGCGCGCGCGTCTGAGTGCCAGCAGATGGATGATTAAATACACGCTGTGGCTGTAGCATGGAGAATTTTACCTGGGGACTAAGCCGACGAGATATAACATAAGGTTAACTGATTTGGTTTGGATATGGCGAGCGTTTTGACACAGTTTGAGTAAATTCTGCCTCTCTGGCAATGCTCTAACACAAACACACACGTCAGCTGCTCTGAAATGCAGGTCCGCCACACATGTGCTGCCACAGAGGTGGATGACTTGGTTCTACACACCTCCTTTAATGTGGCCAGAGTCATCTCTCCTGACACAATAGTGGTCGACCGTTGCTGATTATTTGATGGGAGATACTGATGCCGATATCTTAGAGAGCAGGGTGGCCGATGGGCGATATAAAGCCGATATATTTTTTATCTATATTTATTTAACTTAACATTTAAAAATAATTATAAATAAATAATTTGAAAATGAATTAAAAATAAATCTGCAAAACAAAGACTTCTGATTTTGTAATCCTATTACAAAGACAAGGAAATACTCATTTTACATACAGCATACAGTGAAAATGACGAGTGGTCAACTGGATAGCTTGGCATTGTTACAAATCAAGGGTTTAAAGTTCAGTGAAGATGAACTCTCCTCCTGTCCGTATTCAATTCGCACGGACCGACCAGTTCATGCAGTTTACCAATGCACACTTCAGAAGAGCTGGATTCAACAAAGTCTGCAAGGTTTGTGAAATTAAATGTTTATTAGATATTCAAAGATTTGTTTAAATGATACAAATGCATATTTGCTGAATGCTGATGGTAAATGCTAAAGTATTATAATGTTTGCCTTTTTATTACTAACGATATAAACGCTATAATACTTTTTTTGATTCCGTTTACTTTGTTTAACAGTTCTATGTCGTCAAAATAAAAGTCCTGCTACCGAAACATCAGCAACACAGAAAAACTTATTGGCAGATATTATAAAAATACCAAATATTGGCCAATATATCGGCCTTGGCGATATATCGTACGACTACTACACACTCCCAGATAAGTACCAGCAAACTCTCACATACTCAAGCAAACCATCTAAAGCACAGATTTTTGAGGGAAAATTACCACTTCGGGAATAACAAGCATGTCAGAGCTGGTAAAGTGGGTGATGCAAACAGTGATGCAGGTCTGAGTCTGATTCATCCCATTTCTTACACCACCTTCTCTCGTTATCTCTTTTTTGACAAAAAAAAAGGCCATTAATTATTGGTAACTGCTGCGCCATAACCCCCCAAGTATTATACTATTTGCAATATAACAGAAAAAGTCTTATATTTAAAATATAAAAGTAAATAAAAATCCCATGATTTACAAGTATTTTTTGAGAACTCAATTTACCTGCACGGCTTTACTTGTGATATTATATCACATTGTATATAACTTGTATGAATAATACAATTTAATATGTTTAGTTAGGCAGAAGGGTGAGAAGTGAGGTGAGATGAGGTGAACAGAGAGAAGGCGAGAGTAATAATCACTCTTTGCCTTCTTCAGTTCCTCTGGGAACTTCTTGAATACAGGAGCAGCCCTCCAAAAAAGCACACATGCAAACTGAACTGCACACTATGGAAAAACCTGACTTTTAACCAACAAATGAACACATCGTAGAAGAACGGCTGTTTTGTAAATGTCATTATTACGCTTTTTTCCAGTGTCCCCTCCCCTTTATTCTCCCTTTGTGAGCGTATGTGTGTGCGAGCGCTCTCGAATGGAGAGCGACTTTAATTGTTTCTTCAGCATAGCCCCGCTGTTTGCACGGGTTATTATCCCCGACTTTGCGGGAGGGGAGGGGGGGGGGGCTTGCTGTTTGACGGGGAATTAAATGAAGAAAAATAAGGAAAAACACATCTGACTCCAGGATCAAGGGCTCGTCTTTCTCTGGGGTCAGGCGGGCTAGCAGAACTGAGAGTCTTTTACAATGAGGGGCTAATTCTGTCTAAGCCAAAAAGGCTTCTATGCTAGGCTCCAGACTAGCCTCAGGATAAAGCGAGGAAGCTTCACGCCTTAAAATCAATTTATCAAGGCATTACTAACCCAACACAGAGACCTGTGGTTCGCACACATAATCTGCCCGTGACGAAAAAGCAGACTGACAAGCACCGCTTCACTATTGTTAGTCCTGTCTGTATTTTTAAAACTAGTTACTTTAATTGATAAGTGAAGGGTCGCAGTAGTCTTTTATCATTCTGCCAAATCAATTACGCCTCTTTATTCACCGACGTAATTGTCTAGAAGATCTGAAACAAGGTTCAGCCAGACGTTCTGACATCGGATAAACTCTGCAAATTACTCAAAAGTTCAGTTTTGCAGAGTCAAACTCCATGTGTTTGAAAGGGCAAGGCTGCTCAACTCTGCAAGCATGTCTTTGTTTTAGCGGTTTTGTTCTTGCTGCTAGAAAACTTTTTTAGGCCTTGTGAAATCGATAGGTTCTGCTCTGGAGAGAGCCACAAGCGTTCAAGAGATTTCTCTGTGCGTGGGCACATGCATACGTACACACACACACACACACAGGAACATTTCACCTCCAGCTATACCAGTCCTTCACTGGTCTCGGACGGCTCCCCGAGCGCTTTGCCATAGGAGGCCAGATGACCTGGTGAGGGGTCAGAGGGGACTCTGGGGGGGTGCAGCAGGGGTCAAACCAGCACCAGTACTCCTCATTAATGACCTCTGCAGCCCTTCAATCACCACCCTCAAAAAGCTCAGACCAGGGCCCGAAGACTGTCCAGCAGGGAGACAGGCCAATAAATATATGCATCAGCCAGGTGTAGAGAGTGGGCTTAATTGCCCCCTTTCCTTATGTTTAATGTACAGCCCAGTGAGACGGGCAGGGTCGTAGAGCAGACACTCGGAGAGGAGAAAGAGAAGAGAGGAGAGCGTTAATGCATCTTTTAATATCAGGAAAAGCCAATTATCCACAGACAAACACTTCTAACTTTTGACACAGTCGGTAAGATTAACATTTAATGTTTTTGAAAGAAATCTCTTTTGTCCAACCAGGCTGCATTTATTTAAATCAAAAATCTAGGAAAACAGTATTATTCTAAAAAAAACATCTGTTTTCTATTTTATTGTATTATATTTTAAAACGGTTTATTCCTGTGATGCAAAGCTGAATCTTCAGCAGCCATTACTCTAGTCTTCAGTGTCACATGATCCCCTGCAGAAATCATTCACATATGCTGATTTGTTGCTCAAAAAAACACTTATTATCAATGTTAAAAAAATTGTTGGTAATGGTGATACATTTCTTTCAGAATTCTTTGATAGAAATAAAAAGTTTAAAAGAACAGCATTTATTTGAAAAATAAATCTTTTGTAACATTATAAATGTCTTTATACACTGTCACATTTAATTTATTGAATGCATCCTTGCAGAGTAAAAGTATTAAACTGATGTTAAACTTTTGAATTTAGTAGGTAGTGTAACCCAGAGTGGGTCATAACATCCACAGTTTCCCTTACTATATGAAACGTCGCTCAAATTCCTATTCTAGGTCACCAAACTTAATTTCGTAAATGTAAAATAATACTTTCAAGATGTACCGCAACGTGCTTTCTAGACTAAAGTCTCTGACGCTCTCGGTGGACTAAGTGAAAATGGCTGCCATGTTTAATCTACATGGGTACGAGCAGCTTTGAGAGACACTTTCTCTGCGCGTTGTTCCAGCACGTTTTAATCTGCCCTCTGCAGCAGCCCAATCCGGGTTCCAGAGCGCAGCATCTTAGAACGGCCGCGATCCTCCGGGAAGGCCTGACAGGGGAGCCTTGGCTGGCAGGCTTGGTGGGGAAGGAAGAGGGGGGCGCAGGGAATGCCAACCACACAAACAGAATTAATAACAGCGAGCGTCAGAGCGACGCCTTCTCTTTAGAAGTGAAGCGTGGCATGGAGCGGGTCCGCAGCGAGCTCCGGTTCCGGGCCACTGAGCCCAGGCCTTCTGATAAAGCATGTGGCTAAGCCGGTACAATGGCAGAGCCTACGAATGAGCTCTTACATTAAGACAGATTCTTCCCCACAAAACTAGCAGGCAGGCTGCTGATAAGGAGTTGTCATTGGCAGACACACTGCCCACCAGGGAGAAACCCACATCCAAACCCATCCGCCTTTTCCTCCCATCACAGACCAGACGAATTACGCCACGATCTCCACACCAATAGGTGTCACTGCTTCAAGATAGAGCAAGGTATAACTATTGGACTTAAAAAGAATGTTAAAAAGCGGAAGAAAAAACGTTTTGCCTCTTAATATCATGATACCAGCTGCATCAACATCCAAATACAGCCATTAAAAGAGACCTCAGCTGCTGTCAAACTGTGCGCAATTACATTTTTTTTTTTCAGGTTTTGATGAAATACTTTTAGAGTTGTTTAACTAATTGTTCATGCTGTGAAGTCAATGAAAACAAAAAAAAAGCAAGAGCATAAAAATCAATTTTGTGGTTCATCTCCCATTACTTCAAAATCACACCCTCTAACGGTCAACACACAGACACTCAAAATAAATACTTCATTTTCTATCCTTACATAAACTGCCTGGAACTGAAACAAACACCTTCTCAACGTTAGATTATTTTAATATTTTAAAAACAAAAACAATACAAAATCACTAAAAGAATGCTTGGTTAAACACAGATTTAGGAAAATATTAAACAAAACATGTTTCAGTCACTACAATAGAAAAGTGAATGGACATAATGACTAAAAATAAATGCTATCTATTATTCTCTACGAACCATCATTTGAAAATGTGCACCAGATGCAATAGAGTGATAAGTTGCAAAAAATAAATAAAAAATACAAACAGCTCACAACTCAAAGCCTGAAATGAAAAACACAAATGCGGGATGCATAAGAACGCTGGGGGTTCTCGTTCCCTGATCTCTTCATTTGTGGCTCTGCAGCCCTATGGTAACTCACTTCAACATTTTACAACAGCCCACTGACCAATGAAACTTCCACACCGTTGCCAAAAGCCTAGGTGACATAAAAAAAGCCATTTAATGTTAAAACCAGATGGTGCCAGAAAGGAAGGAGAGCAAAGAGATGAGATCTGTGCCGTTACACAAACACACACCAAAAAAAGATCAACACAGCACATTACAGCTTCATTTCTCTTTTCTTATTCTCAAACATGTAACACAGTTCTTCCGGAAGATGACAGTTTCAAATGAAATCACGCAACAGAAAACCTCTTCTTTAAAATACGCAACTTCAAATCTTTTATAAGAAAACTACAAAATGCCTAGAAAATTAAATTACATTTTTTTTTATTGATTATTTGCTATCTAGTTGTCCCTGCAAAAATCTACTATGTATGAAAATCTCTTCCTTCCCACAGTCCCTCATAGCACATCTGAAAATGTACATTCAAAACAGCGAGCAATACACAATTCCCAATGAAAACCCTTGCTAAAGGATGCATATTCTACAGCAAGGTCTGAATGCATTCCTGAAAGACATTTTTTTACATTTCAACCCATCCACACATACCCCTGATGTCAGTGGGCAGAGAGGGGAATAATGCCATTAGGTTTCATTCTCAGCAAGCTTCAGACAAGCATTACTCAAACGTTTTCTCCCTTTCTTAGAATAAAAGGTCCAATCTGATTCGACTGACTGTAAACAACAGTGAAAAAATGGAAATAAGTGCCCTCTCTGTCTCCGTTCCTGTCGTGTGCATTCATCCCCCTCTTAATGTCCTGCAAATGAAGGGGATTTATTAATGTGTAATTAAGTAATAATCATCGCTACATAATGCATGAAACACTCAAGGGGACGGTGGAGATATGAAACAGGAATGCCACAGCTGAACACTCAGTGCATAGACACACATTAAAAAGGGATTAATTGGGAGAAATAATATTTTGATAAGCGCAGCTCCCTCTCCCCCTCTGACGAACGCTCGCTGTCTTTTTCCTCTCTAAATAATCTCTCTCTCGCTCTTGCGTGAGCGAGTAACACTGACAATCACAGTTTCTAATGTAATGTGATGTGATGTTGAGAGCACGACTTCTTTACTGGAAAATAATCCCCGATCTAACGTGTCTAACAATGGGCAACGGTTTCTTGAGGAACCCCCTGCTCTACGTGCCTGCATATGTTTCCGACAGCCGTAACACCTGCAGATTTGCACATATCAAAGCTGAAATTAATGACAAACAAGCTTAACCTCTGCATGAGCGAGCCAATACACTAGACACCGGGACATAAAACATGAATGATTTTGTGCATACCACACTCAGACATATTGTTGGTGCCCTTCTAATCTCAGTGCATAGCAATCAAAGCTAAAGGTGCTGGGCTGAGATAGGGACAGAGCGAGCCTTGGTTACATATTTAATTGGCCTCTGATTGACGTGCATCGCTGAGTCAATACAATCACTGTTTACCCCCCAAACCTCTGTGCTGCAGCAGGCCAATGCATACTTGATAGAAAACTGCAATAGTGTTTGTTGCAATACCAAACCAAACATTTGACTTGAAATTGCCTTGGGGGAAAATAAATAAATAAAATAAAAAAATATCAGTTAATGCTTGGGGGGAAGATGATCCATATTTAAATACAATATTTCTCTATCACTGCGCATGTGAAAAATAAAAGCTGGTCAAAATAAAGATTACGTTATTGATTACAGGGTCGAAAAGGCTGCTCTCTCTCCAAAACAACTCAACAACATTGTTTAGGATTGATCTGCACCCAGCAGGCTCTGTCAATGTTAAATATATGTGACAATAACTTATTCTTATTTTCACTTTAACAGCCATGAATATTATCCACTTACGCTCTGCGTAAACTTATGACCATGTTTTTTTCACTCCTGATGAACCTCTGCAGATTGCGGCCGTTAATTAAAACAAAAAACTGGTTATTATTTGGGGGAGGGGGTACTAATATGGGCCACATGGCCACCCGAAAGCCCATCTGGTTTCTATTGGGGTGAGGGTGCCAAGTGATATCTCGACCGGCAGCACAATATCTGCCACACACTGCTGATGGACAAGGCAAAATAGCAGCAGGCCTTATTGCTCCTAAATTCACCTGCCTGCGAGTGTTGAGTCTTGTAGGAGGGGCGTGAATAAGATGAGACTGTGTTTGACTGATTCTGCCATGTCAAAGTCACAACCAGAAATAAACTGAGACAATAAACAGCAAAGAAAGGGGAAAAAACACCAAGCTGAGATCTATAGAGAATCAGATTCCATTCACAATACCACTACAGACTGAGAAGGGGGTGTCTAAAATGATTTCCACAGAGAGGACAAAATTGGAATATACTGAACTAACTGTCTATTTTATTATCAGTAGTAGTAGTAGTATTAATAAAAAATCATATTTTTACATTTAACAAATATTATTTATACATTTATTTAAAAAATAAAAAAGCATTACATTATAATGCTTATGACTATGAATGAAAATAAATATAATTTAATACACATTAAACCAATTCATAAATACTACTACTACCAACATTATTAAGCCTAAAACAAACTCGAGCACTATTTCTACAGCACCGTTCCTATAAGAGGTACTTGCACTGCCAACCACAAGACCTGCTGGCACCTGGCATCAAAATGTTAAAGTTTCATTTTTCTATGTGGGGGGAAAAAAAGCATACTTAAAGTCTATAAACAAAATGTCACTATTAAAAGCAAAAACATTAAATAAGTGACTTTCACAGTCCCCGCCAGTTTTACTCATGAAATCTCATTGGCCATGTGAGTCGTTCCCTCTCGTAAAACGCTTACCTTTAACGGAGCGCGGTTTGGCCTGCTTGCGTCTAGACATCTCCGTGTTAAGGGCAATATTTTACTTTCTTTAACTGATGTCTTGTCCTCTCCGAGAAATATTGACAGGTCACGCGCTGATACTTGGGAGATTTCTTCACTTTGCCTGTTGCAATGCGGCAACTTCGGTCTCGCTAGTCCAGAAGCGTTCAAAGGAAGAGAGAGTACGGCAGAGGAAATGGATATTCCAATGATTAAACTTCTCCAACCTGTAGATTTAACGGATAACTTGCGGCTTTTCCCGTGCTCGAGACGCGAACGCTCTTTTGTTCCTCCGTAACGGCAGACGCTGACGATGGAGCGGGCACGCGCGCTCAGAGTTTCAAGAAGCGGAGCGTGCCCAAATTACACCTGATCAGAAGCGAGAGGTGCCAATACTTGCCGATAATATGGTAAACCCACTTCGAGGATGTTTCGGAATTGATTCGCAATGTTTTTCCTCCTTTTAGCAGTTGTCGCAACTGTCTCTTTTCGTTGTGATCCCGCCGAACCGCCCTCCTTCGCTGTTATTTTTCCGAAGGTGCCACTCTCAATGGCATTTTACGCAGCATTTTTACCTGAGGGGATTTTTCTTCTTTTTGTTTATCGTCCTAAAAACCGTAAATATTTCTAGTCGCTAGCCTCTCTCTCCCTTTTTCTTTGTCCTGACTCTGGTCTTCCCTCCGCCTCCCGATCCGACTGCTGGCGGGGCTGCAGCGCAGACACACATAATAAAGCCAGGCTTGGCTGGAAATGTAGCCGTGTCCCAGCAGGAGGATGTGAGAGTAGGGTCCCGGCGGGGGAGCGCTCTGATCCCGCAGGGAGCTCCGCACAGCCTGGGTTGAGCAGACAGAGAGAGCCAACAGCACCAAACCATGGTCAGCCATGGAAACTACAGCTTAACTTGGAGCACGGATCGGGGCCAAAACACGGAGCTTCGAGGAAACTCTGCAGCGCGCAAGAAAAAAGACGGACTGGATTCGCTTTTAGCGCTCCTTGTACTCGTGCCATCGTCTCGGGTTCACTCCAGCGTTTAACTGTCGATTGGATACGATGTCATTTTGACTATTTGTGGGGCTTGTTTTGAACATTTAACAATCCTACGTCGTCTTTGAAAACGTTTATCTGCGTTTAAAAGGGCAAGATTTAGGATTTAAAGAGATAGTTCGGCTCAATCAAAATGAAAACAGTGTCATCACTTACTCACCCTCACGTTGTTCCAAACCCGTTTGACTTTGTTTCTTCTGTGGAACACAAAAGGAGATGTTAGGCTGTATGTTAAGGTCTGACAGAATCAGTCACCATTCACTTCCAGTGCACCTTTTTTTTTCCCCATACAATGAAAGTGAATGGTGACTGAAGAAATAAAAGTCATACAGGTTTGAATCAACAAGAAGGTGAGTAAATGATGACAGATTTGTAATTGTTGGTGTTAACCTTTGCAACATTTAATTTTTTGGAAAAGATCTGCATATGAGAATAATGTTTGGTATTATCAGATGTGTTGTTTTTTTATAAATTGTTATAATTGGATATGTTTAATTAACTTTAAACCCTTTTTTCTAGGATTTTTGTTGCATTCTTTTTGGCAGGATTAGGTGTTTTCGACAGTATTTTCATAGCGTTTGTCTGGCCGTCTGCAGAAATAGGATCATTTGTGCAAAAATCAACCTAAGAAATGGTCAAAATCACACGCGGTGCGCCGGAGCTGCTCGGCCGTTGTCATGGATAACATGTTGGGCACCCTGTCTCGGTCAGCGGGATGTCCTGCAGATTGAGCCAGGCACCCCGCGGAGCCACGGAGCGGCCTTTAAAATTGACCCCCCGCGGAGGACCGGGGCCCCTCTTGTCTCGTCTAAGCGCACGCCTGGAGACCGCTTTTAAATGTGCTTCTGGTGTCCCAGAGAGAGAGGCCGCTGACACGAAGGGGCGAAAGCTCACCGCAGTGGTCCTTTTTTCTCTGATAAATTCAAAGGAGGAAAATAGCCCACATTACAAGCTCCTTAAGGGTCAAGGACAGCTGAGACATGAATGGTTTGAAAGAGTGGCATTGTGAAATCACACAGCACACGATTACACCCTCTGTCATCTTTTTACGGATTTGCATTTTTCTTGTGCCACAATGAACAGTTCAGAATAAGACTTACAAGACATGTGGATGAAATTAATTAAGACGCTGGAGAAAAAGAGGTGTGAACGGCAAATGCGGTGGTCCTGCTTGGAATAGACACCGTTGCTATTTTAGGATGATTTTAATGAGTGGCAAATCATTTTTTGAGCTTGGATGGTTGTATGTGCTTCGAAAAATACTGTTTAGAGGAGGAACAAAATCTCACATTGGATATTACAAGGACGGAGGCCTTTGCAACACTTCGTTTCACCGCTAACTGAATTCAAACGGTCTCGGCACTGGCTAGTATTTTCCTTCACGCAGCAGGGATGGTGGTAGATTGATGCCCTTACATTATTCATGTGACGATTATTCAAAATTTAGCAATAACTCAACAGCGTTTTGTCCTTTCTCTCATCCGTCTCCTCTCTCGCCGTACCTAGGTATGCATCTATTCTTATGCGACTATCATCCATTGGACAGTGCGGCCTCAGAAAGCACCCTTAAACACTCCCCCATTGTACTGTCACAAGCCTGGAGAGTTCATGTTATATTTATGTTGCCTACAGCGTATTCTCTCTGTTCTGTTCTGTTCAGCTGAACTCACGCCAACTCCTCCAGGTCCCCCCTCCACAGACAATGTTACATCTCATTGGCTTTGCCCTAGATAGGCTATTTTTGTATGAAATAATTAGACATAACTGATTTAAATACTGCAAAGCCAACACTCTTTTGTCTCGTTAACAAAGTACAGGAGAGGCACACTCTTGCAGTGTCATTTATGTCAATCCGTACAAGGAGGCTAAAATACAAATGCGTTCAAAGCTAATGGATCTGAAGCGGGGCCAAAAAAAAGGGGAAAAAAGTACCATTTTATTAGCTTTCCTTCGATTCGGGTTTTACTTTCGGGACCGTGCTGCGGTGACCTGACCTGATAGAATCTATTATGGAAGCAAAAAATGGCAGGAAAGCACTGCCAGAAGCTTTTAATTGTCTCAACGTGTACATCAGCAAAATATAGGATTGCTAAAATATGCCACCATACAGCACTAATTGTCCATATAAGGACAGCGCGGCGCTTGAAACAGCACGTTTTGTTTGTTACAGTGACCCCGGACCCAGACAGCCATGCTGATGCCGAGTGCACACGGGCACACGAGGGAGAGGTGCAGAGCAGGAACGCAGATTGGGGCTGACCGCTCGGCTGCACTTTAATGTACCCTCTACTTCATCAGTCCTGATTAGCCACCATAAAAATCCAGATTGAACATTACATTTTTACTGCTGATTGTCTTCCAAACACTCTCAGGTGTTGGCATGTTAAATGCCAGGGTGTGCATCTGTCCTCGCATCCCATTAGCTTGCTGCAGTGAGACGTCTGACTTGAAAAAGGGGACCCTCTTCAGAAACGAAAGCAATGCAGAACAAATTTCAGGCTTTTAGGCTTACCGCGTCTTGTGCCAAAACCTCAATAACAAGCCCCCCTCCAGCCCCCTTTTCCCTGGCTCTTGCCCCAGACTTACACAAAGAAACACCAGCTTTATGGACTTAGGGCATTAAAGCATAAAAAACAGCGGACGGAGAACAGGTTCGGAACACATGGCGTCAAACGCGGGGACCCGATCTCATCAGATCTATATATACTGTTGTCAAACGCTTACATTTTTAGGTGCGCAGGCCGTGTTTTCAAAAGGGCACATGAAAGGGCTTAGCGAGAGAGAGAGAGAGAGAGAGAGAGAGAGAGACAGGCAATGGCGACGAGGAGGCCCAAGCAAAAACGCTTTTCTGATGAGCTGCAACAATGCACTCACTCCCACGACATCAGCTCTCTGTTGGGAGTCTCCTCCTAATTTCCTCCATCCATAATAAAAAGAGCTACATTAAACAGTGCCATTAGTGCCAGCAATTTGTTTTATTCTCCACAGAAAGAGAAATGTTATCTGTGGCGGACAAACTTAACCCAATTAAAGCTCATTGTGTATGGGGGCCTTGCTGGGTCTTCAGCTGATGCCTAGGAACGAGGGCAGAGGCAGCCAACATTGGGGAGGGAGAGGGGGAAAAAGAGAACGATTGGAACACGTCTGGAGAATTAGGGAAAGTAGGAGAGAGACAAATGTGCTTTCAGGAAAAAAGACGGGAAGAGAAATTATGTTTTTGTGCGTGTTCCCCCCACATCAAATCCCTCCCAAGATGGTTTGATAGAGGAATACTGCACAAAAATGTACACTCAAAACGAAAATGCACGGATACACCGGCGCTTAAATAAAGAGCTGAAGGATTCATGTGAATGTAGAACATTTGCAATAGAATAACAAGGGCAGGAAGTGCATACAAAGCCACACGTTCTGAGACACTCGTTCATACCTTCACATTTTTGCTGTTAATTGTTGTGATAACACCTCTCGATTACAGGGGTTTAATTATCAACATGTTTGGCTGTTAGACCAAGTACCTGGCACAGATCCTGGTGAAGGGCTCAAGGTTTCTAATGAAGATCTCACTCACAGCAGCATACAGGAGCTCAGTGTGGTGCTGTCCTAACAAAGAAGCACATTGCGTTTAGAGACGACCTGGGTGTCTGTGAATTCTAACACAATAATGCCAAGAATATTCATAGTGATACATTTTGATTGATATCCAGTTGTGCGGGAATGGCAAGTGTGTGTCTCTATGGGGGAAAAAAAGTGATTCTGTGTGATTGCGGAATTACAGTAACAGTAACTGAATCGCATGTCGTGAGACACAAATGAGGCATGTCTGCGCTTCCGTTATAGGGCGAAAGCTGGTTTCAGTCCGTTTGACTGGTAATCCGTTCGTCTCCTATTGCATTTATCAGCTTTAGTGGAGCTGTTTTTTGCTCGCTTACCCAAAAAAGGCCCAATCAACACCTCCCAGCTGGTGAAATGAAGCAGAACCGGGCCTCCATTACTTTGAGACGTGATGGATACTTCACAGCTGCGGTTGAGTGTCTGTGATCAGAGAGTGGAGAGACAAACAGCTGTAAAACATGCCCTACTAAAGACATACACACATTTGCTGACAGTGTGTGCCATTAGGATATATACATAGATTTGAATGTACAGATTCCTACTCAACTACTTTCATTCTCACGCAGGGCCTAATGCTATATGAAATCTTAGCACGTATTTGAAGGAGAATTCTGAGAGGAAAAATCCATCCATTTATTGTTTGAGTTGCTCTGAAAAAAAAGACAATAAAACATTTAATGACATAATTCTCATTTGAGTGGCATTTACTATTCAACCATGAATTATGTCTTATTTGTATATTTGGTTTGTAATTTAAGTTTAACTTTGTCCTCAAATACAAACATTACGTCGTCTGAATGCAATAATGTCTCGCCCAATTTTAAAGGATGTGCACAAACTAACACAAATGCCGATTCTTATTATTATGAAATTGCACTAGGAACAAGTAGCTACACTCAGCAAGCCTTCGATTTATCTCCCAATGGTTCATTTTGCGTGAGGAAATTATATTTACTGTTATTGAGAGGAAATAAATTCGCGCTAGCAATGTGTTTCAGAGAGCGAAAACAATTTGTAGTGTTCATTTTGTGTTTAAATCGTATTAAATGCTGCATTTCAGTGTTTCTCCTTTCAAATGAAATATTCAAATAAAATATAACCAAATATAGCCTACTCTGAGAAGCAAATTTCTGTAATATAAAAACAAGCGTTGTTTTGAAGTTTGATATACAGAACCCTAAATTAAACATTTAACTGCTGTGTTAAATGTATGTTATGTAGGTCTACAGCGCTCTCTAGTGGTTTAAATGAGCTTACACTCAGATTAGCCTCGTGTTTTACTGCTTCAGTTTTTTCTCTGTGGTGATTAAACGCTCTTAAATACTGCAAAAACACAATATCAAACACTTATATTAAATTGTAATATTATCAGGATTCGATTAATCTCCCCTTATTTAAAAGGACAGTTTACGCAGAAATGTAAATTCTGTTATAATTTACTTACCCTCATTTTGTTCCAAATCTGTTTGACGTTCTCACGTGAAATGAATGTAATACTGATACTGACAAACGTAGTCACCGTTTACTTAACGCTGGATCTTTTTCCGTTTAGTATGGGAATGGCTTTCTGACTATTTATTCAGGTGTGGAACTTACTGTTGACTGATTATGGAAGCCATTTTCGCTAAATAAGAGAAGAAAAGTCACGTTTTGGTAAATCATAATTATGATTTATGACAATCGTATAATAATTCTTTTTTTTCTCTCATAATTTTTCTTTGTCAAGTTCAACTTTTTATGTTATAATTATTATGACTATTATAATTATGACTTTTTTTCCTATTTTATTTAATAAATTATGACTTATCTTGTTATTTCACATTTTTTGTCATAATTATGATCTACCAAAGAGTGACCTTTCTTTTCTTTACGTGGCAGAAATGGGCTTCCATAATTTAACTATATCTTTCTACCCCTCTTTAGGTTTATAAATTGACCCTACTTTACACATTTTTCCAAAACATTATTTCCTTCTCATGTCATGTCTTATGTAGGCTAGTAGAAAACTCTTGGTGTCGGGATCAAGGGGAGTCTATCATTAGGATCTATCAATTGTTCAAAGGAGTTCATGAGAGAAGAGTTAATTACATGCACTCTTAGTTAAATCACCCACTTGAAGACAAACCCATAAGGATTGTGATAAAGTTTTTAACCTTACCATCATAATACTGAGGAAATTATCAGGTTGTTTTAATGCCATATTTAAGTCAGACCTGTTTCTATGCATGTTTGTTAAAGAAATAATTCACCGAAAACGTAATCATTATTTACTCACCCTCATGTTGTTCGAAATTGTATATTTCTTTCTTCAGTGGAACACAAAAGGTAAATTTTTTAATAATATCTTGGCCATTTTTTCAAAATAAGTAAAGTGAAAGGGGCTATCGAGCTCCACAATAAATAATAAATAACACCATAAAATAAAAGTATAACAAATGTGGTCCATATGACATGTACACTATAAGTGGTCTGCGCATATGCGAAAAATTGATGTACAAATTTGAGAATTAACAATTCTTTTGAGATCTTTTCAATTCAATCAATTGAACCAGTTAAAACAATTGGTCTAAATGATTTGTTCCTGCACGTTACATAACTTTATCCCTACTGTCAAGCATGGTGATGGCAGCATCTTGCTCTGGTGTTTCTTAAGCAAGAGAAACAAAAAAAGACTGAGCCAAAATCCACAAGGGGTGCCTGTATTAGTCAGCCAAAGACCTGTTCAGAGCAGCGACCCCTTTGTCAGTAGAACAATGTTCCAATAAAAAATGTGGCATGACCTGAAAATTGCAGTCAGATGGCACAACTGAATTAGAAATTTGAGTGAATTTGTACTGAGAAACATGGAATTGAATGGAATTTTTGACCAGTCAAAATGTACATGATCAGGCCGAAAAAAAATTAAAAAAAATTTAAAAACAGTGTATTTCAAATATATATATTCTTATCTCTTTTCTTAAAAAATCATGCAGTAAATGGTTAAGATTTTTTTTTAATGAACAATTTTTATGCTTTTTATAATTATCTTAAAAAAAACGTTGATGTTTTTGTGAATATGGTCCCTAGAAGTCAAAAATCATCTACCGTTCATCTAAATTCTAAATAGCCTTATATCACTGCCTTATACCAACAACTGTATTTGAAATACATCCAATCATTGTACAGAGAATAGAACTGTTAAACACATTCAGAAAACTCAACTTATGTCACTGAAATATTTCAGATTTATTTTAAGAAATTAGTTTACACCTGTGGAAATAAAGAGAACACCACTGTGGCTTTTTCCATATTGGTACATCTTTAAACATCTCATGGGATCCTGAAAGAAACACAAAAGGCAGGTTCCTAAAATAAAAAATGAAACAAACTTCAACTTCACACAAGTATCACAAACTGCTTAAGTCCAAAATGTAAGAACTGTCCCATGTGACAACACTGGCCTATGATATAATCGGGTGTCCTGAGAGAATCAAGGGAGCAGGCGTCGTGGCGGCCGCGGACCTAAACCTGGTAAAAAAAAAAAAAAGGAACCAAAAGAAAAGAAAAATCAGAAAAATTAGTGACAGATCCTTCCACACCAATAGTGCTCTAAAAAGACTTGAGAACATGAGAAAGTGCTTACCTGCTGGGGCTCCCATATGAAGGCTCCTGAGTGAAGGTGGCGGTACTCTAGGACCACGGGGTCCATTTTGCGGTGGGGGTCCACAGATAAGAGGCGTCTTATGCAATGCATGAGAGCCCGGATGCTGCAGTAGTCCTCTAGAGGACTGGAAACCAAGAGGCGGAGTGTCAAGCAAAGGGGCACGGGTGGGAGAGGACCAATGTATGGGTGCTGGGCCTAAGAGAGGTTGTGGCTTGTCAAGACTGTGAGTGGCTACTGGCCCTCTAGACGGCTGAAGATTAAATGAAGGACCGTGAGAGACTGAAGGGGCCCGAGAAGATAAAAGACTGTGGGGGGCAGTTGGTCTGTGGGAAGGCGGCTTTAGATTGTGCATTGAAAGCAAAGGAGGTGGTTTCGTCTTAGGATATGAGCCTGGAAACACAGAGAATACTGTATTCAAATACCACACAAGTATCACAAACAGGTTCAACAAATTAATGTATGATTTTTTATTTTAAGAAAGAAAAAAAAAGCCAGTATATTTTTATTTTTTTTATTTATTTTCACTTCATTTCATCCTGTGCCCTAAAAACAAACCTTGCAATCCCATATGATGTCCTGGGGGTGCATCTCCTGACCCTGAGGGTGGGTTTGTCTGCTCTCTTGGTGGTGGACCAGAACCAGCAGGCAGAAGTGGTGGAGGCTTTCCTAACCCTGGAGGCAGGCTGTTGATCACAGGAGCAACCTCACTGTCAGCTTCAGTGGAAGATACTGGGGAAGAAAGAACAAATAAGTAATAAAGAGATGTTTCTATACAGAAATAAATACAATGCATACACAATGCAATTTTATAGATTGGCTGTGATCTTTATTTTATTTTATTGTGGCTCTGATTATTATAATAATTATTTAATAATTTAATTTAAGTCAAATATTTATAAAAACTAGAAGAAATTAGAAAAATTTTGTGCACTAAATTGACCAAAAAATCCTTTTTCTTCAGGTGTGTGGAGCCAAGGGAATATGGAAAACGAGGAAGAAATATTCTTGCAAGTCAAATATTTATAATTATACATTATTTAAAATTTTAAATGTATTAATTATATTATTAATGTATTATTATGTAATTCATATTTTAAATGTTAAATAAATAAAATTGTGTGTATATATATATATATATATATATATATATATATATATATATATATATATATATATATATATATATATATATATATATATATAGAGTGAGGAAAATAAGTATTTGAACACCCTGCTATTTTGCAAGTTCTCCCACTTGGAAATCATGGAGGGGTCTGAAATTGTCATCGTAGGTGCATGTCCACTGTGAGAGACATAATCTAAAAAAAAAAAAAAATCCAGAAATCACAATATATGATTTTTTAACTATTTATTTGTATGATACAGCTGCAAATAAGTATTTGAACACCTGTCTATCAGCTAGAATTCTGACCCTCAAAGACCTGTTAGTCTGCCTTTAAAAAGTCCACCACCACTCCATTTATTATCCTAAATTAGATGCACCTGTTTGAGGTCGTTAGCTGCATAAAGACACCTGTCCACCCCATACAATCAGTAAGAATCCAACTACTAACATGGCCAAGACCAAAGAGCTGTCCAAAGACACTAGAGACAAAATTGTACACCTCCACAAGGCTGGAAAGGGCTAAGGGGAAATTGCCAAGCAGCTTGGTGAAAAAAGGTCCACTGTTGGAGCAATCATTAGAAAATGGAAGAAGCTAAACATGACTGTCAATCTCCCTCGGACTGGGGCTCCATGCAAGATCTCACCTCGTGGGGTCTCAATGATCCTAAGAAAGGTGAGAAATCAGCCCAGAACTACACGGGAGGAGCTGGTCAATGATCTGAAAAGAGCTGGGACCACCGTTTCCAAGGTTACTGTTGGTAATACACTAAGACGTCATGGTTTGAAATCATGCATGGCACGGAAGGTTCCCCTGCTTAAACCAGCACATGTCAAGGCCCGTCTTAAGTTTGCCAATGACCATTTGGATGATCCAGAGGAGTCATGGGAGAAAGTCATGTGGTCAGATGAGACCAAAATAGAACTTTTTGGTCATAATTCCACTAAACGTGTTTGGAGGAAGAAGAATGATGAGTACCATCCCAAGAACACCATCCCTACTGTAAAGCATGGGGGTGGTAGCATCATGCTTTGGGGGTGTTTTTCTGCACATGGGACAGGGCGACTGCACTGTATTAAGGAGAGGATGACCGGGGCCATGTATTGCGAGATTTTGGGGAACAACCTCCTTCCCTCAGTTAGAGCATTGAAGATGGGTCGAGGCTGGGTCTTCCAACATGACAATGACCCGAAGCACACAGCCAGGATAACCAAGGAGTGGCTCTGTAAGAAGCATATCAAGGTTCTGGCGTGGCCTAGCCAGTCTCCAGACCTAAACCCAATAGAGAATCTTTGGAGGGAGCTCAAACTCCGTGTTTCTCAGCGACAGCCCAGAAACCTGACTGATCTAGAGAAGATCTGTGTGGAGGAGTGGGCCAAAATCCCTCCTGCAGTGTGTGCAAACCTGGTGAAAAACTACAGGAAACGTTTGACCTCTGTAATTGCAAACAAAGGCTACTGTACCAAATATTAACATTGATTTTCTCAGGTGTTCAAATACTTATTTGCAGCTGTATCATACAAATAAATAGTTAAAAAAATCATACATTGTGATTTCTAGATTTTTTTTTTTAGATTATGTCTCTCACAGTGGACATGCACCTACGATGACAATTTCAGACCCCTCCATGATTTCTAAGTGGGAGAACTTGCAAAATAGCAGGGTGTTCAAATACTTATTTTCCTCGCTGTATATAAATCATTTTATTAATTTAATATACAAGTTAAACAATTAGACAAAATTAATCTAATAAGACTAGAAGTAAATTAATTATATAAATACAATTATTTACATGTAATTTAATGATTTATTTTAAATATTCATATTTTAAATAAAGTGCTAGTGACAGACCGATATATCATCATTGACAGTCCATGCTTGGTGGATTAACAGAAATGCTTCAAAACCTCCAGAGTAAATATTCTACATTTAAAAAATAATTAAAATGAAATAAATTGTGTATTATTATAAATTGTAAATTAAAACGTGCATTGAATTTGATCATTCATAAATCTAGTTTAATGTGATTCAATAATAATGCGCAAATTAAGAGCAACATGAGAATTACACACTTATAATATATAATATGAAAGCAACTAGGCCAGGACATGGAAGCATGTTCACCTCGCAGATGGTCCTGGCGGTTTTGAAGATACTCCGCCAGTGTGCCGAGCTCCTCTGGGTACAGGTGCAGACCTTCGGCCAGGAGAAAGAGAAGGTGGCGGGTGGCAGAGGGAACAGTGTGGCGCTCCAGCTTGCCGCGCTCCAGGTAGTCCTCCGTCAGCTCAGCCGCCCGTGCCGCGGCCTCCGTGGGGTCCAGCACACGCCGCGAACCGCTCAAGCGCCTGAACTCCACAATCACAAACTCCATGGCCTGTTCTTTGGGCATGTTTCGATGAACTGCAGAGAGGCAGAGGAAGGGTCAGCCAGAGGAGGGAGGGGGGGTTACATATGGCGCTCAGTGTGAGCCGCTGCAGTCTAAGCAGTGCGCACAAGAGTTCTACCTCATCAGCAACATGCTGCAATCTGGCAACCACTGCTTAACCCAATTACCACATTCAATTCAGTATGCGCTCAAAGGACTCGTTCATGAGCGCGCTTGTAAGTTTTTAGTAAGGGACTAGAAGTTTATATAAGATTGCTTTTAAAAGTTGTTTTGGACCAAATGTACTGTGTGTAATATGAGGAAGCAATGTGCATGAGATAAATCTTTTAGACTTTTGATCATTGGTCTTGTTCACAATGTCATTCAGTTTTGAATTCCTTCACTGGGAAAATTCAACAATTCAGTTCACGCGTTTAAAAGGATGGATCTGCGCTTTAATAGATTCAATATTGAAGTGAGGGTGAAACTGTAACAATTTTGATAATATTTAGCATAAAAGCTGGAATGCTCTACATTGACTGTTTTTTTAGCCCATTTGGAGGATGTCAAACATGTTTGATATTTTGAGCAGGTTTTAGAACACATTGTTTTTATTTGTCATACATATTCTGTTGTGTTCGAAACGATTTGTAAGTTGGTAAGTGTATGATGCCTAGTGTTTCAAAATGTGTTAAAAAAAAAAAGTGTATACCAGCCTTCAGAGAACTTACCAGCAAGGTGAGGTTTTATAGAAATATAAATAAAAAACATTAATAATAAAAATAATATGAAACATCTGAAATACACTGTTAATAATATATAGTGTTTTTTTTAATCAAGTGGTGGGCATTAATTATAATATCAGAATTAAGGGCATTTCAACTATTTTAATGTGGTGTTATTGTGATTGTTTAGATGATTTTTACATACGCGTGTCTAACACTACATTGATGAATTATTGCTTGGTTTTAATGGTGCAATTTAAAGATTTAAAAACTGTTGATTGGTAAAATATTTGTACCCAAACCTGTTATAATAATGTCATTTTTTGTAAAGAATGTATGCTTAATTTATTTGGACCATTCAAAATTATCTTATGAATTATGTTTGTGAAAAAAAAAGAAAAGAAAGAAAGTGTAAAACCAGGGCAAAACTACAGCTATCGTATGGTTTAATTTGGGGGATTGTGAATAATTTTTTTCTTCAAAACAAAGGACTTTATTAAAAAAAATAAATAAAATATGAGATGAGATGTGGCCGTAACGCAGTTAAAAAAATAAAAAACTTTAGAGGGGAATATTTTTTTCTTTTCCCTAAGGTTACAAAAAAAACTATTTTATAACAAAGCATGATTCTACTCTAAGATCCGGTTTGTGTGTTTGCAATTTAGTTTTTAACTGCCACGAGATACACAAACAGCTTTTTTTGTAAAGTTTGCATTACATTGAGATGACATCGACACATTTTGCAGTTCATATAAATGAATTATCTTTTTGGGCTGTTCTGAAAGTTAAAGTATATTTTTTGAATATATCAATGCATGTCTTTTTGGTGCAATCACAGGAGTAAATGATCATACTAGTTCATACAAAAAAAAATGCCCACCACCAAGTCTAGGGTATTTTCTCTCTAGCTATTACATAAGCTTATTTAACTATTGTTTGAAGTACATTTAAGTGGTTTTATTGGGAGATAAATTGTGGGAGTCAGGACTTACTTTTGAGGGATTCTGAAAATATGATTACTGTGCACGAGGAGAGTGTTACATTAGTCTGCTCGACAAGAATACATAAGGGGGAACCGTCGGAGCGGACATCTTGGAGGGCCCGGGTCAGGCCTGATTCCACCTGCAGGTAAAGCATTTCCACCGAGAGGCCACGTTCCTGCAAACACTGGCCTATCGATTTGGGGTAATCCCTTTGAAAGAAGAAGAAGAGATCTGGTTATTGAGAACCATGCTTCAGGGCATGACGTGAGGAAATGTGAGGTTGTTGAGTGTGGCCTGGCTTATATATGCAGTAATGAAAGGGTAGAGATTTAATGAATAATGAAGAAACCAACACAAATCTGCTTAGCATTATAAAAGTGTATTAAACATTAGAAAATAAGATAAGGTTGTTTCATTTGTTTTAGCTGAATAAATGCTTTTTGTGTGTGGCATTAGTCTTCTTTGAGAGAAAAAAAAAATCCCAAAAGACATCAAAATAAGTGAAAAATGTTGCTTAAATATTAACAAAAATGTTACATACTATATCATAATTTTACACAAATTTACACAACTAAATGACTAGTGTTCAAATACTGTAAAATTGATTTGAAAATCATTTGAAATATTTCTATCAACACATTTAAGACAAGAAATATTAATCAGATCACTTGAATGGGTCTGTTTTGTGTCAATAATGGTATATTATTAAAATCTGAAATATGCATGTTATGAAATGTAAATTAAAAACCACCATGTTTAAAGATGTATTTACCCTTTTGTTAGTAGAACGTTTGAGTTTTTGTCTAATTACTTGATATAAATATGGCTTGATTACTGAACATTTTGAATATCACCACTTCTCAAAGAAGCTCCTTTGTATTTTGTTAAATGAACAAGGATTGTCTGGACATATTTATTCTTTCATGAAAAATGTGAAAGTTTGTTTAGGAGACTGAAAATGAATAAATCAGTCATGTGCAAATAAAAACAAATTCTCCCTGCTATATATATATATATATATATATATATATATATATATATATATATATTATTATTTTATTTTATTTTTTTTGTATGAGAATATTTTAAATGTCTTTTTATTATTACCCTCTTTTAGAAATGTGAAATAGAAAAAAAGTTTAACATCAGTATAAAAGCATATTCTTACTACAGTTTTTAGGGCGGGGCTCTAAAGACCCCCTTAGCCTTTCGTTTTAAATTGAATGCATCACATGACGCAGTGGTACCATAAAATGATGCAAGAATTTGTACCACCATGTGATTTCGCAGCTTTGAAATTAAGATTCAGAAGTCATATATATAAATTTGTTTGTTGAGGGGGGGTTTGCTTGATTTAGATTTTTTGTGAGACCACAGGGTGTAAACATTAGTGTTTGATTTGCTGGATAAATATAATTTACACAACATACAAATCCATTTTTAAACTTTTTTATTTATTATTAAATGAACCTCTTTTTGGAGACAATTTCTAGAGTTTGGCAAAATGTTATGCTCAAAGGTTTCATTTTATGCTCAAAGATTTTCATTGATTATCTTATTTGTTTTTTGTCCACTGGAATAGCAGTGTAAAATAGTGATATAAGTGGATATTAGACTGAAAGTGAATTGTAAAGAAAAAGGGTGTTCACACTTGGCAGTGTTTGGGTCGATTAAAACGTACCCTTGGTGCGATTGCTTTTAGTGTGGTTCATTTGCGGTACCATCCGAACCCTGGTGCGCACCAAAAAAGCAGACCGAGGCCGCTTGCAAACGAACTCTGGTGTGGCTCGAATTAAATATGAATGCAACACAGACCAGACATGTAAACAGACCAAAAATGAGACATGATGTCACAAGATGCGACCCTAAAAAGGACAGAATGCTCACGCACAGCTGTTTTTTCTCGTCATAGTCGCGATGTTGCCCATCACAGTTCAGGACAGGCATCAGAACAGTGTCTTCTCGCAGAAGATCTTCGTTTGTGTGTGTGACGGAGGAATTCCTGCCGCTATTTTGACACCTTTACACATTCAAGCTCTTCACGAGTTCTCAGCTGGTCAAAATACCATCATATGTAGCTACACACATACAACAAGCGCATTTATCCCAGCACACAGCATTGTTTTGGATTTTCGTTAAGTTCCGTCACGAAATATACGTAATAAACGCCGACCAATCAGGTTGTGAACATATACCTAGGTTCGGTGTTAAAATGCCAGTCGCTAAAACGCTAAGCGGACCAGGACTAAATGTTCTCTTTTTTTTGGTCCGGACAAAACAAACCGAACTACAAGTGTGAACACACCCTAAATAGTGGACACATTTTTGCCTAATAATGAACATTTAGAATACTTTTTTTAAAGGCATATTTAATTTTCATTTAATTTCTCATCAATTATTTAAATAATAGCATATCCATCAGAATTCAAGGATGGCTCCTAATATAAATCTTAATCCAAACATCTGACAATAACAAAGACCATTCACACAACAGAGACTTTTCAGAAAACTAAAATGGCACAGAATGGGTAAACATTCCCATATTTTCATGTGCTAACTCTGGGAAAAAAAGTTTGAAAATTGCATTTCCATTTAATACATGAAAGAAGCAAATTTCACACAATAATAATGCGAGAGAATTTTACTGCTACTTGAGGTATATACTCACACATCCTGGTTATTCACAGACAGGACGACACAGTCTGCAGGCTGTCTAGCACCGTCTCCATGAAGCTGCTGCAAGAACTTCTCATATATGGCAGTGCGGTGAACTGATGCCTCGTATTCTTCAGGTGAAACAGCTGATACAAACAAAGACGCTCAGAAAAGATTTTCCACAACGGAAACAACAGTAGAAGTGCGAAATCAAGTTCTTTAATGAAAAACCATTATATGTGAAATAATACCCGTTGACTGATGCGGTGAATGCTCATAGTCAGCTGTGCCAGAGTAGTCAATCTCTTCTTCAAAATTTTCAAAACTGAAAATTGAGGTATGATTGGGGGGGGGGTAGAAGTAAATGTATATTTGGGAGAAACATATGTGAAAGAAGAATCTATATAAGGGATTTATAGACTTTACAAATAACACTATTTTAGTCACCTCTCAGATTGTGGAAGGTCATCTTTATTGTCCTCCCTCATAGGATATGGTGTTCTTCGAAAAGACCTGAGAGGATTTAGGACACTGCATGTAGTAAATCAACATGATTATAATTAACATAACATCAGAAATGTAAAACGCAGGCTGTGTGTTAAAACCTAATGAGTTGCCAAGCTAGAAAGCACTTAAAAAAAATTATATTAACTCTTCATATGTTGCAAACATAAATAGTCAAAGACTTCTAGCCCAGAAGGAGGCAGCTCTCAGTGTTTTGAAACAAAGCCTGTAAGTTCCTCACATACCTTCCTCCACTATGTTTTGGTGGTGGTCTTCTGCCTCCAGCTTTCTGCGCCCACGCCGACATTTGGTTTCTTCTAAATGAATTGCAGTTTTATAAATTATAATAATCTAAATTTACATAATATCGCGCCGCGCGAGGCACAATTGAGTTTTGGTTGTGCAGCAAATCCTGCATCTACTCAACTATTATTTTAACAAAACAACCATTTCTATGGTCTACAGTTAAAATAACGTCTAATACTTGTGATATTTGTCAAACTATTGTTATGAAAGCACTGAATTGTTGTGTAGCCCATCTTACCTGCGTAACGTTAGATCTTCGGTTATATTCCTGCTGCTTTATATCGCGATAAATGGATTAATTTGTCATCTCTGCACGAGATCAGTAAATACTACGATTATTTTTTAGATGAAAATTGTGTATAATAGAGATGAAGGGATTCCGCCAAAGGACCTGCAACACACTCTCGATCTGACTTCCTTTCGATGAACAAGTGTATTTGAGGAAGCGTGTGGCGCCTCCTATCGGACAGGCAGACAAACGACGAGACCAATGACGTCACTACACCGCCTGCTCAGTCCTGCCGATGAAGATCAGGATCTGTGCCTTCTTTATGTGAAGATGTTATGTTTAATTAAGTATGCTGCATGCAGCCATCATTTAGTTACTCAGGAATGCAATTTGCAAAAGATAATATATCACTTTATAGTTCCATTTAGCTCTTGGGTGCATTTGGATTTTGAAATGAATGCAAATCGCTGTTGAAATGAGTAAATAATGTCAGATAAGGACAATCGTGCAACACATAAAACAGACATTTATTACAAACATCACAATTCAAAAAAGTGAAAGATTCTTAATTCAATCATACTCTCTTATCTTTGGGAGCGCTGGAGATTTCAGTCTCTAACTGCTTAAGAAAGTTCACATTTAGCATCAGCAGCATTAGGACACTGATATGTGCATTAACCATGGCAGAAAACACACAAATTACCCAAAATCTCATTTGAGGATTGCCCTTTTAGTCTGATGGAATCAGTTCTCACTCAATTCTGTCATTTTACCTAATGTAATTTGGCTTCATTTATTTCTAAATGGACTTTGCATTATACATCAATGTAAAATACTATTATAAAAAAAAAAAAAAAAATCACAGTGTCTTGATTCATCAAGACATTTTGCAATCATATTCAGAATGTGGGGCAATCAAACCAAAACAGTTTCAAGTACAATCAAGTCTGATGGGAGCGGAATAATAATTGGTTTTCTGAGGCAGGCATGAACATAAAGAGGAAACAAAGTGGTTAAGACACTGGCGTTTCCTGTTGAGATTGTAACTTGGAATTAAAAAAAAAAACATGAGGGACGTCACATATATATTTAACAAGTCTGAACAGACACACAATAAATCCTGACCAGAGCTTGAGGGGAGAGACTCAAAGACAGATCAGAATATAATGGATGCATTTGTTCCATAATTTATCTGTTCCTGGAAAAGCATATTAAAAATTCCCAGAAGCCTTTAAACCTCCAGGTTCGCTCAACAACCCTCAGATTGGGGCCGCCTTGGAGTGCAACAGTGTAGTTTTTGCTCTCTTCTTCCCTCCAGTTTTAAGGAAGGTCTACTCCATCTGTCAAATGTCCACGCTGCCGCATCCAATCCTGAGACAGCATCGTGATTCGATTGGTCAGGTTGATTTCTCGGACAGAGGGGACTGGACAGGATGGAAGCTTGAGGGGGGAAAGTCCACATCTAGGGTTGGTGGGCTGATGTCAGGACACGTGGGAAATGAGTCTGACTCGTGTCTGGATGTCTTGGCGACACAGTGGGCACGTTTCCAGCTGTAAGGCACACTCCATACAAATCCCACTGAAGACATCACACAAAGAAACCGAAGATGAGAAAATTGTTCAGCACAAAGAGAAGATACAACAGTAATCAATACATTGTTCATTATAATATAATGTTGTGATTCCTAAAATCACTAATAGGATATTTTAAAAGGAACAGGAATTTTAAAAAGCCTTTGTTAAAGAGTTGTAAGCCATGAACCAATCCAACCAGCGAAGTAAATCGCAACATTTTGAAGCAAAAAAGTATTTAAAAATCAGACAAAAAGAAAAAAGGTATGGATAAAAGAGGGAATGAGGTAAAGAACTACAATCCAATGAAGCATTGCGAAGGACATAATAATAATACAAAATTAATAAAAAATATTTTGCAGAATCATAAGTAATGTAGTTTTTCCACCAGGATTTATTTATATAAATACGTTGAAATAATGTAGGCTCATGGCTTAAACAAAAAGCTAATACACAAACAGTTTTCAAGTTATCATTAAAATTCAATTCGCCTAATGAAAATGAACAGGATTTTTACTTAAGGTACCCCAACTGTTGCACTCTATAGTCTTCTTACGTCAGAGTTAATGCTCAATAATTGGCTACTAGCTATCATGGAACAAAGGAAAATAACGACAAATATTTATTAATACACTATCATACTTATCTTACTTCACTCATTTTGGCTTAAAGGGGGGGCTTTTTTAGCTTAATTTACCTTAAAGGAGCTGTATGTAAGAAATGTATTTCAATTAATCATAAAATGGCCCTGATATGTCACTAGACATTAATAAATCATGTTCATTTCAAATACTTATATCACTGACAACAGTAGTCCGGCCAGGATATTGTCATTTAAAAGTGATAGTTGCAGCCCTCAACTGATGTTGATGTTGTCATGTTGTGTTTTGGCCTGATGCCCCACCCTCCACCTATCTACCAATCACAAAGTCAGTTGTGTTTCAGCATCCAGGTTGCCAGCTCTGCTCTAGTTACCACAGCTGCAGCTACAAACGTGTCAGCCTACGTTCCTGCTGGATTCTGCAGCATATCTGGCAACCTCGAGTCAGGGGGGAGGGGGAGGGGATACACTGCTCTACAGTAATTTGAAAGTGATTGCAGTACCAGTTTTGGCCACAATCTTACATACAGTTCCTTTAACTGAACAGCTTCGGAATCATTGGAATGGTTATATGACTTTTTTCGGGTTGAATGGTGGCCGTCTCGCTTCCCCCTAGCGCCTGTGAGCGGAGAAACCACCCTTGCAACTTTGGGCTCAGCGTCAGGAAGTATCGCGTGATATCAGGTCTCACGATGTAACGAATTGCTTTACAGCACTGCACACATACATTTATATGCTAGCCTTCTGTGTATCATACACACCTCAGTGGACATGGCTCTGTGCGTTCGCCGGCTTCTTTGAAAACAAATGCACATGACCAGCGGGAGAAGATGGGAGGGCGGAGAGTCGCCAACGAGTTTTTACGACAGTGTTGTCAAATATCTATTCCGAAGCTGTAGAGAAGCTCTATAGAGAAACCCGCGAGCAAAAAGTGAGAAAACAGCAAAGAAATTGCTGCTTTAATGCAAGAGGATAACATCTAGAATAAAAAAGGACAAATATGTTCTAAATGTCTTAATTCTCATAGCAACAGTTGGTTTTATCTACTCCAATTCAGCCAAGCACACCAATCCAGCTTTCTTGAGCAAACTGTGAGCCTCCATCACATCCCTTTACCCATAAACCCAGCGGTGTAAACACTGATTCTATATGCTGAACTTTGTACCTGTGCAAACAGGGTCTCAGTTCAGTGTCGGCCATCTGGTCACAGCAGAGGGTGCAGCAGTTATCTCTGATGCTAACCTGCTTGAGCAAAGCCAGGCGCCTGTGTCTGAAATAAAAGACAGAACGAGCAATTTTAAGTGGTCTTTCTTTGGCATGAACGAACGGTATGAGTCACCTGCTTTAGGTGATAACTAATGCATTATTCACATTTACATAACAGTCATTGATAATTTGCCCTGTGTACAGAAATCTAATAAACAGTGCAAACCTGGGCAGAATGATTTTCTCGTCTGATGCGAGCGAGGCAAACTCATTAAATGTGTTGAATTTGAAGGAGGGGGGATGGCGGAAGGGCTTGGCTCCAAAGTTGAACTCACACTGTTGGTAGGACATGAAACTGGCTGCAGCGAAAAAGCCAGACCTAAGACAAGGTAAAGCAAGTGTTCAAAAAGCTCCATAAACATTTGTTTTAAGTCTTGTGGTAAGGAAACTGAGTCTTGCTTACGTGGCAGAGGAGAACACCTGCTTCTCAGGAGGCAGCTGGTGTCCGTTTAGATAGAAAATCATCTGCTTCTTGCTGAGGTCCAGCAGGAAGCCAATGGCATCACCTAGAGATTCCAGAGAACACTGCTCACAAATCTTTGCAAACAACTTTTTTTTCCCTAAAATGATGAAATACACTAAATGTAAGAAACAATCAAATAATTGTGTTACAGGTGCTGAACAGGAAGCACCGCACAAACCTTCTTTCCAGCAGGGGTGGGAGTGAGGTTTACTGCGAGCATTGTACCAGATCAGCTGCCTGCAGCCATCATACGCACACGAGTACTCATCATCTCCAATCCCATAACCCTCCTGTACAAACACACAAATATGTTCTCCTCACTATAGTTTCTTTCTTCATTAATGTGATACAGAACTATTATTTTGTTTTTAATATACCTTAAAAAGAAAATTGTATATAACAGGCCACTGGTCTTTTTTTTTTTTTATGTCATTTTTGATCAAGCATCCTTGCTGAATTCATACCAACAATGTGATCACAGTGATCACACATTTTTGAATGGTAGTGTATATTATATCAAATTAAATATAATGCCATTACATTCTGAGCACTGTGTAAATCAAATAGGAATGTTCATATAAACACTGTGCTCTTCATGTAAATATGAGAACATAAACCTAAGAATGAGAGAAATATCTAAACATAACCAGAAACGCACATGGTTAAGAAACTTGCTGTCCTTGGTTGCCCAGCCAATTTGCATGACGCCAGAGGTGATGACTGTGACCTCATAGTACCAAACCCCCGAATCCACACAGAACGTGCAGCGGACGCTCTCAAATGAAGACGCATCACAACGTGCCTAGGGAAAACAAGATTGCTCACATTAGACAAACTAATCACAATTCATTACTTGTTTTTTATGGTTATAACTAGCTTCTTCCACAATAGGTGAACATGTTAAGACAGCGTTTACAGATCAAATCTTAAACCTTCCGATCTGCCCACAGACACATCAGGGCCAGGATAACAATATCAAACAGGTTTGATATTTAGGATTTTAAATCGGGATGATTACGACTATGATTACTTCCACAATAGCCAATGAGAGACAAGTCTACAAGGAGACGGAAGTGACCAAACTTTCGAAACAAGCAGCTGTACGGGTCCAGTGGACCACAGAGATGGAGGAATGGCTGGTCGAAATGTGTCAACAACACAACTGCCTTTATAATGTCTCCTCATATAATTGCCTACAGCAAGTTGCCTCGACAAAGTATCCATTTTGTTTACATCCGCTTCTCCGTGACGTGCTAAATCTGGCATGATAATCTTAAGAATATCTTGTAGTGTGTGTGATGTGCCACGATTTTCAAATCTTGTAGTGTGTGCAGATTTGAGATTTGAAAAAAGAAAATCTGTGAAGATTCTCCTTATATGCGTGATGCAACCAGATTTCACAATCGGTTAAGATTTAAAAACTCCTGTAGTCTGAGCCTGGCTTATGGGAGAGTGTACAGTCAGCAGATTGTTATGCAAAAGCTCTATTTTTCTCTCCAAAAGGGAGGCCTGGCAGAAAAAGTTTGAGAACCACTGTGTTAAGGCATGCTTAGAACTGGTACTAAGTGTATAAAAGAGGTTTTGTTTATAGTATGTCCTAACCTGAAGTGAAACTGTTCCTTATCAGTAAGACTGCAAAGAATTTATTACTCTACAACACCCCTCATGCCCTGTGTGTACATTTAATTGGTTTTGGTTTGCTTTTTTATTTGCATTTTGGAAGAGCTCTAAATAAATGTATTTTAGCTACCAATCAGAGAGCAGTTTGTTCCATTCTGTTGAACACATCTTACAATCCATTTAGCAGAATATTACCCACAATTACAATAATAGTTTGTCTCTCACCTCAAGTCCAGTAGGAGAGATCTTGAGATATTCGCTGACGTCATTACTGTTCAGCATGGCATTGATGTTGTTTAAGTTGACCTTCTCATAGGTAAACTGGCGCCCCTCTTTGATAACTACGGGCCAAAGAGTAACCAAAGATAAAATTATCAGTGAGACACATCATACAAGGATATTAATATAATATTCGACTTAAATCTACAAAATCATCACAAAACACAAACAGTTAAGATAACTATTAATACTAATTGTGTTTTTTGCCATAGCAAGTGCACAGAATTCAGAAGGATATTTAAAAAATACTGAAAAGATTTCACATTCTGTGGAAAATATTTATTTCTTAAGTTCTTTTTAATTTAAAAAGTCTCAGTAAAAGCTACAAATTCACCAAAAGTCCTGATTACCATTCAAAAAAAAAAGTTACTCACAGAGGTTATCAAGACTCCACTGGGCACAGAAGCCCACTTGACGCTTTAGATAGTCAGGATGATCAGACCAGGACTCCAGAACAGACAAACGTTTACTGATACATGATTCCGACACTGTTAACTTGTTCTCACCTGAGACAAAGACAGGTTCTCATTAAAGTACCTTTTTTCCCCCAAAAGTTCCTGTTTGAACATTTTGAACTGACACCAGTTATACTTACTGGTTTGAGAGAACTTCTCTAAAGCGATGAGAGCAAACAGCATGACAGTGGGATGGGCCTCAGAACTCTAGAAGACCAATAAAGCCACGTTAATGGCTTTGATACCAGCATTAAAACAATCATGCAAAACTACAGCATTAACATAAAAGGAGTTAAGGTGATCTCCAAACTGGGATGAGGCACTGTTTAGATGAGCTTTAATTTATTTGTAAAAATGTAAATGCTCAAAAGTGTAGAATATGGCCATATTCTACACTTTTGAGCATTTACATTTTTACAAATAAATTAGTCCACTAATAATGTTAAAAGTTTAATAATGTACAGATTGTATGCAATTATACACTGTCGTTCAAAAGTTTGGGGTCAGTATGATTTTTTTAATGTTTTTGAAAGAAGTATCTTATGCTCACCTGGGCTGCCTTCAATTGATCAAAAATCCAGTAAAAACAATAGTAATATTGTGAAATATTATTACAATTTAAAATAACCATTTTCTATTTTAATATAATTTCAAATCTAATTTATTCCTGTGATGGCAAAGCTGTGTTTTTAAGCATCATTCATCCAGTCTTCAGTGTCACATAATACTACAGAAATCATTCTAATATGCTGATTTGATGCTCAAGAAACATTTATTATTATCAATCTTGAAAACACTTGTTCAGCGTAATATTTTTGTGGAAACCCTGATGAATTTATTTTTCAGAATTCTTTGATGAATTGAAAGTTCAAAAGAACAGAACTTATTTATTTTACAGCATTATAAATGTCTTTACTGCCACTTTTGCGTACTTTCTGAATAAAAGTATTATTTAGCCTTACTGACCCCAAAATTTTGAATGGTGGTGTATGTTAATGTACTCACGGCTGTGAAATCATAACCACACAGACTTCTAATTAACCTAATTTTGCAAGTCTTTTCAGTGGACTGACAAGTAAGCTTTGCGTTGTGAATGTTAGAGCATATATATCTGTGAAAAACATTTAACTCAAAAGAAGAAAGAAAATCTAGTTTCCCATGATGTGACCCCTTTTATAACTACCCTGTTAGTCGGTATGTGTAAAAAAACACTCAATTCTCTCACCAAACTCTCCAGTAAGTACTCCAGAGTTCCAGGGCTGAGGAGCGCAATGCTCGCTGGACCTGCAGAAAGTAACAAGATGAAGTACCACAGTATTAACCAAATGATTCCTTTGGGCAATGTGTTTGACCTTAAAAATAGAAGCACATGTCTTCAAACTGAGCGAACTGGACAGTGTGTGCATGTGTTTGTGTGCTGCAGCCTCAGCAGAGCTGTCAAATCACAGGCCTCTAAGGGAGCCTGCAGCATGCTCAGGCATGACAGGTCTTCACAGACTGCAAACGCAGCTCTTTAGCTTCAGAGGAATGCTAGTGCAAAGATGACGTAAAGCAAGATGCAACAGATCTAGGATTCATTTGAAAAAATCTTAAAATCTGGTCCCTTACATGAAATTGTTTGAAATAACTGGACATCAAATGTAGTGTGTGTGTGTGTGTGTGTGTGCATCTGCATGTCCCTCACCTGCCAGTTTCTCAGCCAGACAGCCCAGGACTGCTGTGGTGTTGCGGTGTTTGGCTGGGATGAGGGCATCCTGACGCGCCACAGCAGCACTCAGATTCAACATGTCCGACAACTTCTGCAGAGCATCCTGACAAAACAATTAACTCTTCATCAATGCTTGAATTTGTAAATAGGTCAGATTTTTTTTATGTTTTTGAAAGAAGTCTCTTATGCTCACCAAGGTTGATTTTTTTGTATCAAAAATACAGAAAAAAAGTAATATTGTGAAATATTATTTAAATTTTACTTTAATATATTTTAAAATGTAATGTAAACATTTCTTATTATCAATATTGAAAACAGTTGTGCTGCTTAATATTTTTGTGGAAACCCTGATTTTCTTTTCAGGATTGAATTGAAAGCATTTTTAAAAAAATATATTTTCTAACAATGTCTTTACTGTCACTTTTGATCAATTTAATGCATCCTTGCAGAATAAAAGTATAAAAAAATCTTGATATACAATCACAATATAGTTACTTCATAGATAATCTACTGAATTAATTACTTTACAAAATTATTATTATTTTTTTACTTGGAAATTGATGGACTCAAGCCAAAAGAGGACATTTAATAACAAATGATTGATACATTTGGCATCAGTACAAAAACAGTTATAACATCATAAGACCTGCCTTAATGCGCAATTCTGTCTGAATTATAAACTGTAAACAGAAACTATCAAAGTTTTTAAACTTGATATCAACATAAAATGTGAAAAAGAAACATTTCAGAAGCGTCTGCTGATATCAATTAAAGAGGATGGAGAGAGGAATTTTACTCAAAAGCAGCATAAACTCAAATACTAGGGAAATGCTGTGGTCCATTTTCAAAGTGCGAGCAAAAATAGAGTTGCATTACTACCCATTAGTGAAAACAGAGATGGAAAAATAATATGGCAGTCAATGTTGTGTGGTAATGCAGATGTAAACTCACTTTGGTGGGCAAAGGGCATTCATCCAGTAGAAGGGTTATTACGGCCGGTCCTAGTGGGTCATCCAGAGGAATTACCCTAATCAAAGACTGCACCACTTCCAACCAGCCATCATCTACAGTGTGAGAAACAGAGAGGGACAGAGACAAAAGAGGACGGTGAAGAACACCGTCTATGCGACATGCTTTGTGTATTACAGAGCCATTATTATGACTATGCTTTCAAACACCCATGAAAGTTATTGTTTGACTGATATGTTTTTTTCCAGTGGCTAATGCCAACATCTTGAGAGGAGATGGTCTATGATGATGATGATGACCAAATGAGATATATTGCTAAAATTACTACATATTATACTACACTAAAATGCTCTTCAAGGAGTTTTGATCTGAGTCTTAAAGCCCAGGGTAATATTTCAACCTGTTTACTCCTGCATGAAGCTCTTAGCAGCCACCTGACGCCACACAGTCTCAAACCACAACATGCAGGCTCAGCTCGGAGCAACAGATGCACGATAAATAAAATCAACCGTCACAGAGGCTTTGGCAATGGCGCTAGAAAAGAAGCAAGCTGGCGACCTGTGATCACATGATCTTGCTAAATTTTGACCCCTGATTAGAGTCTGGTCTATATACAGACCCAAGCAACCCCTCAGCATTACAGAAGTAAAGGTAACATCCATGAGTAATTAAAAAAGCTACAGAGTAAATCTGTATGCAAAAAGGGTAAGTAACGAAACAGCAGTGCACAGCTCTTGTAATCAAGCACAAGCAGTGTAGCATATACTCATGATCATACACTGTCTTTGTTCCTGCAGTTGTGAGGCTCTAAGGGAAGTCTACAGCTGAGCCATGACCCATTAGGTCACTTCACACCCACCGTAACTTCAGCTAATGCAACAGAACAGAGCGACGGCATGACAATGGCAGCACAGGGCACGAGCCAAACTTCAAAAGCAGCCATCACTAATATACACAGAGCTTCCACAGCTTCCGCTGTTAGATTAACAGTCTAATAACTTAATCAGTAGCCAGAGGGTCACAACAAGCTGCACTTGTTCCCCTGATGGAAAGTAAACAAGCTGGGAATGAGGGAGGCAAGGTTTGGCTGGTTCACTTCGGCTAATAACTACACCGTTTAATCGGTGATTAAACTTTAATCGCCATTTTTCTGATAAAAATTGTGATTGCAATTTAAAATGCGATTTAAAAAAAAAATCCAGGTTGTTTATAGGGCTGCACAATTTGGACAGATTTCTGTGATTATATTTCAATATTACCATCAAATATATAATAAAAAAAATATTATCATATAAAAACAAACAAAATAAGAAATATTACTATTGTAATATGTTTTACTGTAAAAAAGATTTAAGAAAAAAACAACTATTTTACTGTACTGTATTACATTAATTACAATAACAATATTTATAGTATTTAAACTTTACTCCAATCTTGCAATGCAATCTTGGTTGAGACAAATGGATGATAGCAAAAAGTCGCTTATATTAGTATATAGCATTAAGAATATCAGAATTTAAGCCCGCATGCAAATGCTTCAGCGTTTTAGGTGTCTTAGACTCACCTGTCTCTGCCATCTCATGCAGTGTGATCATGGAGTACGGTGGCTCTTGGTCACTGAAACAAAAAAATAACAAATACAAAAGTTAATTTCAAAAAAGTAGAGCAACCTAATATATAAACTGTTTGCCAGTGTGCCTCATACCCTGGGTGCACAAGTGTGTAAGCATCTTATTTAGACCTTAGCTGCTCTAGACATTAGTTATGAAAGCCTAATGGTATAATGGGTGATTGTGTGACACATGACGGATTGCTATTGGAGGGCAGACTGCTGCTGCTTGTTTTGGCTTTAGGCTCTATGCATCCATTTTGCAGCCTGGGTCTGCAACAGTAAATCTAAGCAGCGATAGCAAAATCCCTTGAGGTGCTCCTGGAGGGAGCCCGGCACGATCAAAACACCACCAGAGACATTTAGGGAAAATAAATCTGCCTCTACTCTGCGGTGTGTCACCAGTGTGGTTCATTTGTCAGTCATAAATCAGTGGTTAGTGGGTATTAGGGGTGATGTTTTCAAATAGCAAATGAGGACAAGGAAAAGATAGCTATGAGGGTGGTTGGAAAAAAAAGAAGAAAGTGTGAGAGAGAGTGAGAGAGGTCTAATGCCCCTAGCCATGGGTGTCTGACTGCTGTGTGATTGTTGTGTAATGGTCACACAGGGGTATGTTCTAATGAGACAAACACTGATTTTCTGCTCTGCACAGAACAGACCGCAATCCCCCACCACACACACACCACACCCTTTTTGACTCAAAGCCAGATGAGAATACTTTTTGAGCGCAAAATAACGACTTTGTTCAACAATTTATCCTCTTCCATGTCAGTCTCTAACGCTATTCACGTGAGCATCACGACGCGTGCATATGGTGTTGATGCAGGAGCCGGCCAATAATGAGCGCTGCACTGTGTTTACAACGTGAACAGCCTCAGAGACTGACACGGAAGAGAAGAAATTGTTGAATAAAGTCGTTGTTTTTGTTTTTATTGTGCACAAAAAAAAATATTTTTGTCGCTTCTTAACAGAAAGCTCTTGGATTTCATCAAAAATATCTTCGTTTGTGTTCCGAAGATGAACAAAGGTTTTATGTGTTTGGAACGACATGAGGGCGAGTCATTAATGACAGAATTTTTCTTTTTTGAGACTGTACACAGTTGAGTTCATAGTGTATAAATGCATAGTGTATCGTGCGTCATTTAGAATACAACCTGAATGAAGTAAAAACATAGAAATAGATACAAATATTGATCCTCAAAAGTCTGAAATTATAGAGATTTCTCACAGCCATATCATCCAGCCAGTTTAAGGTGCAAGCACGTAAAAAACCGCTATCAAAGGATGTGGTTGAGCAACCAAAATATATTCCAGCTGTGAAAAAGAAAAGTAAAAAAGAAAAAAAGAAATGAAATGAAAAGAAAAAAGAAAGCTGACACTCCCTCTTGCGTCCTTTAGGTGTTTTTCTTGGGAAACAAAAAGTCAAAACAGAAAGAAAAAATTGTGTAAAACTGTAATCTGAGATTCTCTACAGAGAGTGACCATACACTATTAAGATAACCAGGCAATAATGCAGGCCTTACAAATAAGACGGTAGGTTCAGAGACACCAAATCTGATGGCCGTATAGAACAACTTCTCGTCTAAAGTGAACATCCATTATAAGATAGCCGTAGGCCGGCTGTGTAGGAAGGTGCAAGAACATGTGACAAAGAGGAAGAGTGACTGGCGACTCTGACATCAAGCCAAATTGCTTAAAGAAACATGAAGAAGCGCTCTGTTATCTCAAGCTGCTGTCTTGGGCAATAATACATTAAGATTAAATGTGGTGCTGTGTGAACGAACGAATGAATAAATAAATAATGGCATGCTCATTACGGAGCTCTGCCAGGCTTCTCGATAAGATCTGCAGATTTAAAGCTTCTTTATTATAAAAGTTGAAGCTCTTGCAGACGTTGTTTCATCCCTGTGGTAAACGATAATACTGGGAAAACAAGCCCACAATGCAAATGTTCAATAGCAAGCCAATGCTTTTAGCCCAAGATGGAGTGATGTTATTGCTAATGCACAAAAATGGGGAACTGAAATTGATATGACATACATACATGATTCATTCCTAACCAGAATTAATGACAAATCTGTGCAGATCATTAAAGGTTCACTCACTTGTCAACAAGAGTCCTGATGACGGCCAGCGTGTCCAGTACCAAACCGTCCACGTTTTGTTTTTTCCGACGTGGCTCGTGCGGTCCTCGACCTCGCCGGGGCGGTCGAACTGGGTCCCTGGGCCGACTGCCTCTGGCCTCTGGGGGATCAGACACAGAGTTATCCACTCGCCTGAGCTGCCTGCGAGGGGCTGATCCCTCCTCCACATCACTGTCCTCTCTGCACACGCAGCTGTTCCCCATGGCTCCACCGGACGAGAGGCTGGGCCAAAACTGCACTGACTGCAGCTGTTCTACGGTGAGTCGTAGAACCCGCACGAGGCTCCTGCTGGCACAGAATGCAATCCAGGTGGCTACTATCATATCATTTGAAGGACTTTAGAGGGTGTCTCAGTACGGGTCGGGTAGACGTGTCGGTCATTGTGCTACTGCAGGCCATCAGCAGCCAGACGCAGACGTGCAGAGCTGATGGTGCAGTCAGCACGCATCCTAAAGTTTGGGAGGTTTTCACTCCTGAAAAAGATTATGCATCAAATTATTATCAGTGTGGACAGAAAACATGACCATGCAAACATGCAAATAGAATGCTAAAAGGACCCACTAATATTCTTGTCAAAGTAAAACACTGAAACAGTGATGATAGCCACTGATCTAATGATGGCATTATATATGCCATCTATATACATACATACATACATACATACATATATATACACATATATATATATATATATATATATATATATATATATATATATATATATATATATATATATACACATACACATACACACACACATATATATATATATATATATATATATATGTGTGTGTGTGTGTATGTATGTATATATATATATATATATATATATATATATATATATATATACATACAGTACATACATACATACAGCATTTTGGTCAACATTTGTTAATTAAATGTGTCATTATTATTATGATATTAATTATTAATATTATTTTATACTATTGGTGTAACTATGCCATTATTGATTATATTATTAGTTACAATAATATCCAGGGCTTGTCTAGCGAACAATGTTTTGCTGTAAGGTATAAAGTTTCTAAGTGTCTAGTACAGACAGAACAGTTATCCCAGGTAATATCTAAAACCTAACCTGACTAATTTGATATTAACCAACATATACACAGATTACACAAGGTTATTGATAGTGTGTAATAATTACATTAAACAGCAGGCAGTACGTAATTAAACATTCATAAACTATACAAATATTCTTGCTAGGTAACGCGATTACAGCAGTTGTCAGTGTTAGCAGCGGCTAACTAACAGCTAGCACACCAAACAACTTTACGAAAACCTCTTTTAAAACAAAACAATCCACTCACACATGAATGAACACTGACCAGTGTACACAGTCACTGTCATTTACAAACCCGCTGAAAGCTTATAAACAGCACGCAGTCATTTCAGTAAATTAGCGTCAATAAACTTGAGTCTCTGTGGCTGCGTCTCAAACTCTAGTGAGCTGCCTCCGTAGGCAGCATTTAAAGGGACAGTTCGTCTATAAATAAAATATCTGCCATTGAGGTTTTAAACCCTATATTACACTCTTTCTTCCATTAAACACACAAAAAAAGAGATATTAGGCAGATGGTTTGAGACTGACAGCGTAAGTCACCATGTAACGTTACTTACATTATGAATTTTCATATAATGAAAGTAAATGGTGACTCAGGTAGTCATTCTGCCTAATGTCTCCTTATCCACATTCTGATTTTAAACCGCACATGCCTATGCCCAAATGTTACTAACGTAAATATAATTCCAACAATGCAGTCTAGACAGTCAACTCACTCGGTCTTCTTGAAACAGCCTTTTTCATCATGTCAGAAATTAACGTTAGCAACCATACAACTAGCCACACCTCCAAACAGATGAACAAAACATCAGTTTAAAGCTTCCTTTGACTTGGCACATACACTAACACGTATTTTATCATCGAACAATGTAAATATTCCATAGACAAGTATTTACTCACCCGGTAAAGCGGAGAATTTTCGGTAAATGCAGCAGCACTGATCCGTAGGCCGAACACAAAGACTACACGGGAAGTGTGTGTGCTTTACTTCTCAGTAAAGAAGTAAATGATTCGTAGTCTCATACACAGCCACTTCAACAATCAACAATTTGTCGACCCACACACAAAGACAGATCCAGCCGGTGTTTGATACTGAAAGTAACCGTTAGACTGAGAACTGAAAGCATTGACTGACTGGAATCAATGTGAGATAAATAGCTAGGATCAATGAGCGCTCTGTGTAGTGTCAGTGATGGGAAGTCAGACTCATTTCCGCGAAATGGTTCTTTTGAACAGTTCATTTTAGAGAACCGGTTCAAAAAGTGATTCCGCTGTTCTTTACGTCAGTATAATTGCGTCATCATGTGGTCGTGTTGTCATTCAGACTAAAAAAGAAATCACATGTTGCTCTTTAGTACGTTTTCCCATTATTGTAAGCGAATCGGTTGTGTCCACATTCCCTTTGTTGTAGCCATGATTCAAATCATGAAAACAAAGTAATTTAGAATCTAACCTGCCTTCCATTACAATAAACAGTAGGGTAATACATTTCGTTTCGCCGAAAATGTTTTTCAATGTTTTAATAAAATGCTATTTATTTAATAACATGTTGATATATGTTGACAAACCTTTTAACATGCTATTACATTGACGTGTCTCTTTTCAGTTCATTCGTTCTCTCGGCTCTTTTCCGAAAGATCCGTTCCGACCAATTCATGAATAATCGTTCAACTCAGTCTAGTGAATCGGTTCACTCGGTCCATCAAAAAGATGTGATTCAAAAGAACGATTCGTCGTGTGTGTCGTCGCATATCTCCAGCACATGATGCTGAATCCAACCCCTCCTAGCAACCAGTAAAACAAACCACATTCTGCTCAAGAGATAGCGTTGTGTAAACAAATTTCCAATTTGAAAGTTATAAATCAAATGCTGTGTGTAACATGTATTTTTGTCATCTTTGTTAGGCTATCCAGTCCCGCATTATTATATCGATAAAATAAAAACTTAAGTGATGTAACGTTAGTTAATCAACAGATATGTTGCAACTCAAAAAACCTATACAAGTTGGTTCAACACAAAGAAACAAAAATCTGCAAGCAAACAGACATCTTAAAGACATGTTCACTGGCATCTACAATACTAACACCTTTGCTTTTCTATACTGTATTAATTAATTGGACAGGCAAAACAAAATTCGAAGACAACTGGAAAAACATTGACAATTTCATAAAATTGACAGGTTTAAACATATGTATAACCTTTAAAGCATTCAGTTATTTTCCCCTTTATTAAAAACCTTCACAGTAAAAGGAAATTAATTGTACTTTTTTAACTATTTAAAATTAAGTAAACACAAATAATAATAAATAATAATAATAATAATATGACAATTGATTCTCGAAAGCAAAACGTTCCCATGAAAACTACATTTCCCATTAGTTAATGTTGTTCCTGCGTAGGAACTATGTGCCCTTGGCAGTTGTTGCTGAGGGGATGCTTTAACCAGGACACAAAACCGGACTAGGTAAATATCTGATACCGTTTCCTTCTTAAAATAATTATTTATTCCTTGTCTCTTCTTTGATTTCGGTCATTATTTGTCTGCCGTATAAAACAAACCGACTTTAGCGTTATATAATGTGTGTTAAACGAATAGCTGTATAACTATCACTGCTTGCTGATCCAGTAGTGAGTGCGATCAAAACCTTGCACGCTCGACTTCAGATCAATATTAGGCCCTGAAGCTGCGGTGGTGTCTCATTAAAATAATATTGCAGTGTTCCTTGCATGTATTCAAAATAAACTAAGCGTACGAAGTCACTGACCTTTCTAACCCAAATTGCATTATATGTGTCGTTTTTATTTTGTTTTGATGTTTATTGTTATTACAATACTACTTGATACGTGATGGTATTTTTTTATTTATTTTTTATTTTTTTAATCATGCACATTCCACGCTGACAGTGGAAGTGTTGATAAACCATGGTTTGAGTTAGATTAATATTTAAGATTAATAATAGAGTAATATTTTTTTCTGTTCTCTGTGTGTTCCTAGCACCATTTCTATGGTGTATATGCATAATACTGGCTATCATACTGGCACTTTAAAAATTTTAATAGCACACAATCAAAGAAATAGGTACGTCTGGATCTGGAATTTAATACTTTCAGTGTTCAAATCCAGCACTAGGGGGCAGTGTTTACCTTTTCGTGCAGAATCTGTCATCATTGCTCAGACCAAAATCCACTTAATAGACCCGGACCATAAATTACATTGTGCTTCACATTTCAAATTAAGATTTAAATGCATTAGTTATGCATAAATTTATGATGTGTGCAATGATTTTTTTATTATTATTATCACGATTTTTTATCCTCTGTCTCTGAATCTCTGAACAGAATCTCCTGCTGATGACTTCATGAACTACCTACAGATTTTATCGTGATTAAATAAACAGCATTTTGGTGAGTTTTGATGGATTAAATATATTGATAAATGTGGTGATCAGTACATAAATAACTCCAAAGTCTGCATGTGTTGTGTAGGTTCTGCCATGGCAGATGGTGTGGACCTCAGCCGAAAGTTTGTGTCAGAGTCTGAACTAGACGAGCTAAGGAAAAAAAGACAGGAAGAATGGGACAAGGTCCGCAAGCCAGATGACCCGGAGGGTGAGACGTTCATTTCATCAGCACCAATCAGACAAATTAACAAGAGGCTTCAAGGAGTTGTTCACTTTCAAATAAAAATTTCCTGATAATTTCCTGACCCCCATGTCATCCAAGATGTCCATGTCTTTCTTTCTTCAGTCAAAAAGAAATTAAGGTTTTTGGGAAAAATATTCCAGGATTTATCTCCATATAATGGACTTCAATGGCAACCAACGGTTTGAAGGTTCAAATGTAAGTCTCAATGCAGCTTCAAAGGCTCGACACGATCCCAGCCGGGAAATAATGGTCTTATCTAGCAAAACGATTGGTCATTTTCTAAAAAAAAGAAGAAAAAAAAGGTACTTTTTAACCACAAATGCCCGCCTTGTACTATCTCTGAGATAAACCACGCATTACGTTGGAAAGGTCACGCGTGACATAGTTAAACATCCAGGATATGCACACGTAAGGACCATTTTAAACAATAAACTGATACAAATACATATAAATATGTGTCATTCAACATACAATAACTTTGAACGGTCCTCATACTCCAAACTTGTAAACACTGGGTCGGTACTTCCGACTACGTCACGCGTGACCTTTCCAACGTGATGGCGTAATGCGTGGTGCATCTCAGAGATGGTACAAGACGGGCATTTGTGGTTAAAAAGTATATCATTTTAAATTTTTTTAGAAAATGACCAATCGATTGCTAGATAAGACCCTTATTTCTCGACTGGGATCGTGTCGAGCCTTTGAAGCTGCACTGAGACTGACATTTGGACCTTCAAACCATTGGTTGCCATTGAAGTCCATTATATGGAGAAAAATCCTGGAATGTTTTCCTCAAAAACCTTAAAGGGATAGTTCGCCCAAAAATGAAAATTCTGTCATCATTGACTCACCCTCAAGTTGTTTCAAACCTGTATGAATTTCTTTTTTCTGCTGAACACAAAAGATGATATTTTGAAAAATGTCAGTAACCAAACGGTAACCCATTGAATTTTTTTTTCCTACTATGGAAGTCAGTGGGGTCCATCAACTGTTTGGTTACCGACATTTTTCAAAATATCTTCTTTTGTGTTCAGCAGAAAAAAAGAAATTCATACAGGTTTGAATCAACTTGAGGGTGAGTCAATGATGACAGAATTTTCATTTTTGGGCGAATTATCCCTTTAATTCAGGAAATTTCTAATTGAAAGTGAACAACTCCTTTAATGATAAGCATTAATTCTCCCAGATGCATTTGCAAGTTTTGACTGTTCATTCTCACTGCACCACAGAGGCCCCTGAGGAGGCGTACGACCCTCGATCTCTCTTCGAAAGGCTACAAGAGCAGAAAGACAAGAAACAGGAAGAATATGAGGAGCAGTTCAAATTCAGTAAGTGCTCATGCTGCTTTCCTCCCATACACATCATCTATCAAAAACACGCGTCGCACGGTCTCAGGTGGCTTGCCTCTCCCATCTGTATTTGACCTCATTTTGGGGTTTATCTGTCACCGTTTGTGCAAAAACATGCGTGTGCTTGCATACCCATGCGCATGTCGGTGGGTGTCTGTGAGTGTGAACAGATGGGAGTGATGGAGATCAAGAGCAGGTCTGTTCTTGCGGGTGCTGATGGGAGACTGGCATGATCTTAGCATCTCGGCTTCATCTCCGTATCCCTGGTGACAAACCCACTCTCGGTCTCCCTAGCGACCATTGCTGCTCCTATTGCCGTTGATTCCAAGGGTGTTCTTGATCTGCTAGCATGGTGGTCATATTCACAGACAATAGAACTGTTCATGATTGAGAAAAAATATCATTTTCATGACGCTCGGTTCCTCAAAATGAACCGTTCATGGAGTCTTTTTAATTCTATTGTTGTGTTTCTCCACAGAGAACATGGTTAAAGGCCTGGATGAAGATGAGTCCAGCTTTCTCGACGAAGTCTCTCGGAAGCAGTCTCTAATAGAGAAACACAGACGGGACGAGGAAGCTAAAGAGATAAAAGAATACAGGATATCCTTTTGCACCTTAAAGCACGTGCGCTCTTGAAAGAAATTGACAGGGAGTTTTGCTTTCTGCCTGAGTCTGTCTCTATGTTCACCTTCGTTAAGCTGATGTTAGAAGCTTCAGCTGTCAAGCGCAATGATGGCTGGCTGGTGAAAAGTAAAAAAAGAGTTCTTGTACCTTGTTAGTGTGTATGTTCTCAAACGAGACAGCCCCAAGAGGAACCTGACGCACTGACAGAAATCCATGCTGGCTTGGCAAATGGATTAGAGGTTTGGAAAACAGACAGTCTCCGTGTGTTCAGTTTCAAGCAGTTAACTTTGTTTTACAGATGGACGTTTTTGGACTCTGATACCTTGTCATGCAAAACCTTTCACATAAAGAACTTTTACTTGATAAAGAAATAGAAATACTTCATACGGAATGGTCGCTAATTTATAATTTCGAGAAGAGGTCTGAAATTAACTTCTTTAACTTGACAAAGCGTCTAAAAATAGACCAAATGCTGAAAAAGTAGCGAAATACGCCATAAACAGGCGTAATTTTCACCACTTTTTTCCAGCACCGATATTGTTCCCACCACTTTTTGAAACATCTCGCGGCACGGATGTAATTAATACAAATGAAACATCTCCAGTTGATTAGAAATTCTTTCATTTGTGTAAAATAAGATGCGATCTGGTGCATACTGAGTGCTCGTTGCAGCTGTTATCAGTGATTTCTGATATTCTGAAATATACACTCCTGTCCCACCCACTTTTTAAAGCAAAGTTGACACAAAGTTGGTTGTAAAGACCTGTTCACACTAAGAATGAAAACTATATTAGCGTCCACACAAACACACGATAGCTGTCTGTTTATTATGAGCGTGCGCTGCAGTTATAAAATCTGTCATTTTAAATTCTCGAGATCTTTAAAGTCGACACGAAATGGAAGTTGCGTTTGTCTTTTCTTTCCTATTGTGACACATATTCAAGATCTTCTCAAACAAGAAAAAATGTAGGGTGGGACTTGATTTTGAATTGATTACATCTTTGTGGTTAACTATGCTGCGATTTCATGTGAGTGACAGTCTTGTGGTCTTAACAATGGCTGCCGTGTGCGCTTGTCCGTTAAATCTATGAGACTTTAGGGTCGCGGCGGTGTCCCATTTGTCATTTTAGGTTTCAGAAGGGTGTTCGCGAGCATCCCCTTTGCGGCCGTTATGCGCCCCCTATGTGCACTTTTGCCGAGCCCGCACTGAAGCGAGCTCTGCAGCAGACTTCTTCAACAAATACTGCAATATTCCATAAAAAAATCGTTCTAAATTGCCATTCACACAGGACAATAACTATAAAGTTTTAATAATCGTTTGAATCTATCTATGAGAATAGGGAAGTCCACTCTTAAGGTCAAGGAAGAACCATAGTTGGAACCAATTTCAGAACGATTTTTCCAACTGATGAATGGTAAAAACAATGACAGCCAATCAGAATCCACCCGACTTTAACGAACTCGAGCATGGTGTACTGTATACGGTAGGGTGTGTTTGTTTGGGTCTCGACTTCAAATATCCAGTGTTTCTCAGAAATCACTTACTGCATCTTTTCATAGTCTTTAGTTTGAAGTTTGAACAAGTCCTAAGGTCAAAGGTCAAGTCCATTTTTTCAGTTTCCCGCATCCAGCAGTGGAAACCGCAGCACGCTGCTTTATCTCTTCAACGCCACAGAAAGAAAACATTTTACCAGCAGGGTGTTGCAGAAATGAAGGTTAACTTACCGTCACATATACCCTGAACTCACGGTTGGTTAACCCAAAGCTTGCTCACTCGAGGTATACAGGTTCCAAAAACATTTTGTATAACTTAAATTTAAACACATTTTAATTTTTTTTATTTGATTTATAATTAAAAATCACATAAACTAAATGGTCCGTTCCCTTGTTCCATTAAGATTTATACTAAATGTTTTATTAAGATCTTTTTTTTTTTTTACTAATTTAAAATTCATAAATCATAATATGTAATGATTATTCAATTCAATTAGATGGAAATTTACTATTAATTGAAAAGCTTAAATCTTTAAAAAAGGCTCAAAACATTTTTTTGAGTGTACGTACGTACAATGACTCCCGAACAAACGACTCTTTTGAGCTGTTTCTTTGAATGAACAGATAGAAAATGGTTTGAATCATTTTAAATGAATCCTATGCAGGGCTGAATCATGTTGTGTGTGTGTGTGTGTGTGTTTGGTGTGTAACAATGAATTATGAATTACAGCAGATTGTTCCACATTAGCACAATTTTGTTGTGTTAATCTATCGAAATCATCCAAATCATATATCATACAATTGATTTCTCATCATGTAACATCTAATACGATCAGCTTTTCTCTTCTGCCAATCAGGTATGCCTGTAGATAGAAGGTTGGAGGATGCGTTGTCGTGGCAACTGAAACCTTTCTCGGGGCTTGATAACTGCATCTAAAAGCACTGCTGAGAACCATGATCTGTAGAATAATACAGTAATGTGCCCTAATTCTACTGAATTTGCCTCCTGTGGAGGCACCAAATTATCTTACCTGTAAGTGTGTCAACTTTTTAGGCCATCTGTATGCACTTAGCGAAAAAAGGAAGTAGGTTTGATTGACGTGGTGGCTTCTGTGGTGGCTTTTTTGAGCGGTTGCCCTCTTTATCCTAACTTCCTCATCTGTCTGTGGGTTTAGTTCTGTTTGTGTGCTGTTAAAGTGGAGCTCTCCAAGAAGTTCATTTAGGTTTATGAGAACGTTTCAGTATAAAATGAAAAACTGCATTTGTCTAGCGGCTTACCACAATAGCAGGGTCGGAAAGTATGGCTGTCATGTTGCTGTGAAGTTTTCTCACAGTTTAATTACACCATGTGCATGTCAGTGATTTTTCCTTAACTAGTGAACCTCACAGCGCTCTGCAGAAGCTGGCAGCCACCGATAGCCAGAAGAAGGAGCCAGAGAAAAAGGCAGGACCCAAACCCTCAGAGACCCACAGAACTAGTCACCTGTCTCAGGCCCACCTGCTGGCTGGGGCAGTGAAACGACGCAGGTACCTCAACATCTATTCAGTTATTATATTTAGGCCTGGTTTCACTGACAGGGCTTAGATTAAGCCAGGACTAGGCCTCAGTTAAAGCTGCAGTCCGTAGTTTTTCCTCTTTGTCGCCATCTCTGTTCGAAATCTGCAATTGCAGTTATTCGCGGAATTATCAACTTTACGTGGGTTGTGCCTCGGCACGGCACAGCGCGGGTGAATCCAATGTTTTGAGGAGAATGTGCGGCTGTCAGTCACCGCGCCGGTGTGGATACTGTCATTCGCAATCACAGATGACCAACATAAAAATTTTCACCGGGAAATGTCATATGAACAAGTAAATAACATCCACTTTTGTTCTGACGAACTAAGGGGAAAAAAAGCATTGCAGTAAATCGCGCTGATTAAATCTAACGATCGCTTATCATATCACGTCAAACCGTGCAAATTAGACTTTGTTCTCAAATTGTTAATGTTTACAACATCAGCATTGCGTGACTACATTTAATGTGTATTAGGGCTACCTGTAGTTCAGTTTCCATTTCTGTGCAGTCTAATTTCTAATTGTCATACCAACAAATTAATGTTCCTTAGAACTGGTACTCTTTGAAATACAAACACACGTATCTGTAATTAGATGCATATTTATCCTTGTTTTCGCATGGGCCCGGTTGCAGTCTCTTTTTTTGCATTTTACAACAGGTGAATCTCCAGTTGTCACTGGTGATTGTCGTTTGAACCTTTCTGGATCTGCCATCAAATTGCTAAGTTTAATTATATCAAGTGCTGTGAGAAAAGGCTATAAATCTCCACCTCCAGCACCCTCACACTCATAGCCTCCTAGCCGAGACTCCTTCTTTATGTGTACAGATGTGACGTAAAGACGTGCTCGAATTTCCCGCGGAAATCCACCAGTACCACTGGAATTAAAAACATTATTACAAGCTTACCGTTTTGAATCGAGCTAAGGCAAGCAGAGAGTTTTGAACACTTGCTGGTTATGTACTTGCTCAAATTTATTTTGGATAATTTTTAACCCAAAAAAGTTACGGACTGGAGCTTTAAATTAGAACATTTAAGTAGCTTTTATAAAACTACCGTAGAAAAAAAACATTACTGGTGTGCATCTTGAGACAAAACAATGGCATTGACAAATTTTAATACAAGTCAGTGTAAGTTGCTTTCAGTTTAAACAGCTCAAACATGCATTTTAGTCTAGGACTATAGGCTTAAGCTTTGTCTGTGAAATAGAGCGTTAATGTATTTTAAACATGTAGAAATCTGAGACTGCATATTCTTTATGTATAATGATTTGTAATTCATTTTTGTCTTTGTACAGCTCATCTCAGTCCTCAGAAGGGAGTAAAAAGCAGAAAGTAGAGGAGACGGTAGCCGGCAATGGCAGTCAGACAGGTGAGCTTTGTAGTGTAATGCTGCCTTCACTTAATGTAATTATGTAAAGTGATTTTCAGATCATTATTGGATCTGTAATAATGTGGCACACTGTTTTAATTGCTAAAAATGCACCAAATCATTATAGTGGATATATTTTTTAGAAGTTTAATACCTTAAACTTAAAAAGACAGTGCTCTCTTTTATGGCAGAAAATAATTTGGATGACTCATTTAGTTAAAAAAACAACACCATGTACACTAGAACACTAGTTTTGGGTCAGTTTTTAGGAAATCACACTTTTATTTTTCAGCAATGATGCATTAAATTGATCAAAAGCAACAGTAAAGACTTTTACATTGTTCAATTTATTAAAGAATCCTAGAAAAAAAAAATTATCTTAGTTTTCACAAAAATATTTAGCAGCAAAACTGTTTTCAACTTTGATAATAATAAGAAATGTTGTTCACACTTTAGTTTAGGGTCCAATTCTAACTATTAACTAACTATTAACTATGACTTTTGCCTCAATAAACTCATTACTAGTTATTAATAGTTAGTAAGGTAGTATAGTTTAGGTATTGGTTAGGATTAAGGGATTTAGAATATGGTCATGCAAAATAAGGCATTAATATGTGCTTTATAAGTACTAATAAACAGCCAATATCCTGGTAATATGCAGGCTAATAAGCGACTAGTTAATAGTGAGAATCGGACCCTAAACTAAAGTGTTACAGAAATGTTTCTTGAGCATCCAAATCAGCATATTAAAATGATTTCTGAAGGATCATGTGTTCATGTAAACTGGAATAATGATGCTGAAAATTCAGCTTTACCATCACATGAATATATTTAAAATATATTAAACTAAAATTTTTAAATGTAATAATATGTCACAATAGACATTCATTGTAAGTGCATTTGTCAAAAAAAAAATTCAACTGACAAAAAATTCTGTGGCATTCGACAGCGCTTGTATTTTACCTGGAATATATTTTTTTAAATAATGTAAATGTAAGCGTTTTGTAATATTTACTGCTAGAAATCAGGAGAAACATCATATTGATTCACCTTCCCGTATTAACCTGCCACGTCAGATGTCAAATGCATCAGAGAATGCGTGCGCTCTATGTGCGTGTATTGTTTTGTGTTCTCAGAGCAGGAGGCGGTCGAGCCCAAATCCCCCGGCTTGGACGTGATCCGCTCGGGCGTTCTCCACCTGCCCTCCGCCGCTGTATGCGTGGGCATCCTGCCAGGGCTCGGCGCTTACTCCGGCAGCAGTGATTCCGAGTCCAGCAGCGACAGCGAAGGTAGCGAGATTGAGATTGGCTCCATAAAACGCCACAGGCTCTTCAGATAGACACACTGACAGAACACACTCACTCACTATCACCTGTGCTGCCCTAGGCTTGGGTGCCGCCCCTTTGCCTTCTCAGCGGCGCGATTTAGCTAGATCGTCTAAAACGATTTAGCTCTAGGTATCCGTTATTTCAGTGTTGGATAAGGCTGTTTAGTACACTTGCTTGATGTTTATTAAAGGCTGTAATGTTAACTTCTATTGTGGTTGTTGATGTCTTGTGCTTTCAAAACATGACACTTCCCCCATCCTCCTCATATTACGTTCTATACAGTTTAAACCCCTGGCAGCTTAACCTGGTGACGCACCTTCCCATCTACCCACCCTTGCGGTTTCTGCAGAGCTCTAGTGGACAAGGGGACACTGACAGCTGTGGATCAAGAAGACATGAAACATTTAGTCCAAATCTCTGACCATCACAGGACAAAGCAGACATATTACGGGCTTGTTTGAAGATGTTTTAAAGTCCTAGTTGAATTTTACATTTGTTTGATGTTTCTTTTCTTTTTTTTTAAGACAAAATGCTGCAATGCTAAGAATGCTGGAATTTTCAAGAACTGTGCCCTATAAGGACGTGAATCTGTGTTTGACTGTTCACTTGGAAATAACCAGTGATGACAGAATGGAAAATAAATGTGTTTCTCACGTTTTTGGGCTTTTTTCTCTCTTTTTTTCTTATCAACATAAAACCGCATTCGCGACCCATTTTAGTTCTGTAATAATGTGAGTTTCTGAGTGAAACTGAATATTCAGTGAGGAAAAATTAATGGATTGTGAAAAATTTCCATACGAGAATTGAGCCAGACTTTAATGCATTTGTAGTTAATTTGGGAGAATTACTCCTGCTTGAAATGCTGTGAGAGGCTTTTTAGGAGGTTTTTTGAGGGGGAAGGTTAATTCGCCCCCGGAAGCATTTCAGTGTTTCAATTATTTACTTAAGTAAAATTAACCTTTTTTAATTAATATTAACGTTAATCGGCATTAATAGAGTTAACTAGTGTTAATGAAGATTTTTAATAGGCTGCAGTAACTTAAAACAATGCCTACATTTTTTAAAGGGATAGTTCACCCAAAAAGTTTAATTTTGTTATCAGTTACTCAACGATTTAATTCCAAGACTTTCATTCATCTTCGGAACACCAATGAAGACATTTTTAATATTCCCTAGTTGTTTATCCATTGAAAGTCCATGCAACCAAAATTTTCTTGCTTCAAAAAGTTGCTTTATATGATGAACAGATTTAATTTGCGCTTTTATTCATATATAAACATTGATCAAAGCACATACATAGAATTTATGGTAAACACGGATTCTCAACTGTGCTTGCTTGATGTGTGAGAACTAACCATATTGGTTTGGAATGACATTTTGTGGTTTTGTCATCAATTACTCGCCCTCATCCATGTGACTCCAGTGGTTTAGCCTAAATTTTAAGAAGCGAGTGCTTCGTTTGCACAAAAAAACCCATCATTTACCACTTTATTTACAAAATATTAATCTCGAACGTGCATTTTTCACGCTCTTGCGTCAAACTCGACACATGTTGGAGATTAATATTTTGTATTTATTACCTTTGGGCCTTGAAAGTGGTAGATGAGTAGCTGTCAATGGAAGGACAGAAATCTCTCAGATTTCATTAAAAAAAAAAAATCTTCATTTGTTTTCCGAAGATGAACGAAAGTCTTGCGGGTTTGGAACGACATGAGGTTATTAATGACAGTATTATCATTTTTGGGAAAACTAACCCTTTAAGTATATGTGGTCCATTTAGATATAGATCAAAGTGATCTATACGAAGTGTTCTAAAAGAACAGCAGTGCTTGAACACTTAGAAATAGTGTTACTTGAAGGTGTTGTTGTGACTCACTAACAACCTGCAGCTCTAATCCGTTCCCGAATCAATGCGTTTGTGCATCATGTGATGTGTGAGCCAGTCATTATTTTCTCAAATGAAATTTATTGACCTGAGTGGAACATAAACAACTGATAAAACTGTACAAAAATCAACAACACCACCTTGACCATGGCACCATACGCTTATCACTTGACACAAATCACTACATAAAAGGTACTCTTTAGCTTTCACTTCTCTTAAAACACAGAAAACGGTAGTATAAAGTTAAATTCAGCCAAACACTGTTACATATTTTGTGATAGACACACAAATGGCCGTTGCACTTCAATCGATAATTCGTCATACATATATATATTTATATATATATAAACCAATAAATAAAAACATTTACTAAAAACACTTATGTACAGAAAAAACATGCACTTTATCCATTGAAGTGGTCAAGGAGGGTTTGTAAACAGTTAGCAGGTTTTGGCAACATGCAGTGTGAACTTCAGGCTTCCGGCTCTTATTCCGGCATTGTGTTGCTAGGCGACAGGTTCCTCTGTTTGAAATACTGTGTGACCTGTTGCGGCAGCTCTGCCAATACGGATTTGGCTAAAGTTTCCTTCGGAGCCTGCGAGAACAACAAACACACGCAACGACATCATTGAGGATGCATATTTAAGTACAAGCTGGCAGTGGACACTTGTCGAAGAAATGGCAGACACGTTCGGTTGTGTGGCGGTGAATGTTGGCACTGTGTCCTCCCATATTCTCTCTAAGCTAAATGAATTTTAATTTCCTCTGAATGGAGCCCGAATGAGGCAGTGCTGCCCGTTCCCTCCTGCTGTTGAGGAAATCACATGGCCCACAGACCGCCTACTCGTACTCCTACTGAAGATTCTGTTTACATACGTGATCCAGTATTGGATTCACTTCAGAACAACAAGAAACTATCCAGAGGTCTGTGGCAACAGAAATATTGATTATATGCGTCAGCTAAAGCCTCTGGGTCAATTAATCTGCATAATTTTGAGAGTTTAATGCTGCTGCTCGATAAAGACTTTTTGGCCCTGCGTTGAGATAACCATTTTTAAAGCATTGAATCATGCACCCAGTGACAATACCTTTATATAACTGAACCAGTGTAGAATCAGGGAATCTGACTCACGTTGCGAAAGTCCCTGAATGGGACAAACTGCACGATGTCTCGGACCGCCTCCTCTCCTGTGTAGGATCGCAGCACGCTGCTGTCTCCGTCCAGAAACTCCATGGCGGTGAAGTCGGCATTGCCCACCCCGATGATAATGATGGACATGGGAAGCATGGCGGCTTGCACTATAGCGTGACGTGTTTCGTCCATGTCGCTGATCACTCCGTCAGTAATAATCAGTAGTGTGAAGTATTGCTGCAAAAGAAGAAAGGGAAACTATAAAAGGAGCCTGTGGAAGGTCACATGCTCACATATCTCTTCATCCCAGTGCTGTACTCTTAAATAGCACATGAACCAAAATTTGTGCATTTCCTGGAATCATCTTGTTAAATCAAACAGTTTTAAATCAAAGCAGAGGCTACGATATTGTAAATGCAACTTGATTTTTACATTTTCAAAGAAAATGATTGGGTTTGCCAATACAGAACTCGGCGCCACAAGGGTGCTCTGGGTGGCTGGTAGAGTCAGGGCTCTAGACTGCAGCCAAATGTTCGCATTTATTGACTTTTTTCTGTCGCTGCGACTAAATTTGTTAGAGGTCGCACTGGTGCCACCACCACATTGGCCAACTGATAAGAGCTGTCATTTCTGTTGCATATGAGAAACATCAAGCGATCACGCGACACCGTTACTACACAGTGCTGAGAGATCCTGTGAGAAAGCGTTTGAATTTGCTGCAGTATTAATAACATAGCTACTGCGTGATCTAGTAAGAAGCAGTCAAATTCAGTGCAGAATTCTCTGTTATAAACCATACCAGATCAAACAGAGCTGATGTGGAAACCAGGAGAAACATTGTGCCATGAACGAAAACAGTTGGCTTTTCAGTCCACAAATCACCAACATTCACCATGGATTTAACTGTGTAACTGTAAACATGGTACTGTGGCAGAAATAGTCGAATGTTTTTACATTATTCATATTTAGGGCTCGTACAACCTTTTGAGAGTGAAATTCAAGCACTTTTCAAGGACTTTCAAGTGCTTCACACTTTTTCCAGCACTTCAAAGCTCTAAATATGATATTAATAATATTATTTTTAATGTGATGACCATAAACATTATTTGTTCATCTATCAAAGATTGTTCCCAAAGTTTCAAGATGTAGGGAACTAACACGTGGCAAACAAACGCTTTTATTTAATGCAGTTGCTAGGATGTACAGTAGCTAGGGTGTTCTAGTGATTGCTAGGGCATTGCTATGGTGTTCTGGGTGGTTGCTAGGGCATTGCTATGGTGTTCTAAGGTGTTGCTAGGGTGTTTACTTACCCAAGTCAAAAGAGACTTTTCTATGATTTTCTTGGTCCTAGATATGGAGTACACAATGCTGTGGTTGCTAGGGCATTGCTAAGATTTCTGGTGTAATTGCTAGGGGGTTGCTAAGGTGTTTGGGGTATTTCCTATGCTGTTGCTAGGGTGTAGCTAGCAGATTGTTGAAGTGTTCAGTGTGCTTTACTTAAGTCCCAATTCAAAAGATCATTTCTATGATTTTCTAGACCAGATATGGAGTCCGCGATGGTGCTCTGGGTAGTTGCCTAGGTGTTTGGGATAGTTGCTATGTGGCTGCTAAGGAATTTTGGGTAGTTGCTGGGTTGTTGCTAAGCTGTTGCTAACATGTTCTAGGAGGTTGCTAGCGGGTTACTAAAGTGTTCTGGGAGGTGTTTTGGAGGTTTACTTACCCAAGTCCCAAGTAAAAAAAGTGCCATTTCTATGATTTTCTCTGCCCTAGACATGGAGTCCATTCTTAATATAAATGTTTTTAAAATCATTTTTAAAATCATATACAGTGCTATGCATAAGTTTAGACACCCATGCTAAAGTTGACTAAAAAGAAGAATAAAAAATCATCTTTTGGAAATTGAACTTAATGCCTTAATTAAAAAAATTAGGAAAAATCCAACCTTTAAGGACACCAATTTTCTTTGTGAATGAATAATGTATCGTAAATAAATAAATGTTCTTCCTAAAAATACAGGGTGCATAAGTTTGGACACCCCTATGTTAAATTCCCATAGAGGCAGGCAGATTTTTATTTTTAAAGGCCAGTTACTTCATGGATCCAGGATACTATGCATCCTGATAAAGTTCCCTTGGCCTTTGGAATTAAAATAGCCCCACATCATCACATAGCCTTCACCATGCCTAGAGATTGGCATGGTTTTATTTCAGTTAGCCTAATAGCTGGTTTGATTTGCATTGAGAGATGATCTTATGGAAAGTACTCCATGCCAATCTCTAGGTATGGTGAAGGCTATGTGATGATGTGGGGCTATTTTAATTCCAAAGGCCAAGGGAACTTTATCAGGATGCATAGTATCCTGGATCCATGAAGTAACTGGCCTTTAAAAATAAAAATCTGCCTGCCTCTATGGGAATTTAACATAGGGGTGTCCAAACTTATGCACCCTGTATTTTAAGGAAGAACATTTATTTATTTACGATACATTATTCATTCACAAAGAAAATTGGTGTCCTTAAAGGTTGGATTTTTCCTAATTTTTTTAATTAAGGCATTAAGTTCAATTTCCAAAAGATTATTTTTTATTCCTCTTTTTAGTCAACTTTAGCATGGGTGTCTAAACTTATGCATAGCACTGTATACTGTATAAGCGCTTAGAAAAGCCCAAGCTCATTGATTTCACGTTTTGAAAAACCTCTAACCCTTACTTATGAACAACAGTATTTAGCAAGAGCTGCTAATGACAGATATTTCATCTAGCCCCAAATCCGACAGTTTACTCTGAGATACAAAGAAAGAGTGAAGAAAAATAAGATACGTTTAGGGGCTGTAATTCACGGCCCTCCCCCCACACAAAACAGGCAGACAGAAGCTGGAGTAGATGTGTGGAGGGATTTACGCTGTCACTTTCCCTCCCTCCTGCTCTCCGTGGAAGCTCTTCTCTGACAGTAACACTTAGCATGGAGCGCTGCCCGTCTCTCAAACCATAATTCATAGGCACAATACTTCAATACTTCCTCCAGGAGTCCAGCCTAACTACACACTCTCTGAAAGAAGAAAGTTGGATCTGCCACAGCAAAAGTTACACATAGGAACTGGGGCTTTAGAGGCCGATCTAAAAGCTAATTGGCCTTAAATTTAGCTGGTGGTGTGACCTGAATAATCATACAGCACAGGAAATTGTTCTTTATTTTTCACTGTGGTGAGCTGAGATAAAAAAAATATAGTATTTACCACAGTACACACGCTAATCTTTGAGTCAAGTGCCTCCAAATAACGTTGCATAATAAAACATCATGCTAAAGTGTTCCCTCGCTTGCTCTAAAAAATATTGAATGCTGTCTATGGCATAATAGTGGAGATTACTAAGGCAAGTACCCAGAGCACACTTCCATCATGGTGGCGATTTTTGAACAGGCAAGTACCACTTATATATTCCTAAAAATTCATAAATATGGATTATGCAAAAGATCACTGAATATTAGGGGTGTAACGGTACACAAACATGACGGTTCGGTACGTACCTCGGTATTGAAGTCACGGTTCGGTATGGGTTCGGTAGGCCTACAGCAGGAGCAAATTTATTTAAACGTACCTTAAATAGGATAATTAAGACGTTACTAACAGGTTAAGTAAATAGAATAAATAGGCTTATATAGTGCATATACAAAATGCTTCTCTCTAGAGTTAATTTCTCTAGTGAACTAACCTGCTGTCATCACTAAATACCTGAGGTAAATGTAATGCTACGTGAGATATTATACTCGAGCTGTTTTATTGTATCTTTCCGCAGTTGAATCACTGGTTGAGAGATGTAAACATCAATGATAGTATCTTCTGCGTTTTTTACTGGTAGCAAACAGCGTTGCATTGCCGCGCGCCCCCTTCTGGATTGGAGTGTGGATCGCCTGTGACTGAATGTATTTGTCGTGTGATACGTACCGTACGGTACGGGACGAATACATGTACCGTTACACCCCTACAGAATATTATTACCAAGAAGACAACATAAACAGTGGACATTCATCTGAAACAGAAACAGAAGAAATCCAAGACCGTGCCCTCTTCCCTTAGGTGTATTATGACCAAATGAGCAGTACATTCATGCGTAAGGGAACAAGGGACGAGGCTGTGCCCCCTGCCCTAACAGCCATACTGTATTGCTGAGACACTGTGGGCAACGCTTCCTGTAGACACTGTGTTAACAGTCCTAAATATACTCACTCAGAACATAACGAAGTCACACAAGCTGTCTTATCACTTATCATCCAAATAACCAACATATAACAAACTAAAAACCCCAAGATAATGCAGGAAGCACATTGGCACACAATCCTAATTCGTTTGGATTCCCTAACCTTTACAAAGACACTGTTTGGACAGGCTTAAACACAGTTATCCGCTGGCTGCTGGGCTTCTTGCGGTCCCTGCCCAGCGTCACCAGCAGTGGACTGTGTATGACAGCGACCTCTTCCTCCCTGCTGTGGCCTCTGAAGTCTGGGCTTTTGATGTGCTATAACAGACAGGCTCATTAGCGTCTCATTACACAGAGCAGAGACGCACACGCCGCTTAATTGAACATTTAATTGATTGATTGATTGACACATATAATTGATTGCCTCATAAAGTGTTCTAGCACAAAATCTACACACCCGTAATGCAGCATTTACGAAACCACTTTCTTGATCTGGAAACCATTCTCTGGAAGTTTCTTCATCAGCTTCAAATTTCTAAAATATGTCCCTTGGCCATTTAGTTGTAGTGGAAACAAATAATGACTGGCACACTTGAGGAGCTCACAAAACCCATTCTGCTTTAAGAGACGCTGCAAGCCCACAGCACTATCTTCCTCCTACTGCATTAAGGCTCTATTCTTCTCTATCTCTCTTCACTACCCATTTTTATCTTTTAGAGGTGACAGGGTGCAATTAGGGATAGAAAGCGCATAGGCTCTCCTGAAGGAGGTTAAATAATAACTAACTATTAAGTTTTCCTTCCAGGCCAAGCATTTGGTTAAGAAGTGTGAGTTCAGCACTGTGTTCAGCTCATGATCTGCCACCAGAGGAACTGCCTGCACTCATCTCAGGTTATAGTTTTGATTGACATGATGTTTTTATTGAGCACCAGGAGAGATAGTGCTATGTAAATTACATATTTCATTGGCTGTCATTGTTTTATTTTAATTTATTTTCGTTAGAGTCGTTTTAGAGGTGCATTTGTAATTCATTACATAAAACATTTTGGGTGAATCCCAAGAAAACATGCCCAGGTCTCATTTCGCCCCCAAACTCAGATGAGAAAAATAATTGTTTTGCTGAAAGAGTCAAGACAATGAATATTTTTCTCAAACTCTTCATAAGCATTTTGAATTCTACTTTTCTGTAAATATGAATAATTAACTTGTGGATTATTATGATTATATTCTCATGCTGCAAAAAATATAAAATATAATTTATACAAATTTTACTTTTATAATAAAAAAAGAATATATATATATATATGTATGCTTTTATATGTACAGTGTATATATATATATATATATAAAAACAGTATGTACTGTATATATACACACACTGCTTATATATATATATATATAATTTATCTATTTATACTATTATATAATTCTATGAAATGTATAGTAATTTATTACAATGATTTTTATATAAAGGCCTTAAATAAAGGTACAATGTATGTACACTGTAAAAAATAATATGATCAATATGATGAAATGTTATGACAACATATGTTTTTACATTGCTTTAACCAAATTAAGTTAAGCAATTTTCAACTGTTTTTTATAAGTTAAACAAGATTCAATTCATTTTAAGTCAGTTTAATGAAATTTAAGTTCAAATTACTTAAATATTCCATAAATGGAGAATTACATGATATGTAAACACTTAAATAATAATTTAAACAGTATTAATATTATAGTATTATAAAGATTGTGTGTGTGTGTGTGTGTGTGTGTGTGTGTGTGTGTGTGTATACTGTATAAATGCAATACAATGAAAAAATGCTTGTACTTCAGAGGCTTCATGTGAGTCACCCTTTTATTTGATAAAAAAAAATCTAATTTCGACTTATTTAAACATTTCATTTTTAGAATTATAAATGTTCTAATCAAGTCTGGAGCACATTTGTGTGCCATGCCAATCGTCGGTATGATGACTGCACTGGCATTCTGTGTAGCTTTGTTCCCTCGCAACAACTGAAAAGCGTCGCTCCGCTCTCCTTCTCCTCTGAAGCTGGCCTTGCTGCTGGCCTTTACACAGAACAGACCTGAGGGTGCAGCCTCATTAGTCATTAAAACCCAAGAACAACTGGGGAAAAAGAGAGAGCATTTGTTCGCTGAATCTACTTCTATAAATAGCTCTAATTGAAAAGGGATTTTAATGGTTGTTTTCCACAGGGCTGATAATAAGAGCAGGAGAAATTGTGTGCACTGTGCTGTTCAAAGCTCCTCAACAGACTTTGAACTAACAACCAAAGGCACATTTTGTGAGTGTCTTTTATGGAGCAATTAGGCTCTGCTGAGCCAGGGTCAGTCCTGTTGCCTATTACGACAGCAAACCACACAGGCACGCCCATCCCACACACACAACACCGGCAAGACTGGAAAACTGACTTCTTTGCCATCTGCATATACACAACCTCTCTATGAATACAAATGCAGAAAAAACGGTTAAGATTTTTTAATGTTTTTGAAAGAAATCTCTTATGCTCACCAATTTATTTATTTGATTGATAATACTGTTAAAACACTAATATTGGGAATTATTATTACAAATTAAAAGTACTGTTTTCTATTTTAATGTATTTATTTTAATATATTTTAAAATGTTATTTATTCCTGTGATGGCATAGCAGAATTTTAATTTCAGTCATCAGAGTCACATGATCCTTCAGAAATCATTGTAATATGCTGATTTGCAGCTCAAAAAAACATTTGAAGAACTTTTATTCAATGTTCATCAATGTTAATAATATTTGGGCTGCTTAATATTTTTGTGGATTTTTTTTTTTCAGGATTCTTTGATAAAAGAACAGCACTTATTTGAAATTTATGAGGGGGATTTATTTTTTTACCAACCTTTTGAACGGTATAATAAAAGTGCATGGTGACTAGAGGCTGTCAAGCTCCTGAAAGGACATAAAACGTACCATAAAAGTCGTTGCTCAAAATTGTTACTCAAATTTGGCATGTCAGTAACAAAATGTGAGATCTGAGTGCTGAGGTTTTGTTCTTCTTCTATGATGCATATTTTGAACTTGACACTCACTGCCCCCTTTATTTCATTGTATGGAGAGGAAAAGCAGCCAGTACATTCAGCTTAACTTCGCCTTTTGTACTCCAAACCTAAGAAAGTCATACAATATTGCAATGACATGAGGGGGGGTGAATGATGGCAGAATTTTCATTATTGTATGTACTTCTCCTTGAGTACAGTGATGCAAAACAGTCAATTTAACAGTAAAACAGTAAAATGTGCTGCAGATAAAGTGAGAGATTTTTAAAGTATTTTTAAAGTAATTTTAAAATATATACAAATTAAAAAAAAAATCAATCTACAGTTGATTAGGTTAGTGATTAATTCAAAATTGCAAGCTTAGAATCAGCTAGAGCCAATAGGCAATTGCAGAGCCACAGTTGAGACTGAAGCAAATTTTGCACGCGCTAACAGGAAGTTAACAGACTGAGCTAAACTTCACAAGTGGAAAGCTGTGGGAACACCCTGCCTGATGAAACACAGACACATTGTGCTCTCGCAGAAGAGAGTGAGCCCTAGTCTGCTCACTTGTACCTCGCTCAAATGTTGCACATATCTAAGAAACCGAAGAGTTTCCCAGTTTCCACTCAACGTCTGAGGGGGAACACAGAGTAGTACTGTTCTTCTCTAAGTGGAGAGATTTATGTAAAGTGTGTGTGGATCCACTCCAGTGTTTCCTCAGTCTTATGGGCCAAGTTGACAAAAGTAATGGGATTTAATGAGTCTAATGATGCTTTTAAATGGAGACTTGTTGTCCGGCACTACTCTTGAGGACAAGCCTTTTTGTTCATTTAACGAGTGGCCATTAACTGTTAAACTGCTAAACAGTGACAGCAGGCAAAATGCATGAGACATTTGCTTTTGCATTCATTTGCTTTTGCATTTAAAACATTTAGCAGATGCTCTCATCCAGAGGGATTTCCAAAGTGCTTTAGCTTCACATGTGAGACTGCCATGGCCAGCAGATGGCAAGCGTTTCAGACAGTTATCTGATACATCCATAATTTATTCAATGTACAAGTTATCATACAATCCAAACAAGCTAAATGTACTTCCAAAACAGTAAATATGAAGTCCATCCAAGCAATGAATGGTTTCTAGTACAAGACTAGCTTAACCAACTAGACTTCCTTCCTACTTTCACTGCAGAAAAACCATGCTCCTCATGAACTTTTAGGTACTTACTGCGGCAGTGTCCTGCTGGAGGGCCTGGGTAGCGAAGCGGGCCACGTGGTTGATGATGGGGGAAAAGTTGGTGGGTCCATAGAAGCGGATGTGAGGTAGGGAGTTGGAATAAGCTTCAACGATCCCCTCCACACCTGCATATGCATATAAAACACCATCATTTAAGCTACTGTAACTCTACACATCAACTTTATCCTGTCTCTACAGGCATGGACAATAAGTTATTTGAAAATACGACGTTTGTGAGCCTCACCTGAGCAGAAGGGGTTTGTGGGGTTAAAGTTGATTGCAAATTCATGGGATACCTGGAATACAAAGAGAAAAAGAACAACGATAAGAGTAGCTGGAAAAAAATATATATATTTATGATATATACTACAATTCACAAGTTTGTGGTCACTAAGATCTTTTAAAAGAAGTCTCTAATGCTCACCCAGAATACATTTATTTGATTAAAAATACAGTAATATTGGTAAATATTATTACAATTTTAACTTTCTATTTTAATATATTTTAAAATGTACCAACTACTTCAGTCTTTAATGTTTTATAATCCTTCAGAAATCATTCTAAGATGCTGATTTGATGCTCAGAAGTTTCTTATAAAAAGTATTTTATGTAAATTCGGCTTATTACAGAAGTGAACAATTTCATGACAGCAGTTATTCATCAAATGAAGATCAAATGATGGAGAAGAATGTTATTAGTGAGAAATATACAAGAAGTGTCAAAGATAAGTGCACTTTTTCATCATTTGCATACTTCCTTTCAGTGAATTGGGTGCTAATACAAACGCAACGTGTGCAAGTAAACTGCGCTATCGGCGGGTGCAATTTATTCCTTGTGAAATGCCCCCCTCAGACTTCCTTGTATTCACTTCAGCGCCATGGCAACGCAGATGGGATGACAGTTGTATAATCACTGGGATATGTGAGTATTATTCATTTTTCTTTATCTACCTCTTCTCTGTCTTGCACTTCACACTCTCGTTTCCATTTCACAGTTCCGAAGCATTAGCAGGCTTTCACATTCAATTCCATTTGATTATTTAAAAGGGCAACTAGTATGAGATGCACAAAAATAAACATGCAAAAATAAATTTACATTGACAAAAATGCACGCACATTTACAGACAATCTTTATTACCTTCCAGTCGGGTGGGAGTTGAGCCCCGAATCCAAGTGCAGGAAACATTTTGTCCCTGTGGACATGAAGTGTGAAGGAGAAGTGTGATTTTACCAGACACTGCTTTTGTGGCCATATGTAGACCTTTAAATTGTGTTTTTTATTAAAAGCACTGTTACATACGTGTCATAGTCTTGGATGATCTGGCCTACAGCCCAGATGGCAGACAGATATTCGTTGCTGCCCATTGGGTTGATATAATGCAGAGATGACGGCTCCCTGGGGTTTCCATTGGACGCTGTGAAGTCGATGCCAACCTGGAGAAACACACATCCACAATGTAATACGGTAATGTATGCCAATTGGGCTGGTCTATAAAAAAAGACAAGCAGCTGTTAGTACGATGCATTTCATAAGCTTTTCCCTCAGTTAGTGGGGCATCAAAGCTTTTAGCTAAAGGCGATGTTGTTATCACCGAGGGAGGTTGAACCGTCAGATCTGCTCAAGCTGAGATCTGATAGCTCTGTCCTATGGCAGTCATGAACCAGGAGACATGTTCTCTGACTACATGCTTACAAGAAACATTTACCAGTGCAGAGAGACCAGTGTCTAACCTTCACACTTGCTAGAGAACACCTAACCACTGGATGATCACTCCCCCTGGGGCTGAAAACAGATTAATGAAGGAAAGGAAAGGGAAGAGAGTGGTAATGATAGGGCGAAGGGAATAGGAGGTGACAGAATGAGGGTGCCCTTTCTTGTAGTCATCCTCACATTGCCTGTCATGGCCTCCGGGTGACTGAGCTGTGAAGTTTAGCACATGAGTATAAACCAAAGTGATGTCTACTATATTTTCTCTGGTGTGGCTGTTACAACTGTTAACTTCACATTTTCCATTTCTTTGTGAGAGTACCTTTCTTGCAATAGATAAATATGGAATATACTATACGCCCTTCACAGTATATAAATTCTGTCGTCATTAACTCATCCTCATTTCAAACGAAAAAAAAGTTTTTTTGTGGAACACAATGGAGATATTTTGCTTAATCAAATGTAAAAAATAAAACACTGCATAGTCTTCACCATATGAATTAAATATACATTGATTATAATTAAAGTTAATAAAATGATTCAGTGAAGAGCAGTGAATGATTATCTCGATTTCTTTAGCTGTTAGATTAACACTAAATGACAAATAGCAGCAGGTTTATTAGGCTGCTGTCACTTTAAGACCAAATGCACAGATCTAATATACAGACAAGCATTCGATTACTTTCCTAACTGTTTATGTTCACTGAAGACATAACTGAATGCGTTTAAGTGAAAACACCTCAAGACGGACATTCAGACATATTTTTGGTGTATTTTTCCGTTTAAGCACACGCCAGAAGCCTAAAGTAGCCTATTCATGTCCATGCGCACACAGAAAGCCGCTTACGCTTTTTAACTCCTTTTTAGAATCGAACAACCACTTTGAATGCGGCATTGTGTTTTCATAATCGTTTGAAACCAAGATCAAAAATGAAACTAAAATTCGATTAATCACAGCCATAGGCATTATATCATCTTTGAGAGCAAGGGGGCCTCCTGGGGGTTTGGGGCCCCTACGCAACTTGAGTACTTGCGTATGGGGAGGACCGGCACTGCCACCTAGCCTGGTCCTACCAGACTCTCGAACATTTCATTTGTACAGAGAGTCTGGCCACTCTCCATTGACAAGCGTTAACTTCCTGAAGGCAGGTACTCTGTTGAAGTTTAAAACTATTGGATCTGCCCAGAGCCACTCTGGATCTGCTATAACCAAACGCTAATGTTTGGTCGTGATGTAACCCTACAACTCAAACTAGTGCACGACCTCAACGTCTTCGTTCTCAGCCACTCCCTCTGTTCGCTGATTGGGCCGGTAAAAATTTGGCCTGACCCAGATGGAGTACTGAAAGAAAATGAAAATTGAGCGGAAGTATGTAGGTGAACTGCCTCCACCATCACACCATAAATGACAGAAATTTCATTTTTGGGTGAACTAAAAAGGAAGCAGAGCTTAAAATGAGTTATAGCCTAGTGACCGCAACTAACAAACTACATTTTTTGATTTCTATTTCAAAATGAACAAAAATAACCTGCAGGCCTTCCCCAATTCTTCTCTCAAGAATTGTGCGATTTTCTGGCCTACCGTGAGTAAAATCCTAAAAGCCTCAATATAAAGAGAAAACACTGCTTCTGAATGCTGAATTCAGGAGTGTTTGCCCAATGCTGAACCCTGATCTCGACAGCCTTTATAAAGATGCTGTGAGGAGCACTTGGTAAACAGCTGCACTGAAGCTGCACAAGAACTGAAAACTGAGATCACAGCTGCAGCTCTGAAGAAAAGCACTGGAAAAATTTGAGACAGATAACGTTTGAATGTCTTCACAAATACTGTCTATATTTAAAGCTTAAAGAGACAGTTCATCCAAAATGTTTAATTTTGCCATCAGTTACTTAATATAAGTAGTCTGATTCAAATCCTTCTTTTGAGACTCTTCTTTTGAGGAATCTTTTTTTCACTGAATCAGTTGTTTCAGTTCACAAAACCTGAATGATTCATTCATGAATCAAACTGATCTGTTCTCAACTCAATAACTAACCGCTCACTTGAGGGTTGAGTGAGCTAATAAAACTATCTTATGGTTACAGAACACTGTATTGACCACTTTTATGATGCTTTGACTTCCTTTTTGAAGCTCGAAATGACCAGTCCCTGTTTAATATTATTGTATGGAAAATTGTATTAAAAATTTCTGACTGTTTTTTTTTTTTTTTTTTTTTTACAGAAAACAGAAAATCATACAGGTTTAATATAATATAAAAGTGAATAAAATGTAGACAATATTTTCTTGTTTGGATGAACTAATCCTTTAAAAGCTAGATAAATATTTTTAAATAATAATAATCTATACAGAAACTGCCCTACTGGTGAAATCTGCATGGTAAGGCTTTATCATAATCTGTAGGGCAACAAACAACCGTGTATCACGCAAACAAAATATCGAAATCACTTTCCTTTGTTCAGAGGCTCACATTGCTTCTCTCGCTTTCTCTCCCTCTCTCTCTTTTTTTTTTTTTTTTACATCCCCCTGTCTCTCTGTCTTTAGTTTCAAATGAGAGACATGAACCTCTACACTGCAGCACACTGTAACTATAGCAACCTGTGAATTTCACTCACTTTCTGTATCATTTCTTACCAATCACACTGGTGAAGGCAATTGAGTCACATAAAGGAACCATATATAGAGCCTGCTCAACTGGACAGTGTATACGTAAAGAAAAAAGGCTTTTAGTCTATCGGATTCAACAAATTTGACTTTAACCATCATTTGCTCAAAATTCAGTGATCTGACTCTTCTCGACCTTCTTGATTGCATTCTGCCATTGTGCTTTTCAGCTGATTTTTTTGTCAGTGACAGAATACATTTTCGAAATCATCTGCATACAAATGATGTTATTGCATTCTGCATGCATGAACCCCCCTCCCCTCAAAAACTGTGACAAATAAAAAAACAACAGGCAATTAATTCCAGAGTTGACGTTATCGTACTCACAGTAAACATGAGCTGACAGCCACCCAGAATGTAGTCCAGGAACGAGTAGTTTCTCGTAATCTAACAAAGGAACAGTACATCTTATATTCACATAAATATAGCATGTAACCACCCTCTGACATTCCCTTAAGCTAAAGGTTGTAAAATGGTTAAGTTCAAATAGAGATTTAGTGAGAACCACTGAGTCATATTCTGTTTTAATGCCTGAATCCATCAGTAGAGGTGATTAAAATGTGACGGTGCAGAACTGACAGGTGTTTTGTGCTGATATTAATACATGTTATTTAAAGGGGATTTAGCACTATTAAACTAATCTGTCCTTACAGCGAAGCCACAATTAAAGGCCTTTTATTTGTAATATAAATGTAATTAAATAAGCCAGAACAAGGAAGGTGCTTTAATGTGCAAGCAGAATGTATTTAATACCGCTTTTTTTGTTGCCTGTGCATAGCGAATGTGTGAAATTGCTTTCCCTTTTTTTTTACTTACCTTACATGACTTCACAATTATGATCCCAGAGTTTTTGTAGCTCTTTTTCTTCTGTTTTTTGGGATTAATGCATTCAAACTCAACCTGTAAACAGAGAGCAGTGTTATTGTCCACTTTAAATCATTTCTATTTTGTGTGTGTATATGTGTGTGTGTGTGTGTGTATATATATATATATATATATATCTCCCTTAAACAAATTTGAGACATAAAATTTAGATATTGCTGTATAGAAGCAACCATACAGCAACATTGTCTATTCTGAAAAGATAATACAAGTATCAGCATCATCTGTGAAATCTAGTGTGAGCATTCGAGTGAAATGTGAACACCGAGGGGTAATAACCACTACGGGCGGGCACTCGATGCCTTTACAACATGGCACAGAATTCATCATATCTCTAAGCTAAGGCTGTGCAACAGAAAGTTAGCACCTGAAACCAGTGAAAGGATGTTAATTAGTACACTTACTCTTTCTCCAGGAGAACATTTACGCATGTTCTGCATAAGTGTGACTGGCAACACACAATGCTTGTTCTGGTAAACAAGGCAGCGGTAAAATAAGAGCGATTTGCATCTCAAAAGAGCCAGTTATACACTCTTCTGTTTCTCCCTCCCACCTCTTTTCTCCTTCTCTCTCTGTCTCTCCCTCTCTCACTCACTAATTCTCAGCTTCATTATGCCAGATAATGAGGCATAGCTAGTACTCACATAGTATTCTGGCGCAAGAGTGGCAGGCATTAATGTGAGCCAAGCTTTACTTCACGCATTTAGTTCCTACATTCTGGAAATTATGATTCTCTACAGTGTTAACTGAAGGCAAGCCCACCTCCACCGCGTTCTGTGCTTCGCTCATCTTGTTAGCGGTGGTCTGAAACTCGCCGATGAAGTCATGGCCTCCGTCGTTGTCGTAATCGTAGCACAGCACCTGTGACATCACACAATTATTGCGAGTTGTGACACGTATGAACATGTGAAAGGGAAGGGAGGCTGTTAAACTCTTTTGTAGAATTAATTCTGGGTCATCAGGGTGAGATAAGGCATGAGACATGAGACAATCTTGACAGCAAGCAATCATCATGCTTTTTTGTTGTATGAAAAAGAGCAGCTTTGGCATTTTGTTACAGCAGAGAAATTAAAATTTTTAGTGTAACAAATTATCTTCTAACACTGCGATTTGATTGGATATAATAAATTTGGACATGTACAGTACTCTTCTAAAGTTTTTGATAGTCTCTTTTGCTCATCAAGGCTGCATTTATTTGATCCAAATTAGAGTAAAACAGTAATATTGTGAATTATTTTTGCAATTTAATTTAACTGTTTTATATTTAATATTTTTATATTTTCCTCCAATGGCAAAGCTGAATTTTCAGCAGTCGTTACTCCAGTCTTCAGCGTCACATGATCCTTCAGAAATCATTCTAATATGTTGATTTGATGAAAAGTTTCTTATTATTATCAATGTTGAAAACAGTTGTGCTGCTTAATATTTTTGTAGTATTATATTATATAATTTATGTAGCATTATAAATGTCTTTACTGTCACTTTTTTGATCAATTTAATAAAAATATTTGATTTCTGACAAAGAAAAACAGCTTTTTTCACCTATAATAATAATCTAATTTGTAAAGCTTCAGATAATGTTTTGTACTAGATAGCATAATATGTACTTAATATATAAACCACAAACCTTGATGTTTCTGTCCACATCTCCATTACAAAGTGAGATTAGAGGCACAGTGAAAGGCTTCCATACAGGATCCAAAGTGTTCTTAATGACCTTAAGTCACACACAAATGGCTATTATTTTCAATAACACAGGCTGAACCACAAGCTTGACATCTGATAAAACTGTAGAACAAAATTGTATATAAATGAGAGTATCAGCAACATAGAGTCTATTTAGCATCTTACCTCTGTTCTGTGAACCATCATCCATTTTCCATCATCCCCTTGTTTGTGAAATTCTAAATAGGGGTCTGATTTACCGAAAAAGTCCTGAAAAACAGCCACAAACAAAAAATATCATCATCTTCTATCGCTGAGTGCTTTTTAAAGTGCTTGAATGGTTATCACAACCTCTTAACTCACCTTTTTATCTAGCTTCCTCCCACACATGGTTAGGGTGATTATTCTGTTGTCGGATAACTCCTGGGCTGTTATCTAGACAAAACGGAGCATATCGTGATGCTCTAGTACGAACTCTATCAATGCATAGAGTCTGTTATGGTGTGTTATGTGGTGTCTTACTGTGATGGCCCCCTTCCCTGCTGGCTTGCCATTAGCCAGAATCAGTGGTCGATGTAGCTTCTTATTTGACACAATCTAAAACAGAACAGATGGCCCGATAAATGCACAAGTAGAAGCGATACAGAGAGCTAATTTATCATAACTAAGATCATAAAAACTTAAGATTATCCAATTATTGTGATGTGAAACAGCATACAGCAGATTGATCTGGAAGCCGGTAAAATATGTTAGTGTTACCGTACCACTCCCAATGTGCAGGTGAACTCGCCCAGAAAGTCGTGTTCGTAAAGCTGGCTGCTGCACTTGTCCTCATCAAACATGGCAAACTTGAGTTTCTGGACCTCCTCGAAGTGGTAATCCACTTGGAATTTCACACCAAATACTGGATTCAGGTTGTTCACGGCCGTCTCCGTTCGGGCCAGCTGAAATGACATATACAAATACAGGTGATTATCAGAATTTACACAGCAACTTTATACAACACATTATGTGTCTTTCAGTGGTGTAATACAAATATGTGGATCTCCACTAATAAGTCATCCTGAAATCAAAATGGACCATTCTTATTTTTTACAGAGTGATGCAGTGGTTTTTTTATTTTATAAATGACTTATCCGTGCCGTGCACATCATTATTTTTTTTTAAATTCATGAGCACTTGTAATCTTTTATCAAAAACGTCAACACCCTCTCCCCCTCAAATCTAAATATCCTTCACAAATCACAACTAAACTGACTGCAAACTGGAATTCAGGTCTGCCTCCGTTTAGTTAGCAACGCTTAACTCCCTACGATCCAATCAGTTCCAGAGGAAGAAATCCAGTCATCCACTCTACATTTCGTTTCACTCGGATATACATCACAATAGGGAAGAAAAGGCTATCTCAACTTCCGCTTCATGCCGACTTTAAGTGAAAAGAGATTGAAATGCTAAAAGTTAATTATAGCTCAATATATCAGGTTGGCTGATTCATTTACCAATATTCTCAAGTCACATCTCACTCCATAATCAAATCAAACACTTTTTATGCATAAAAAATATAATGATTTTTGGGGGGATTGCAACATTATTTTCATGAACATTCCAAACTTATAAAAAACATTTGTAAATTGTTTTTGTAATCATTTGTAATGCTGTTTTGTCATTTATTTTTTAAATATGTAATTCCCATTACTGACCATTAATATATTCTCATTACTGTAGTAGAGTAATAAAATATTAGTGTAATAAAAATATTAACTTCAAGGCAGCATAAATTAAAGACAGCACAAAAATATATGGTCACACTTTAGATTATGGTCCAATTCTCACTATTAACTATGACTTTTGCCTCAATAAACTCCTAATTACTGCTTATTAATAGTTAGTACGGTACTTGTTAAGTTTAGATATGGGGTAGGATTAAGGGATGTAGAATATGGTCATGCAGAATAAGGCATTAACATGTGCTTTATAATGACTAATAAACAGCCAATATCCTAGTAATATGCATGCTAGCAATTAGTTAATAGTGAGAACTGAAGTGTTACCAAATATACTTATATGCAATACATTATTAAATACTACAGTAATAAGAATTAAATTATTTTGCATTATGGACGATCACTACTATACTGGTGTACAGATCATGAGAACATGAAAGAGAGCTTGGGCAGCGTTTTTGTTTAATATTTAGCGTTTTAAATTCCCGAACGCATCATGTTCTAAAATGCATTTAACCAAGCATTTTTATTCTAAACACACTCCTTTGTTTGTCCCCGGTGTTTCCATGGTTACAGTGTACCATGGAAGAGTGATTTCATGAACTGGCTTGCCCTACCGACGGGCAGCATTGGCCTGCGATGACCGGACCGCTGAGGGCATGGTCCTGTAGAGACTGTACAGGACCCTGCGTGTGCTCACTGCAACCTATTTTCCTCTTTGGTTCATGTTTTTATTATATTTTGCTTCCTACATGCCAGCTATTTCAGCTTCTATGCTTCCAACTTGGGGCTTTTTGTCCCCTAAGATATTTCTAACACTCCCAATTCCATCTTCTGTTCTTTAATTCGCATGTCAATCTTCTCTCCTCATTCTATCTCTAACTACACCAGATTTTATTAAAGGTTAACCAAAATAACTCCACTATTCTGTGAAGGTAAGGTGGAAAATGAACATATTTCATCACTCCTTACCTCCACCCAGTTGCCATCCACATCATGGAAAAGAACACAGAAAGGGTCAGACTTGGATGCCACGTCACGGTCCAGCAGGTTGGAGCCGCAAACGGAGAGCTCTACCTTTGTGATGCAGTGCTGGGTCCCAATGGCAGGACCCACGTCGGGGCCCGAGGCCAGAGTATGGGCCATGGAGATGAGAGTACCTCCTCTCCCACACCCTGGGGGCAACAAAACACTGTTTCAATTCTCACTATAACTTCTTACATACTCATTTGAAAAGTATTATTCATTCAGAAAACATAGAATTTATTTTAACCTGAAAATAAACAGGACGTTTTTGAACATTTTAAACAAGAAAATACTACGACATAAAACTGATAGGAAATATTAGGTATTAGAATATTACATTAATTAAATAATATTAATTAAATGCAATAATATTAAGATACTGTACTATGTCTAGGACATTCAAATAAGGAAATTTGACACTAAGCATGTTTTTTAATAACAGGTCAGGCTTTCCGGCCAGGTTAAACAATTTTTCAAATCAAAGTTTTTCTCTCAAATTATTATGTTATGCTGATATAACAAGCATTTTGACCAGTGGTCTCAGACTTTTGAAATTCACTGTATGTCTAATTCTCTTTAAAAAGCAATACTGCCCACTGTATCAAATTTGAAATGCAAATTTCTAAGGCCTCTTAATAGCCAACATAATCAAAACTTTGCTGAAAAACCAGTTGTGCAGAATCTACATGCCTTCTTTAGCAAGTAAAATTACTTTTATTATTATTCTAAAAACTTGATTTACTTGACAATTCATACATCATGTTAAGAAAAAAATCATGTTAAAATGAGAGCAACAAAAATGATACCTCATGCTTTTGAGGAACATTTATATTAATCAACATTGTATTGCATTGCATTTTATGTTTTGCCCCCCACAATAAAAAGAAAAAAAAAACTACAGACCTTTGATCATAAAACTAAGCATTAAAATATATTCTTACTAAGATATTGGGAGATATAGAGTGACAATTGATATTTATATGCATTTTAAGTCAGTTTTCAGCCATAATGTTATAAAGATCTCATTGATTTACATTATAAGCTCAGAACTTTTGGGCCATATGAATATTATCAACTGCAGCAAATTGCATATTTTGCTCAATTTTGGGCCTCATCAGAATAAAAATGAGGTGGGGTTTTTTTCACTTCAAGTATGAGCTTCAAATTCTCCTACTATAAGCCATAAAAACCTGATGTATCAAATAAAATACTCAACAAAGAAACATATGCATTTTTTTTTTTTTACTATTATTCCATATGTCAGGCTTTACAGGGTTAAAAATAAAAATTTAAAACGGTAAAATGGAAAAATATATGATTAGGATACTGGAACCTTGTAAATAAATGAATTACACAGTATTGTTTGCCCTTTTCTTACAGAAATGACTTGGCCACACGTCTGAGACAGGGACGCCTGAGTTCATGGTGCCCTGACAAACAACTCCTCAAATAATCACTAAACATGAAAACACTCTGATTTCCACACGCATCAATGCACGCAGACACTCGCGCACACAGAACACGAGCCTCACACCAGGACATGAGGAATACAGCGAGGGCTCTTGTTGCTTAGATACTGATGTACCACTGTCTCTTTCTGTGTTAATGTCACAAACCACAATTAGGCTGTGACCACCATAGACAAAGCATGAGTGAAAATGACTTCACAATCATGTTACAATGCATCACCTGTAGCGCTACGATTTATCATGTTAACAAGAGGTACTAGTTCATCCAAGTTAGTACAGCGCATAATTTCCAGTGGCACACATTTGGGGAAAAAAAGTATATTTAAAAAATGTCAACTTATGTAAACTTTCTTCCAAAAAGCAAAAATCTTGGTTACAGTGAGGCACTGTACAATGGAAGTAAATGGGGATAATCCATAAACATTAACATACTCACCGTTTCAGACATGTAGACACAAGACAAACAATACCTGTATTAATATGATTTTAGAGAGAAAAAAATTATAATATTGACCCTCAAAAATTTTGTCCAATTCACATCCATTGTTAGTACCTCACCATACCTTCAATGTTTGCTTTTTTTTAAAGAAAATTAGGGGGGAAACTAAACTTACACTAAATTATAAACAATGGAAACATGTCTTGATAAGCTGGAAAATAAGACAAAAACTCACCTAAGTTTCCATCCCAAAACGGCATCTTTGAGTTTGTAATGGTTGTTCGGATTCTAAATGTACTCTGTATTCAAATAACCATTATATAGTGCAGCGGTGTTGGTAACCATTCCCAGAATAATGACACGTTCCACATGACCGTGAGGTCATGGAAAAAGATACACAGTCTCAACTAAATCTCATTCAAGAAATTGCACAACCGGATGAGACACATGGAGTACGTCCAACGTCAGAAACACTCCACAAATGATTAACCCTCCTCTTAACCTTGCTTCCTAATGTAATCACTGTTGTCAGGACCAATGTCCATAAATCATTCAGTGTCTCATCCTGACATGAGCCCGCCGTTTGAGGTCAAAATGGCAACACATATCCAAGATGTCTTAACCACTAAGTGATCATCAACTCAACCCTTCATCACTTATCTCCAAGATGCAGTGCCAGATAAGATAATACACAGCTCCACATTAACGAGTGGAAAACAAGTGTAGGGCTATAATCAAATATGGAGTATGCTGTTATGATTTTATTAACCATTACAATGATTATATTTCTCACAATGAAGTCATAATAAATAATGTGGACTGTAGAAATAAAATAAATATTGCATATTTCATTGTTGGATCATGAAAAACATCAGACTGCACTGCTAATGGCATCTATGAGATATCCGGCCAGTTTATTAGATACACCATGCTAGAACTGGGCTGGACCCCCTTTTGCCTTCAGAACTGCCAGATTTTTTGCCTTTCTTCATGGCACAGATTCAACAAGGTTCTGGAAACATTCCTCAGAGATTTCAGTCCATATTGACATGAGCATCGCGCAGTTGCTGCAGATTTGTCCACCACATCCCAAAGGTGCTCTATTGGATTGAGATCTGGTGACTGTGGAAGCCATTTGAGTATAGTGAACTCATTGTCATGTTCAAGAAACCAGTTTGACATGATCTGAGCTTTGTGACATGGTGCGTTATCCTGCTGGAAGTAGCCACCAGAAGATTGTACACTGTGGTCATAAATGGACATGGTCAGCAACAATACTCAGGTAGACTGTGGCGTTTAAACAATGCTCAATTGGTACTAAGGGGCCCAAAGTGAGTCAAGAAAATATCCTTCTCACCATTACACCACCAGCAGCCTGAACCGTTGATACAAGGCAGGATGGATCTATGCTTTCATGTTGTTTATGGCAAATTCTGACCCTACCATCTGAATTTCGCAGCAGAAATTGAATGAAATTGAATGACCAGGCAATGTTTTTTCCAAACCTATATTGTCCAATTTGGGTGAACGCATGTGAATTGTAGCCTTAGTTTCCTGTTCTTATCTGACAGGATTGTGTTCTTCTGCTGCTGTAGTCCATCTGCTTCAAGTTTCGATGCATTGTGAGTTCAGCCCATTCTCTGTAAACCCTATAGATGGTTGTTGTGTGAAAATCCCAGTAGATCTGCAGTTTATGATATACTCAGACCAGCCAGTCTGGCATTAACAGCCATGCCACGCTCAAAGCCCCTCAAATCACCTTTCTTCCCTATTCTGATGCTCAGTTTGAACTTCAGCAGATCGTCTTGACCATGTAAACATGCACTGAGATGCTGCCATGCGACTGGCTGAAAGATATTTGTATGCATATTTGTACCCAATAAAGTGGCCGGTAATATTATTATATTATACTATGATGCTGTTATGTTATGCTATACTACAGAGGAAAAAATGACATAAGATATTTCAACTCCTGTCTTGACCGTGTAAGTAAATGCAGTAAGTTTGATATAAATGTGAAATAATAACTGAAAGAGATTTGACATAATTATACACTGTTTACTTGTAAACATATAGTTCATCATCACATTTGTTTTGACAAACTTTTTTCCTCAAACAAAACATTTTTGTATGGAATAATTAATATAAACGCTTTACCAAATATATGACCGTCACTTCTGCTTTGCCCCATAGACTTCCTTGGTAAGTGAATTACAGTAGAACATTTTTTAGTTTGTTTTTGTGAACTGAGGTGGTAATTGCAAGCTTCACTTGTATTAAATCCTAAACATTCCCTCAAAGGAAGAAGAGAAGTAACCCATAGACACAACCTCTCTTTGTAGTGTATGTAATTTATATTGCACCACTCCAAAATAACAGTGATTTAACCTGACTTCCTGTGTTTGTGTGACCAACCTCCAGACATGGAACATAGACCACCATAAATCGCACATCGAGACTTTCCATTCAATGGACTTTTACAATTACAATGCATTATCTTCATGGTTCATAGGATTAAAATGTGCAAACTAGCAGCACAGAGGAAGATCTAAAGTATCTGATGTCAATTCACACTTAAATTTGCTCTTTAATGTCAAACCAAATATTCACTTAAAGATTACAAAGGGCAACATCCTGTTTACTCTATGATAAGGTGTTGAGCCATGCAGTTGAGGGGGAAAAAAGGTGTATAATGGCTGACTGAGAACAATATGAATGGAGGTTGTGTACTCTGCATGCAGTTAAAAATTCTCCAACTGAAAAAAGAAAAACTTGGGTCAATGAAACAGCAACTAAATCAATGAAGTGCTGCTCTTTTTGAGGGGGCTGGATCTATTACGTTATTCTAAATTACATTAAAAATGCAATCCATTCAAAGGGAACTTGCATACACCTCTTCTATGATGAGCATCTCATGGAAAGGCTTGAAAAACAATTGCGAGCATAAGTAGACAAAGTGTTTTATTGCTATTTCTTTTGTTTTAAACTATTATTAGTATTTTATAAATACAAGTATTAAACGGGTACGAGATGGTTACACAACCTGACATTTTTAGATTCATTAAATCTATCAACAGGATTAGAGTGAATGAAGCTAAACTGGGCGACCTTTGGCATTGGGAATTGCCTTTTTATCTGAATTCACCCTTCAAAGATGACATTTCTAAGAACTTGGCAACTATATTTTTAAGAGTTCTCTTTTTTTATCATCTTGGTAACGCTTGTATGACGCAATTATCTAAAAATGTTCAGAGTTTTCTTTGGTTGTTCTGATGCTTTTGTAATGGCATAAGGCTACTTATTATTCGACATTTTGGCTAGTCGGTTTGTTGTTTTCTAACACCGGAACTCTTTATGCTTATATTACTTCCTTTCACACGTTAAACTGTAAACCCTGCGTGTTTGCGAATTACTTCATGAAGTCACTGTATAACTCAATAATAACTCACCTCTCGAAGCTCTCGCGCAATATGCAACCTAGCCTACTTTTCTTCAGGGTCTTCTGTCGTTATTTCTACTGTTGGTGGCAGCAACTCTGCGTGTCAAAAGGATTGTGGGTTGATTGCATTATCCAGCCAAAAAAAAAAAAAAAGATCCCAATGCATATATCAGAAGGTAAACGGCGTTAAAGAAGAAAGCGCTTCGCCCAGTTAAAGCGCGTGCATACTCCAGAGTCGCGCGCTCAATGAACCAACAGTTAGTTTTCACAGCTCTGAACTCCGCCCGTGTTCTCATCTGTCATTACCATGAGCTAGTCTCTTCTGAGCTATGCCACCATCGAAAAAAAAAGATGAAACAGGAGGAGAAGAAGAAAAGAAAGTAACACATTTGTGTTTTACATGTGTGCCTGTCGTATCTTGATGTATTTTGCTAAAGGGCACGGAAAACGCGCGCGCATTGTTCTTAACAACTTGTGAGGAAAACTTATATTTTATAGAAAATAAATCACAACCGGATATTGTCTACTGTTTCATACTACTCAATTTGTCAGTAATATTTGAAATAATTAATTAAAAAATATATAAAAGGCGCTGCTAAAGACCATGAAGATTTTTAACATTGATTTTTAACTGATTTGCTTGTCATTGTCATCATCATCGTTGACAGCTATAAAACCTGGACGCCAGGACACAACATGTTTTTTTGTTTTTTTTTCTTGATTATGTTGTACATCACGTCATGTCATCATAGTGACTGACATGTGTGAACTGTATTTCCTGATAAAACATTCAAAGAGACTTGCGGTCCGCATCCTTATTTACTAGTGTTGCTTTACTGCCATCTAGCTGTAAAACTGCAGTGTGCAAAACAAGATTGACTAGGGCCCAATTTTTGAGAACGGTAGACCCTAGTTTTTTGTATGATTTAGCAGTTTATACTATTTTATAGCACTTACTATTCAGTTCTGTATTTATTTAATTATTTTCAAGGATGATTTAGTTGTTTAATTGTACAAATTTAATTGATATATTGTCCTAACCAGTGACGGGTGTAATTAATTACTAAGTAATCTAATCACTGTAATCTAATTACTTGTCCCATAAAGTAAGGGATTACTCTAAATTTTTCTGAAATTTAATTATAGTTACTTCTGATGTAATAGCATTAATACTGTATAGATTATAGAACAATTCTATATAAAACAATAGTGGGTTTAACATCAAAATGTTAAAATGTATGTTTTTAATATAACCTTCTCCCTTTAAATACTTTGGTCAGTTCAAGAATAATTTATGCAATTGTATATTGTTTATTTGAAAGAATCAATCTGAAAGAAAGTTTATTACGTGTCTATCCTTGTATTGTTCAACTGGTTGAGGTTGATATGGGATTTGGAAAGTAATTAGTAATAAGTAATCAAATCCGTACAGTAATCTAATTACACAGTTGAAGATGTAATTAGTAGCTAGTAATTAATTACTTTTTTAGAGTAACTTACACAACAATGGTCCTAACCCTAAACATACCCGTTGGTAACCCTCTTGAAATATTTAACCTAATATGTTTCTATATATGAACTATATTCTGTTTTTAAATTCAGTTTTCTTGGAAAGAAAGACTATTTTCTGTGCATGTACGAGACTTCAATTCATTAGCCGCAGCGTGGCGCTTCACATCTGATGTGTGACGCACTTAAAAGTGCAGTAAATGGTAAAACAACTGCTCAACAAACTAGTGTTTATTAGTCAATTAAAATTAAAATAAATGAATGAATGAATTAAAATAATTTGAAAACAAATACCAGTTTACAACATCCAACAGCACAATGGACTTTTATTATTTAGCTGTGTTTTTGCACAGCTAAATAATAACTGGAGACTGCTGACAATGAGAGCCTCGCACATTCAATTTTAAAATGGTCACACTTGCTCTTACGTTAAAAATAAGCTAGAAAGATCATACAAAATTAATTATTTCCAATGGGTCTAGTCTTTGCATTTGTTTGTTTGAAGTGTGAATCATGTCTCTGTTGGTGTAGAATTGGCTAGTGGCGCTGTGGTCCTAGAACTGCAGTCCTGATTCCTCTGATATTGCAGGAATATAGTATTTATTGTGCAATTTTTAAAATATTTTCTCTTATAAATAAGATTACCTGCAACCTTCCTGCCATTTTGTAATATATTATAATCATATAACAATAATAATACTCGAAGACACTCTATTATCTACATTCTATTTCGAGATCTGATTAAATAACAGAAAAGCTATTGTCCAAAATATGAATTTTATGAAGAATAACCTTTATTTATAATTTCAGTACACATAAAAAACATTTAAAAAAAAACATGAATAGGATCAATAATTGTTCAGTGCAGGTACTAGAGAGGATGGAGTTCAGCTTTACAAGTTGAGTAAAGCACTTTACAAATAACAAGAAATGTTTCTCTAGATAAAAGCCAGACATAAATACGTAATTTAAAGGAGAACACAACATGGTGGAGTTCAGGGTGGATCAGTGCATGAATGCCCCTAATGGAGGACAGGCTCTGAGCTTCAAGATACCTTAATTCGGTGTATCAGCAAACAGCATGACTGTGCTAAACTTCACAATAGAGCTGCCTACTTCATTGTGCTACGACTGGCTAATTAGTCACATTTTCATTATTTCTAATTGTTGCAGTTTAGAAAAGCCATAGCAAATTTACATCTCTTCTAAATGTAAGTTAATTGTGCTTTTTTTTGGTTGGGGGGGCACAGCATGTCACCTGCTCTTTTTCTTAACTGATCAGAGCCTATTGTTTGCATTAGATAGGCATTCAAAGATTCCAGTCCCTGAACAGCTGAGAAGTGCACTATTGTAATGGTGTAATGAATTGCTCTAATGAGGTAATGTGTTCTCCAATTAAATAATTTTAAAGTTAGAACTACTAATAGCACTACACCAATTTTATTTACAATATGAAAAAAGGAAAGAGAAAAAAGAAAACAAGTGATTAAACTGATGAAAAGTTCAGCCTCGGATCTTTTAGATTCTCATCCTCTTTGACAATTGGATTCCTCCAGAGTCTGTATAAAGTGACAAATGTAGAGAAGCTCAGCTTTTTATGTGCATGTCAAGCAGTTCGACTAGTTGATTCTTATTAATCATGCAAGCTAGAATTGTCCGATCAAGTGTGTATATGCTAGTCATACCTTATTACTTCAATGGAGGGGCATGATGGGAGGCATTTGGCTATCGTTGTGGCTCCAGTCGTGGTTATTTTATTGGCCTCCAGGCTGCAATTATTCGTTTTTAATAACATCAGCATACTGTAAATCCAACATGTAATCAGGCGAAAAGGTAAACTTTTACTTCAAGCACCATGTAACTTACTCAAGTCTTTTCAGCTTTGTACACAGGGGCAGAATCTTAGCCAGTGTCGATGCAAGACTGTCACCACATCCATTCCATGACAAGCTGAAAAAGACAATGACTTTATAAACTAAGGGCAGTTTTAATTAAATGTGTGGGTCCATGCATTTATGAGTCAAACTACAGCATTTAAAGAAGTTTGAAATATCTGATCCCACCTGACATCTTCAATGGATGGACAGTGTTTGAGGGATGATGCCACATCAACCAGATCTGAACTCCCAAATGAAGTCAAACTGAGAGACAAGTTGTTACACTGGTTTACAGTATGCAGCAGTATACAATAACCAAATCAGGTTATATACCGTTCAAAAGTTTAGGGTCGGTAAAATGTTGTAATGTTTTTGAAACAAGTCTCTTATACTAACCAAGGATGCATTTATTTAAATAAAAATACAGTAAAACGTTAAAATGAAATATTGTTACAAATTAAAATAACTGTTTTCTATTTTAATATATTTTATGTAATTGTAAAATGTAATTTGTTCATGTGATGCAAAGCTAAAATTTCTCCAGTCTTCAGTGTCACATGATCTTTCAGAAATCATTCTGATACGCTGATTTGCTGCTCAAGAAACATTTCTTATTATTATCAATGTTGAAATCTGCTTAATATTTTTGTGGAAAGCATGATACCTTTTTTTTTAATTCTTTGATTAATAGAATTTTTAAAAGATTTTAAAAGATTCAGCATTTATTTGAAATATAAATCCTTTGTAACATTGTAAAAAAAAATACTGTCACTTTTGATCAACTTAATGCATCCTTGTTGAAAAAAAAAATGAATTAAAAGTATGTAAATTTTGGCTCTGTAAAGTATTTAGTGTCTTACTGTAGTATTTTCAGTGCCTTCATGCTTATGAGACCTTCACAAAGAGCCTTGGATCCTTGTGGGTCAAACTGATTCTCTGACAAACTAAAAAAAAATCACCATCGCTAACATCTTTTTAAAGCAATAGTTTAATCTAAAACAAAAATTCTGTCATTATTTACTATGCAGACCGCAAAATGCATGACTTACTTGAGTTCTGAAAGCTGATGCAGTAACGGAAGGACTTGAGATAGTTTAGCAGCACTGGCCTGACCAAGCTTGTTTTTGGACAGCCTGTGAAAACAAAATAATGAAGAATGGTCAGCTACTGATTTTGCAAGCAATATCACACATTAATTAAATTAAGTAAATGCTTTACTGTAGTTTCTGAAGAGCTCTGCAATGGGATAGAGCCGTCAGTAGCTTCTCTCCAGCCTGGTCACTTATACTGTTCTCTGACAGACTGCAGAAATGTAATCAGTAAAAAACTATAAATTTCGAGGAACATTAATAATGATGCAATGTTTCAGATGACTGTAATAACAACTCGAGACAATAACACTAAAGCTCAAATGTTTGGGGTCAGTATGTTTTTTTTAATGGTTTTGAAAGAAGTCTCTTATGCTCATTGATCAAAAACACAGTAAAAACTGGTTTGTAAACAAGTAAAAAGTAATATTGTGAAATATTATTACAATTTAAATTGTTTTGTATGTCAATACCTTTTAATATGTAATTTATTCCTGTGATGCAAAGCTGAATTTTCAGCATCATTACTCCAGTCTTCAGTGTCACATGATCATTCAAAATCATTTTTACATACTGATTTGGTGATAAGAACCATTTCTTATGGATTCTTTGATGAATAGAAATATTTTTTTGTAAAAATCTGATCCATTTAATGCAACCCTGCTGAATAAAAGTATTAATTTCTTTATAAAAAAAAATCTTACTGACCAGAAACTATTGAACAGTAGTGTACATTTTAAATAAACACAAGTTAGTGTAAATTTCCACCATATTTATTGTGTCCACTAGAGGGCACTCTATCAAAAGCTTTATAAATTGTTCTCTCAGCTGAGGAATAATCTGAATCTCATACTCAATGCAGTTGCCATACCTCAGTTTTAGTAGTTTGGTCCATGAAGAAATGTATTTCACAAGCTCAAAAGTACCACCATCTCCCATTCGCCAACTTTCCAACCTGTAAATAGCATTAATTATTTTTTTACATATTAGCAAATGCTGTTAGCATTTGTGTGCATGTGCTTTTACAGACCACAATACTTACTCAATCTCTTCCATCTGTCTAAACCCCTTAAACGAGGCAAGTAGACAGAGTATGCCAGTGCCATTCACAAACGTCTCTGATGTCACCACTCTAATGTTGTTCAAGCTAAGGAGAGCAAACAACCAGATTAGACATTAAATAAAAAGATGGGTTTCTGGGAGAGTATACCTGCTTATTGAGTGTTTGCTAAATATTCAATGAACACTACAAGCCTAACCTGAGCCTTCGAAGGGAGTCCAAATGGCTGAAGCCTTGCGCTAAGATGGTTATACCCTCCTCATCAAGTACCAAAGAGTCCAGTCTATAATTGAAAACATAGTATTAAATATGGTATAACCTGTCAATGACAGTGAATGTATTACAGAGTTTGGTGTTTGAAAAGTGGACACTACAACATGCATTACCGTATCTCTGCCAGTGAGACGCAATTGACCAGTCCTTTGACCAGGTCACGCCCTCGAGCTGGTGTCCAGCCGGAGCACTGGGACAGACTGGACAAAAACATATCAGCCAATCAGCAATGCTGCACTCTGTTGCGATAAGAAATAATGAAGAAATCTGACACTTACTTAAATGATTTCAGATTTGGCACACTTTGAAGAGCTCTCCCTAATATTGCAGCTCCACGGTCACCTAAAACAAGCTGGGACAAACTAAAAGACATACAGGAAGGAAAATGTAAATAAGCTCATATAATTAAATTACACATACTTTTCCCTGTAAAGACCATTTTCCCCATGTGCAAGGTTAAACTTTACTTGAATAAGAGTAATAAGAAAGACAACAAACCTCAGACTCTCAAACAGTGGAGTGTTTGGTAATGCTTCAGCAAGAGTTTCCAAATCATCCTCAGTTGCTGCTTTCAAATCAAGACTGTAAAGTATACAGTAGCTACTTATAATAACACCAAGAGTGTTACAAATAGGGTGTTTCTTCAACATCTTTAAGTTGATTCTTGTCTTATTTATGTAAAATTACATACAATGTTTTAAAGTATGACCATCTAAACAAAGAATAAATGAATTCAAAATGATTTTAACATTTATATGCCCGGTTTCACAGACAAGGCTTAAGCCTAGTCCCAGACTAAAATGCATGTTTGAGCTAAAAAAGCAACTTGTACAGACACATCTTAAAATATGCCAGTGCCATTTTTTCTTCTTCTAAGGCATGTTTATAAAGCTACTTAAATGTCCTAATCCCAAGGCCTAGCCCTGGTTTAATCTAAACCTTGTCTTTGAAACCAGGCCATAGTGCATCACATTTGATTTTAGGAATTTTCACGTTGGTTTTGGGAATCTCAAATCTCATGTCTTTCATTTTGTATTGTCTTTTGTTATTTTTGCCTAGTTTAGTCATGTAATTCCCCAGTTCCTTATGTCACCATGTCATGTGCTTCTCTTGCTCTATGTGTTATGTTTTCATTAGAAGTGTGTACTTGAAGCGGCGCTGCGCAGACCGATCGGTGTATGACATCAATGTATCGCAAGAGCGATTCGAGAGCATACAAAGCCTTCTGCTCTGTAATCGCTCCCGCTGTACTTTGATGTCATACACCGATCGGTCTGCGCAGCGCCGCTTCAAGTTGAACACACCTTTTGGTTTATTCTAGTCATGTATTTCTCTGTTCTGTTTAGTCACTGGCTCATTTTTTTATTACTTCCATGTATTCATTGTTATGCGATTAGTCTATATGTATTTATACCCCTCATGTTCCATCTAGCTTTCGGTAACATATATCCACTGGAGGCAAGTTGAAAGGAAGAGGTGCAGTTTATTGGTAACAAAATACAAAACATAGGCTTAAAAACTTAACTAAAAACATGACTAGAAAAGAAATGTGGACATAGACTTAAACATGGACCTGAACATGAACTTGGACATAAATTGGACATGAATAAACCAATGAAAACATCACACATTGAGCAAGAGAATGATCACATCAAGAACTGGGGAATTACATGACTAATACATTTTTCTCAGAAGTTAGTGTACTTGAGAAAGAAATATGAGACACATGATGATGAAGAAATAAAGAGAAATCAAATAAAATATTATTTCTGAGCAAAATATTTTTTAAATAGCTTTAATTTAGTCAAATTATGCAAATATAAAAATTATTTAATTGTGTGTATTTAGGATATACAGATGCTAAAGAATAGCCCCAGCAACAAAAACATGTCCTGTGATGCATGTATATATCCACTGTTAGACATTCTATAAAAAGTATCTAAATGTTTAATAAAAACACCCATACATATAAAATAAAGATGACTATCTGTTTATTGTATTTACTTATGAAACACTTACGTGAGGTTCCTGAGATTCAGTAAGGACGGAATGACTGCAGAAAAAAACTCTGTGCCTTTTCGGTCCACTTTAAACTGAGAAAACCTGGACACAAAATGAAGTGAGCAGGATGCAAACTAAGAAAAAAAGACATTGAATACACCAAAATCAGCATAAACTCTCATTGACTTACTTTAAATCCTGCAAGGCAAGACATTTCTGGATGGGAAGTGTCAGAGGAGTGAGATGCTGTCCTTCTATGTCACAGCCCTCAAAGCTAAAGAATGTGACAAAAGTGTTGTTGTACATCAAATGCACAGAATATCATATTAAAATGCAATTAAAGAAAAGCATAAAACATCCAACAACCAAACAAAAAGCCAACACACCTGATGGACTGCAGAGCAGGTTTGACATTTTCAGGATTAACTCTGTCAGAAAAAAACAGGCCAAATTAACTTTGCATATATAACATTATAAACCATTTTTAGACAATATTTACAGCACGTTGTCTATGAATGTAAAAATTATAGTGAGTTATGAAGCTTACATAGAAGTGGAGCTGGGACTGGAATTGGCCTCTGTAATCATGTTTATGGAAGCACAGTTGACCCTGCATATGTTGGGTAAAAGATGTTTTTTAATCTCTTTGGGATGATTCATAAGAAATATTTAGTACTATACTTTTTACATAATCATATAATACATTAGTAAGTTAGTATCATTTGCAAATGGATATATGTAAGTTAAAATTTGTTGTGCCATTGAACATGAACGTGCGAGTGGGGTCTAGTTTAGGATGAAATGAGGGTCACGTCACCACACAGGAAACCACTCTGTAATGATTTGTGTGTCTGTGTGTGTGTGTGGCTTGTAGGTGACTGTTTCAGGACCGCACCTGATCTCCCTGATGTGTGGCTGCAGATTCAGACATTTGGCAATGAGACTGATAACAGCATTTCCTGTCAGCCACGGCTCTTCAATCCTAATGCAAACATCCCAAACACATCATTATCCTCACATTGTATCTGCTATATAAAAATAGCAACTAATCACAGAAATAAACTAATTTTGTTGTTTCTTAGGGCACTTTTGGAAAATAAACTCTTAATATATACATGTATCACAAGAAAATTCAGACTTTCTTCCCCACACATCCACCAAAATTTCCATCACATCTCAAATCATGAAACACCCTTAAATAAACAGATGTTTTGTTCTGTTCTTACCTGATGTCTCTGTGTTGGTGACATCTACTGAACTGTTTGACAAAATACTCTATTTGCTCAGAAATCAGGCCATTATTTCTTAATCTGAGAGGAATAGAAAAATGTGCATTAAAAATCTGTATTAATATGCCAGCTATCCAAATTATTATAAAAAAATCCATGCAACTGTCGAAAGCGATATGTCATCATTTATCTGTGAGATCAATCCTTGTTAAAACCTTACTTCACAGTATGGATTGTGGAGAGCTTAGCCAGGCTGTCCAGTAAAAAGTCTTGACTCTGCAGTGAATTAGAAGACAATCTAAAGAAAGAGAGGAACAATATAATGTTTCTATGAGGTACAGCATTTTTCTGAGAGGACAATAAAGAAAGGGGTGACTTCAGGGTGACTTTTTGCCATTGAGGTGACTTGGAAAACTTGTCCCAATCAACCCTACCCTACTCAATTCACCCTTCTGAGTTTTAGAAGTTATGAAGTGTGCACAAAACACTTGTAATGTAACTGTGGTCAAATACTCACTCTAATGTAAGTAGCCTAGGGCATCCTTTCAGGATTTCCACAAGCTTCTCCAGGTGTATGACATCAAAACTGCACTCCCTTAGCCTGTGTGTAAGACAACTGTAAGAGGAAGCTAAACACCAAACCACTTTCACTTTTGACTTGAATAAACCTATTATCCTCGTGACCATTTGATTGTCTTTCGATTGTGATGCCTCACGTGCATTTTGGGAAATTACCTAAGAGTCTTGCCGTTGACATGTTCCTGCACAAAATGAATCAAAGACTGATCTTCCACTCCAAGACTAAAGAAGAGAAAAGCATATACAGTAGCTAAAAAACTTCTGAGAATAACTGGGAAAAAAAAACTTTTCTGTAAACCAATCATTGTTCATGTCAATGAAAAGTGAGCAACAAATGGCAATGTTAGTGCATTAGTCATTACCTGATTTCAACAGCAACAACTTTTTCACAGGTATTCATTGAGTTGACCAGATCCAGCGCACCTACTTGAGTCATTCGGTTGCCACTGATGCTGTGTGGGAGTACAGTAAGTAAACTTTATGTGGTAAATTAACCCATAATGTCAATTACAAGCAACAAATGTTAGTGAAGACAGGCTGTGACTAAACTCTTACCTCACTGAGCTTGAGATCTTTAGTTTGGGCAAATAATCAACGAAACATTTCACCCCTTCATCTTGGAGAAGGTTATGAGACAAGCTACAATGGGGAAAGAAATAAAAATTTGTTTGCACAACAGTAAAATGTACCGACTTCTAATAGGATGAGAAAACAGTGGTAAAAGAACAGAGGAATACTTACACTAGTTCAGACAGGCGAGGACAGTTCTCCAGTATCCTTGAGAGCTTCTCGACATTGGTTTTGCTCAGTTTATACTCTGTGAGCCTGTAAACATCAGAGAAAGAGTCAAAACCTCCTGTTTCCAAAGGTGCCAAATCTATTATAGTGATTCAGCATTCAGTTTAAGATGTATTGCATCAAAAGCAGTGTTATTTTAATATTATTTATATACTATTATAGTTTTTATTTCTATTTTCAAATTGCTTTTATTTTTATATTTAATATTTTTATATTTAAGTTTTGGTCATTTTGTTATGTTTTAAAAAATGTATTTGTTTTTTTATTTCTAAAGTCCATTAAATTACTCACTGGCACAGAAGAAATCCGCTCAATACCACTCAAATGCGAGTTCTGATAGCGTGAGATCACTGACTGAGTTCTGAACTCTAACGAATGCTCTCATTATAGCCAGCAAGGTGAATAAATTATTTATACAGTAAGTATAAACCACTTCATAGAGTTTTCACAAGAAGGCAGAACTCACTACATGCGCTGAACTGAAGTGTTTGAGAGCTTCAGTAATTTTAAAGGGTGTGTCATGCTGCTAAGAAGAACTTGACCGTTTAGTGACCATCCTGATTTAACTCTAAATAATTTAAAAGTATAATTTTTGTCATAATCACATGGCCATCAATAGTGAGCTGACATTACTTACTTGCAAATTGCTGCCTCTGCTTTTTCAGGAACAAATTTGATGAATGCTTCTGCCTGGTGTCTAAGAATCATGTTAAAACCAACTTTAGATATTCAAATAATCAATATTAGTGTTTTTAAAAGCATGTTTTAAGAAAGGTAATCCCTACTTTAATATCTAAAAATATGAACATAAATAAGACACCTTAGTTCTACAGCCGTGACACGCTGGCAGTCAGCAAGAGATCTGACCAATAACAAAGCCCCATTTGTAGACAGGTCAACATGACTTAAGCTGGAAAATAAAGTAATCTTAGATGAATAAAGTCAAATACAGCTGTGCTACAGGAACCAGACTGTTACGGCCACTTACTTCAGTAGATGAAGAGAAGACATTTCAGGAAGGATCAGCATTAACTTCTCAATGGACTCATTTGATAATTTTAGATGGGAGAACCTGTAACACAAATATAAAATGTGGAAAAGCAGAATGTAGGTGATCCATATAAAAGTATTTTGTCTACACTATAGATTAGCAGACATTAGAGCTACTCACTCAATCTCCAAAAGGTTTTCACATTTAACCAGCTGCTTACACAGCTTGGCCATGTAGGCAGGTTGGATATCACAATGGGTCAAACTGGAAAGACAAAAAACACATAAATTAACTGATTATCGCTAAATCAATGTATATAACAAAACTAAGAGATATACCTGAGTTTTTTATGCACATGTATCCCATTTTCACTTGGGGTCAGCTGTCTTGAAGCATGTCTGCATTAATAAAGCACATTAGTTATACTACACCAACATTACATACTTTACATATTAAGCAAAAATGTCTGCAGCCACATCTGTTTCCGTACCTTCTGCTGGTGTCAAACCAAAGAACCAGCTTTTTCTTTTCATTTCCACTGGTGAGAAAAAGCACAGTGTTAGCATTTTAACAGCCATTCAGACAGGCAGAAAAATGACCAAAAACTCAGTGCTGGTCTTGACCTTGCATTCACTCTCCTCAGGCTCTTCTGGTTACAGAGGGCAGAAGCAAGCATCACCACCCCGTCCATATCAACACCATTTTCACTGACACTGTGTGTGTTCAAAAACAAAATATATACTCTTTTGAAAACAGAAATGCACTGGCAGTATGGTAAATGGGGAAGTGTCTCACTGGATCTGTCAAAACCAAAGGAAGCTGCAGATAAAAACAGGCCTACTTGATCTCCTGAATTGTCCCTAGTTTAGGCAGAAGGTCCAGAATCTTCTTTAGACCCTTGTTACCCAGCGAGTTGTGCGACAAACTGAAAAATGAGGAAAACATGTAACATCAGTGCTGTACTTGCAAGAAGAATTGTGGGTGTATGAACTAAATCTGATATGAGGTACACTGAAGTTTAAAAGGTGGGATTTATGGTGAATTTTAATACTTACTCTAAAAGGGTTATGAAGGGGAAGCCCTTGAGTTTATTACACAGACTGGCTACATGTGAAACAGTGATGTTACACTGTTTAAACCTATAAGGAAACAATTACAAGAAACATTTACTTCCTGTCAGTTCAGTATGTTTGGTTTGGAAAATATAAACCCAATGAAACAGTGGTAGTGACACAGCAGAAATTGTGGTACACTTTCTCAAGGGTGTAGGTTTGATTTTGTCATTGGTGGGGACATAAGCAGCACCCGCTCTTAAGACGCTGTAAATAACTTTATTTTAATATTAAAAATTAAAACGCTCTGTGACCCTACTGTTGCTATAGTAACAAACATTTCAGGTGCATCTTGACAGATAAACTGCACATTCTTATTTCAGCAAACAGTTTGCTTTGTACATTCAGTGTAACAGCATTACGTTTAAGAGAAGTGATTAAACAATGAAATTAATCTGTGCACATGAATTTTAATCACTTACGTTATGTTCTTGCCTCTTCCATGCAATAAATGGGTGTTGTTTAATGAGCAGGGTTTTTATGGCGTATTTACTTTAACTTCTCAGGTACTAATGTTAATGGTATGACCCATTTCAGGTGCTGCCAAGACTTATTAGCCTTTTATTAAGCCTTATTTGGTGGAGTCAAGAGTAGAGATCTGAGCCAAGACTCTCTTGTGAAAGAGAATATTAATCTTAATGAGAATGGTTAAATGGTTTCCTGGTTAAATAAAGGCTAAATAAAAAATAATAACTAAAAGACACTAATGGACAACAGCATGCCATAAACGTATGTCTGTGACCTTGTAAGAGGGAGTTGGAGAAATCATAAAGAAAACTTTTGCACATCAAATTGCAGATGATCATCAATACATACTGTGAATGGCCTTTCACTTTTTATTCCTGATTACATTTTTTTTTTGATAAATAAATAAATGCATATAACAAGTCAGTTTCTCATGAGTATTTTGCATCAAATTTGTCATTTTTGTTTGCTGTCTTCAATATGATTGTCCTGAAATTGCATAATTTCTGTCAAGCCTATCCTCTTCCACAAACTATCTGACTCTATCCTCTAATTCTCCTGAAATGTTGCCAAGTGATGAACACTTGGACTTTATAGACACCACACACCACATTATTAAACAAAGCAAGATGAAAGCACAGCTCCTTCTATATGATATAATGAAGCCATAAAGTCTAAACTCATTAAGTCTAAAGTTCAGTGTTAAGTTTAAAATCTAGACTTTGTAACTAAGGATTAATTTGTTGTCCTTTATCTGAAGGAATATGATTTTTAAAGGAATCAGCACTTACCTTACATTCTTTGTCTCTGCCGTGTTATTCAAGTCTGTGTTTTCACTAAGAAAGAAAAAGTGAGAAAAATGCATTTTTATTGTGTTTTTAAATGCCTTCAGTGGCCATCAAACTGTGCAGTCACTACAGACTGCACTTTAAAGGTGGGGTAAGCGATATTTTAAAAAGGCTGTTTGAAAGTTGGTCGGACCGACACAACCAAACACAACAACAAACGTGTAGTCAATCAGCATTAGGAGAGACGGTGGAGGAGAGAGAACGAGCAAGAGGGAGATTTGAAGAAATACTGTTGAAAGACAGATGGCTGAGAGACATTACAAAAGAGAAAATCTCAGAGGAATATCACTGGCGGCAAAGCAATGTATAGAGCGATGTGTTTGTTTGGGTTGATTTCAAATATCAACAATGTTCAGCAACGACTTTCAGAAATAACATACTGCACTTTTAACATCAGGGTAAAAGCTATAGACTTGCCCTCAAATAAAAAAAAAAGATGCACAACATTTACCACCTATCAAACGTTATCACTTTCAGGCCATAGTGCATTGCACTGCAATAACTAGCCAAGTGCATATTGCACAGACAAAGTAACCACAAAACATGTGCCAGACATGAAATATGAAATATAAAACACACGGGGGTATTCTGGGGTATTACCGACCCTTCAAATAGTTCAAACACGTATTTAGAGACTATCTGTCAATCAGCACTCACCATATTGTGTCAGAGCTTTGTGAGAAGGAAAGACTGATCTCTTTATTCCCCCTATATACAATAAGAGAGAATAAAACATCCCATGACAATGAAATGGACCCAAATAGACAGATCAAGTGAAGTGCTATTATCTTCAAAAACTGAACAAAACTACACAGGGTAAAATAAAATAAGGCCAAGACTACAATAAATACAGTTCAAAACATGGCGAGATTAATATGCGTTTTACTTTAAAGTACATTAATATTAAGATTTTAAGGACATATTTATGGGACACAACTTTATGTACTGTAAAACACGGGCCCCTAAACAAAACCAGTTGAGAACCCCTAATCCAAATTGTGTGGAAAATGTTTCTCATTTGCCATTTTCATTATAAATGTATAAGACAGGCCAACAAAAAACAACTTACTCAACATGGACTTCCCGAATAGAGGTGCAGGCAGCCATCCTCTCAATGAGTGTGAGGACTCCATCTGTGGAGATGGTGTTTTTCCCCATCCTGAGTAAAAGTGTAATAATGTATCAGACGTAATATAAGTAATACTGTCGTGAATATCTAAATATCTATATTGTGTACAATCAGGCTTTTGAAATGAAAACACACTACTTACAAAACAGAGCAGATGTTGGGCAGTCTGGATAGTGTTTCCGCAATCACTCTTATACCTTCATCTTTCAAGGAGTTATCGCTGACACTGTCAGATAAACAGTGTTGGGAACGTTACTTTAAAAAAGTAATTAGTTATAGTTACTCACTACTTGTTCCAAAAAGTAACTGAGTTAGTAACTGAATTACTATAAAATAAAAGTAACTCGTTACCAGCGAAAGTAACTATTTGCGTTACTGTTAAAAAAAAGTTGCTATATGTCAAAGAATTTGGATTTTTTTTTAGCAGTTTTCACAAGTCAGTTGAAATGAGTAGAACAGACAGGTGTTTGTGCATAACTTTCGATATTTATTGCATGTCGACAGACAGCAAGAGGTTTATCCTGCACTTCAAGCATTATCTTTGTAAGAAAAGTAAACAGTTACACCATATAAAGTGCATTTAACTCTAGCAAATTAAATCAACCGCTCTCAACTTTTTATTAAAAGTTTTATTAATAAAGTAAAGGCATAGAACCAGTTTATTTGTAGTGCACTGACAATAGTTTTATATAATTAGTTCATTAATTAAATTAATAAAAAGACAAAAGGACCTTGAGATATGTTTGGTAATTGTACCTGAATGAATTGAAAATTAATTTGCTACATTTCAGATTAATAACGTTATATTTGTTTTCCTTAACATTTTAATTAGCAGTAACTTAAACACTTTGCAGTTTGAATATCCATAAACAAAATTACGGAGTATGTTTTTATGTTTCCACTGTTCGATCCATAGGGTTCGATCGCGTCCGCACCTCACACACACGCACGCACGCACGCACATACACACACACACACAAATGTAAACACTTTGTGCCTTTTCGATCGCGCCCGCGCCTCTCTCTCTGTCTCTCTCTCTCTCTCTCTCTCTCTCTCCCTCTGTGGCGCGTGTGCTGGCATGTGTGTAAAAACACTGGCTCTGATTGGCTACCATGAAACGCATGACTCTGCCTTAGCCAATCATAATCGCTTAACTCGTTATTAACCCACCTCCTCACTAGCTGTGCGAGCCAGGGGTGCGTTCGGATTGCACAGTTTATTCAATCAATGCATAGTAACGCAACGACTTTAAAGTCCAGTAAGGTTAACGGCGTTGTAACGACGGGAAAAGTAATTAGTTAGATTACCCCGTTACTAAAAAAATAACGTCGTTACCTAACGCCGTTCTTTTAAACGGCGTTATTCCAAACACTGCAGATAAACATAACACACTGTTTGACACAAGACAGATGTCCATGACAGATCATCAAGACCACCTACTGTAAACTTTTTGTCCATTCCAATTTCAGAGATAAGTCGAAAACTTATGTTTATCAGAAATATATTTGAACACAAACATGTCAGGCCAAATCACTATATTGCTTTAAATTTCAATCTATGAAGCCCATGGCATAGCAAATGGTATTACTCCAGGTGTGTGATGTGGGGACAGTCCTCCAAAGCCCTGGCAAGTTTTGCAGCTCCAACATCAGTGAGGCCTCCACTGATAAAACTGTAAATCAGAGGAAAAACACAAACCAGTGCAAAACACACTGCAAGGAAATAGTATGACAAAATGCATAAAGGTCACAACAGACACCGGATGAATCAAAAACTTACTCTAATCGCCGCAAGGCCTGGAGTTTAGACAGGATACCACACAAAGCCTCTGCAAACCTGTCATCGTATTTCCGGCTACGGAAACTTGATAGAAATATATTTGAAAGTTTAATATATCAGCATGACCAGTTTCAGAATAAAAACTACAACCTGAACCAATATCATGTGCAAGAAAGAAAATTCTGATATTAGAAAATCTATACTATTATGTCTAAATTAATTAAAAAATTTAAGCTAAAATGACTCAAATTAATGTGAATTTAGGCATCACAACATTATAATGTACAGTATGAAAAAATATATATTCTTTTTGAGATTTGGTAAAAATTACATTTAACATTTGTTAAATTATTAGTGTTTTTAAATATTAACTTAAGTGAGCATTAGATGACAGCAAAGGTAATCTAAATGTAAAATATGGGGAATTTCTGTAGTTTATTAAATATCCAATTTATTATACATCTAATATCAACTGATACAGATAAAATAACAACCAATTATCAGCTGATAACCAATATGGTACCACTATTTCATGCATCAGTATTTAAAGATGCCATATGGACTCCAATTTACTACACATAAATATTTTGTTCATAAAGGAGGATTTTATGAAAACTCACATGAGACGATCCACATTCTTGAAACTAGGGAGGATTTCCAAACAATCCAAGTCAATTGAACAGCCACCAAAGTCCAGACATACATTCTGATCAGCAGCTGCTGTTACAAATGCTAAAGAATCCATGTCAACTGCGTTGAGCCTGATATTTCTAAGTTCAAACTGCGGTCTCGAACCAACAGCTCTTGCCAGCTTAGAATCCTGTGTTTCACGGGCGCATCGGCACAGCTCCACAATTTTGGGGCCTGTTTGACTGGTACTTCCAGCGAAACCCTGCAAAACATTACGGACGACAGCTTGGCGCCTTTGTACCCAAGCCTTGGCTCCCTCGGCCACTTGAAGCTGGACCAAACTGGAGGTGCAAACCTCTGCAGCAAGCCCACATACGTAAAGATGGAGAGAGTCTGTAAAGACAGACTTTGGGTCAGTCTTGGTGGTCCAGCGGGTTTTCAAGTTAAGCTTCTTCTTAAGCTGACTCTCTGTTATGTTCTGACTGGTCATGAGGTAGAGAGCAGCGAGAAACTCCAGCATTGTAAGGTGCATGAAGGTGAAACCATATCCTGACGATCCATCCTCACACGTCAGCTTGACACGAGACAGTATCCCGCTTTTGATGCCAAAATCCTGGAGTTCTGGAGGCACTTCTTTGTCCATGAAGACTATGGTGCTTCCCTCCAGTCCTTTGAGGGCCAACTGGCTCATCTCAACAATTTTAGTTCTGTACCTCTCAAGTAGAGGTTTACCAGACACCCCACCTCCATTGAAGCGTCTGAGGGACGCCAACAAGATTTGCATGTAGATTTGAGTTAAGGACGTTGGAAGCTGTAGATCAGCTCCATCACTGGAGAACAGATGATCCACACACACACAGCAGATATGACAGAGTCCAGGTACATGCGACATTGACAAGAGGTGACGGCTGTCCATTAATAAGTTTACAGCCTTCTTTTTGAATTCATCTCCTTTTTCATGAAAGTAGTGCTCTGCGTATTCCTTCACACCCAATCGGTCAAACCCCTGAAGCTCACAGGTTATGAAACCAGGGCTCGCAAACATGTCTGTCACATCTCGTGGTCTACAAGTGACAAAAACTGTGCAATCTGGAAGGATTTTACGATTGCACAGTCCAGAGAGGAGATCTGTCATTGTCAGAGGTTTGTTTGGGTCAATGAAGCTCTCAAGCTTTCTAGGAGTTGTAAGCTTGGCACGAAACTCATCATATCCATCGAATATGAAGCAGACCTTCTCAGGGTTGGAGAGGATGAATTCAAACACCGCTTCGCTTTCCTCATCATCCTCACAAGCAGGATAGAAGAGAAAGAGTAGATCTTTAAGGGAAAGATCTCGTGAGATAAGATTGAGCTGCCGGAACTCCAGCAGGAACAGCAGCTGAATAGACGGGAAGGAGCCTTCAGCCCAGCTACGGCCGAGGCAGTGCACCAGCAGGGTCTTACCAGATCCAGCCTGGCCCAGCAGCACGACAACCCTGCTGGTGGTTTTCAGAAGCGACTCAACAGACACTTTATGCTCTGACTCTTCTCCTTCATGACTGTCCGGAGACGCTTGAAGCTGGGTGGTCCTGTCTTTCACTCGAAGAGGGTTCCTGTGTCTTAAATATACCCATGTGTCACTCAGACTGATGTCCTTTAACACAGCCTGTGTCACTGTCTCATGTTTTTGCAGTATCATGGATTTAAGAGCATCTGTGTATGTCTTTACATGATCTATGTAAGAAAATCAAAACATTGCAAATTTACCATGAAATATAATTTGCTGTTCATACAAAAATACGGTGGCCTAGAGAGCTCAACGTGCTGCAACTGAAGAAAACACATGCAAATAGAAAAACACCCACAAATTAAGAAAACATCTTAATCAGTTTCACAACACAACCAAATACAGATACGCGCTGCAAAAGTTCACAACACAACCAAATACAGAAACGCACTGCAAATAGCACAAGACCACAAAGGAAACGTTTCCTGGGGACCCCAATAACGAACCCGGCTGGGACATGCTTATTGCTCGTGAGCATCCCTATGCCCTACTCCCTTCGGAGGGCAGGCGGCAGAGCCCTTGAAGTGGGGACTTTGGAGTGAGTAGGCCACTTTACAGCCATTAAGTAGCCGTTTGGAACGGACTTGATGAAGGGACCAAAGAAAGACAACATTATTTCCTCATTATTTTCACCTGGGATGTTCCCATGACAATCAGCTGAATAACTGTTATTACCAGAAATATCTTATATATAGCTGTTAACATAACTGTAGCAAATAAATATACATTTTATACAAAAAAAGTTTTTAAAATGTGCATTATATATCTGTGTGTGAGTGTCTCAACTTTAAAACTTTCCAGGCCCTATTTTAACGATCTGAAACGCAAGTATCAAGCGCGAAACACAAGTAACTTTGTGGGCGGGTCTTGGGTGCTGTTGCTATTATACCGGCGGGATAAATGACTCTTGCGCCCGACGCAAATCTTAAATGGGTTGGCCTGAAGTAGCTTCATTACTCATAGGTGTGGTTTGGGTGTAATGTGAAATAAACCAATCAGAGCGACATCTCACATTCCCTTTAAGAGCAGGCGCGCTTGTTCCATGGCAGATTGCTATTATAACGGCGGATTTGCCAGGTGCGCGCCAGGAGCGGTTCACAGCCGAGGAGACCGAGCTCTATCTATCTATTTACCTATCTATCTATCTATCTATCTATCTATCTATCGTAATAATGTATGATTTTCAAAAATGAAAACTGCTGCTTCTGTGTAGATGAGAGAATTAAAGTGTATGCGCGTTGTGCACACGCTACATTGATTGGTGGCGGAATTTTCTAAACCTGCAAAATAGCATCAGGGAACGTTTGCGCCGGAACACGCCTCCTCTTTGCGCTGAACTGCCCCCGGGAGCGCAAGTGTATTTCCTAGTTTACCGACGTGCGTCTGTGGAGGGAAAAGTCCGCTGTGCACGGGTGCAAAATAGGAATGATACATGCGTCGGTGTACAAAGTCAATTGCGCTATGGGTGCAAGATAGGGCCCTCCATCTCATCTTTGGACCATGCATTACCTAACATTTCTTATGAAACTTATTTAAACATAACATGACAACATTTGTACAATGTAACTGATGTATAGATTAACATCTTTCCCTCGTGTTCTTTTTCTCTATATTTTTTTATTTATTTATTTATTTTTTCAGCTCATTGTTCTTTTCTCATTAGTATTCTGATGACATTGAACATATTGTTATTAAATGTTGTATATTGTATACAAAGTTGTATGTCATAAACATGTCATCTCTGTGTGTTTTGTAAAAAAAAAAAATCAAAAGAAATAATAAAATAAAATAAAGTAGACTTTGAGCTGTAAGCACGTCCCAGCCAGGTTCGTCACTTATTGGGGTCCCCTGGAAACATTTCAGTAGTCTGTGCTATTTGCAGCGCGTTTCTGTATTTGGTTGTGTTGTGAGTATTTGGAGCACACATGTGTTGTGAAACTGTTGAAGATGTTTTCTTAATTTGCGGGTGTTTTTCTATTTGGGTGTTTTCTTCAGTTGCAACAGTTTTCTTTTGTAATTTTGGTTTTCTTAACCATGTTTGCATCTAACAAACATCTTTGAAAAGTGTGTTTTGACTATTTCTTTAAAATAAATTCCATTTGGTTTGATATTTTGAAAAGACAGTGATATATATATTTTTAAGTGTGGTTTAAGTGTGCATATACTTTGGGATTGTATAATAATGCTGTCGATCACAATGTGAACATTAATAACAAGGTCAATGCTCAATGTGATGTGTTTAGCATGTTATTTTTTATTATTTTGATCATTTGCAAGATTAATCACTGGGAGATTTATTCTTCTTGTTGAATGGCCAATTGGTTGCTGTCATCCAAGTTGAAGTAAATGTTATGTTGTTCAAGCCGATTCAAGATATCTTTCACAATGAGTCAAAATTCAAATGGGTGTGTCCCTTAAAGAGTATAACATACCTAGTCGTGGACGTTTCACTTTTCGTGATGGTGAAGAATTATCTTTCTCACTTGTATGATTGAAGTTTGTTCCTTCAAAATATAGGGGAAAAAAAACTGTATGAATAATTATATCCCAGAATTCAATAACATTCCTATTTTAAACGAGGCTTCTTTCTTTAAACAACTTCAGGACACTTTCACTTTCACTTCAAAGATTTTTTATTTATTTTATTTTTTTATATGTGTTCAAATTAAATAATAGAACAAATATTATATAAACTGATATATGTTGTTAAATTAAATTATGATTAATAACAAAATTATGCTTTAATATTAATTGATGGTATGAGTAGGGGAAACCCTGCAGTACAATAAAAATAAAAAAAGACTTACCAATTGTATTTTCTGCTACGGATACCAGTGTAGTTTCAAGAAGAAAGGGAATGTTTTCGCAGTACTGATATATGATGGTGAGAAACTGTCTACATATGGTATGTTCTGCCGTTTTGAAGTAATCCACAGTGGCTGAGACAAGGTCTCTGTTGCTGGTCAGTGACCGTAGCTGATCCATTGTCTTAGGTTCCACTAAGGCAAAGATCCGATCCAGAACACCACTGTCCTGTTTGCAGAGCAAGTCCACCAGTGCACTGGCCTCCTGGGCCACCAGGAAGCCCCCCGACCAGTCCTCCCTCTCCATCCTCATCCATTAGCTGGCGATAAATCACTCATTAAACAGAAATTACTTCATTTTGATTTGTATTGTTTTAGTTTACATGACAAACCTTATTCACCACAATAAATGCAATGGCATTGAGTGCTGATATATAGGCTAAAACATGACAAAGCACAGGAGGTCTGTGATGGCAGTCCACGTTGTCTAACAACAGAGGCTTTGTTTGGCAGTGCTAAAAGCATGTGTATTGTTACAGTTAAAAAAAATAGACGCAGTATAGACGCAACTTTTCCAGATTTGTTATAAACAAAAGATAGTCTGTATGCTACAGACCAAGACAAATTATTGTTCAGTAGGAAATTTGTAGTAAATGCTTTCAGGGTGGCACTCATGTTATCACTGATATTCCAAATAATCTTCTCCATATGCATACAAAGTATGTAATATGAAACTCATTCAAAAGTTTTGCTATAAGGTTTCTGTCTATGTAATCAATAACTAAAATATAATAAATTGTTATTTAAAGAGCAGCTCGCGCATATAGTGCCCTGCAGGAAACGACGCATGTCATTCTGGAGACTATAGGTCAACCACATGGATGGCAACGTTAGTCAACAATGTGCTTACTCGCGACAAGAAACATTTACAAATGTTCTGTATGTTTATAAGATGTAATGGACTCACCGCTGGTGGCATAACGCATCGGTCCAGTATGAAATGAAACTAAAACCCTCTTTGGTTTCGTTTTCTTTTATATGCGCAGTAACGTTAGCCTACGGATCCTATCTTTAGCAGGAGTCTGGCGCGAGACTATTCAACCAAACCCGCCAATCCAGTGTGTCACTTAAGTATGTTTTTAATGTAAAACCGCATTGTTATCAATCGACGACTGAGCGTTTAGCCAGGTTTATTTTCCTGATACGTTTCTATGTATTCACAACCGAAAGCACTTTATAAATAATTCACAGACGTTATTTTAATATTACTTGAACGTAATACATTTAGAACACAAAAAAATTAGCGCTTATGTTGCTAATTAAAACTACTGTGGTTATTGACTCAATGAACAGTATAATCGATTTCAAAGTGTGCGCGACGCTTCAAAAACCCAGTTACATCAAATTTTACAACGTCGGTTTATAACATCATTTGAATCGTGAGATAGGGCAAATGAGGACACTCAGGGTAAGAGTGAGGTGAGGTCACGTTTATTGTGTGCTTACTCACTGACGCCACCCAGAGGTGAAATTAAATAGCTGTCCTTATAAGGACATCAAGATGTGATGTGGAGCTTTATCTCTGCAATGCATCTACAGATATTTAAACCGTATATAAAACAATTGGTGCAACTTAGTTTTCACGTTAGTTTAAAATGCAACTTACCTTAAGGCAAGACACCACAAGTGACAGAAGTTTAACAGAAGTTTTCATTTTTGGATGACCAATCCCTTTAAGAATTGGTAAAATAATAGCTCATGTCTTTCGGAAGAAAAGGTTTAACCAGAAACCTGCAACACACAATCATGTGTGACAGCACCAGGAAATATTTAATAATGGTAATACAATCTCATGTACATTTTTTTGAACTAATAAAGTTATATATATATCAAACTAATAGGCTATCACCATACTTCCCCAATCACAGCATATTAACATTAAAGTTTCTGAAAAATAATGTTTAAATATACAATGGGGCATTATCTAATTAAATATGCACTAATTTGCATACTTTCCAGAACAGAAATCTGAACACATGGTTAAAGCCAGGTTTAAAATTCACGTTTCATTTAGTTGACATATTAGAGTCAACGGTATCACTCCATAAATCAGAAAATACTGTCAAAAGCCAGAAGAAACTCCGTGTTTTTAGGAATAAAATGTTAGGCTATATAAACTAAGCAAATGATAAAAGAACAAACCCCTCTGCACATAGCCTAGGTGCATAGGTGCACTCAGTGCTTGAGAAACAAACTCATTTAAAGGAAACAACCTTAAAGGACATCCTATTGTACAGAAAATCTAGACACCATTGATAAAGTGTAATAAAATAAACACTTAAATATGTATTTTGGATGTTTAATTTTGTTTCCCAGAAGAAAATCTTGACAACTGCCCTAGTTCCTTGGTGCTCATTAAGGCTCCAGTTCTCATTAACTGTAATTGCATGAAAAGGGGTAGGCCTATCTTATAAACTGGCGTACCAGTATATTATTCAAAATGTCTCCCTTTGTGTTCCACTGAGGAAAGAGTGTTTGAAACAAGATGAGAGTAAATGATAACAGAAGTTTAATTTTTGGGTGACCAATCCCTTTAAGAATTGGTAAAATAATAGCCCATGTCTTTCGGAAGAAGAACAGGTTTAACCAGAAACCTGCAAACAAACAATCGTGTGACAGCACCAGGAAATGTTTAATAATGGTAATACAATCTCTTAGTTGCATTATGGAGGTCATGAGATCATATTACTGAAGAACATGTAATTCACATTTTCATATTTACAAAATTGATCATCAGTGTCACGGCTGGTGCCGTTTTGTATTGTTTGTTTGTGTTGTTCCCCTCCCCTTTCTGTTTGTTTTTACTTTCACTTTCTTAGCTCTGCGCCATTGGTGCTGCTCCCTGTCAATCATCGTTGGAGCCGATGACGTTGCCTCCGCTTTCGTCCAATTAGCGGACACCAGGATACTAAACGGAAACGCTGACACGGATCGAGAGAAAATGCTTTGTTCGTTGTCTGTTGCTATTCTATGGGGGATTGTGATCAAGAGACGACGTTAATTCTGTGTGATGTGGGTTGCCATTTTGTGCTGTATGTTCACATGTGTCTTGTGTGCTACCTAAACGACTCTTTTCCACCTCCCTTCATGTTGAAACCATTTGTTTAAACATGAACAGTTATTAAGGGGTTATTCCCTATACCCCTTATTAACTGCAGCGGACGTAACAATCAGCTACACAAAACATCAAACATCTTTACAAACAAGCAAAATTGCCAGAAAGAGTCATTCATATTTTTGTAATGCATGTGTGCATGTCTGAGTGTTGTTGTTTTTTTGTTGTTGTTTTTTTTTGTGCGAGAAAGAGAAGACAAGACTGTCAATCCAGTGTCCTCTTCAGGAATTCCACCAGCAGATGTTGTGGAAAACCAAAATCCATTTGGACTACCACATACCCCTGTACATTCACAATTAAAAAATAAGACAATGTTACCGTTCAAAGTGTTTTTCTTTGATATCATACATTATGACTGTAAAATACAGATTGATAATTATCTGCTAGTGAAATATACTCACGTCCTGAGGTAAAACTTCAGGATTGATGATGTCAAAGAGATAAAGTCCCTGTTCATCCATCAAAGCGGTTAAGTCTGGCTCCAAGTCTGAGGGGAGAGATGAAATATGATGCAAAGATATAGAAACACTTGATTTATATTGCTTGGTTATGGTGGCCACACTTACATGATATGACTTTGGGGATTCCCATCTTTTCCACAGCCTCCTGTAGATAAACTCTCAAGCTGTCTGCCACCTTTGAGGAGGTCATATAGCATTTATGATGATAAAATAGGTGATGTATGAAATAAATAAATAAATTAATTAATTCTCACCTCAGTGGCTCCTTCTGATGTGGAGACTTTTTCTATAGAGATACTGCAATCGTCACAAAACAGAAAAGAAAACTTTAAATCAGGGACATAAAACTTAAAATGTGATTGTGTAGAATCTATCTCCTTTATAACTTACTGCTCTGCAGTGGCTTTCAGAATTAGTTTCTTCTTTGCATATGAGGCTTTTACAATAACTGTCACATCCTGTAAGCACATAAACCATTGAAAACCCAACATAGGGAAACTGTCCCAATAACAAGCATTTTTTGTCATTATATCTACAGCGGGGGAAATAAGTATTGAACACGTCATCATTTTTCTCAGTAAATATATTTCCAAAGGTGCTATTGACATGAAATTTTCACCAGATGTTGGTAACAACCCAAGTAAGCCATACATACAAAGAAACAAACAAAAATAAGTTCAGAAATTAAGTTATGTGTAATAATGTGAAATGACACAGGGAAAAAGTATTGAACACATGAAGAAAGGGAGGCGCAAAAAGGCATTGAAAGCCAAGACAACTGCTGAAAACTTACAGTAATTAAAAAGCAATCCAGCCCCCTGTCAGTGGAAATTAATAACAGCTGGTTCAGTCCCAAATGATGGCCTACAAAAAGGTCTCATTGCCAAGGTGTCACACAAGACACATCTCATGATGGGTAAAAGCGAAGAGCTGTCTCAAGACCTTCGCAACCTAATTGTTGCAAAACATAATGATGGCATTGGTTATAGGCGCCATTCTAAGCTTCTGAATGGTCCAGTGAGCACTGTTGGGGCCATAATACGGAAGTGGAAAGACAATAATTTCACCATAAATTTGCCTCGACCAGTGCTCCTCGCAAGATTTCTGATAGAGGAGTGAAAAGAATAATCAGAAGAGTTGTACTTATTTCCCCCGCTGTATCTCCTTAATGTGCTTTAGCTTACGGTCTCAAAATAAAGTACTGGCACGTCTTGACTATCCAGCAAGAGCTCGACTCCAGCCACAGCTCTGACAGATGAGCCCTCTGTGGTGGTCCGCAAGTGTGGAACTGACACACTCCTCGCCTTTAACATTGGACCCTCTGAGGACAGCCACTAAAGAGAATGTAAAATCCACCATCACACTTGCACAAACACGCAGGTGCTCTAGTTTGAAATGACGGTTGGTGTGCTTCGGAGGGAAAACAATTTATTTGCATGTTCCAGTGGCTGTGTATAAAATGAGTCATTGAGTCATTCTAAAATGGCGGTCATTTCCTCCCCTTTGTGCGGTTTGAATATTTGTAATGAGTGCTTTAGTACCTTGCTCAATAATTCAGGCCTGGCTGAGGACAGCTCTGTCTGAAACAGATCCTGTAAAATAGACATTGCAGGGTTAATATAGTTAACTAAAACTAAAACCATAAAAAAAAATATGTTACTCAAAATAAATTAACGTTAACTGAAATTAAATATATATATATATTTTTTTCCAACATTTATCATTTAACTTAATTTGCTAAAATAACTAAAACTAAAAATTAAATACAATTATATAAACACACACACACACACACATGTATATGTATGTATGTATACTGTATGTATGTATGTATGTGTGTGTATATATATATATATATATATATATATACGTGTGTGTGTGTGTGTGTGTGTGTGTGTGTGTGTGTGTGTGTGAGTGTGTATGTGTGTGTGTGTGTGTGTGTGCTCTAGCTCATTTTTGTTACTGTCATATAAGCACTATTTCCACTCAAATTTGTGTTATGAAAATGTATGTAATACAAGTAGTAACTTAAAGGGTTAGCTCATCCAAAAATGTAAAATCTGTCATTAATTACTCATCCTCGTGTCGTTCCAAACCCGTAAGACTTTTTGTTCATCTTCGGAACAAATGAAGAATTTTTAAATGAAATCTGGGAGATTTCTGTCCTTCCACTGACAGCTACACAACTACCACTTTCAAGCACCAGAAAGGAAGACATCATTAAAGTAATCCATGTGACTCCAGTGGTTTAGCCTCAATTTTAAGAACTTTCTTTTGTGAGAGTACTTTCTTTGTGCAAAAATAAATAATAATTGACCACTTTATTCACAAAATATTAAATCTCCAACGTTCACAAGAGCACCATGACGCATCCGTGCTGTGTTGACCCAAGACGTTGTTGCGTGAATGCATGTCGGACCAGTGGAGTCACATGGATTACTTTAAATTATGTCTTTTTACTACCTTTCTGGGGTTTGAAAGTGGTAGTTGGCTAGGCTGTCAATGGAGGGACAGAAAGCTCCCAGTTTTCATTAAAAATATCTTCATTTTTGTTCCGAAGATGAACGAATGTCTTAAGAGCACGACATGAGGGTTAGTAATTAATGACAGAATTTTCATTTTTGGGTGAACAACCCTTTAATTCCATACACACTACACAGACTTATCACTGTAAATATAGTGTTTGCTTATATGTCTTAGTTTTGTTTTTTTGGGGTTTTTTTTCGTTTTCCTAGAACAAGGTTTTCAATGCAAAAAGGTTTTACCTTTTTCATGTTTTTCATTTAGATGCAAAAACATCTGCTCAAAAGCACCCCCTGGAGTTTAAAAGCATGTATTACATCACACAAATGCTGCGTATAGCTACAAACTTTCATAATACAAATGGCTCCAAACACATCTAATACTGAATGATATCATACTGTGAGATCTGTTCCAGAGATATTGCGAATAAATCGTCCATCATGGTGTGCGGCGCCAATTATGGAGTCAAGGAGCCCATCGGAGATCCAGAAGTAAAGCATGCGGTTCTCATTCAATTGGGAGGGGTTAAACACAGAGGTGTTGAGGTCTGAGGTCACATTATAAAATGTAACCAAACCCTGTTTATCAGAAGAACAACAGTAATCACATAATACGATATGCATTTATTTGAACAAAATCTTTAAGAATAAAATCTCAGACCTTATGATATGATTCTATATAATTAGATTTGATGATGGGAGAAGAGGTCACAGATATGTCTACACCGATGTTCCCATCACTAATAAACTGCTCTGCACACACAGAGAGAGATGTCACATCAATACAGAGCAGATACACACAACACATAACCACACACTCACACAAGACTGTTACATTAAAGAAGGGCAAATGAAAGCTCTGAATTTTACCTGCTTGCTCCTGTATGAAGGCCGCTAGTATGTTGGCCACATTGTTTATCTCCTTACAGATCTGTTAGAAAGGAAAAATAATGTTTTTGTGCTAATGTTTTGAGCACCTGATAACAAATGATAACCAGATAACAGAAAACAAAGTTCTAGTTACTGGAATAATGATTGTTTGAGTGCTAGAACGTTAGCTAAAATTCTGAGAACATGTTAGCTGGACAATCATATGGAACAGGAAACTAGGCACACTCACCTGTGACTTTACTACTAACTTCACTGTGAAAGTCACAATGTCTGTGAACATTCTTTTCAGCCATCCAGGTCTGCACACAGTCAAAATAAGAGTCATTTAAATGCTCTTGCAAATTAGCGCTGCTTAAGGGTGGAACATATTGTGTCAAATTGATCTCCAGGAAGTGCTCTTTACTCATAACCAAAAACTTTGACCTAGATATAAATCAAAGCCCAGATCTAAATGGTGTTTGTATCGTTGTATGGTCTGATCACTTCTAGTGTCTCTCAGTAATGTGAAATGTCAAACTCACTCTCTGTCTCCCTGCAGGAGCAGCTTCAGTTTGTGAAATGTGAGGTAACAGTCTGATGTGTCTGCAGCCACTCTGCCCTTTCCACAGTCTGACACACAATCACATATTTTTTTAGACAATAACTAGTACAGGGAATTCAGGATTAAGTAAGTAATGTCAAACAGAGCCGTCTAAACAAAATGTGACTCACTCACATAGTTTTGGATTGATGACCAGGTCAATTTGCGACTCAACTTCAAAATCCAGTGACTGTTTCAGGCTGAGTCTGTTTAAGAAAGAACATGGCAATGCAAATTTACATAGTGTAAACTAAGCAACAATAAATGGTACTTTCCACAAATACGGTATACTTTGTCTCGTGACTTTCAAGTAATAGAGGCACAAATTCCATGTTAAAAATGAATACATAAAAAGTAAGATTCCTAAAAATCCCTTTTGTAATTTTTTTTAAATATTCAAATATTAAACTCTGTTAAGTTATTGCAGAAATATATATATATATACTATATACTATATATATGTATACTCTATACTATATACTATACACACACACACACACATACATACATACATGTATATATATATATATATATATATATATATATATATATATATATATATATATATATATATATATATATATATATATATATATGAAGAGTTCAGATGCAAAAGCCTCTAAGTGCCATCTGAAATTTTCTTCTAGAATGATAATTTTTATCAAGCTTGTATAAGTTCAGTAATTTCACTTAATGGCAATGAAGATTACCTATTAATTGTCATTTAAGTGAAATTACTGAACTTAAATATACGAGCTTGATAAAAATGACCATTCTAGAAGAAATTTTCAGATGGCACTTAGAGGCTTTTGCATCTGAACTCTTCATATATAGCCTAAGTTATGTTTAAGTGTAAGAATGATGAAATTCAAAATTATTAGGTAATGAATTATGATTTTTGGATATTTTTTTATGTCCATTTAATGCTTATTTCTATGAAATTACAACAACAACAAAAATCACAGTTCATGGTTGTAAATTTTATTTAGACATTTTAGACATTATTTAGAAATTTTGCAAACTTCATAAAAATGCTTCAGCTAAAATAATGTTTAGTCTGTCTTCCTGAGGTTCATAATCAAATTTTCTGAAGGCTGAGTACCTTGAAAATAGATATTACTTCATTTTTGACAGCATAAATATAAATAAAACAGAACGAACTATGATTCTGTAACTGAAATATAAGTGTAGTGTGGAAGAAACCTTGAAGACCTTTCTCCAGATAGGAGCACTTTTGGACAAAACGCCCTAATGAACGCTGTTCAGTGAAGCAATGTGAACAGCAATAAGGAGATCTTTGCGTGTTGAGAGCTTAAACAAAAGACCACTGTTTTACAAAATCATATGTAGAGTAGAGCACAGGGTTAAACCACAGCTGTGCTATGACAGAAACCTGATTTGTGGTAATAAAAAGAAACACTCACAGCCAGCTGCCATATCCATAGTTGATGGTCCCTTTGAATACAGCAGAAACGTTTAAAATGGAGATCCCAATTCCTTCATTCTCTTTCAGCTCAAACTCACTCTTTCCGATGGAAAGGTTATGGATCTCTAAGCTGTGGGTGATGTGGGAAAGAAGAGTGTCGTGAGATACAGAATGTTACCACATAACATGTAAGCAACTGCAGGAGTTCCTTACTTGTGGAATCCGTATTTCACCGTCCCAAAGCCAATTGATCGCTCTCCCTCTACGCTGGGATATCTGGCATGCTGAAAAGCGGCCTGTATGACTTCAGTGGTCTTCTCATTCACTGAGGAATCAAGGCAGGGAGATATTTATTCTCTAGTCAAGGGTTTCCCAAACTCGCATGGGGTTTATGAGTTGATGAGAAGCTAATAATTAAATCATAAACATTTAAAATTGATTTATTTTTAAATACAAACAAACAATTTAAAACACATCCTATAAAAAGATTAAATATTTTATTTGTTAACCTGAATATTTTATTCATTAATCAACAAACTATGAACAAGTGACAGTGTTGTTAAATAATTGAAATATTAGATTAAATTTCAGGGGGTAAATATTTTAAGTTAAAGTGATTTGGCAGCCAAAAAAACACGTTTTTAAGTTTAGAACTTAGTTTAGTTATATTTTAAGTTAAAATGTATAATTATAAGGGAATATTTTAGGTTTTATGTCTCTTCCATTTTACTTGATAATGTGTTTTATAATTGTATTGACTTTTATGCTGTTCTTATTGAATTGTCCTGCAATCATTTTCTATTTCACAATCTTTACATATTACACAAATATTCTAATAATAGCTTTAAATGATACATTATACAACTGTTTTAAATGAAAAATAGCACGTTACACAGCATGACACCTCTTTCATGCTTAATACATTAACTATCTATTAAAAAACAGATACTATAATTTATTCTGCATGAAAAAAGGGGGTCTTGATAATGTTTGAAGTTATTTTTACCATCATTTTGAAACAAAATAACCTATTTTTTTGCTATCTGGTTAGTACTAACAGTTCCTAAACTGTTTTTGCAATTCCTTAACGCCATTTTGAGTGTAATAGACTTCTGCCATAGCTCAACTTGGCATGTTCATGAGAAAAGTAGCAATGTTCAATTTGTGAAGTCTCAACCTCCATAACGGTTTTGAAACTAAGCTCCTGTTACTATGCATTGCAATAGCATGGAAAAAAAAACTGACCAGGAACATTGTTAAAACAGCTCCACGGATTGTATTATTTGACACTGTCCCTTTAAAAATAAACCTTAACCTCAAACTTTGTATTGACTACAACTCTTGGCCTTGTTTCTATCTTGCATTAATCAAATTACTATTATTTTGCACTTGAATGAATTCTGCTCCAAAATAATGAATATCAAAACATAATACTCACTTACAAACAAGGTCTAAGTACATAAATCACTGAGAGAATACTTACGGACTACAGCTGCAGGATAGGTAAGTCTACAAACAACTCCTGTAAACCTGTAGGCCGAGGGAAGATCCAGACAGCAACTACTTATTTTGACCAGAGCAAGAAAAAGGAACAACGCTGTACTCCTCTCCATCTCAACAAAGTCTGAATGGACACAGATGAGGCTACACAGGCTACTCTTTCAGCAAGTATTTGAGTAGGAGGGACAGATTCAGAGGTAGGCCCAAAGGAAGAGGGGGAGGACAGGGCCTGTAATGTTTGATTTGCAGTGCCTCTCTTCTGGAGAACAGAGGAGAACATGGGGTTGACTAACAAATGTTTCTCAAGGTTATTGGAGGACAGTAAACCGTGCACAGGAATGTTTTTCTGGACATTCTGCTGTTCAAAACAAATAAGAGATAGGACAGAGTGGACAAGAGTAGGCCAAAGTTCATAGGGGTGGACAAGCTCTTAGGCGGTGGTGTAAAGTGCAGATAGGACACCCCGAAATGGACAGTCATCACCACAGTCCACAGGAAGTGGCTTTAGAAAGGAATAAGCCATACAAAACAAGTTATTATGGTTAGCAGATGCAAGCCAACAGACAGTTGAGTATGCTTAGGCATACATATTATAATCGGGCCACGATAGGTTTCTGTGTAGTTAAGTATTCTATTCATCACTACAGTATTCATCGGCCTGTCCAAATATAGGCTACATGTGTCACGATTTTGGTCTATGTATTTTGGGACTCTTAGTTTGAAGTTCTTTCTGTTCCGTTTTGACCTAGTTTCCCTTTTCCCGTTTAGTTCCCTCATTGCCACTGTGTATTTAATTCCTCAGTTCTTTGTCTTGGGTTGAAGGTTTGTGCTGGTGTCTTTATGTATGGTTCCTGATGTTTATTAAATGTGATTTTATCGTTCATCTGCGTCAAGCATCTTGGGATTATCAAGTCAAGCCAGTGTGTGACAACATAACAGCACAATATCAAATATTTAAAGAATAAAAAAAGTTTGCCATTCTTGCTTAGAATACACACAACGCAGATGCCAATTGTAATGCGACTTGCAAAAATCTCAATAATACCATTTCAGTTGGACAAAAGTGTGTATGACTATTTATTAGTCCGCATGTGGCCAAAGGTAAAACCTAAAATTATTTTTTTTTAAAAGCCAAAAAATAAAATCAAAACATAGGAGAAAACCTATGCTACACAAACAGAATGCAGCTCGCATTTCTATTACACTTTTCAAAGAATTTCAATATGAAATTGAAACAAAGTTGTTTATTTCTTTTTTCATTTTCTGGTACAAAGAGGCTTATCTTATTAATGTTAAACAATGCTATTTTATACATACAATTAAATGACAGCAATGCTACAGTGTTGATAAATACCAGATTAAAATTTTATTTTTTAGTCTCTCAGAACCATACATGTCCTAATTTCTGTCCTCCACTCTTGCAGGTACTAAAGTGCAGTTCCTTTGTGTAAAGAAAATGCAGAATTGCACGTCACTGAAATTGAAATTCGTTCGCCTTTGTTTCATCTCAAAGTCAACAGCAAACTCTGGTGCTCTTTAAATTGCAAATTCTGCTCAAACTACTTGAACGCATACCAAACCTTCTTCATAAATATTAACAATATTCATTTCACAGGTTGAATACAATTTAAAAAAAGCACATGTAAGCATATTTAACTTGCATAAACACCATTAGCTTCAAAGTGCCACAAATGCATTCTCCCTCCATCAATTCATGCAAAATCAATGTATGGCCTTCGTTGTCCATTATACTAGAACCTTAATAAGATAATCCCATGAGTTTAATCCTTGGATCACTCATCGTAGAGCACTTCAAGAGAATGAAGCCCTGGTGACAGAAGCCTATATAAGAGGATCAGGCCAGGAGACTGATACCATTGATTCCAGTCGGTGTGGTTATCTAAAGTGCTAAGCAAAAACTGTCCAGCAATATTTACAACTCCATGTCCATGTTTATACAGAATGTGCAACCAATGTTCACATAGGCAAAGGACTGGAAAGTGCTACTATTTGTAGTACTTGTAGCCTTCATGTATAATGTCCAGTCTAAATGGTCAAGCCAAGGGTCTCTAGGGTCCAGTTTTGTCGTTTCAGTCCGACTGCTTCCAATTCAGTTTGCAATGCCCTGTGGAGCCTCAGGTATCAAAGAAGCGAAAAAGGCTTTGAAAAACACCCATGCCGTCCATAGGAGGGGTCGTCTAACTGGGGTAACAGGCACTGCTATCATGGCGGGTTCAACAACTTCGGCATCCTCCACTTCAGCAGGGGGCGGCACCTTCAGGACAAAATGAGAATTATTAAATCACACACACGCCTACACACGCCATCCAAGTATAATTAGTTCTTATTTTCTTTCTTAAACAGAAACTATGACTCACTGGTTCTGGATGTCTGAGCTCATTTTGGTTCTGCTGGTTCTGTATGATCTCTGGTGCTGGTTGATTGTGAGGCCTGGCTTGGGGTCTCCGTCTAAAAGGAAACCAGCCTGCGGTGTGTCTGAAAGAGAGAAAAAGAACCATAAGAATAGCTTCAAAAAGGAAATCAGGCCTCCATAAGCTCCATTTCCATTAAAATTACACAATTTATTTTAAAATAGTCAGCCATTAGCACCTCAACTGTGCTCATTCATACATTACTAAATCACTGAGGACGCCCAAACTGTTTGTACGGTGGGGTGGGTCAAGATAAGGCCATAACATTGAACACCCTCAGATCAAGCTGAATATTGCTGGAGTGCTACGCACTAGTCTGCAGAGCAGTCAAACTGCCACGTTTGCAGAGATAAAGTATCAGAAGTTAATTGTTATCAGTTATAACAGCTGGAGCTCAACAAAATAAGTCCCAGAATGCCACCAACCAATCAGCAGTCATGTACAGGAAGATGTTTTTATCTATCTATCAGGGATCAGAAAGTGCTATCTGCTAATTTTTGCTTGCATAAGCTAAACTAAGCATACTGCTCAGGAATGCATGTTTGATAGTTTGTACACTCAAAGCCTGAAGTTATCTAACTGAGTGTGTATCTGTGTTTATTAACGGATCTCACACTTGCATTTTTCCAAAAACAATCAGTGTGACCAGTGTAGTCCAGTTCCCTAAACATATAACCTGCATGAACCTGTTCTTTTTAGTGAATCAAAAACATACAGCGCGAACTTCAACTCATTCTTTTTAGAGTCCAACTCCCAAACAAATGACTCTTATGAACTGATTCCTTAGTGAATTAAAAACATACAGTGTGACCAGTGTAGTCCAATCCCAGAACAAATGACTCGAAAACACTAACCACATGTTTCTGAATATTATGTTTGCAAAATTACAAAATAGACGTTTGGCGTTCAGTTTAAACTTACAGGTACATAATAACCAGGCTGCTCATGACCAGGACGAAGCGGCTCATGCTGGAGTAGTAGTACACAATGCTCAGGAAGACACCCAATCGGGATGCGGTGTACACCCAGTCCAGCCAGTCGCGGTTTATGTCCTCCTCGTCTTCCATCACAGGGCCACCCTGGGCATTCATTCTCAGATTCTGATTTGCTCCCTCTGGGTTGATGAACGCAGGACCTGGGGCGTTCTGATTGGCTGGCAGGTTGTTGATGGGACCTTGATTGGGTAAAGCTGCAGGTACAGCGGCTTGATGAGGGCCAACAGGCAGTGAGGTAGCAGCGGCAGGGACGGTCATCGGAGCGGAGGCGGCAGCTGTCATGGCAGCGTGACTGAAACAACACAGACGTTTCATTCACAGGTTGTACAATCTTGCTAATATTTTTATTTAATAGTAATAATACATTTAAAGTGCCCCTACTATGCAATTTTAAAGGCTCCTAATTTTGTTTTGGAGGTCTCCTAAAATATGCATCACATTTCTCAAAGAGTCTGAAAACAGTTTGGTCAAAGATTCAGTCTTTCTAAACCCCTCCTTTCTGCGAATGTACTCTGCTCTAAATGGTCAGACGGCTCCCAGTCTGTTGTGATTGGTCTACAGTTATCACCATATATGAACTTTAGCTACGGAAGCACAATGGCATCGGTTTTTCCGTACCAATTCCAGTGAGTCCTTGTCCTTTTGAACTGCATACAAAGTGGATTCGCAGCGCTGAAACAGTGTCTTCTCGACATGTTGACAACACGTTGTTGACGGGCAGCAAATGAAGACTATAGGCTGGCATTATGTAACTTTGTTACATTGTTACGTGGGTATGTAACAGAGTGGAATTGTTGAAGACTAGTTACAGCCGCTCAGAATCGATTCTTTCTTTTAGGAGACACTGTGCACTTTGATCGTTCACAAACAGCTATATTACACATTGCATGAAATGTAATATTCGAAAAAGCATATAGAGGCACTTTGATGATAATAAAAAAATTGGCCAAATTGTGAAGCCCTAAAAACATGCAAACCTGGAGCTTTTTTTATTTATTTATCTCATTTTACAATCGCAATTTAGATAAGGAAGGAAATAGTGTGCAATTACATGGTTTTTTTAACCTAATCGTGCAGCCCAACAATGTAATGTCTATATAGGGTGTACTTACTATTGCATGTAGTATTGGCGGGCATACATCTGCTGCAACCACAGAAGCTGTTGTGGACTGTAAAGGGAGTACGTGGGGAAGGCTGGGTGGGTCATCGCTGCTGTTACAGGCCTGTGAATGAAGGACAAACATTAACGTTAAACTCAACTTACACATTAACATTCATACACCTTTAACACTTACAGCACTGAATATCAATTTGACAAAAGACAAGAACTCACGTAGATGTGTCAGCACTAGTGTCGGGCCAGACAGCATGACCTCGCTGTCTAAGGCCATCCGTGGAGGTCACGGACGGTCCTGGAGACTCTGAGCTCTGGGTAGCAGTTAGTGGGGAGGGCTGGGAACTCTGCTGCTGTGTTGATGTCACCTACACCAAAGATTAGAAAGAGAAACACTTGATTTTTAAGCAGGAAAACCAGAACAGATGCATGAGACATTATGCAACTTCATGTGAAATTTGCTACAGGATTTGGTTTATGCAAACAAGGATGCAGAACGGAACAGGAAGTAAGCAGCTGTGTGGTGATATCTCCACCCAACTGAACAAGCACAGCACTACCCTGTGACAGTAAACCGCCACATCTGAACCATAATGTAAGGTGAACAAATATATTGCCTTGGAGCTAAATTCAGGACATGAAACTTATAAATAAACAGAATGTCTGTTTTTACATGTAGCACTAGATCTTACCACATGGCAAAAGCCTAATATAAACAGTAGATGGGAATAGCATACTTTGGGTCTTGCTCCTAGCTGGGCAGCAGGTTGGGGTCTCACAGCACACACCAGGTGAAGCGTAGGCTTGGTATCTGTAGGAACCTGCAGAAAAAGTTTTTTTTTTCAGTTCTTTTGACAGAAACAAGAGGTAACATGCTTTTTGAGGTGGCAAAGGCATACATCAAAGGAACTATCATATTGTGAAAGAGAAAGCTTTGAGAGATTGGATAAACCATGAGACTTTCACATTGACGCTCTTGATGGCATGACATCGATCAGGAGACAGGCTTTCACCACGTTTCAACAAATGTCCTTTTTTCAAATTCACAACTCGCTTCTTGAGAGGCTGCTAAGTGTTGTTTCTCTGAGCAGCTTTAAATTAGACTAACTTGAGCACATGATAAGAAGATCAGGCTGAGGATACAGTACAAGAGGTGTCTGTGGTTCCTCCCGTTATTATCATTTTGTTGTTGTTGTTGTTGCTTTGACAAAAACAATGACAAAACTATCAGTGTTTTTGCCAACACCCCTGCCTTTCAGGATAGCTAAATTTATACAATGAATCTTTTCTGTAACCCTGAATTTTGTTTCAGGGACATGGCCATGCTTTATTTCTACCATAAATGCCAAAATTGCTTATGATTATTTTTGATAGATTTTTCTGGATGCTCCTACTGGTAATGAAGAGTATTTTATAAAAATAGCCTGCAAATAATTCGTTAAAATTTGTATTTGTTTAATAATAAAATAATTTAAATATATAATACACATAAAATATAAATAATACATACAATTTTATAATTTTAAATGATAATAAAGTTTCAAAATCATAGATTTTTTTTTAATTTAAATATTAACAAAGAAATAGCTGGAATTCAATTTTTTTTATTTTTCATAGTTGGAAGCAGGTAAAGATAAGATACTGTAGAAAGTAAACAAGTGTAAGCCTCATGCATGGCAACCCATGTGTACATGTCTGTTGCAGTCACTTGTCAACCCTGAAATAAACACAAAAAAGCACCCATAGATGGTAAAGTCCCTCACCTTTGAGAAAACATCTGTCATAAGCAGGTTGTCCTGAAGCAGCTTGCCTGAGTAAATGAGTCTCTGGTCTTTCTCAGCCTAAAAGAAAATGAGTCCAAACGTCAAATAGTACCTAGAAAGTACCTTTATTTCAAGGTGACGTAGTTACACGTTACTACATGTACTTACTATAATAATAACAGTAAATTATGCATTACAAGTAGTTAACCGAAAACCAAACCCTAACTCTATAGTAAGAACATGTAGTTAATTAATATTACTAAATACTTATTTAAGTGAGTACAATGCAACAACGTTACTGTAAAATAAAGTGTAACCGTCTGTTTTTGCACAATGATATTAATCTAATGGTTGAAATGACAGATGTGTGTGAGAAGTAAAAACATACAACAAATTCCACATGTAACGTAACGTTACCTAGTAGTTGCTTCCGTATAATGCAAAATAACTACACAGTAGAGGAATAATGTTATAAATTATTAATTTACTAACACTATAAAAAAAGAAACCAATGGGGTGGAAATGTATCTTCTGTTTATAGAGTGCGAATGATTTATTGACAGTAAGATATTTCCTGCATTGCTCAGCCATGCTAGCTGGGTGTTGTATGTTGAGGAATGCTTACGACTCGCTAGATGTAACCCGACACCCATAAAATAAGAAACCAACCTACCGGGTTGTTGGGATAAACCTCGGAGAGGTGACATTTGAGGTCTTTTACGGTCCAGTCCACGCGCACTCCCTCGATCAGCTGATCGCCGTGAAACTGATTTGGCGTTTTAATAACCAGCGAGATAGTCTCTTTATCCGAGACCTTAGAACTTTCCATTTTTCCTTCGCAATTTAACCAATTAGAACTATATTAATGGTCGCATAAAATATCTACAGTAATTTTCGAAGACTTCACCACTCGATAAGTCAAAAGGACAATACACGATAAGGAAAGGTAGAGGTTCCTGATTCAAGAAGTTTCGGACGGCTCATAAGCCATGAAGTATTTGCGTGTAGTTTCCCCAAACACACTGTGGCCGCCTGTGATTGGCTGGGACGAGCTCGCGTTCAGACGTGGAGCCTGTCCTGAAGCCCCACGCACTGCGCACGCGTACTGAGAAACAGCCTTTAGAATTTGTTTTCACTGTGTTTCCTGTAAATGTTGTGATTGCATCAGATGGCTATTATGAAAGCTTCTTATTATCTCAGTACAGTTTTACAGAAATATGCGCATGTCTGTTCACGAATATGGGACACTTTGACGCCCCAAGGCTCAAATCCATGTTTTTTAGATTTATTTGAGATTAACGTTAACTGTTATCAACATAAAATTTAAAACATAAAACTTAATTTGAAAAGTAGCTATAGTTTAAACATAAAATTACTGTCTCCCCTTAAAATCAATGTTGTAAATTGGTTAATTTTAATTAAATTGAGTTGATTTTGATATTTTAAAATAAAAAGAAAAGAATAAACATTTCATACATAAGTAGTAATTTATTAAACATTCAGATATACATATGCAAACTGTTTCAATTGCTGAATTAAGATAATCAGAATCAACTAAGATTATTGTAAAATAGGCTAATTACACACATAATTTGAGAGGAAATTCTTTGAATAGTCTTTTGTTTGAATTATAACTTCTGGAGAAAGTGCATAACATAACTAAAGCAGCAAAAACAAATAAAATATATTCTGAGAATTAAAAAGTTAAACAAATTAGGACAAACACCCTATTAACCACAAGACATATGAAACCAAATGAAAGTAGGCCTATGTAAATCTGTCATAATTTTGTAATATGTCATTAACAAGTTGAGTTTCTTTTCATCTGATGTACGCGTGTGAACAGTTCTGTCAGGAAAAGGTGGCGTTCACTGGCAGTAGAGCGTCAGCACATTCTCCTGATTGCCTCGGACAAGAAGAACTGGGGGTCGAAGGTCACGTGACACGATCTCTAGCCAAGCCATGTAAAGGGGACTAGGACATGCCCCTCTTCGCCCCACGGGCATAGTTCTGCCAAACAACAAAATATAGAAAAATTACAGGTGATTTCATAAAGTCACATAGCTTAAAATGGTTGATCACGGTTTTGTTTAAATGTAATCTAAATTACATCATGGCACAGCATCCTGTATACTGTAGCACTTACACAATGATCAGTGCAGCATCTCTAGAGTAATCTTGAATAACTTCATTCAGGCGGATCTGTCGAAGGGACTACACAAACACAGGACAAACATCTTTAACCAGAACATGCATGAAAGTAGCCAAGCAACCTTTTTAAAGGCTTAAATTACCTTTGCTTTGAACGTTTCGAATTCCTCATCAGACACCATCCAGGAGAATTCCTTTGTTGTCTCGTCGGCTTCTTGACCATCCTTCTGGACTGAACTTACTCTATACGGAGCTATGAGATCTTCAAATCTTCTAATGCTGTTTCAATAATTTAAGGACAGAAATAATTATTTTAAATAGGAATATACGGTCCATTAATTTAAGAGGTCAGTGCAGAAAGTTGAATAGAATAAATGAAACTGTACCTCTCAGACTGTGGTTTTCCATTGATGTCAGGAAGAACTTGAATATCTTGGAAACCCAGACGGAACCTGCTGATCAAAGCTTTGAGCCTGACAAAATACAAATGCAAGCTCGTCTTAATGGACTTTGACATTCATAGGACCAATTAAATAAATGTTGTTAGAATTATTAAATAAATCAATTAATAATTTTCAAAGATATATAGTTTTACAGATATATATGAATAAATATATTATTAATATATTGTATGCATCATGTGATTAAATATTAGTTTTATGTTTAATAATATAAGACATCAACATATCATTAAAAAATAAAACACTCTCACATATATATATATATATATATATATATATATATATATATATATATATATATTACACACACTTTACCATTCAAAAGTTTGGGGAAGTAATTTTTTTTTTAAGAAATAGAACATTTTTCAAGGATGCATTAAATTGATCAAAATTGACAGTAAAACATTTATATTGTTACAAATTTCAATTAAATAAATGCTGTTTTTTTCATTCATCAAAGAATCCTAGAAAAATGCATATTGGTTTCCACAAAAAAACTGTGATGATATCAAAAAACCAAAATTATAGGACCAAATCGGCATAGAATGATTTTTGAAGGATCATGTGACACTGAAGTCTGGAGTAATGGTGTTGAAAATTCAGCTTTGCCATAACAAGCATAAATTACATTTTTAAATATATTAAAATAGAAAAGAGCCATCTTACATTGTAATAATATTTGACTATATTTTTAGGTTTAAATATAATGCAGTCTTGGTGAGCATAAGAGAATTGTTTCAAAATCATTAACACTAACCCCAAACCTTTGAACGGTAAAATATATTTATATCATGTAATATGTATGGCATGGACTTTGTATTATGAAGTGTTACCACAAATAATATTACAATAAAGGTTATGCATACTCTTGTTTCTGCTCATCGATATTTTGAGCTTCACCTCCAACAAACAACCTCACTTTGCATCTGCCCCAGCGTTTCTTGCGGGAAAGGAGGTACGGCACTAATAGTGTCAGACCTGACAACACAATGAATTGTTAAACCATGTTTTTCCACTGCAAAATCTTTAAAAAAGAACACATTATTTGAATATCAACTCACCGCCATCATCAGAGAGCCAATACACATCAATGGTCTTCTTTCCCTGTCTAGTCTGAAACACACTGGTGGGCTGGGACATGGCCATTAGTGCCTCAGGGTCCACTGAAACACAGGAGATCACATGTTTTGGAAAAGAGTCCAACAGCCTTGAATAGATTCAGTATTTAAGAGTCTGGATACACACGTGATGTATCAATTGTGGCTGTTGTAGCAGTAGTTGAGCTCCTTGTGTCAAGTCCTTGTTCAGTAGATGTCTCGAACCCTAGATTGACTAAAGTGAACAATTCCGTCACTGCACATAAACTGTAGAAATTGTTAAAAAGGGAGTTTTGAAAGAGTCCATACCATGTGCTTGCATCGTTCGACTTATGTCAAGACCCTCCTTCATCCGAAGAACACATACACCATATTGCAGGTCAAATGCATCGCTAAAATCACATGGAACTGTCACATGCCTTGACTTTTCTTCATCAGAATTTAACACTGAGGGAATATTAAACTATGTGATATACATACTGCAAAATTCCAATATAGTTTTCAATTTTGCTTGGTTGAGCTTTACGCCAGTTCTTCTTAAATCCCATCACTAGGACATTGGGCCTCATCCGACCCAAACCCGTACTCTGGAATAGAACCACCATAAACAGACATTACGTTTTGCTGGTATACCTTCATCGGACTCTATAAAAATTAAATAAATGATGTTTGTTTTGAGGTTAGAACATGAAGCGTAGTGCATTGTGGGACATAGGTGACCTGCAGCAGCATCTGTACGCCAACACGAAGGTCATCAGCCACTACAGTGTGGTAGAAGGACTTTATGCGCCGCTTGTTTAGCCAGCTTATATGAGGACTGCTTTTGGCTGAGTCCACAGGGCCAGGCGAGGGTTCCCCCTGTCAATAACACACAGTCAGTCAAACATAGAATATGTGCTCAGGAGAAAAGATGAAAGAGTGTTCAGAGTTGCAAAGAACTTTTAAAACTTGATGTATTGGACAAAAACTGTTTAACACAAAGTTTCAGTGAGAGATAAACAGATTTGGTAGTCTATGGAAAAGAGAAAATATGCAATCGATGTTTCCAAGAAACAACCAAGATGAAAAATGGTTCCAAATTTATTCTATCTATTATTATGAGAATTATATTACAGCAGGGTTCCCACATCTTTTGAACTTATAGAGTTTTCCAGTGGTTCATTATTATTGAAAGGGTCTGAAAATGTCATAAATATAAAGATTCTTCATTTGTAATGCGTCTGTGAGCTATAACACACATCTGTTTTCTATCAGCATGTCTTTTATGTGTTTTTTAGAGGTTGAATTCAAACCAAATACTGACAAATGTCTACTTAATAAATAGTATGTAAGTTTAGTACTGCACCCAGACAAGATTTCCCTGAAAGCTCATTTTTTGAGATATCAAAAACACAACTTTTATGGCTTTCATTTTCTTGCAGTTTTAAAGTAAAACATGTTTTGTAAAATATATTTATGAAAAAAATGTAAAATCACTCCTACAATAATCTACAATAGTCCAAGTGACTCCTTTAAAAAGAGACCAAACTTAAGTCCAAAAGTATTCATTCCGGTTGCATAAATGGTTAAGACTAGTCATCACATTTGTTTCTTTAAGACTGTTCATAACTAGTCAAGTTATATAAAAACGTAGATTGGTTAAGTTTGATACTAGAAACTAAGACTGATTGTCCCTTGACTCAACGCTAGTTGGTCATACTAGTACTTAAAGACACAGTCTTAACATAAGGGCTTTGTTTATGCAACCAGCATATAACAATTTAAAGTGGAAATATAATTTTGGGGTCTATGCCCCAAAAATGGGACTGACAAGTAAGGGGTTAATATGACATTTATATTTCCATATTTATATATTTCAATATTTATATTTGAGTTATACCTCCTGATATTCATAGGCTTTTCTTTGACTGTGAGAATCCTCAATGATTTATTTCTTTCTTTGGAAAAGGACATTTTGAAAAAATGTTAATTAAACATTTGTTGCGTAGACCACCCCCGCTTTTCTCAACCCTGTTTAATGTTTCTAAGCGTTAACTTACTGTAATGACATTTGCACATATCATAAGGCTCTGGTTCTTGGTGAAGGTGCTGATGAAATCCACTAGGGAAGGACGTGTACATGGAGGCCCAGTGAGGACCAAACACTGTGGCCTGAGAAAAAGAACAGATGGAAAAAAGTAGGACACAGGAAGAAATGATGAAAATTGAGAATGTAAAAAGAGTTGAAAAACACAAATGGAACATTTTCAAGTGAGCAAAAGACAAATAACAACATGAACAGGGTGTTATTTACCTGTAATTCTTAATATGGTCTTCCACTTGGTTAAGACCTACACATTGAGACAGTGCCATGTTATATGAGCTGGCTTGCATTGATGAACCCCAGTTGACTTCTGAAATGTAAAAACACAAAAACAGTCATGCACTAAGCAAATAATGAAAGCTTGGCAATATTATACGTATTTGGGATAAGTTGAAATGCTCATGAATATGAGCTTCATGAGACTAATTATTTCTGACAAAGACTCTATTAAGAGTGTAGGTGTCTTACCGGGTTTCTTATACAGCACATAACCCAGCAGGAAGATGATTATGCCGATGGCTATGAGAGCAGCCCACCAGGTTAGAAGAAACATGATGATCACAGACACTACTGCTCCAAGCAACGACAACCACTTGCTATAAAATCGAAAAGTTGGACGCCAACCTGCTCACGCACAAGAAAAATGAGAAATGCTTCAGTGAGCGGAATATAGCTATTCTGAGACGTGTGAATTTACAGTAGCATGCAGCGTTTTTTGAGTGCCGTAAAACATATTTTGTTTGCATTTGTCATTATCTAAAGAAAGAGCCCTGTGGTGGTTACAGCATGCACCATTAATCCAAATAGCAAACCACCATTAAATAAGCAAATATTGCATCATAAACTGTTAGCTTAATCCATCATGGCTTGATGTATGGGTTTAAGTGCTCACCTGGAGAGTTAGTGATGGATGCATGGAAGCAGCTGAAGTTGATGAGGGCGTAGGAGCAGAGGAAAAAGTTGGAGATGATGGGAGCAATGGTGTTCAACTCAGCTGAAAAATTAGAACATTTGTTTGTCAGAAGGGAATTTCTATAATAAAAAATAAGTACTTTTTTTGAGAGCATCCAACAATTGCATGGTCAAATTTTGATGTTTGGTGGTTTACCAATAAGAATGAAGCATATAGCGATGATATAGGCTAGCAGATAGCTTCTGAGTGGTTCATTATTCTTCCCATAACCCTTCCCGAAAAATCCAATGCCTGGATAGAGGTTGTCCTTGCAAAGGCACTATAGGGGGACAATGAATGGAAGGAATCAGAAAGGGGAATGGATAAGAGTTGTGTTAAAGGAGTGTTTGAATTAGTAAATAACACTGAAGATTGTTTTGCACTCTATAATGGAGTAATAAAGATGTTCAGGGGCTCATTCGTTACCTGGAAAACCTTAGGAGCGGACACCAGACAGGCCAGGGCTGAGGAAAGAGTGGCTCCAAAAATGCCAGCACTGATCAGAGGAGCAACTGCAGACACCAGGCTCATAGTCTGAAGTGATATATGACAGAACAACATATTACTTCTGTTAACCTCTGGTATTCCTCACTTAGAGGTCATAAAATATATATTTTTTAAATGTAATCATTGTACTAAATTTTGTTTGTTTAATATTTAGTATTTTGAGATATATTATTCACCTTCAAATTATGCACCATTTACTTCTATATAAAATAATACAAATATTAGAAAAAAACTTTTGAAAACTGAATTCAAAGTGCATATTTTTGAAAACGATACCATTATCATCTCTGTGTAAACTACAAAAACACAAATTTGTGAAAACAGTGATGTCAAGTGCATACGCAGTACGTGTTCAGTCTATAGGTTTCTTAACAAAGTGACATCGCCAACTACTGGCCTGGCAGCATAATACAGCGTTTTTAATCGTTTTCGTGGGTACTAGTGAACAGGGATCATGTTGACAACGTTGTCGTCTGTACGTCAAAGATGCAAAGGAAAAACGTTTCCATTTTAAGTACATCGTTGTCATGTAAACGTACCCTAAATGTCTGTATAGCAATATATGGTTAATGGTTGCATTTCCCATTCAAAATGTGACTATTATTTTAAAAAAAATTGCCTTTTCTGATCATGTCTATAATTTGTGTGTATTTAGAAAGTGCCAGAAAAGTCACCAAGTGTCATACATTTAAATATAAAAAAATTAAAAAATGTAATCTAAAATGACCGATGACCACCAAAGGGTTATTTTTGAGTTGATATATGGGAACATTTCATGTTTAGGGGCCAGAACAATGCGTTATACAGTATACATGTTTTCATATTTTCAGTGACACGTTGACATAACTACTCAATGACCATTTAGACATGATGGTCACCTGGTAATTATTGCTGAGTCCAAAAGGGCAGGTCTTATTGTTGATACAGTCAGTGAAGTCCCAGCCATAGTTGCAGCCAATTCCCAAACACTCCCCAGACAAAGATGATATGGTGTCATTCACAATACCAGAAGCATCACGCACTACACAGGAGCCTGAAATGCATTTAAAGAGCACAACAACAGGGAAATAACACAGCTGTAATTGTGACTGGATAATACAATGAGCCTTACTGGCATATAACTACATACAATTGGCATATTAATGTGCACAGTAACTGATATCTCACAAAATTTTGCTCTAATGTTGATGAATCCAGAGGATGCTAAATGAGTGAGCATGTGCTGGCAGCGTGTAATTTACGTAAAATACGCTCAAATCACTTCCATATAATGAACACTTTTGTAGAGTCACATAATTATTCAATTTCGAAAATATATATTTAGAAAACTGACAAAATGACTTGCCTTACTTAAAGCAGGCATGAAATTAAAATTATTAGTATTTCCTAAATGCATGTTAAAGATCTTATGAGTGATTCATCCATGTAGATGTTTATTTTGTTATTTTTATTTTTGTCCTCATAATTTTAAATGAATATGTCATAATTGGAGCAAAATCAAATTGATCCACCAACTAGAAGTCCCTTTGTATTTTACAATAATCCGTTACACTCGGATACACAATAGGGAATAAACATAAAAAGTACAGAAGAAAAACTTTGTCACTACTTCCATTTCATTGTGACTTTAAGGTCATCTGGACTACGTGGGGTTTCAGTTGGTTCTAAACATTACTGTGAATTAATTTTTTTTATTTTTTTATTTTAATACTTCTGATACTCACCAATAGTAGCTGAGATAATGAGATAAGAGATGGTGGTCCAAAAAATAGCCAGCATTGTACCACGGGGTATAGCAATATTTGGATCCTACAGGAGGTTTTGTGTGTGAGAACAATAAACAGAAATCTTTTAGAGGCTTGATTTCCTGCAAATAAATATGCTTTCTGAAATGCTTTATTGGAGGAAACATTACTGTGACTGGGAACTCAACTTGCCTTCAGATCTCCAGAGATATTAGCGCCCGCAAGGATGCCTGTAGCTGAGGGGAAGAAGATGGAGAACATGCCAAAGAAACTGCCCTCCGGTCCGCGCCAGCCGGGCACAAAGTTTTCCGCAAAAATATCAGCTATTGGGCACAAATTGAGACACTTTATGGGGACATATGGTAGTGTAATCTGACTAGCACTGAGAAAATGAAGATGAAGTGTTGTTATTAGCATATTTTTGGAACATATTGACTGCATTGCTCTCTGACCTCGGTAGCTGAAAAATCCTCTGGCTTGCTTCTGTGTAGTGGCTGGCATGATGGTTCCCACAATGTAACTGGCAAAGGAGATCATGATGACGAAGAAGAACAAGATCTGGGCCTGGGAGAGTAACGAAAACCAGTGTAAACTATTAGGAGCTGAACTTACTTAGGTAACCAGACAAAATTGCTTAAAATCGCTTTGCTTGTGAAACAAACCTTGGACTCCCATTCCATTCCAGCCATTGAGATGGCCAGAAGGCAGGTGACAGTAATCACTCCAATGATACGGATATCATTAAGTCGGTCTACCATGCTAACCCCAGTGTCCTAATGGGCACCAGAAAAAAGATATTGGTGGTGGTTGAGGAGATTCCCCCCTTCTATGTAAAGCGCTTTGAGTGCAGTGAAAAGCGCTATATAAACGTAATGAATTATTATTATTATGTCTCAAAATCATGGTTCAAACATGAGAAATAGTCACCATGAAATCAAAATGGACAATCCTTTTTTTTCTTTTTTTTAATGAAATAGCCTATTGCAGTAGTAGCCTATTGATTATAAATGATTTATGTGTGCACATCATTATTTTTTTTAATTCATGTGCCCTCATATTCTTTGATTGAAATCTTTGATTCCCTCCCTCTTGCAAACCACTTCTCTTTTCAGATGACATTTTAATTTCGGAGCAAGAGCAGCACGAGATTTCGGCGATAGCAAATGGTCCAATCAATTTCCAATAAACTAAATCAAATCCCGCCCTACATTGTTTCTTGTCCGTTTCACTCGGATATAGCCTACATCATAATATGGAAGAAAAGTCTGTCGAGACTTCCGATTCACGCCGACTTTAAAGAGACAGTTTAGCCAAAAAAAAAAAAAAGAAAAGAAAATTGTTTACTAACCCTCATGTTGTTTTAAACCCGCAAACTTCCATTGAATACAATTCAGAGTTCACACGTACTCAGATTTATGGACAGAGGTGAGGGACGGCTATGTAGACCTTATTCACAGCAGCGCCATCTTTGTTTTTTCAACGGGAATGAAAGCGAGGCTGTGAGGGATAAACACACATCTCTTCAGTGGGTTGTATTGTTATTTAATGTGTTTTTTGGATTAATCTGCTGACGAAACATTGCAAAAAATATAATTACAAGAAACTTAAGTAGACATAAAACTCCAGACACCATGCGCTGTGGAAAATTAGGCTATAGCTAAGTGATCTAGGAGCTTTAAAGAAATGCTTTCAGTCTGTGAGCAAGTTTTTTCTCCAGTTTTGACAGGATGATGTTTCTCCTCCTCTTCACTCTCGTCATTACAGCTTTTTACAGCGGATGCCATTGAAAACACGGTAAATCGATCCCTCACAGCCTCGCATACTTTCATGCTTGTCATGGCGCTGCTCTGAATAAGGTCTACAGAGGCCTCTTCTCACGCTGATTGGTTGGATTAGCCTACATCAGGGATAGGCAACTCCGGTCCTGGAAGGTAGCCACTAGCCAGATAACCAGTATTTTTTTTCTTTATTTTTTTTCGTTTTGTGTTCCAAAGAAGAATTTTTTGGGGGAAAATAGTAGGCTACATTTAAATTTTTGACTTTTTCTACTTTTTCTTTCATATTCAGTGAATTCTGTGTATACTGGTTTTCACCCACCTGCATGAGTGCCTGTACCGTTTCAGCAAAACCCACTGTGTGCATTGCTACAGCCACCGCATTAGCGAAAGCAAATATAAGCCCAATCGAGCCCCCAAGTTCTGGACCCAAACTACGAGAGATCAGAAAATATGTTCCACCTGGGGGAAAGAATTACAAAGAATAAAAAGAAATCAGTGGTGATATCTGATAGTTATTGAATAACATGACTAGGCCATATTGCATCCTGGAAAGAAGTCTGATGATGGCTTAAAGACAAGTAATTAATCATGTTAGTCAGTTTTACTCAGCACATACATGTAATGCATTGTCTTTACCTCCTTTAACCTTGCCATTAGTAGCAATGGCTGATGTGGACAAGCCAGTGATGCCCGTTATAGAAGAGGAGAGCAAGATTATAACCCAAGTCAGACCTTTAAAGTGAAGAGGAATATGTTCATATTATGCATTGTTAAAACACACAGTCACAGAGATCTGTAACGTAACAGCCCTCAGGTTCACAAAACATCAGTGGGAATTTAGCGGTAAAACACACACATAAAAATGAAGGGATAAAGACATAAAAACATAGATTGACATACCAATCCCTGCCTGCGCTGTGATCCAGGGAAGCCTCAGGTACAGAATAACACCCCAGATATTCAGCATACAGCGGATCTACAGAGAGTTCAAGAAACAGTGAAGCTTCAGTGGGATCAGATAACACAATGTAGAAATGCTTTCTGTTTGACTTTATTCAGATGTTTGGAGTATTTTACAAATAGGCAGAAAAAAGACAGTTTAGACACTTAAAAATGTATGAACACTTTTGCAATATAACAAAATGATTAAAAAGTTATTTATGTTTGTACACTGTAACAAAAAGTTGCTGCTTTAAATTTTGAGTACAATCAACTTGGGTGTTTAAGTCATTTCAACTTAAATAACATAAACTTAACAAGTTGAATCTAGTATAACTTATACAAAAAAAACGTACAGTACTTTAATGGTTTAAGGAATGTAAAAACATGTTGTCATAACTTATTGATCATATATTTTTTTACAGTGCACTATAAACATGTTCCACTAATATATGACAATCAAAAAGTGCCCAAACACTCTTAAATTTTAAAAAATATATATGTCTTGTCTTGTTTTAACATTTTAAACCTAAAAATCCTTTTTTGTAAAATTTTAGCTTGAAAATGTTTTTTTTGTGCTTCTATTTGTGTATATATTTTTATACATAGGCTACATACAGTATATATATATATATATATATATATATATATATATATATGCACTAATAGAAGAACAAAAAAAAACGTTTTTCAAGCTAAAATTTCACAGAAAGATATATACTCACACATGCATGCATGCATACATACATAAACTTGAGGAGAGCTGAGTTCATATTTTTTCAATATAAATAAAAAAATCCTTTAAAAAATGAAAGTTAGTTGTGATAAAAGTTTTTAATGGAATAAAATTCTTGCATTTTCTTGCAAGTTTGGCCCACAATACGTTTTGGTGTCAATGCTTCTATTATTGTTTATACACCAAGAAGCATGTTCTGGTGCGGTTTTAAAAAGTAAATGTTTGTTTTTTTGTGTGTAATGTTCTTATACCATGACTCCCTGAGCCCATCCAAAGCGAGCCGGTTCTGGTGGAGGTTCTGTGGGTTCATCTTCATCCAGGCTCTGTTTGTCCACACTCGACTCCTCATATAGAGGAGGTGGAGACGGGTCATCCTAAGAGAAAATAATGGAAAACATGACTATTTCTTTGTGGATTCCTGGATTGAAGATTTATTTATTTGTATTTATTTAGAATAAACTTTATCCTATTGATTCCTAATGAAGATTATCAACATTTCACTTTTATCTAGAGGAACAGACATCATTCAGCATTGGTTATAAGTTCATCAGTGCGGTTATATGAGCGACTTCTTAGGGAAAAAGTTTCGTTCCTACCTGAGGGTTGGCGTGAAGCTGAAAGAGAGACGGTCTTGACTTCTTTGCTCTCCCAAAAACCTCAGTGTTAGTATAGAAGTCATAACTCGGCGGTGTATCCAATGTGTCATATCCAGAAAAGATGCCAGAGCTGCGGGATGCCACGCTGTCACTATCAAAACTGCTACATCCCCCCAAACTGAATTTACGGTCATCTCCATTGTTCAGTGAGGAGACCGAGAACGGGCTTCTGGCGGTTGTGAGGTTCATCCCTTCATTGGCCTGCGGTACCTCCGGCACAAGTGAAACAACAGATGTCTGAGTAAAGCCAAGGCTTGATTCGAAGGGTTATATTATACCTGAGCCGGAAGGAACCACTTATTAGATTTGAGAACATATTCTGGAGCTTTTGTAACGGTCATTAATTCTCAATTGTTGCCGCAGGGCCTTTAGTTTGTACTGGGACTTGTAAACATCATCAGAACATGTAATGACTCAGATCTTTAGTCAGATATCCTTGACACAGGTTCTCAAGGACAAATGCATGGTTTGAGAGTCCTGTGTCATGCATGAGAAACAATAAATTATGAATTTCACTGGCAATGTTGTCAGCTTATTTGATTGAATGATTGAAATGTTTAATTTTATTATTCAGTTATTTCATTTTATTAGGTAGGCCTAATTTTGGTAATGTTTTACAGCGATCAGTCTTCAGCCTGACAAATTACAATAATGGCAAAACTTTCAACTTTGAACAATGGCTTGTAAATATTTGTTTGAGATACAACTAATATGGAGAAATTGTATTGTAATTGTAGTATTGACTGAGATGGTGTATTTAATAGTGTATTTTCCAACCTGTAGTGACCTTCATGTTAGCTGCATTAACCCGCCAGCACCTCACAGTCGTTCCAACTGACAGACTTTTGCCTTGAGCGTTGACTGATCATTGCTGAAGCAGTTCCTCATTAACTAAAACACCAATGTCCGCCAATGCATGTGACCCAGGGAGCAGCATCGGGTTAAGTAATTATTTCTGCAGAAATTGGTCTGGAAGCCCCAAAGGTGGAGCCTTTTCGGTGTAATTAGTGCGGGCCCTGCAAACGTACCCGCAGGTGCTCTCCTTTGAAGCAGATTTTTGATTAAATTTCTATTATTAGACACAAAGCTTAAGCAGAAAACAAACTGCTAAATGGTCATTTTGAAATCCTTATTCTGCCTGAGGGAACTGTCATAACAAGGAGTAGAAGATTGTATAAAGTGTTTTAAATTGAAATTACAATGAGCCTACTGTGTGAAACACTTCAATTTATTTCAAATTACATAAAATCATTCTTAGTTACACCTAAAGGTTTAATCAGATAAAACCAAATAACTGATTGTGTTGCGTTATTTATATAAAATAAGATGGACGCTCTAAAATGATGAAAGTTTGTAAAGAAAAATGATTATTACTATATAGGTTAAACCACCATTCAAAAGTTTGAAGTCAGTACTTTTTTTATTTATTTATTAAATTAATGTTTTTATTCAGCAAAGATGATGAAAAGTGACAATAAAGATTTACATTGTTACAATATATATATATATTTAAAAAAAATGCTGCTCTTTTGCATTTTCTATTCATCAAATAATCCAAAATCAAAACGTGTTTTTCACAGGAAAATTAAGCAGCACAACTGTTTTAGAAATTCATAATAATAAGATAATGTTCCTTGAGAACCAAATCAGCATATCAGAGTGATTTCTGAAGGATCACGTGACACTTAAGACTGGAGTAGCCTAATGATGATGGAAATTCAGCTTTGTCATCACAGGAATAAATTACGTCTTAAAATATATTAAAATACAAAAAAAGTTTATTAAAATTGTAATACTTCACATTAAACATAAAAAGGAAACTTCATCTTGGTTGTACAAAGTTTTATTTTCAAAAAACCACTCCCATATTTTTCCACATTGAGGATAATACATTACATGTAGCCTAAGCTTTGTATAAGGGATGAATGAGGCGATCCGTTAGCAGAGCTCCTGTTGACAGCGGTGTGGTGCCACCCTGGTGTTGTGAAATAGCCGGGTTATCGCGGACGTGTGACATCGGCCTGATTCACAACACCAGCTGCAGCACACACACCAGTCCATGCGGTGTGAAGACGGAAATTTGCCCTCCAGGTCTTCTTCTTCTGTCCAAGACACTTCTATTTTGACACTTGTGATATGGAAGATTGAATGAATGTGGACCAGGTTTGTCCTTGCAGGAGAGCTTTTGCTTAAAGGGTGAAATAAAGTTAAAACAGCCTGATTATTGTGAATCCTGCACCTTGAATTTAGGACAGTGCACTGGAATATTTAGCTCCAGATGCTAATGGTTACAAATGCAAAGCAGAGTTTCGAGGGAGCTGAAGCAGACACTGCAGCCGGCCGTGACGAAGCAAACACGTCCATCTGTGTGCTCTATGGGCATTTCCTCCATAACCCAGCATCTGCTGAGAGAATCGATGTCACACACACACATCCCTGCTCTCAGAACTCTCTGAGAGAGATTTAAACCCTCCCTGACCGCCCGGACACTTGTACAGTAGGATTGTTTGTGTTACACAACATACATTACATGAATAAGTGTGAGCGAACCAAAACAAAGGCAAAAAAAAAAAAAGTACGTAACGAACTAAAAATGAAAAATACTTCTAAAGCATTTAATAAAATAATAAATTCATTTCAATACATTATTAAAATAAAAAGTTGTATCTGTTAATATAATTTAATGGACCTGAACTAACATGAACTAAGTTCTTACTAACATTAGATGAATAAATACTGTAACAAATGTATTGCTCATTGTTAGTTAATGCATTAATGGGAATTTATTGTGAAGTGTTCCCTTAAAATAAATACTTGGTTGGTGCCTTTGTTACAGTGTAATTGTATACTTAAGTACGGAGTAATATTAAAAAACAACATGTACTTACTATATGGTTAGGTGCATGTAATTATGCATAATTTACTGTTATTAATATAGTAAGTACATGTAAAGTGTAACAAGGACAGTGTAAAATAAAGTGTTACCAATATTTATAACCTCTAATGAAGAGCAATATAAATAAATACAATATTTGAGAGGAATGTATAACTAGAAAAATGTATAATCACTATTGAAATTTGTCTAATTAAATTCCATGCCATTTCCAGACCTGGAAAACAGAATTCCCTAATATTTCCAGGACTGTGAGAACCCTGTATGTATAGTACAGTAATCTGTGTTTGCAACCAAATCTACCAAAGTGAATAATCTCACTGATATTAATATAATAAAGAATATAATCTCCATGAGATGTGCAAATTGATTGCTTGATATTGGATGTCATGAGAGATAAACTGTAATTGTATATTTGATATGGCTTTTAAAAAAAGAATAGCAACTGAGATGTAATAAACTAAAACAGAAAATGCAGGACAAAACAATAACGTCACGTCAAAGTAAAAATGAGGTTTATGATAAAAAATTAAATTGAAACAAAACTGAACTTAATTTTTTTTTATTTCAAATCATGGAAAGAATACAAATATAAGTTGACAAAATAATGGTGGAATGAGGACAATAAAGGAGAGTTGCAAGAAAAGGGTGGGGTGGGGCGTTTCAGTTCATTAGGACCTCCATCTGAACCAGTCTGGCATTGGTATCTCCAGCCATCCGATACGGAATCATTCCCGCAAACGTGATCAGAGCCCGGGCTTGACTGCGCAGCAGCTACAGAGAAATGCACACACACACTTGAGAAGAGCTAATCAGGATTAACATGTATTGTCACAGTGTGTGTCAAATGTCCAGTGAATAATGGTCTCAGGATTAGTTTTATAGTTGAATAAGCAATAACTGTTATCTTAGAGAATACATCTTACAGTGTCTCTGTCCTCTAGGGTACGCTGTGGTCTTCCTGGTGTGCCTGCTGCAGCCCCCTTTAGACGCTTATACTGCGTGAACAGGATATTCATTGTGGCCAGTAGAACCTCGGACAAATTATGTCTGACCTGGAAATATTATGGAGAGAATGTCATGTGAATTAAGGTCTCCTCCATTCTGGCCATTTAAAATGAACACAATTTTTCAAAAAATATAGACTAGATTTTGGTCAACTCAACCAAAAAGGAAAGATTTGAAAACGCATACTAACAACTTGTTAATTTGGGGTCACGTGAAATGGCACAATAACATTTGAGATAACAGCAAGTGGGCAATTTATGCTAATGCAAGATGATCTCTTACCTCATCACTGAAGTTTCTGAAGGCCGCGACTCGCTCCTCAACACTGTCCTGACTTAAGGGAACCAACTTTAGCCTCTCAATAACCTGACACAGAATGGCACAAAAATATAGATTAGTCAGATACCTAGCTCTAGCAGCATGGGCCCCAAGGTCAGCAGGGAGGGGTCTTATTGGCGACTTACATCGTAGGCTCGGTCTATGTGGCCGGCGTGGTACTCATCAAAGAACGTCATGAGGTCCAGAAGCAGGTAGAATGTGCTGTCCACAGACTTCTCCCCAGCTATACCGTTGGTACGGTACCTGTGCTCAAACAAACAAAAGGTGTTCATTGAAACTACAAGACCATAAAACCCATAATGCACCATTTAGATGGAGGCTACTAATGAAAGCCTGTAAAAAAAAGAATGTAATTGTGAGATAAAATAAGAAATAAAGTCACAATTGGCAGATACTATTACAATCACTATTACAAGGAACAAAGTCTAATTGCGATAAATAGTCGTAATTGGGAACTTTTTTTAGCTTCCATAATCTATAGAGGTCTGTGTACAAAATACGTACCTTTCAGCAATAGCCACTGCCATGTTTTTGAGTCGCTCTTTGTTGGACTGGGGCTCGCTGACTTGAGCAATAACTGGACTCAGCAGTTTGTTCATCAGCTCCAGGACCTTATCAGAGTTCTGATGCAGGAAAGAAAAGATGTTTTAGGCACAAAATCATCACTAGACTAATAAAGCCAATGGCACATCACAGCATATCTTACCTTGGCTAACTCGTACAGTTTGACGGCCTCCTCAAACAATCCCTTGTTCTCGGCCTCCGAGGCTACCTTGGTAATGATGGCCCGCGTGTCTCCGGCAAATTTGTCAATCACGCCGGGCTGAAGGGATTCAAACAAGCACTGCTTAGAGCAGAGGACTTTGAATGCACAATGGTGTTGTCAAAATGGCTTTGAGCATGAAAGGCCAGACTGTGTTGTAAAGACCTCCGAGACAAAAGCACATTCTACACAACCCTGCACGGCTGAATGAACCAAATATAAAGCAAAATCAATGTGTGCAGTGCACAATGAGTTACAGAGAAAGAAGTGGCACGTTCGCTGTCTGCTAGTCAGGTGATATAACAACAAAAGCCTCCAACATACCTTTCTGCTTCCATCTTTTTCGAGTCTTCCAAGAAGCATATCAAACTACAGGAAGAGAGTTAAGAATTGACAGAAATTATGTAATGATAACAGCAATTAGTATGCAGAAACTCTTCCTCCAATGAGCTCGTACAGGCTTCTTACCTCCCGACTCTCGATGACTAGCTCGCTGACACAGCGCATGAACATGTTTTCTCCTTGACTGTCCTTCTCATTCCTATGGCCAATCAGAGAACAGCGATTTAGTTTTCACTCGGTGCAGTACAGCAATTATGCCATTTGTAGCACAAAATCACTTTGACCTGCGAATGAACGTGCTCGCTTAGTGATACGCACGGAAACCCAGAGATAAAAGACCTTTAGAAGATCAACTGTTTCCCGTGGCTGCGAGGTCTCTTAAAACAATGGGGCAAGTTAGCATCGAATTCACAGTGTGCATGGAACAGGTTTAATTATTCATAGATCATTCGTGGAAGGTTCTGAGTTATTCATGACACATTAATCTCTTCTCAGAGAGGGATTTCCGCTCAGAATTTTCAGGGAAAAAGTCATGACTTACAGTTCAGCCACTCATCAAACAGGAAACAAGATGATTTCAGGACAGGTTTGGTATAATGAAGTATAGATTTGCTCGATAGCTGTTCAACCTGACTGATTTGAGATCAGCTCTTTCAGTATGTTACCCCCAGATGACCCAATAGCATCAGCTGGGGTTAGGATGACCATTACCGGAGGAAGTAGAAGTACTGTAGAGCCTCTCGTGGGTCAGTGGACTCAAACTTGCGGGTGTAGAGCATAAGCAGCCTGATGAAGTTCAGCCTTCGCACCATTGGAGGATCTCCAGCCTCTTGACTCACTGAGAAGAGACCAAAAACCTCCTTAGAACAGAAACTAGATACAATTTAGAGTTGTCACTCAATGATCACAACTTACAGAGTTGTGCGCTCTGGCCTGATGATTTGAGCAGCAGTTTGAGTTCGTACAGCACCAGAGCTACGTGAACTGCATGGCTGCGCAGACGCTCCACTCGGAAAAGGAACGCTATGGCCGCCTCAAACTGTGCCGTCAGGAAAAGCACCTGGAAGTACAGGAATGGCTGGTGGCTGGCTGAGAAATGGGACTCGCCTGCAGAAAACAATTCAAATAATGCCACACACCTTTATGAACACATTCATGGACATTTGGGATAATCCAAAACCACTTATAAAACAATATAAACCACATATTGGAAATGTGCACATGCAGCCAATAAGGATTTGTAACTTAAGGAATTCGAATGCTTCTTTAAGCGAGTAATAGGTTCCACATAAATCTTCCTCAGCTGTGAAGTGCTTAAATAGGCTGTTTCATTTCCATTTGCATGAGTTGAAATAATCCCCTCTTATTTAAATTGCCATTAAAACTGACGTCTTAAAGCAGCATTGAAAAGACCTGCTGTGACTTTGCATGGAGCGTAGTGGCAGCGCAGCTGGGAGTGAAGGAGTCTTATCAGCAATAGAGGGAGTCTTTAATGTGGTGTACTGCAGGAGTGCTGGAGAGATAAGACTGACTCATCAGGCAGGTGGAAGAAACTAAGCGGATGCCTTTTTAAAACTGGGCGAGGAGAAGTTTAAGCCATGAGAAAACAGCACAATGACATACACTTTTATCTGGGCTAGGCACACTGGCAGAGACTGAATAGGGGGGTTTTGCATACTGACTAACTTCCTAGTCTTTCACATGCCCAATTAAATCTCTTCCTTTAAGACTGGAGTGAATCTAAAAGATAAGTGGGAAGATTTATTGGCTTTATGGAATAATTTGACCTGAGTTTTGCACATTGCCAGAGGCCACTTGATTTATAGAGTTGAGATCCCTCTCCCAATGCATTAAGACATATTGACAACATTTTTGTAACTGTAATATTATAACTAGAGTAGTCTGATTAATCCAGTTTTACAGAAATGGTTAGGGTCCCCTTGTCACTAATAAATTTTGATCAATTTGATCCCAATTTTCATCATTCTTTTTCTCTGAATCTGATCGAATCTAGTTGAAACCTGCCCGTCACAGAACAGCTGTTAAATATTTTTGATGACTGTGGGTCTCACCATAGTCCTCCAGTAGCTGTTTCTGAAGTTGTGCCAGAGTCATTCTGTCCTGAGGCGAGCTGCTACCGTCCTCATCAAAACACACTTGATTCAGCTGGTAGGGACACAGAACACGACTCAAAAACTGGGCAACTAAACCCTCATCAGTAAAAGATAATATACTAACGTACAGCTATAACGTACACACTGATATACGATCAGTGACTATATCTGACCTTGAGCCACAGGTAATCCTCGGTCTTATCGGCCACTTCTCCATGATTGTCGGCGATGTCGCATTTACCGATGAGGCAGTAGACTGCACGCTTGTAGGGGTCTGCGCTGTTCCTCAGCACACGCCGGTAATGAAGTCGTAGTTTATTCTCTGTGGCTGGAGACAAACTGAGAAGAACAATGCAGTTGAGTAAATTTATGAGGAACTATAAAACGGATTTACTGAATTATTCAGGTTTTAAGATAAACTTATGCATGAGATACAAAAAGGGAGCAAGCTGGGTCAAGCATACCAGAGAGAAGTAGTTACCAAAAGCAGAGGAGAAATAGTTCTCTTAGGATGTGATCTAGTTTTTGGGGTGTGCGTATGTGTGTTCTCACCGTCGGTCGGGGCTGTTCATGTACTCCTGAAACCAGATCTTAAAGTCTCCCAGCTGATGCTGTGCCCTGTTCACCACCTGCATGGCGGCAGACAGGTCTCCACAACGCAGGCAGAAATAGATCAGAGCCCACACTGAATGTCCCTCCACCTCGCCGTCCTGTTACACACATGCACGCACAGCAAGGTTTATCCTCGGGTCACACTGCGTCCATTTACCCCCTTTTTACTTTCGAGTCTGAAATAAGCAGCTTATTAGCCCATGCAGGGAGAAACCACTGCTGTTATCTAAACTACGGAAGCCACACTCAGAGCAGTTCGCTCGAGAGTATCTGCAGTGATGGCGTCTAATCTGTATGATGTAGTGCTGCCTGTGCTGTGCGGTGTGGACACGTTTTGCTGCAGTACCTGCATGCCTGGCAGCGGGGTCGGCAGCTTGATGTTTAGGAAGCTGCATACGAGCTGATAAGTGCCAGGTACACCACCCAACTGAGCCTGGTGCAGATTCCCAAAAACAGTGACCATAGTGTAATTTTTATAGCTGCAGAAGAGAGAAACAAGCATTGGGTTAAAAGAATGATTGGTTCACAAACTGAAATCTCTACGGCCTGTAAGCACGCTTTAATCTACACAAGAGCAAAATCAAGCCGATGAAATGTATACAGCATAAAATCGACATTCACAAATTTTCATGAAATTGTTTCATTAATTTCCATGACTTTTCAAGTGATGGACTATGTGGGTGAGAAGTCCCTGATATTTTCAGGTTTTCAAGGACCATAGGAACCCTAAACATACAGTACAATTCAAAAGGCACTTCTTTTATTCAACAAGGATACATTAAATTGATCAAAAGTAACAGTTAAGACATTTATAATGTTACAAAAGATTTCTATTCTAAACAAATTCTGTTCTTTTGAAGTTTCTATTTATCAAAGAATCCGGACAAAAATGGATCACGGTTTTCACTAAAATATTAAACAGCACAACTGTTTTCAACATTGATAATAAGACGCATTTCTTGAGCACCAAATTAGCATATTAGAATTTCTGAAGGATCATGTGACTCTGAAGACTAGAGTAATGATGATAATTCAGCTTTACCATCACAGAAATAAATTACATAAAAAAAAATAATAATAATTAAATTATTTAAAAAAAAGTCTGTGACTTATTTCAAAACCATTTAACATTTAGTGTAACTGCTGAATCGTACAAACAATTTCCACAATAAATTGGAAGTCTTTAATCAGTGTAAACTGTACAATTGTACACTGAAACATTCATTACTTCAATGAGCTCATTGTTTCTTCCTTAAATTATTACATTGTTTAAATTAATATATTCTTAGTTAACTGTGATTTTGTAGATGTACATTTCTGAAATACATATCTTAGACAGTTACCTCTGATAACAGATCACTCTAAATTGTAATGTGGAATTGCAATATGAAACGATGTGTATTGTGAAAAGCGCTATACAAATAAATGTGAATTGAATGAAATGTGCAATTTTTTCAATATTATCTCTCTAATCAAAGAGCAAGCTGCATTTCCTTTCTTTCACCTGTTCTCCAGGAACTGTAGAGCTTGTCTGACGAAGGCCATCTGCATGTCCACAGACACTCGACTCTTCAGAGTGTCCTTTGCCGGCACCAACAAAACGTCTGTCATCTGCTTCACCATGAGCCACATGTCTGAAACGTTCTACAAACACACGCACAAACAACTTTACTATTAATGCAATCGCTTCCTGAAATTTCTGAGATGAAAAGCACAGTTAAGAACACGCATGCAGAAGCCAAATGTGATATACCTTATCATCCAGGCTTTCGGCCACTGATGCACAGAGATCTCCCAGGTTGGGCTGAAGATGTCCATTTACTATCTTCTCATTGAAGATGTAGATCTAAACAAAAGAGGAAAAATGCAAATTGAGAATGATGGTCAAAGACTGACTGCTGTCTAAGGCCAAGCTCTGGGCAGCTGGATCCACTATGATCTGGAGGTGAAATGAAGGACGATGAAAAACAAAACAAACAGGATAAAAATGTTTAGAAGGTCTTCAAAAAAGAGTGCTAAGACTAGAAAGATGACTCCGCAGGCGATGTGGCGACACATGATTAGAGAAAAAAAGACAAAGGAAATAGATGAGAGATCTGATAATAAAAAAGGAGAACAAAGGAGAAGAGAGTGAGAAACGGCCCTCCCCTTTATGGATAGATTGGGAGCTAACCCATCATGCCATCATCCAGCCAATCAATCTTATAGATCAATCGAGCTAGGCTCGCAAAACAAAACACATTTATTCTTGTGTCTAGATCACGGAACAAGAGAAAAGCTAAGCTGAACTAAATGACAAGGTACTCTGAGTAACTATGAGCCACTCGTTTAATTTTCAACATGTCTGCATGATTTATTAGTGATTATATTGCTGTCGGCCAGTTTGTTCTTTCTATGTGATGTTTCAAAATTCTGGAGAGTTAACATTTCTACTGTAAATTATAATGTTTAAATGACTGATTTCATGCTTATAATTATACGCTAAAGCTTTAATACATTTTTATTTTTTTTAATATGTATTAAAATGATTTCTTAAAATATATAACATATATATTTTTATACTTTTTAAATGTATATACATACAAATACATAAATAGAAATAGCAAATTTTAATTTTAATAATTTATAGATACAGTATATTTTATTTTTATTTATCATTATATTTATTTTGTATATGTGTGGCTTTCTACAAACCTGTCGGCTGTAGGCAACTTCCACACTGTCCAGTGCACTGCGTCCTGGAACTGCGACCTCACTCACGAAACTGGGCTGTGGGGCACATAGCAACAGTCGTTAAGGCATAAACAAGGATGTCTACACAACAAGACCGTATTAATATTCTCTACATGTGTAGGTGTGCATATGTGCCTCTAAAAGCGTGGGTTTGACAAGTGCACAAGCTGCGTTTATCTCGCAGAGTTGTTTTAATCTAAATGCAGCGACCAATGTAGCGTGAAGCTATTGTTAAGAACATAACTCACGCTTGAGAGCACACAGCTCAGTACTGTGAATATACAGAGAGACACACACACGAAAACCTTAAATTTTGTACGTGGACATAATTGTATCCAACCCGTTCTAAAGAAAAATAAAATAAAATCACATTTAGAAAGATTTCACATTGATAAAGCATATGGTGGTTTAATTGAAATTATTTTCAAAGACACTCATACACACGCACGTGCACACACACACTCCCTAGTAGCAAATTCCATGAACAGCCTGGCAAGAAAGCCACTGAGGCGTTGTAGTTTGTGTGACTATCTAGCAGGGAGGGGCGACTCAGGCTGGTGGTACAGGGAAGAGTGAGCTCCTGGCATAGGAAGAGAACAGCAGGTCACACATGGAAAATTTAACTGCTGTTTAATAATTAAAGCAGCAGGACAGCAGTCAAAAATCTCCTAGAGCAAAATACACAATATACACACAAACACAACACTCTTCTCAAATCCTTTATAGGACAATAAAAGGAAAGACAAAAGCATACCCTGAGGTTTCGACGATCTCAAAAAGACTGTCACTATTTGCCGTAGACAGACTATTGTTATACTTGAGGACATAAAAGTGAAAATGCATTTTTGGGTATATATTATTCAGAAGAGGAGTGCTTGTCATCTTCAATGTTTGATGTTTTCTACATCCTTTCCTCTTGCTCACCTCTCCATTTTGTGACAGCAGAGATGTGAGCAGTGCTGCCAAAACACCTTTTATTTATGAATAATAGCCTCTAAAAACAACCAGTCATCCCATCTTATTCTCATGATTTTTTCCCCTTCTTGTATGCTGAGAGCATATACAACTCTGTCTATATAAAATATACACACATATGAATATACCCACAGCTAAGAAGAAAAAAAAACATATTTATTGGCAAATAATAATGCTATATAAAATATCAGTATATATATATATATATATATATATATGTATATATATATATATATATATATATATATATATATATATATATATATATATATATATATATATATATATATATAAGCTAACTCTCTCACTCTCCCACTAAAGTTTTTATTAATATGTACTAATATCTAAAATTATAAATCATTTAAAGACGATCAATAAAAAGACAATCAGGTCTAAATGTCCTTGTCTGAAAAGAGCTACTAGAAAAGCTCTTGCCAGATAAGATTTCACTAACACTCAGATCCAGGCCAAACGTAGCCACAGGCTGGCCGTATCACAGCAACAGATCTGAACAAGCTCCTTAGATGCTATAAGAAAACTTGTGCTTCATGAACACGTCAGAACACGTCACATGAGGTGAGTGTGTGATATTATGAATGTGTATAAATATATCATATATATATTATATATATATATATATATATATATATTATATATATATATATATATATATATATATAATACAAGGGAGCTATGTCATATCTGTCCTGTGTGTGTATTGTGTTTTATGTGGCGTGATGTTCCTCAGACCTCCACTTCCTGGCTGAAGTCCAGTGCATCCTCTCCAGCTCCCAGCAGGGTGTGCAACACTCTCTGCTTCACCTGCTCCCACTGCACCAACATAGAGTCTCTGTGGTACTCCTCCGCCAACAGAAATGTCTGCGAGAAGGACAGAACGAGTAAAATCGAGGGGACGAGGTACAAATCACACATGAAAAACAGACTACATGTGATGATAGAGAGCCAAATGAGTGAAACTATGAAGCCTTCAGTGAATATATAGGTTACCCAACATGTGACGCATTAAAAATAGCTAGTGGAGTAAGAAGGGAGCAGCCTGGATCTGGGAAGCATGCTGTGAACAATAAGCGCTAACGGGCACCACTATCTTCACCCCTCCCCCAATCCCACCTCCGAGGGACAAGGAACGAGAGCTGGGCCTGGGGAGACTCAAACTGGGTCTGGCCCGCAAAAGCCTGGATGCGCAGAGGCCTCGCTAATGGAACTGTGCCGCTATCTGGGTCTGTCTTCACGCCTACTACAGATTTAGCCCATACCCTGATTGAATCCGAAGACCTTTCGTCTATTTTTCTCGGTCCCGGCGGATCGACGTGTGATAATTGCAAGCGTTCTAATTAAAAAGGCTTCTGAACTCTGGAGGAAGAGATTTTGGAATCAAGCTTAATGAGGGAGGGAGTGAGATAATATCAGTTCAATGTGCAGAAGTTAATGTGAATCAGGTAAAATTCAGAGAGGAAAAGACGCATAGGGGCTTTTTGTTTTAGGGTGGGAAATAATAGCGCATGGCTTTATAAGCACTTCAGGAACTAACTGTTCTTCAGATGATTTTACTGGGTCAAAAAAGCCATTAATCATCCTGCAGTTTACTCCATTCTCACTTGGGGTCCAAAATGAACACAAAAATAAAATAAAGAAAGAAAACTGACAAAGAAAATTGGCTTTGGAGAGTAGTGTGAATAAAGTACTTGCCAGTTGGACGGTAACTTTATTAGAAACTGCAGTTTATGTCAAATTTTAAGAACTATTGTCTGACACTTGCTGATGTAAGTCACGTGCAAGATTCAAAAACACATAAATGGTCTGCTTAAGAAAACTTCTACTTCTAAAACGTCTAGCCTAATTTCTGCCCAGCTCTCCATGCGGCAACAAATATGTGGAATATTCCTCCCATTAAGCCACAATAATAAAAATATAAGGAATGAGTTGTCATGTTTTTCCAAACAGGTGCCATTATTTTTATTAAATAAATTTAAATCATGCAAAACAGTTTTGGCCTGTAAGAAATATATATATATATCAGCAAAAGTTGTGTCAAAAAGCTTTTGACCCAGTCTGTGATGGACATCAATTTTACTGTAGTGCTTGAGGACCCAAAACTTTCACCAGCGACATTTTGTCACATGCAGGTCATCTGGGTCACTGGTTAACACCTCCTCTTTGGTGAGCAAATTATCCTCTCCGTCTCTTTGCTGACATTCCTCCTCCTGAGAGGTTTGATGACTAGACTGAGAGGATGGATGGATATTGACCTGAGCTCTCTGCTGCTGAGAGATTGATACCGTAATAACAGCTGAAAGGGCCTGTTTTTACCTTGCTGACAGTGGCTGAAGAGGCAATAAGGGGAAAAGGGGATTTGGTCTGAAACCGAAAGAGTGACCCTCGGAAGGAGACGGTTTTAAAGGAGTTGTCAGATGAATAGTGCAGATTCTAAATGTCTGGACAATTCGGGATATAGTTACACTGAGGTTTAATGTTGCTAAAAATCACGTTCCTTTTCTCTCCAATGGACATAAAGGCATAATTTGACCGACTAAGAAAATAAATGAAAAGTAGTGAAGGAAGACACTCACCCTGCGGCGTGATTCCTCGATGGCTGACAGCAGTGCATTGTCTCTCTCGTTCTTGAGAAAGCCCTGGAACAAGAGACACGGCATGGAGGTTAAACGTACTGCAACCTACTTTCCCCTTTTCTGCATGCAGAGCACACGCCCTCTCTCCCTTTCTCTCTCATTCCCTCCATACTTCCTCTAAGACGCAAGCACCACAGGCTAGAGATGGAGAATTGGCATCATTATTGAAATAACTGCTAAAAATGTGCTTAGAATCGACCCTATGCGAGATCGCTCACCCAAAATGGCGGCTCTCGACTGGTCAGAGCTGGTTCAGCAAAGGTTTGGTTCAATACGTTCTTGAGTGTACAAAAAGTACTGTGCATTTAAGACACCCCACATTCGTGCAAACACGTGAACCACAGTTCTACACACAGAAGTTCATGGACGGGTTTGGAAAATGTGGTTGAAACTGCTTGGTTTCCACATATCTAGACTTTTTGGACCAATCTCTATGACACTGTCAAAACCAGAGACAAGCCTGATTTGAATGTTCCCCACTGCAAATCATTAAGCTAACAGCTGCTTATATCTAATTATGGACCATCATCATCTAAAACGTCATCTTTGTTCGATCACAGATGGAAAACGCACACATCAGTAGCCTCCACGGATACACAAGCTACATTTTCTGACTAGATGACGAGTGTGCAGCTCGAACAACCTGTATGGATGCATTACAAGCACTCGTTTTTGATGTACACCAGGGTAACGAACACTCACACACACACCCGCATTCGTTTTGATTAAACACAGAACAGAAAGATCCAGCAGCTGATCCTAAGGACAGAGAAGTCACTGGAATGGCGTGCAACACACACACACACACACACATTGAGTGGGGGCTGGGATAGGGAGTGGTACTGATGGAAGGAGAAAGCTAGTTCTGATGGGTTTGGAGGATCATTAGATCGCTTAAAAAGCCAATATTGAAGGATGGAGAGAAACGTGACCTCTGAACTGGAACCTGCACTCATCTGCTTTTATTATTGTAACATAGATGGAGTTGAAAAAGCATCAAGTACATTTTCCATTGATTTTTACTGAATACGGTAATGTCATAAAAAACATGACACTACATTGATTTTCGAGATGTTTCCTTGACTCCATCATTAAATCCTTGACTCCTCTCTTATCCAAGTGTTAAGTACAGAGGTGAATCCTGACCCCCCCTCCCCCCGATGATTCCTCACTTCTTTCCTCCCCCCTCTGAGATCGCACGACCCCCATCACCCCATCCACACGTTGACTGACAGCTGTAAATGAGGATTGATTTATTCTGATTTGGGGAACGCAACGTCTAAATGACACATCTGAACGAACAAGCCGAGCTAATGGATACAGAGATGGAAAGTGGGTGGGGGTTTAAGGTGTGGGAGCAGCCAACATTTCGTACTTAGCAGCATTATTTCTTGCTCAGTCACTGTGCCTCCAACCGCTAGCTACAGAACAGTGCCCCCTTCAGGAATCCATGCTCTGCATCAAGTACCCAAGACCCACTAACTGACAAAAGGAACATTTTAAATGGATGCATTTGGGTCATGCCTAAACTGAGAACATGCTTAATACATACTGTGATGCGTGTCATTGCATGTGTCATTTTAACCCATTATTAGTCACATCGAATTAAAGTTCTCAGAGGAGATCAGATGTGCAATTTATACCAAAGATTCACATATCTTCTGATGCACGTTTTGAATCATCTGACCACGGTGAAATAAATGCGTGACTAAAGGCTGGCATAAAAGCAGCTAGACAAAGTGCAGATCTCATATGCTGAAAGGGAAGGTTATCATATCCCCTACAATTAAGCACTGTGGATTTCTGGAAGATTCAAAGCACAGCGAATATTGAGCGAGTTTGATAGAGATTAAAATGGTGCATCATTACGGGCAAAAAAACGTCATTACAATATGAAATACATACATACATATATACTCAATAAAGCCATTGTAATGAATGCAACATATAAAATACATACATGTTCATGATGCACACACCTTCTTTTGGATGCATTTATATTTTGAAATCAGGTATAACGCAATGCACTGATATTGACCATCACAGATTGAGAAGTAAAGTGAAAATAGCAGGAGCATATAGCAGAAAATATGACATGGACTGGCATCGAATTCAAGAGATGGACAAAAGACATGCATACATACGCCAACCAAACCCACGGCAGTTGATTTAAACAAAAAGCCCCCTCTATATCTACACATCCCTCTCTTTTTCTTTTCTTTCATTTACTTCAGCACAATAAGCAGTGAAGGAACCCCACCCTAACCCAACCACTTCCTGTGTGACAGACAAGCCTTCATCATCCTCCTCCTCGCCATCTTCATCATCCCTTCGGAGAAGACGATCGTCTCATTTTCCTGGTTAAACCGACTGACTGAGATGCATGTAGTAGCCTATAGCGAGGTGTGTGCATGTGCGTGTAGGTGATACTCACTCATGCTCTGGTTTAACCTGCTGGGAAAGTGCTGCTGGGAGGTGAAACTGTCTAGGAGCGGTGTGCCCGTCCCCTGCTCGTGCTCTCTCCATCTTCTTCGTTCTGTAGAAGCGGACCAGTGCATTTCTGGGGCGTTCCTGACCTCTTTTACCAGAGGCCCACTCTGTCAGCCACATGCACTCTTCTTTACCTCAAGGCGGCCCAGTGGTCTGAACCTAGATATGAGCCACGAGCAGGGTTACAGTGGGCTGCTTTATTGTCGGAGGCGGAGCGTACCAAGTCAGCCCAGAGACACGGGGGGGGGAATCTGAGGAGAAGTCATTATTCAACCTGATCCGTGTGCCTGTTTACCATCAGCCGTCCACCCCTCCTCCTCATCTCTCCTCCAGCATCCCTGCCAGCCTCCTCGTTCACTCTCACTCATTTCTTCCTTTTTTAAACATCTCTGCATCCTTCCTTTTTCCACTTCTGCTAGCGCAATGCAATTATGGTAATGGATCCCCCCCCACACACACACTCTCCTGATGGATTTCGACATCCTGTCCAGAAACTGGGCTAATAATCCTCTTAAGAGTCATGTTTAGTTAATGAACAGAGTGCACTGACCAGAGATCAGACTCCACATGTAGAGCTATTTGCACTTATCCCACACCTACCATTGTGTGCTTAGATAACACACTCTAGTGAGAAGGTATGGTGCAGGAAAGATGGAAGTAAGTTGAAGAGAGAGTTAAAGAAAAAGATGAGATGCATCGCCTGTTTCGGCGCCATTTTGCTCGGGTAAAGCATCTCCTGCTTTCAGTCTGTCATTTAAGGCGTTTGCCTTTTTGACTACAAGACATAGGCACCTAAATCGAGTTTAAATTTTTTTTATTTTATTTAGCTTTTATAAAAGAAACGTGGGTTACAGAAGGCTGCACATTTGCCCACACACACACAAACGCAGAAGGCGAGAGAAAGGCAAGAGACTACGCCTCATCAGCAGCAAGCATTTCCTTTGTCTTCAGGCAGGCAGCTCAGCAGCCTTATGAAGCACGCACAATATACAATTTACACTTTGCCGCCACCTCGCAGGGTCGATGCACATCTGGATATCTCGGCACAATTGTACTGATGCAATTCTGAGCATAGCACCTGCAGCATCTTTGTTTTATTCAGCAGCACGTTTAATGTGATTCTGAACGTCTTTTCAATAGGAGATTGAGACGGCGGCGATACATAATGAGAATGAAGATGATGATAAATGGAAGAGCAGTTACACAAGTTCGACAAAAGGAAGATATTAAATCTCATAGCCCTTAGAGTCAATCAGAGTTGTACTGAAAATGCTAAAGAGATTGTCAGCCACACATACATTCGGGCAGGGAGGGAGGTGAGGAAAGTGCCAGGCAGTAAGTGCACTTCCAGTAAGAGTCGAGCCGCACTCTGGCAGGCCCACCACAAAAATATGTCTGACGAAAAAGACGAGAGTAAGGGGAGGGATAGAGACAGTGGAAAAGAGAAGGAGAGAAGAGATAAGCAGAGGAAAAGATGGGTGGGGGTAGATGGTTTCGAACCTTCAGGAAGCGAAAACCAAGTAGATCATTACAGGACTTGATGAGTCAACAGCCAATTCTCAATGAGCGTCTATAACATTCGAACAGACGAGAATATGTTTATCCTTTATGGAAATAAGTAATTGAGGACATCATCCAATTGCTATTATCAGGACATAATCTGTTAAACGTCTCCCGTACATTTAATGGGTGTGGCTGTGTGATTGTTCAAAAATTCTAAATATCTTTTGATTCTGAAAAACAGTCAAAATCTGTGCACTACGGTTGTGCCTCGTCTTTGACAGCATTGAAAATAGGTCATGAATTTAAAGATAATCACCAGTTTAGATCCATGTTTCCCAATTTATGGAAGCCGTTCAGTAAGACTTAAAGTGTCCTTTCAGTAAGACTTATAGTACCTCTTCATCGACATAAAACCACAAAAGTGCTCTTTTTAACTCATATTATACTGGACATCATTTAGCATTGTCAATAATATTGTTAAGATGCCATTTATAACAATGACTCACTTTAAAACTTAAAACAATCAATACAAGTAGCTTCCTCTGAAACTGAAGCACTTTGAGAAATAAGGAATATATTTTATAACTGAGAAATGCACATAGCAAACCTACTACTGTTTAGAGTCTTTATATTATTTTTTTTAAGACAAATTAACTGAGGGATATTTTAACAGAATTTGTAAAAAAAATTGGAATAACAAAGTAAAACTGACATCTTTCCCAATAATGATCGTCCTTTCGATGAGACGTTAAACCACGGTCCTGACTCTCTGTGGTCACAAAAAATCCCAGGATGTCTTTCGAAGGAGTAGAGGTATAACCCCGTCATCCTGGCCAAATTTGCCAGGATTTGACAAATTTGTCTCCTCTCCACCAATAATCTGGTGTGTGGTGGGCGTTCTTGCACAATATGGCTGCCGTCACATCATCCAGGTGGATGCTGCACATTGGTGGTGGTTGAGGAGATTCCCCCCTTCTATGTAAAGCGCTTTGAGTGCAGAGAAAAGCGCTATATAAATGTAATTAATTATTAATTATTATTATTTGATGATGGATGAAGCCCCAAGAAATGGGCTTTAGTTTATCCCAAATCCACTTCAACATTCAAGTATGTGATGATATATTACTTCCTGTGATTTTGTGTAAATACATTTATGTCACTGGTTTGCAGCATTAAATGTATACACACTGGAAAAGTACAAACATTTTCCACTTATGCAGTAAACATCCCACCAAACAGACTAATTTAAGCTTAGTAGCTCACAATGCTATGAGGTGTGCAGACATGGACAAAAGCCACAAAGAGGTCTCCAACTTTAATTTCATGTGGTTTGCCAGCTCAGTGTTGACTTGACTGCTAATTCCCGGCTCTAGTGAGCTCACTATAATTCACTAAACCTGTAGCATCACAATGCGGTCACCATAAACATCACCCTTCTGTCCCTTTCTGAACCCACATGCTCTATTTGTCTTCAGGTGCTTTGTGTACCAGAACAGAATAACAAACATGGATTGGAAATATGCATGATTTGAATAATCCTCTGGTATCAACAGCATCCACGGGGGGCGTAGTAACCACTGTTAAGTTTCATGAAGTAATAAACATAATTAAAGGCACACTGTGAAGGAATTGTGTTTTTGTCAAACAGCGACCCCTAGAGTCGCTATGGAATACTTGCACTGTCGTAAATACCCCTCCACCCCCCCACCTCCCACCCTGTACACCGGTACCTGCATCGGGCATGGAATAGGCACAGATAGACTCCGAAGACATGATTATTGCAATTTATCATAATAGTTTGCAAATTGTACTCGTTTACACTATTTACAACCTCTACGTTAGGCTTATTTATGTCCTGATAATTATGTGAGATATTAAAAACTGTTCTCATGATAATCGCAAGAATCAACGTCAACAGCGTCGTCTGATATCCCTCAGGACTACGTGATAAATACACCTCACAACACCTGAGTTCAGCTGGCAAACTAGTTCGTGAGGCAAGCTAGGCAATAAAACATAACGCAAAAAAACATGTAAGAGAAACGAGTGTTTTTTTTAGCAAGTCTGTTAACAGCTCTGATAATCGAAAGCTAGCTAGACATATGTGGAAATTATTGGACTGGTCTAATTATCAGCAATAAATGAATGAACAGCATATAAAAAAAACATACTACAAGCAAGCGCAACAACATACAACATAGAATGCAAACAAGTTTACAAATAAGAGATTTATTTACTGGCCACTTCATGCGTTTTCTCAGATCGGATAGCTATCTGATTTATCAAAACAATTCCATTTACACCTGGTCACATAAATGTGTTTTTGCGAAACGGATTTAAATCCGATCTTCAATTCCCGCGCTGTATGCAGATTTAATGGAGTGCACGTCACCGAAAGCAACAGATATGAACAGCATTTTATTGATCATCAGCTAAAATTTCAATATCAAAGACCGCAATAAGAGAGAGCAGTAACAGCCCTGGTAAGATCATTTCATTTCTTTACTTTTAATGATGATGATTGTGTGTTAAGCGTCTGCGACTTACTTTCACTTTGATTTGCGATAGTTTGCACGTTCTCTTGATGACTATGCTCAGTTGCTCATCTGCGGTGATGTGTGTTCCAGTAGCGTCGTCATATCTGTCTATAACATATAGCCTATAACACGCTCTCACACGTTTTTATTTTTAACATTTTTGAGAGGAGTACAATTTACATGTGGTTTCAACAACCAGATGCATTTACACTTGTCCAGTTTCGTCTGGAATGCGGCACAGACCTCCTCCTGAAGTGGTTTGAGCGATCGGATTCAAATCCGTCTTGAATGCGTTTCGGAGGGCATTTACACCTGGTCTTTTCACGATCGGATAGCTATCCCATCTGAGAAAACGCATGAAGTGGCCAGGTGTAAACAGCCCCATGACAAAAACATACGCACGAAAGCAAACGCTGGTTGGCCTCTCACGTCCAAATTTGAGGAAGTGGTGGGGGAAGTGATGTATGCCGTAAAGCAGTCGAATTTTGTAGTTCTTTTTGTGCTTGGGTTACTACCCGAACCCCGAAGTTACATAGTGCCAGTAAAAGCGATACAGACCCCGTCAGGCTATGGCATACGTGTCATTCAACCTATTGTAAGTCGATGTACCATCACAAGGGTCTTGGAAATATATTATGAAGGTTGAAAAGTTTCACAGTGTGCCTTTAAGTTAAAAAATAATTTTTCTTTTTTTTAAACATTTATTTCTTTTGATTTACAAAGGCAGCAGTCAGCAAAAACACTAAACTCTTTATTACGCTGTAATGCTCTTGGCTGTGTAATTTCAATGTTTGTTTGTAAAAGGTTTAAAGAATTACACAATGCATCGCCTGACTCAAGTTGCATTGCCTGACTCAAGTTTTGCCACATCACGCCTCTTGGTCATCATGACTGTCTTACTATTACAGATGAAGCTGAATTCAATTGTAACTCATTGCTACAGCAAAGTCACGCCTTAGCAAACACATATAATCAATTCACACAGCATGAACTATATAATTCCTAAAAGTCACCATCCACAAATTCCCAAATCAAAATAAACAGCAGGAAATGCATGGGGTATGGTACACAGTACACACACAAGAAAAGTTGCACTAAGGAGCAATGAAAATGTACAAAAACATGAATAGCAGGAAAACCTGTTGCCATGAAGATAGACGCATACACATGGACTGTCCAAAACCCATTAGACCCATCCTGTCTCTCAAGCTCTAAAGGCAACAGCATAGTGCTAATTATAAATGGGCTGAGTGTGGAGATTGTTTAAATGTTTATTTGGCTTCTACTGAGGCAGTGATGCGGAATGTCTCATCAAATTATTACCCCAAGTCGATGCAGAGTACATCACTAGGGAAAGCAATAACAAAAACCAAACACTACCAACAAAAAAGTTTCAGGACAGTCAGATTTTTTTAAAGAAATTAATGAATTGCTTCTGTTCAGCAAGGATGCATTCAATTAATCAAAAGTGACAGTAAAGACATTTATAATGTTAAAAGAAAATTGTATTTAAAATAAATGCTGTTCTTTGGAACTTTCTATTCATAAAAGAATATGTCAGACTGTATCATGGTTTCCACAAAAATATTAAGCAGTACAACTGTTTTCAATATTGATAATAATGAGAAAATGCTTCTTGAGCACCAAATCAGCATCGGCCATGTGACAATGAAGTCTGAAGTAAAATTGCTGGCAATAAAAACTATTGATACAATAAAAACTAACTATCTCATGCATACAATTAGCATTAATTTTGAAAAATTACATTTAAAAATGTTTGTTGTAACTGACAAGCTAAATCATTTTTTGATATTATGATCTCTTTTTTTAAAATAGAATCTTTTACATGCACAGCAGATGGTTTCAAATTGAAGCCACTTAAAATAAAGGGAACACATATTACATTAACAATTACAGACTGAAGTTTTTAAAAAATGCATCTGAAAGCACCTTTAAAAGCAAAATCAACTAGGTATCTGATTAAGTTTAACTTACAGACAATACAGCACAGGAATGAGTACAACTTATACAAATATCTTTAAAAAAACTTATCAGACCAGGCTAGCAATTTAGTCATATGATGTCCATGTATATGACAAGCAAACATGTATCAAATGGTGGTGTAAAGCTTGATTTTACTACCCATACATGTTTTAAAATGAGAAAAAGGAGGACAATGACAGACTCAGACTATAAAATATAGAATATAAAATGAGAAATGCTACACTGTTCGCTTCCGACCATATCGAAAGAAAGTAACTTGGTTTTCTATGTAAAAAAACCAAAAAAAACACCACTAAATCTTTGGAAAAACTCAACACAATATTCAAGCAAACTGTACTTTGGCTGGTTTCCACTTATTTGCTGCTCTTAAATGCTTTTCTTTTGAACTTTCTATTTTTCAAAGAATGAAATGAAAAAAAATTATCGTGGTTTCCACAAAAATATTGAGCAGCACTGTTTTAAACATTAATAATCATAAGAAATGCTACTTAAAGGCACAACATGTAATTTAGGCCACTAGAGATCACTTATTCAAAACAAAGGCTTGATGATGCCGTGAATTAGCGTGGATTCAAGGGAGTTGTCGTCTTCACCTCCACCGATGGAGAAGAATCCGACGGACTCGGGCAGAAATCATGTTCATGGATGAGCTATTAAAGTTTGTATTATAGTTACTGTGGTATGAAGCAGGGCTGGAGCGAATGCTAATGAGAGAGACCTGCGATACACACCGGCATTGAGTCAAGCGGTGCTTTTATTATGCTTATGCTGAAAACAATCATACTAAATACATTTGAGAGTGTTGAAAGTTATATTATAATGCGTTCGCTCTGTGGCTGCTATGAGACACTTGGTGCACTTTGCAGTAATCTAGATCGATATTAGAATATCATATTAATAAAAACTGGATGACTTGTGTTGCTAAATGACATGTTAATTTTTAAATATAATGTGTGATGGAGAAAGCTCTCTATGATTATGCCTTGTTAGCCACTTGACAAAATAGTGTTGTCTCTGAGGCATGGTACAAACATTGTAGGCTATTCTAGGTAAATCAAGAAAACAAGTGATTCAAACAATCCCAGGTGAAAAAGACCTGTATGTTTTTAGTACAATACAAATATACTTTAATGCATTTTTAATACATTAAACAGTACGTCTTTTTCACCTGGGATAAGACTAACCGTGTTGAGCTATACATTGTTAGAAACGTTTGGAATAATGCAAGTACACAAGTCAACAAAATATAACATTGTTCTAGTGTTTTTTGGATATTTTAATCAAAAATCTTAGATATTGTGCCTTTAAGCAGATCAACTTAAATTCAAATTAAGGAAATCAGCATAGATTGATTTCTGAAGAATCATGTGAATATTTAAAAATATTAAATTACAAAAACATTTCTAAATTGTAATATTATTTTACAATATTGTTATATATGATGATGTTTGTTATATATTGTTTTACTGATTATTTTTATCAATTAAATGCAGCCTTGGTGAGCATAAGACACTTCGTTAAAAAGCCTTTAAAAATCTTACCGACCCCAAACTTTAGAACTTGGTGTATATAAGTTATTTTAAACTGTAGTGTACATCCAGAAAATTAGAGCACTTTGATATCAACAAATGCTACAGTTTAAACAATTTAAGCAGCAGCTAAATATATGACATAACACAGCTGCATCTCATGAGATGCAATGGGGAGGTATAAAGTATAAACGCAACTATGAACACAGCCTCCCACCCAAACAAAACACCTACTAACCTGAATATCTGTGTCCTTGACTGGCTCAAGAGGCTCAAATGTAGTGGCTGCACTGAGACTTTCAAGACGCTGGGAGATATGGAAGATGTCAAGACCACGAGAGCCCAGGAGGATGGAGCTGAAGTAAAAAAAAATTATGACACCATTTAAAGAGCATGCTTTTTTAAAATTACTTTCCATGAATTGGCATGACTTTTAAATGCATTTGAACACATCAAACTGAAAACTCACGCTTTTACATCAGCTGTGTCTTGAGAGGTTCTGGTGAGAGTGCGGGACCGTAGTCGCTCTCCTGCCTGCTGGATCTCCTGTAGGTTTCGCTCGACATGGGGCAGCTCGGACACGGCCTCGGTCTCTGCTGCGAGCTGTTCTGCCTGCTGCAGGAGTTCCCCGAAGCCCTCAGTATCCATATCCAGCACCTGTTCCACCTGACAGCAAAACAAGAGCAGTATGCCTGTTACACATGGTGATATGCACATCATTTGTATTCAGTATATCAGTTACCAAAGTAACAGTAACACCCAGCAGATTATCAAATACTAGTTCTTGTAATCACTATAATACTGTAAGCTTTATACATTGATAACCCTACAGTTTGAAAGAGACTCCAGGTTCATTTATCATGACTTTACAGTAGTAACTGTGGGATTTCTGTTGAAAATATATATAATTTTCATGATTACTTAGGTAAGTCAGTGACATGATATACATACATTCGCATTTATTCTTTTAGCATAACTGGGACGAATATTCGTGATAGATAGATAGATAGATAGATAGATAGATAGATAGATAGATAGATAGATAGATAGATAACACAATATTAGTACTACATTGAATGAATGTCATGGTTGTTTAGCTTGTGTAATAACTGTAGTCAATAGAAATGACTGTCACTTGCTAGCAAGCTAACTTGACATGAGGTGCTGTCGGTAAACGTGTCCCAAACAGACACCTGTCAAATGCGACTACAATTAACAAGCTATTAAATAGTTAATTAGTTAACGCATATGTAACAACCCACCTCGCTGAATGTGTATTCTTATAGCGGCTATAATACAATGATTTCACTTTAGCCGCTATGCTAAACACATCCCCCCTCGTGAACTCCCGGGTTCCTGTGAGAGCGAGCGCTGATTGGTTCAAACCGTTTTTTCCCAAAAACACCCGCGACTAGAGCCTCGATAGAACTTTATTCAGATGTTTCTGTTTACAAATTACAATACGTTAATATCGGCGAGATCAAGTCATGCACAATTTCTGTAAGATTACTTGGAAATCCATTTCACTGAAACATGACGGTGAAGATACAGAAGTGTCCGATATACTTGATATATCATGGTAAGCCTATATAATGTTTAAAAATCACGGGAGGCCTAATAACATTGTACAATAATAGCATTTAAATATTTAATATAATGTTTTAATAATATAAACTTTATATAATATATAAATTAAATTATATATACATTTGTACAATATAATTATTAATAATAGTAGGCTAGTACTAAATTACAGTAATATTACATTCATATTAAGTCCTTAATTACACCATGAGGGTAAAACATGTTGGCATCTGCCTCATTTAACTGCCTACCAAGTGACAAATGAATGTGTGCCAAAATGCAGAGTATGCTTGGATAAACAGCCTTTGGCATATAAATTAATACAAATAAAATATTTTCCCAACTTGGAAAACTTTTTGTTTTGCTTTAACCCAACAATTGAAAAACATTTATTTTTTCCTCTTCACTATGGTGACTATTTTTCCAGATACGCTCTTTGAACAAACCTAACAGAGCAATGACTGACTCAAACAATGTCAGCTTTAAGTTAAGCCTCCTGCAGTTATCAGCTTCCAAGAGAGATGTGCTCACACATGCCACATTTAACACCAGAAATTTTGGTTTCACATTTTGATGGTCCCTTTGACACATTCTGATGACGAAGTAACATTGCACCTACAGGTCTACTAAATGAGTGTTATAGTCTTACTAAGAGTGTGAAGTAAACTAGTAGGGTTAAAATAAATTGACATGCACTTGTAAAGTTACTCATGTCTTTTGGAGGACCATCACAATAATGAGTTAACAGATATTACTCTAAAGTTGACAGGTAGTTGCAAAGTACCTATACATAATGTGTAAAAGGGACCATCAAAATAAAGTTTAAACAAAATTAACAGTGAGTGGGTCTTAGTGATTGCACTGCCATCTTATGTATTCTAAAACTTGCATTACCAATAAAGCACTTCAATAGCCGGTCAAGAGCATCCCACATTATAAGGTGCATAATGTATATTAGAGTTCACAAAAACAAGAGAGGTATGAAATAAAGCCACACACCAATAACTGCTGACAGTGATATATTGTAGACAACGTACATGGCAGAAAGACTTACAAATGTCTATTAATAAAGAACCGACATCTTATGATAGTCTTATTTTTAGCAATACAAATCAGTGCATCGTTTTCCCTCTTTAGCCTTTAAGTGATTCCACAACATTAAACAGTGAGATTTGGAGAACAACTGGGAGGTCATTTATTTCATAGAAAGACAACATTATGCGACACAAAACGATGACAAATACAGATGAACAGATTCACATTGTTGTAGCAAAACATCACGTTGACCTCCTCATTGACAGCAGCTGGAGCCGCAGGAATTGCCCTTACAGACACAGCCAGAGGCACATTTGCTGCAACCAGACGGGCAGCAGGTACAGCAACCTGTGACAATAGAAGAGAAATAAGTTTAGCCACCTCAGAGAGAGAGAAAAATATAAAAAAAAATTAGTAAACAGTTACAAAGTTCACTTACTCTTCTTGCAGGTTGTACACTGGCAGTTAGTGCACTTGCAGGTGGCACCACAGTTGCAAGTTCCAGCTACAAAAACACATAACATTACAGTTATAACTCCAATTAAACCAATTAAATAAATCTAAAACTACTATCAGATTGTGCTAGAACTAGAAGCATAATTTTCATGTTATTTGAGGCTTTATTAAAGTCCACCTATACACACACTTAAAACACCACAAATATTTTAAAATTAAATAAGCCCTGGTAAAACAATCTGACAAGTAAAATGAGACGTCAGACAACTGCAAGTAGTAACTTGATTCCAAAACTAAATTCAACATAATCGTAAATTGAATGTCTAAAACACTTACTCTTGGCGCAATCACAAGGATCCATTTTTCCTCAAAGTATCTTTAAAGAGCCCGAAAGTCCTTTGGAAGTATCGCTTCACTCGGTCAGTGAATGAGTTGATGTAGAAGGTGCCAGAGAAGTGATCGCGCGCTGCATTTATACAGCTCTGATTGCACACACCGAGTGCAAAAGCCCCCCCGCTTCAGCCTGCACACGGTTAAACATCCTTAATCACACTGGGTGCAAACTATCAGACAATCAGGAGTCATCATTCCCACCCTGTCACATCAATGTGTTGTTTTTACGATTATATAACTACCGTTCCACTCCACTGGCTGAATGTTGATTGCTGTTTGTTTACGTGATTATATAATTAGATGCTTTTGTTTGTTATTTTGGTTTTGGGAGATGGAAAGACCTTGTTTGATAGCAAAAAAGTAGTGTGTTACAATCAAAGAGGTCTATAAAATACCATACTTTGTCATTCTTGCCCAGTCTTTGAGCTTATTTAATGGTTTTAGATTTCTGTGAGAAAGGCAAAGTAATGCGACACCTTTAAATATTAAAGTAAACACGTATAAGAGTCTAAATAAGTTCTATGCCCAACTTAAGGAGATATTGGCCCATAGATGACATTAAAGACACAGATGATGCTCGCCTAGAGGCAATTTTAGATTGTATGAAAGCTTTATTCTCTCCCATAATTGTTTGTCAACAGTTTGTCCTCTCTGCACACGGCACTAAAGTGAAACAAACTGCGTGCGTGTGTGCGACAGCCTCATCACGTGCTCCCTGTGTCTGCACTCGGCGGAGATGCGGGCGAAACCTCAGTAAACAGAAGAATTGATTTGCACTCGTTTACTCTCGTATTTTTCCATTACCAATTATTCATTACAACTGAACTGATGTAACGAGTGCAGAGTGTCTTTGAATTTTGGGGGTGAAGATAAATAATTTAAAGCGTTAAAATGCCAAAAAACGCACGTTTTGAACACTGCTCACTCAACAAGTGCACGTCCCCATACATCTAGTCAAGTCAAGTCAAGTTTATTTATATAGCGCTTTTCACAATACAGATTGTATCAAAGCAGCTTCACAGTATTAAATTAAAATAATACATCAATGCTTGTTTCTAGTGGAAAATGTCCACGTTTGGTAATGCTGATCAATAGTATTGTTGATTGATTAAAGCCAAAGGCAACGCCCCTACATCTATGGGTTATATCGGGACGCCCCTCCCCATAACCCATACAGAAGTCACCTAGATTAAAATGTTGATAATACATAGATTTCCACATATTTAAATGTCTTAAATAAATAGAAGAAAATATTTGTAATACTTATATGCAAATATATTTTGAAATATATTTTGAAAATATATTTAAATATTTGATTTTAGCCCCTTTTTAATATCTATCTATCTATCTATCTATCTATCTATCTATCTATCTATCTATCTATCTATCTATCTATCTATCTATCTATGTTAATACGTTTAGATATTTGCAATATATTTACATCTTAATTTCTAATATTTGTTAATATAGATTAGTTTTCTGTATATGTAGATCTATTTTGAAACATTCAAATATTTAATTAATGTTCCTTTTTATATTTCACATGTGTGCCTCCATATATGTAAATATTTTCATTTTATATACATTTATAAATTAAACAATCAAAATGCCAAAATACATAAAGCAAAGCCTGCAAATGTTTTACCTGCTAGACAACGCTACATATTTAGATAAATAAACTAATCTAATAATCTAATAAACTAGATAAATATAATTTAGGTAGATCTAAATTCAGATGATCTCTCGTATCATTGTTATATATCGGCCAGCCCCAAAACTTGTTAAAGCACTGACGCATTTCGCATTATAGGCATAACATTATGACATTAAGTTCTTATGCTTTATGTAAAAAAAAAAAAAAAAAACCTTAAAGAGATAAAGTCCGTACACGGCTCCAAAAAGTAGAAATTTAGAGTCTGTCAATAAATGTACTTGTTGGACCCGTGGTGTTGCCAACTTTTTTTGCCAAACTGCCAACTTTTATTACGGCCTTTCTTTTAAGTTCTTAAATCAGGACCATAGACTGTGATCAGGACCCTGCGCGTGCTCACTGCACATCCTGCTGGAAACAATCCTCTCCAAGTTATGGGCATCAGTTTGTCCTGTCTGTCAGTAATAGCAGAATACAACACCTGGCAGCGAACAAGCTAGCGGCTGCGGTAAGACACTTCCATTTATTGTAACTCGTATGTTTATTGCAGTAAAGGGAATATAATTATGCACACATTATCGTCTCCAAGCACAGTATGAAGGGTTTCTGCTAATTAGCTACGCAGAGTTAGCAGCACCCCTAGCCAGCGCATAGAGAATACGCTGAGTTGCCTGGATCTGTCTAATATATCGATAGCATGTAAATTTCTTCGTTTTGATTGAAAATGGCGGCGCGTAATTAATATGTTAAAATAGAAGTACAAAGTAAAACCTTTTTTTTTTTTTTAAACATAGTGAGCAGACGTGTACACTTAAAGGATTAGCAGAATAGCATGCTAGCAAAAGTGGCTTGGTAATGCCGTGACAAGCTGCCCACTGTTGCTAGGCAACAGAAGCCCCATCGGGCGAGAAGCACAGTAAGCTGTTTATTCTATTACCCAGAGAGAATGGGTAGTTAGATGGGCTAAAGCCTGAGTATAGTCTCTTGTTGTGGATCATTTCCCCTTTACCCAAAATAGCCTTTTCATTTCATTTATATTAACTTAGTTCTAATTATGTAAAAGTTTTGTTTATTTGACAGTGACAATACCGACATAACATTTTTGAGCTGTAGATTTTAAACATTTAAAAACAATATCAAAACCGGAAAATGTATACAAAACTGAGTAGACTATGTTATATATATATATATATATATATATATATATATATATATATATATATACAGTGAGGAAAATAAGTATTTGAACACCCTGCTATTTTGAAAGTTCTCCCACTTGGAAATCATGGAGGGGTCTGAAATTGTCATCGTAGGTGCATGTCCACTGTGAGAGACATAATCGAAAAAAAAAAAATCCAGAAATCACAATATATGATTTTTTAACTATTTATTTGTATGATACAGCTGCAAATAAGTATTTGAACACCTGTCTATCAGCTAGAATTATGACCCTCAAAGACCTGTTAGTCTGCCTTTAAAATGTCCACCTCCACTCCATTTATTATCCTAAATTAGATGCACCTGTTTGAGGTCGTTAGCTGCATAAAGACACCTGTCCACCCCATACAATCAGTAAGAATCCAACTACTAACATGGCCAAGACCAAAGAGCTGTCCAAAGACACTAGAGACAAAATTGTACACCTCCACAAGGCTGGAAAGGGCTACGGGGAAATTGCCAAGCAGCTTGGTGAAAAAAGGTCCACTGTTGGAGCAATCATTAGAAAATGGAAGAAGCTAAACATGACTGTCAATCTCCCTCGGACTGGGGCTCCATGCAAGATCTCACCTCGTGGGGTCTCAATGATCCTAAGAAAGGTGAGAAATCAGCCCAGAACTACACGGGAGGAGCTGGTCAATGACCTGAAAAGAGCTGGGACCACCGTTTCCAAGGTTACTGTTGGTAATACACTAAGACGTCATGGTTTGAAATCATGCATGGCACGGAAGGTTCCCCTGCTTAAACCAGCACATGTCAAGGCCTGTCTTAAGTTTGCCAATGACCATTTGGCTGATCCAGAGGAGTCATGGGAGAAAGTCATGTGGTCAGATGAGACCAAAATAGAACTTTTTGGTCATAATTCCACTAAACGTGTTTGGAGGAAGAAGAATGATGATGAGTACCATCCCAAGAACACCATCCCTACTGTGAAGCATGGGGGTAGTAGCATCATGCATTGGGGGGGGTTTTCTGCACATGGGACAGGGCGACTGCACTGTATTAAGGAGAGGATGACCGGGGCCATGTATTGCGAGATTTTGGGGAACAACCTCCTTCCCTTAGTTAGAGCATTGAAGATGGGTCGAGGCTGGGTCTTCCAACATGACAATGACCCGAAGCACACAGCCAGGATAACCAAGGAGTGGCTCTGTAAGAAGCATATCAAGGTTCTGGCGTGGCCTAGCCAGTCTCCAGACCTAAACCCAATAGAGAATCTTTGGAGGGAGCTCAAACTCCGTGTTTCTCAGCGACAGCCCAGAAACCTGACTGATCTAGAGAAGATCTGTGTGGAGGAGTGGGCCAAAATCCCTCCTGCAGTGTGTGCAAACCTGGTGAAAAACTACAAGAAACGTTTGACCTACTGTACCAAATATTAACATTGATTTTCTCAGGTGTTCAAATACTTATTTGCAGCTGTATCATACAAATAAATAGTTAAAAAAATCATACATTGTGATTTCTGGATTTTTTTTTTTTGATTATGTCTCTCACAGTGGACATGCACCTACGATGACAATTTCAGACCCCTCCATGATTTCTAAGTGGGAGAACTTGCAAAATAGCAGGGTGTTCAAATACTTATTTTCCTCACTGTATATATATATATATATAATTTCACAATAATGCTTCATTGACTTGCAATCCATGTCGGAGATTCTTGTGGTTTTCTAGTACATGTGTGAATGCTACAGAGTCATTGTTTTAAAGGGATAGTTTGCCCAAAAATGAAAATTCTGTCATCATTTACTCACCCTCAAGTTGTTTCAAACCTGTATGAATTTCTTTTTTCTGCTGAACACAAACGAAGATATTTTGAAGAAAGTCGGTAACCAAACAGTTGATGGACCCCATTGACTTCCATAGTAGGAAAAAAAAATACTATGGAAGTCAATGGGGTCCATCAAATGCTTGGTTACCGACATTTTTCAAAATATCTTCTTTTGTGTTCAGCAGAAAAAATAAATTCATACAGGTTTGAAACAACTTGAGGGTGAGTAAATGATGACAGAATTTTCATTTTTGGGCGAACTATCCCTTTAACATCTGTTTATGATATTTTCACAGGAAGTTTGCATTGGTAACATCTGATTTTGCTGTTGAGCTGTGCCACCATGTTAGTGCCCATCTTCACCCTTAAACTGAACCATAAGATTAACCCTCGAATGGTTGCTATTGGAAAGTACGATGGGATACATCCATGCCTCACTGCAGCCACGCAAGCAGGCAAGGTAAGTGAAAAGTATTATATTAAAAAGTAGAGATGCACCGATGTATCGGCTGATTTTTTAAAATCAATTTAAAACCATCGGCATATCAGCTATAGAATGAAATGCTTATTAATTAACTGAATGCAGGCTCTAAGCTGTATAATGTCTGTTGCATAATCCAATGTTTTTCTCTAGATAAAGTAATTAAATACTTGCTAAAAAAATAATAAAAAAAGCCACTTTTGGACACAAATACTGAATTGAGTTCTCTTTCTCTTCTAATTCACACAAAATTATATCAAAATGCCTGTCTTGGCGAGTATCCTTGTAAACATACTCGGTTATGTCTTAAATGAATGTAAACAGTTGAGAAATAAAACGCTTTTGTACCAGTACATTGGATCCGTGCAGCTTTTAAAGTGACAGCAGCCTAATATTCCTGCTGTGCTGCTGTCTGTGTTTTAATCATACAACAAAAGACATAAAAAATCGCTCACTACTATTGACTAAAACACTTTTGTAACTTTAATAAGAACTAATCTATTTTTATAACAAAAGTTCAAATAAGAGAGAAAGTGACCGTATCTGAATCACCAATAGTTGTTAGTTATAATCGGATTGGCCAGAAAAAATTCTTATTGGTGCATCCCTATTAAAAAGTATTATATATTAAAATGATATCATATTAGATTGAATTACAATATGTTCTATTATATTATATTTCTCATTGTAATAGTTATTCTTCCCTTTGGCATCAATAGCACATTAAAAAATTTACAAAGCACATATTTTGTTCAAGAATATTCATGCTCTTGCCATTGTTGTAGTTGCATTCTTGTTTTTTTTTCTCTGACAAGTGCCAATTTTTTTTCCCTCTGACAGGATTTTTTCTAAGCTTGGTTGGCAGCATAGCCAGCTTTGTTTGTTGTATTTTATTACAATGGACTTCATAGTGCTCATGGCTTTGCCAATCTCTATTTAGCCTTTTTTTTTGTACATTTACACAAGCAGCTCCTTGTGGTCCTAATGACAAGCGGGATTGATTTGATTGGCTATTTTAGTTACAAAGTCTGTGATATTTATTATACAATAAAGGATCTGAACTTGAATACATAAAAATGTTGTAATATGGACACATGTTGTGCCTTGTTGAAAGACTTATTATTATAAATTGTAAATGTAAAATTGACATTGTTAAAGCAAAGTGATTTTAGGACATTTTCAAATGTGTATTTGTAAATAAAATGAAAAAACTATATCTAATACATATTAATCCATTAGGATTTTTACACACGGTACAATCCAGTTTAACTTCTAAACCCATCCAGGTGTTTATCCATAACCCTCACACTCGAGGCCAGAGGCCAGAAGCCCACCGGCTGAGCCAGAGTACCCAGGACTCCGATATCTCACTCCTCAATATCAACCAGGCAGTCAGCTGTCTGACGGCTGGTACTCTGGGACCCAACACCACAGGACACACGCTGCTCGTAGGCTCTCAAACTAACCTGTTGGCCTATGATGTGCATGACAACACCGATGTCTTCTACAAGGAGGTAAGGTTTATATGGTGTGTCTCGTATACATAAAGCTGCAGTGTTTTTTTTTTTAAAGAATGGATTCTTAAAATAAAATGGATTTCTTAAGATATTGATACCAGGTGATTGAATGGTTCTTATCCAAGTAAAACAGAAATGTTTATCACATGCTTGTTATATAACAGGTGACTGATGGGGCCAATGCCATTGTTCTGGGAAAACTAGGAGATATCCAGTCCACCCTTGCCATCATTGGTGGAAACTGTGCCCTGCAAGGCTTTGACTATGAGGGAAATGACCTATTCTGGACAGTAAGATCATTTTTGCGTCCTATATTCAAAATATATTTGAGAAACAAAACTATGAAGGATATTTATAGGTATACCTATTTTTTTAAAGGTCACTGGAGATAATGTACGATCACTTGTGCTTTGTGACTTTACTGCAGATGGCAAGAATGAGGTGAAGCATTATTCTTTTCATTTTCACATCATAATGACAAAATATGTTTGTAAGTTATTATAAAATACTGCTTTCATAAATTGACTACACATCCCATCTTTCCAGCTGCTTGTTGGCTCAGACGACTTTGACATCAGGGTGTTCAGAGAGGATGAACTGGTGACTGAGATGGCTGAAAATGAGGTATGAATTATGACATTTGGTTGATAGTTGGATCATTTTTTTTATATACAGTTATTGCTTTCTGTTTTTTTTCAGACAATCACATCGCTTTGTCACATGCACGGCAGCAGGTTTGGTTATGCTCTGGCCAATGGCACAGTAGGAGTGTATGACCGCACTGCACGCTACTGGAGGATCAAGGTAGTGCATTTTGGTCCATTCAAAATTATATCTGAATCAGCATTCTTTCCTATAGGAAAATGATCATTAATCAACATAAATGAGTAAGAATAATTTTAATTTTTTTTTCTCACAGTCTAAAAATCACGCCATGAGTATCCATGCCTTTGATCTTAATGCTGATGGTGTTGTTGAGCTCATAACTGGGTGGTCCAATGGAAAGGTCAGTCTTTTAGAAATTACACTGAGTGGCTGTTTACACGACACCTTTTTCAACTAAAAACTGAAAACTTTTTATACGTTTTGGCTATCCATTTACACTACAACAGCGTTTTTGGGGGCCTGAAAATGCAATGTTTTGAAAGCTGGTTTAAAAGTGTACGTTTTTGAAAACGATAATGAAAGCGAATTTGTGAAAACAATGTTCAGTCTATAGGCGCGTAGTATTTCTTTACAAAGTGACAACTACTGGCCGGGCATGCATAATACAGCGTTTTTAGTCATTTTCGCAGATCCGTGTCAACAGGGATCATTTTGACAACGTTGTCATCTGTAAACGCAAAGGAAAAACTTTTTTAGTACAGCGTTGTCGTGTAAACGTACCCTCACATTTTACTTACCAAGGTTTTTGCTGTACAAGTAAAAAGAGACGATTCCCTGTGATTCCATGTCTAGATTGATGCTCGCAGTGATCGCACTGGTGAGGTGATCTTCAAGGATAACTTCTCATCCTCTGTGGCTGGGGTTGTTGAGGGAGACTACCGCATGGATGGACAGATTCAGCTTATATGCACCTCTGTGGAGGGAGAGGGTGAGATGACGTACATTTATTGTAAATGCATGTTGCCTTTGAGTATTGGCTCATCATATATATGTGTCATCCTACAGTACGTGGCTATCTGCCTGCCAGTAAGGATATGAAGGGAAACCTAATGGATGCAAGTGTAGAACAAGACCTGATCAGGGAGCTGAGCCAACGTAAACAGAACTTGATGCTGGAATTACGAAACTACGAGGAAAATTCCAAGGTTACACATGCGGTTCTTTAGTTAAAATTTAGTGATTTATGTTGATGTTCAAAATGCAGTTTTTGGTGAGTGAAATTTGTGTGACATAGGCTCTTCCTGGAGTTTCGGAGGGGGAATTTAAGATGGGTGTAATTCCAGCTAACACGCAGCTCCAGACAGCCTTGTCTGTACGAAGAGCCACAGAGAGCCAGAGAGCACACATAGAGCTCAACATCTCCACTCCGAATGGTACAGTTAAACCATCTTAACTCAGTTGCAACACTTTTTTCACCTGCACTACAGATGATCTATTATGGTTTTTTTTTTGTTCAATTATATAGACCTGTCATAAAAGCCACATTCAAATTTGTAAAATCTGTTTGACTTGTACAGAGCACCACGCATAACATGTGGGGGGAAAAAACAAGATATCATTGCCACCATTTAACTAAATTAAAACGAACGAATGAATTCGTACAATGTAGCCACAATTAGAATGAATTAGAACGAATTATTAAAACATGGCCACGGTTTAACTAAAACAAGGAAACAAATTAGCTTAACATGGTCATGATTTACTAAAACAAGGGAACAAATTAGTATGCCCTTAATATACGTTATGTTGTTCCCAAATCCATGCCCTTAATATACGTTTTTTGGGCTCTATCAACATGAAGTTTTAAATGATAATATTATGATATTCTTTTTGCTGCCCTCCTTCAGAAACAATCATTAGAGCCGTGCTGATATTTGCTGAGGGGATTTTTGAAGGTGAGAGTCATGTGGTTCACCCTAGCGCTCAAAATCTCTCTGGCTGTGTCCGTGTCCCCATCATTCCTCCAAAAGACATTCCAGTTGACCTTCACATCAAAGCCTTTGTGGGAGGAAAGACAAGGTACACAAATGTGGAATATCATCATGACAATTGTCAAACTTAATTATTTGGATTACATTTTGAGGATTCATGCAACTACTTATTTTAAGTTTAAAATTAAGGTATTATGAAAAAATATGGTGGAAGAATTTCAAAGAAATCTCATGACCGTGACGATGCATTTTTCTGTTCTCCTTCTCCATTTACTCCAGTACACAGTTCCACGTATTTGAAATCACACGTCAGCTGCCTCGCTTCTCGATGTATGACCTTAGCGTTGACTCCTCAGCCACAGAACCCACAGGAAAAGTCACATTCAACATCAACGACAGACCTCAGAGGGTAAAAGGACACACTCACTCAAAATGGAACTGTGTGTGCATGACGTCACAAAAATTGTGCCGTGTGTTGTTTATCATTGTGCTGATGAAATATGAGGCATGCATCTATGTCTGCAGGTAGTCATGTGGCTAAACCAGAACTTTCTGCTGCCCGAGGGCATTGACAGTCCAGACATCACCTTCACCGCACTGCGTGGAGGAGGTCTCCTGAGAATCAATATGCAGCATAGTGGAGAGGTGCTTTTAGTGTGTGTTTGTCAGTATTTGTGAGCTACTTGCTCAAAAAAATCTCTAACTTAGTTCTTCCTCATCAGATCACATTGAGAACAGATGACATTGATCTGGCTGGAGATCTGGTCCAGTCACTTGCTTCTTTTCTGGCCATTGAAGACTTACAGGCTGAAGCTGACTTCCCTGTCTACTTCAAAGAGCTACGAACCATTCTCACTGAGGTTAGGAAAAGCAACATCACCTTTAAGATAAACATTTTTTGATGTCTTTTAGCGGCAAACATCCTTTTATGTTCGTGTTAGGTGGATGATTTTCACTCAGTGCATCAAAAGCTCACAGCAGCAATGGCAGATCATTCCAACTACGTAAGAAATATGCTGGTGCAGGCGGAAGATGCCAGACTCATGGGTGATTGGTGAGCATCTTAGTTTGATTGATCAGTCCTCTCGCTTTCTCAAAGACATGTACTCACAGAAATGATATTCTGTTTTTTAGGAGAAACATGAAGAAACGCTACATTGAGCTGTATGACCTCAACAGAGATTTGATCAATGAATATAAAATCAGGTCTAATAATCACAACGCCCTCCTCGCACGGCTGAAATCAGTTAACCAGGCCATCCAAAGGGCAGGGAGATTGAGAGGTGGGTGGATTTTACTAAGAGAACACAGTTAATGAGTATTCATAGTTTTCACTTGACATCACACTGTATAGGAATGCCCACCTGGAGGGCAAAACAAGATTTTCCTCCACTGCCCGGCAGTTATTTTTACCAGGTTTATACTGAGTACTAATGTACTAAAACAGTGAGTTTTCCCATATAAAACCTTTTTCAAGTAAAAACTTAATATGAAATGTAGCGTGTTTGCATTCATATTTTGTTTGCCTATATATAGTATGCATCATCAATAAGAAGTATACTGAATTTGATCTTTAAATAAGTATATTAAGCCACATTAAGTGTTTTAGAATGTCCCGCTATTTTTCGTGATTGAAATACTTTGCCTGGTGTTTTATATGGATTACAAGTGCCCCAAACTTGCAGTTTGTTCAAATATCTTTTTTTTTTGAGAGAGAGAGGTCGTCTAAATATTTGTGGTTTGAAACGGATGGAAAATGCACAGGCTTGTGCTGCAGTTCTATAGATGTTTTGCCTTCTAGGTGCCAGTCATATGACTGAAAACTATGAATAGCTTAAGTGGTCTCTCAGCTCATTAGTTGTTTTTTTGGCAATTAATTGTAATCATTGCAATTATTCTTTTCAGTGGGAAAACCCAAAACTCAGGTTATCACTGCCTGTCGAGATGCCATCAAGAACAACAACATCAATGCTCTTTTCAAGATCATGAGAGCAGGGACTACTTCCTCCTGAGGAACATCTGGTCCTAAATGACCTTAAGCAGAAGTCTGGAAGATCAGACCACATTCCTGGGGGAGAACCCCCAAAACAGGCTGGGAAAGTGCCCAGTAGCCTACTGGGAAATGAAAAGGCCTGCATGAGGGGATATATTTTGAATCCTGCCTTCACTGGCTGCAGTTTTGTTTTAGAGGAGTAACTGGGTTGGTCTGTCAATAACTGTAAAGTCTTAGCCAAAACGTGATAGCCAAAGAGACTGTATTTTGTGTACCAAGGCAATGTGTTTGTAAATCGACTGGTTTTATCTGTATTCAAACAGGATATTAAATTATTATATAAATGTATCTGTTTTCATTCAATCTGTGCTGTTAAACGGTTACATCTAGTTTTATTTACCACTATGGAAAAGCGAAAGGGGCAGCAACGGGCCTCTCCTGAATTCATAATTTTCTTGCGCGTTCTCGCTTCCCTGTCCTCGCTCCCGGCTCGCGAGGAGTTGCTGCGCTGGCATCTGGCGCGCGGTGCATCCCAACAAACTTCGAGCTGTCACGTGATCAATGAAATAACTTTTTAAAAAATGTGCAAGAAGTCTTCAGCTTGTAACTTATGTACATTCTTACGAACATAACTGATGCGAACAGAGATGTCTTTAACGTAGCGCATTTCAGCGAGTTGGAAATTTTCTTTCTGAAACATGCACACGCAACAGTCTCGTGTAGCAGCTTTAATAGTGGAAGCAGATGTTTGGATCTGGTTGCAGTGCTGTCTTGTCATAGCTCTCCTGGTACGCCGTCATCTGGGTAAGTTTTGTAAATGTATGTTTGAAACAATGAAAGGCCGTTATAAAGAAAGCTGAACGGGAAAATGTAATTAAAAAAGAAAGCAACTTGAAATGCAGACGCACTATAATAACGATCCTGAAGGGTAACAATTATTTATCACACGAGGCAGTGTTAGTACATTTTAAAAGATTGTAACTAAAATGAAATTGTAGTTATTTAGTGTTATTTCTAAATTTCAAATGTTTAAATTACACAAGTTTGTTTTAAGCTTATAAAATATATGGATGTTGTGACGCGTTTGTTTTTGAATGAATCTTTTAAGCGAACGAATTGTTCGGATGCACAGATTCAAATACGAGTCGCTGTTTTGGGTTTCGAGGCAGAATAAACTCGTTCGTTAACGAACTGAACCAGATCTTGTTCGTTAATAGTATAATAAAGCCAATTGTAGAGCAAACACAGTACAGGGTTGTCATATGAGTGGGGGAAAAAATGCTTAGAAACACTCTTTCGGGAGACTTATAGGCACACAAGTTGGCTTTGGCTGTTTTTAACGAATCAATTGACTAAATGATTCAATAACTCATACTTACAAACTATGTAGTTACAGAATAGACAATTGAGCTAATAATTTTAGTGAACATATTTGAGGAATGAAGTAGTACGTCTCTTAATGCAGGGTTTCTCAAACTCGGTCCTGGAGGGCCACTGTTATGCACAGTTTAGCTCCAACCCTGATCAAACACACCTAGCTGTGAGTTTCTACTGATCCTGAAGACATTGATTAGCTTGCTCAGGTGTGTTTGATCAGGGTTGGAGCTAAACTGTGCAGGACAGTGGCCCTCCCGGACCGAGTTTTAGAAACCCTGTCTTAATGTGTCATTATGTGGTGTTGACGAATTGGATATATTGATATATTCCATATGCATTTTTTTAAACTGACTGATGACTTGGAAAAGCAACTGTATTTACTTAGGTATATTTCTGTGAATAACACATGAAAGAGACACTTAAGCTCTTTCCACAGTTTTAACCTTTTTTTTTTTTTACACTTTGAAGTGCCAGAAAAGATTATTAAGTTCCAAAATTGGTCAGATGTGTTTCCTGTCATAAATTGTTTCTGTATCCTGTTTCATAGAAGTATGCGGTCCTGGCCGTTTATGAAGCATAACTTTAGTCAAGTAATATCCTGTGTCTCCTGTTGTTTGATGACATCCAGGATGCTGTGGTAAGAAGTATTTGTGATGCCTCTCAAATACAGACATATCTTACACAATAGGAAATTGGTTTTACGGACATGTTTTTAAGTATAACTGGAGATTTAGTTATGTGTTTTAAGAGGTTAAACGTAGCATGAAATTTATTTCTAGGAGGAAAAATACAACCTAAATGATGATTTTCAAGCAGTTATCGTGCATTTATTTTAACAGACTTTTGTTTGTACTTTTATTTAGCAGAACCTACTACGGCCGTGAAAAAATCCGAACACTTTAAGAAGAATGTGAGACTTCTACCGAATTTCATGGGAGTATAACAGTAAAACCGGTCACACCATGAGAAGGGTCTATATAAAGGGAGATATACTTTGCTCCCTAATTCTGCTGGTGCTGCTATTTCTGCTGTTATATGCCCATCAAAGTATGACTCCCGTATGGGGGACATTGCACATTCAACATGGGTCCACCAGCTCAAGAACCCTCCTCAGTGGAGCACCAAAGGGACTGGAAATAAAGCCGTTCCCTTCAAAATCTCCAGACATACCTCCTTGCAAGCCTGAGGTTAAGATCAAGCCTAAAGCACAAAGACCATCAAAGGTCAAATCTCAGAAAGTAAAGTCTAAATTTCTCCAACCCTCAACGACAGCAAGTCTGCTACCAACACATGCTTCCTTTGACTTTTACGATTACCTTAGAAAAAAAGACCAACGGGACTTCAAGCTGCTAATCGATCAGCCTACAAAGTGTTCTGGACCAGAAGGAGCGCCCTACATGTTGATCGCCATAAAATCAGTAGCAACGGACTTCGACAAACGTCAGGTCGTTCGACGCACATGGGGACGAGAAGGTGTGTTCCAGAAAGACGTGAACGTCAGGAGAGTTTTTCTTCTCGGTGTACCCCAAAATCAAACAGCGCTTCCATTATGGGACAAACTTTTGGGATATGAGAGCCACACTTTTCACGACATCCTCCTGTGGGACTTTGAAGACACATTCTTCAACTTGACACTAAAAGAAATCCACTTCCTACAGTGGATCAATGTTAGCTGTCCCAAAGCAAAGTTTATTTTTAAGGGTGACGCAGATGTGTACGTGAACATCGACAATATCCTGGAGATGCTTGAGGGTCAAAAGATCAATAAGGATCTTTTTGTCGGCGACATCATTGTCCACGCAAGACCAATTCGCAGGCGCAACAGCAAGTATTTCATCCCCGAGTTTATTTACGGCCAGGGGATCTACCCGTCCTATGCTGGCGGAGGTGGCTTTGTCATGTCGGGATATACCGCATTGAAGCTCCACCTCGCCTGCAAAGAGGTGGAACTCTTCCCCATTGATGATGTCTTTCTGGGCATGTGTCTGCTGAGGATCGACCTTAAGCCGACTCGCCACGAAGGCTTCCGCACCTTTGGAATTGTGAGACCGTCCGCTGCCCCCCACCTCCAGGTCTTTGACCCCTGCTTCTACAGAGAGCTGATGGTGGTGCACAGCTTGACCGTCCCACAGATCTGGCTCATGTGGAACCTTCTGCATGACCCTAACCTTCAGTGTCACAGCAGTCAGGATCCTACGGTTTTCCCTTTTCAATGGAGAGACAAGATGACTGCTAAGAACAAGGCAAAGGAGAAGCTTAGGAACAACGACTATGGGTTAAAAGTGTTTGTGGAGCATTAACTCCTAGAAAATGACTGTACTGTGAAAATAAAACATAAAACGGACAGGGAATATATGACCCTGGACCACAAAACCAGTCAAATGGGTTTTCAAAGTACATTTCAATCAATGTAGATGTATAAATAAGCTTTCCATTGGTTTGTTAGGATAGGACAATATTTGGCCGAGATACAACTATTTGAAAATCTGGAATCTGAGGGTGCAAAAAAATCGAAACATTGAGAAAATCGCCTTTAAAGTAGTCCATTTATGTTCGCGATTGTGCTGCATTCACTCGCAAAAATAAATGTCATATATTTACGGTAGGAAATTTACAAAATATCTTCATGGAACATGATCTTTACTTAATATCCTAATGATTTTTGCCATAAAAGAAAAATCGATAATTTTGACCCATACAATTTATTGTTGGCTATTGCCACAAATATACCCATGCTACTTGTGACTGGTTTTGTCATCCGGGATCACATATGAGGAAAAATATTGTTTTAGTTAAATCGTGGCCACATTGTACTTATTTGTTGGTTTAGTTAAGTCATGGACGTGATTTAAAGTCCACCTGTAGTCAATAATTTTGTCCTTTAGAATTCATCTTTGATCACCAAAATGGCATAAGTTTTTTCCTGTGAAAATATTTATTCATGCCTTAAAATAGCTTGAATGTATCTCTACACACTTGCTTCATTTAGTACATGCGGATACATGAATATGCAAATGAGCCCCGCCCACACTCACTTATAAAGGCTCCTCTACAAGTCAAAGAATCAGAATGGTAATGCGTTTTTTTTATGTATCGCTCTCTACAACATCGGACACATAACGGTAATTGATATGATTAGCCTTTTGCTTGACTACGTTATCAAACAGCTAATGTGTTGCTAACATTACACAAACCATGTTCACGCTAGAGTCAGACACTTCTGAAAATCTTACTTAAACAACTTAGAGCGTCAGTGGAGAAAGGCAAATAGTTCATCATAACATCGTAATATACATCATATACATAATTCACTCGCTATATTGCTAAATGTACACAATTTTTCACATTAACAGAAAAATATACCGGGATAACCTGGCTTCTCGTCTTGAGACTCCCCTGCTTCGCAGCAAAGTTAATGATATGCTAAAGCCCGCCCACACTTGACGTGATTGGTTACGAGGTAGTTTGTGATGTAAGAAACACCAGCCATTTCGAACCGTCTTTCACTGCAGTTTTAAGGAGGAAAAAATCAGCAATGGTGTTGACATGAATTTGCACATGGTTTGTCTTAAAGCATATTAAAAACACCACATAGACATATAAACAACATTTAAAAAAATATTTTCACCACAGGGTTTAACTAAATTAAAATGAGGGAATGAATCAGTACAACATGGCCACAATTTACCTAAAATTATGAAATCAATTAATTCGTGGCCATGATATCTGTTTTTTTTTCACCACGTCGTATGGGCTCTCCATTTATATGACTTCCTTTCTTGATTGTTTTTTGAACATGCTGCTCTTTTTTTCACACAAAGAAAACATCCAATGACCATCAACTGTCCTGCTCCAAAGGTACAACTCATACAGCTATATTCCAAATGCTCTGAAGCCATATGATAGCTTTGTGTGAGATATTTAAGTCATTATTCGCTGAAAATCTCCTGAAGTGATCTGCATTGACACATATCTGAATGTTTCAGGCTTTTGGACCGTTTAAAAAAAAAAGTTAAAATATAAAATCTAAGAAAAAAGGTTCACAAAAGCTTCTGTAGATGATTCTTATATCCAACTCAAACTATTCTCTATTTGTTTTGGAAATTACTGCAGAGTTTTTTCTAAATGATAAAGATGTTGTACAGAAGTGCAAGGGAATCAGACACATTTTGTATGCACAAAATGGACACTAATGTTATGCATTGAAAAGTACTGAGTTATGTAATATAGAACAGACTATTACTGTATGCATATCCTTTATTAGACAAATGGCACCACTTTTTTTTTTCTTTGACTGATTAGTGTGCTGCATTGTTTTGGATGACCTGCTGTCTTTTAGATTTACATTAAACTGAATTGAATGATTCTGAAAGTAGTCCTGTGAACATGAAAATTAAGTGAATAATTTTTTTTAAACAAAAGACAAAAGACGCCTCCATTCTTTCCCCCCATATTTATTACATCCATTCTTTAAATATTTTTGTTGAACACACTGTAACAGTTTTAATGAACAAAATGCAAAATTAGCAGTTAAAAAAAAAATTTATAATGCTTTCAGTAGATTGAACAAGGAAACTAAAATCCAATGGTCACAGCATTGTTGCCCCACTCGGAGCTTTTGACAAACCAGACCATTCCAATTTATACTCCATCAACGCAATGATTATTGCTTTGAAAACATAACAAAAAGAAACAAACAACAACAAAAATTGCCTGATAAATGTTGATCTTCCGTGTACATGTTCCTTAAACCTACAGATTTAAAAATATCTGTGATACAAAACACCACATTGCAATCAATTTAGATACACACTTTTTTTTTAATCGAGGATAAATCCCACTTCCAGAAATGGGTTAAATGTACTGAATCCACAAAAAATAATCACTTTTTGGAGGATGGGGAAGAACATACAATATAGAGGAATACAATACATAGCATTAATATGCGCATTACACTGTATGGAGTTTGTCCATTTCTAATTAAAATCCTCAGGATGATCATTCATTCATTCATTCCGATGCAAAAATAGGATAAAGTCTGAAGAAGAAACAATACAGCCAAAACCCATTTGATGAAAAGCATTCACTTGCTCCTGGCATTTAAAAAAAACATCCACCTGAGTTTGGGCAGGCAATCAGCCCATCAGACCACATTCCCCCCCTCAGTTACAATCCCTAAATGACAATAAAAAGCGGTTGTGTTGTTCCTTATCGACAACGGAGATTCCAATTGTGCATCTAAACAGTTTGCTTAAAGACCTAACCATATTAAAGTGGAACTCCACATCCATTTCAAAAAGTACAAATTGTATTAAGAGAGAAACACCACAACCACTTTTGTGAACTTCAGATCACGAAGGGCAATCTCCATGTTCTGTAACATGTTTGTACGCAGACTGCAATAATCAATTTAAATACACTGAACACATTAAACTAGCGCTTCATGAAAAGAGTTCAATACCCAACGAGTCGTTTTTTTCTTCCTCTAATATTCAGGTACGTTTTCGGAAACAAAAGGACTATAACTATTAATTTAGCTTTACATGCTCAGACATACACAAAGCAGTTCAAACATTTCATTTACAGAGAAAAAAGTCAAGACAGGCTCGGTGGGAGATGAGGCACAATGTTAAAAGCATCTTCCTTGTAAAAGACCAAAAGTTAAGGGTAAAATATATTAAAAACGCCACTGACGGTCTTCCGGCGCAGGTTAATGTAACAGAAAGCTAAATGCCCGAATTAGCCTGAACCACACAGTGCAGAAGCCTGAAGGGAGGTTGGAATGACACCAGAGGTGTGGAGCTTGACAGCCATTGGTGGTTACGCTGCCAGGAAGCAAAGCAATGAACAGTAGTTAGAGGTGAACAAACCATCTACTGAAGTTAAAATGCTCTAGTCATCTCCGAAAGTGGTCAAATGTAGGCTACGCCATCTAGGACAACACTCGAGGGAAGCTGCTATATTGTCCCTCAAGAGCTGGCAAAGGAAACCAGAAACTCTCAGAATGTAAGCAGTCTGGGGAGTTCCAGACATCAGCTGATCTGATACGGTACCGTTAGGGCAACAAAACAATGAATATTCTGCACGCTATTTACAGATCTGTACAGACATGGACACACCGTGCTTGAGAAAACATCACGTCTACTTGCTATGGAAACAACAGCAACAAATCTTGAAGAGAGAGAAAGCTTCAAATAAAAAAAGTTGCTATGCTAAAAACAATTCAGGGACTTAATAGATCAAATCAAAAGGGAATGTTCTTACACTGTGGGTGTTAAAAATGTCAAAGAGCTAACTGTTGTTTCTTCTTTGGCTAATGATTTGGCAATCAGGTGACAAAACAGTTCTGCAGTTAAGACTTTAAGATACTGAACAAGGGAATAGAAATTCACATCTTTCTACTTGGAACAAAATAAAAGGACGCAAACAGAATTGACGGCATGACATCCAGTGGGAAAAAGAAACAGTGATGGGTGGATGGCTTTTCTCTCCGGTCTGGGTTGCAACTAGCTTTGAAATCCAGATTGCACGTCGTCGTCCCCTCCCCCGCCGTTCTTTCTCTCTGAGACTCGCAATTAAAATGTTCCTTAGTGGACAGGAGACAATTATCAAGTAAATTAGGTGTATTTTAGTGCAAATGTTCAAAACTAATGAGCTCATGAACAACAAAACAATAACGGAATCAACACAAGCGGGTGTGGGGTATCGAAATGGGAGGTAATCTGTGCTGCTGACTTGGTATGAAATGGGTTTATGAATCGTTATGTGTGTATGTGAGCCTGCTCATGTGCCACAAGAACATTTTCACAGCACTGGATCCACACTGTGCAAGCTTGTGCTTGTAACCTTCCGTAAATGCATACAAAACACGCTCGTTGAATTTACGCGGCAAAAGTTTGTCCTCATTTGACTTTGTTCTCATCCTCTGCGCATAGGAAAGCAAATGAACTTGAATGCGTGTGCGTTTTGGTTAAAGTGTTTAGCGTGCAGAGGAGAAATCGGTTCAATGTTCGCCCTTTGGTGCGTCTGGTATGGAAATTTAGAAGGTTGGGCAAAAAAAAAAAGAATACACAAATTTGCTTGTGTGAAAATGAATCACCGTGCATCCACAAGTACTATAACAATGATGACGTTGATGCATGTCTGGGTTAAAGCTTTGGGGGCAGAGCCAGGTTTGCATGGTTATCTGAGATTATTAGCAGGCTGAGGGCAGCCTCCATGCTATTATTGAGGAGACCGAATTGAGGGGGGAAGAGTTTAACTCCAGAGAAACTCCCAGCATGTCTTGCTTTAGCTTGTGTGATGGCAGCAGTGAGTGAAGGCACACTCTACTGGTCAGGTCAGAGGCTCTGCAGGGCTGGACGGGCACCGTGGGCATGGCGGATTCCTCAGTGGGCACTGGGTTCGGCACGGGCCAGGCTACTTGGACGAGGCGCTCCGTAGAGAGTCACAGAAGCTATGTGGTTATTCTGCATGACCTGTAACAACAGCAACAGTATGGAGATGAGATCCAATAAGTGCTTAGCTATGTATGAGCTATGGTATATGGTTATCTGCCAATATTATGGACTATGAAAAAGAATATGATTAACCAAACAGTTGATGGACCTTATTGACTTCCATAATATGGAAAAAAATAAAATACTATGGAAGTCAATGGGGGACATCAACTGATTGGTTACTGGCATTCTTCAAAATATCTTCTTTTGTGTTCACTGTTCAGCAGGAGAAAGAAACTCATACAGGTTTAGAACAACTTGAGGGTGAGTAAATGTTTGGGTGAACTATGCATTTAACGGCATCATCCAAAATGTTAATATCAGTACATCCTTAATATAAGCAAATGATACTTTCACTGGACTGTAAACATGAAAACCAAATCTGCCATTTATTTGTAAAATTAATATCTTTATTTATTTTTAAAAGCAACTTTTTATACAGGCTAACTAAGTAAAACAAACAGTACACACAGATGGCCCAGTCACATACCTCAAATATCATTCTCTGCAGTCCAAAACAAAATGTGGAACCAAAAGGGTTGGTGTTGTTTGCAGAGGATGACCTGCAGAGCAGTGCACAATAAATCCATTAATCAGAGCATTATGGGGGGGGGGTGGAGGAGAGATAGAGGAGAGATGTCCTAGACAATGACTAACGTTAGAATTATATTCTCTTGAATTTTGATATGGCCGACACTCAACCAAAGAGACGACGTTCCGATGAACAAATAGCAAGAAGAGGGAAAAGGAGACGGAATACGCAAAATACCGAATTTACATCGGAAAAGCCTTCAAAAGGTGGCGAGAACTCCGCCGGCAGAAGGGCTTCCAATCTGACTTTCAGGTGGCTGTTTTTGGTGGACAGGTGGGTAAATCCAGGCTGGCGTTCATGACTGTTTCAGGAAGCACGGAGGGGAGGGGGAGGGGGAGGGGGAGGGGACGGGATGAGGAGGAGGGAGGGTCAAGCTATGCCTCCGTTCTGTTTGACAATACTTCGAAAGTCAACAAGAAGTGACGTCACCCAACATCGCTTAGAGCAATTATTTTCACTATCGGCCAATTGTCAGGGCCAATTGTATCCTGTCAATCAATAGGAGAAAAAAACGTGTCAGACTGATTACCAGACTGCATACTGTGTGTGAAGAAAATGCCTCCTGTGTTGAATTTAGGACAATAACACTTTTAAATAGCGATGTTAAAGCAGGCTCTATTTGACCCTATGAATCAAGCCAGGGATGCCAGGTCTGAGATTTTTCCTTACACTCGCCTCGCATCCAACAAAGCTTTGTTACTTCTGATAAGAAACAAAGTCTCAGCTTTCAAATTCTGTCCATTTGATCATGAAATTCAAACAATAAATGGTGTTTTGATGCTCTTGAATGTGACATAACAGATCGCTGTAGTGCCCCAGTTCAAGCGGCAGCGCAAATCTTTTCTTCCACTTTAATACAGGTTATAGCACATGAACATGCATAAACATCAAAAGGTATGTTGAGATACAGTACAACTTACTGAATTGCATCATGTCTCATGTAATGGCTCAATCAGTATTTCATTCATGGAAGATGTCAATAAAACAGTTTGTACTGTATATGTGGCCAAAATATACATTTCTCACCTGTGTAGCACAACTGGTTTTTCCATGGGGTGTCCTAGAAGCTCCTGAATCTGATCCCACTGGGTGCAAAGGTTGAAAACACAGTACTCAATTACTTAAAAATGTTTAATTATTTATCACATACAGTACTACATAACATCTAATGCATGTGTATATAATGTGTTACATAAAACACTGTCTATGAACTCACTTTGCTGTAAGTGGTCAGAATGCAGTCCTCACTCTGAGCATCCGCTCCATCTGAAACAGAATTTTAAAGAATGAGACAAACACAAAAGACCACAGAGACTCAACAGAGAATTACGATCTATTGCAGAGAGTCTGATATAGACTAACCTTTTTTAATGACAAGAGGAATCTTGAAATCACACCGATGATATCTGAGATGGGAGTGAGGGGCAATAAAGTGTGTAAATAAAGTGGTATGTGATACTGTAACCACATATTTCTAAAATCATTTCATTTCACTTAAACGAAAATCAATATTCAGTCAATATGTCCAGACTGCAAACCTTCCAGACCTTTTAAACAGCATCGACCAATACAATGCAGCAAAGAAATGAGACTTACATGTTGAAATTGTAATGACCAGGGAAGTTGGTGTGAAGGACAAATTTTTTGACCAGGTGGGTTGAAGAGTCAAAGAGTATATCCTGAAAGATATATAGAGACATAATGCTCAAAGGTCAATGGCTTTATGCAAATTGAACAAACAAAAGCTACACTAACAGCATGCTATGATAAATAGTCATTTAAGTAATCGAGTTATTTAAAGCTAATACTCACCACTCCTAGAATATAATAATTAAAGAAGTAGTCATTACATTTGGACGGGACTTGCTTGTGAGGGGAGGGTGAATGGATCTTCATCTGAGACATAAAAAAAAGGAAAAGATATGTCAGGACAAACAGAGTAAATGTGAAGAGGGAATGTCCGGGTTTATTTCTGAGAATGTAGCTTTGCTCATCTTGAGATTAATCTACAGTGTGTTGTGTATAAATTGGATCGGTCATTACCTTGTCCTCTGACTTGTAGAAGACCTTATGTGGGGAGCCAAGAGCACTCAAAACATCCTGACAAGAATCTCCAAAGTAGATGTTTCTCTCAACAGCCCGCACTTTCGTATCAGCCAACACTCCAGGGCCACATCCTGAGAAAGTGAAGTAACACATACAATGTGACAAAGCAGCGTTCCAAACAGCATATTTGTTTACCAATTCAATTTCCATTAACACTGGACCACTGGATATCACTTATAAACTGGATTACAGCACCAAGATTTTACTTTGGACACCCAACGCAGAACCAAAATCGGTTATGAAAAAAATAAAAATAAACATACACTGCCATTTCAAATGCTTGGGGCCTGTAAGATTTTGTAATCCTATTCTCACCAAGGCTGCATTTATTTGATGAAAAATACTTTAAAAATAGTAAAAATTTGAAATATTATTACATTTTAAAATATTCCTGTGATGGCAAAGTTGAATTTTCAGCAGCCTTCCAACCAGCAGTCTTCAGTGTTACATCATGTTCCTTCAGAAATGATTGTAATATGCTGATCTGGTGTTCAAGAAATATTTCTTATCATCAAAGTTGAAAATAAAATATTTTTGTGGAAACCGTGATAAAAAAATTCAGGATTCTTTGATGAATAGAAATTTCAAAAGAACATTATAAATATTTGCATTGTAAATGCCTTACTGTGACTTTTGATCAATTTAATACATCTTTGCAACAACAACAAAAAAGAACAGATCTTAAATGATGTTTATTAAAGACATTTCTGTTTACTTGTTATGATAAACAATTTTAATCCTGAGCTTGTTTTAATATTAATATTATTTATTAACAGTAAAATAATTTAGTACTTTGCTATCATTTCAATTCATGATTACATAGTTGCAGGTTTTTCTTTGCTGTCTGTGACCCTTCAGACCTATCAGACTCACAACCCTCCAGTTTTGTGTCACAACCCTTCAGCTGAGAACCACTGGACTATTAATAGTAGTTAAAGTCACACAGCACTGATTACCAGGAAAACGACCAAAGAATTGATAATAGAAGCTATATAAACATATTTGTTAAGATCAATACATTTATGATTTTTCCAGCTCTGGTTTATGCTAAAGTGAAATAAATAAACCTATGTTGTCTGTTTATGTTGGTGATGACTAACAATCAAACAATAATCAGCAAAAAAATGTATTTATCTCACAAGCACACATTACTAATGCTAGTTTTCTAAGCACAGCATAGCTTAGGAAATAACATGTCATGGCATGCCTTTAAACACAGAAGCATGGCAAAAACAAGAAACTGTGTTGCCCTCATCAAAACAATACATATTTGTTAATGGCATATTATGATTAATTAAAATACATAGAAATTTGAATGGAATCAAAGTATGGTTTTCTACTAAATGTTTTCTAGTGGTTACAAAGTACAGGATGAGGGCGATGACAAGAGCTGGTGATGAAAAGTTTCCTTTGAGGCATCTAAAAAAATCTCAGTATTGTGCATTCTGGGAGTTCATGAGAATATGAAACTCTTATAAAAAGGTGTGCATGCTTACAATGAATTTAGTCATGTGCATATTTAATAGAACCATTGCGAAATGATTTCTGACATTAGTGAATGAGTTTGGGTTGCTTGTATTACCTGCGGTGAGGAGGCGAAGTTTGAGACCCATGGGTCCCGCCCCATCCCTCATCACCTCCACACTCTCTGCATACACATTACCAAGGAAACAGGCCAGAGGCATCACCGGAGCCCTGCGAAGAAATATATAATTTACAATGATCACTGCTTGTGGAAATGCAACCCATGAGGTTCTCACCAAACTCTTAAACTGAACAATCAAAACTAGACACCCAAGGTAACAGACTAAATGCATATTAATGCTCCCCTTGGGCCACATCAACATTACAAATGGACATAATAAGGTCTGTTAGTAAACACATCCATGCTCAATAGTCTTATGCATATAATCATTCATTAGTGATGGCATTTTTACACATTTTTATCCTCACACAAAGGCCTCAATTTTCCAAACAAATGCACAAATCTTACTTGGTTTCTTGAAGGTTGTTTCCGGAGTAAATGTACATCCGTTTGACAGTGGCCCCATGGGGAATCTGCAGGGAGGCCAAGCCATGGGCAAAGTTAGGCTGTCAAAGCAAAACAGCTAGTAGTAGAATGCAGTGTCTGTGCAGGTGTCTACTCTGGTGAAAATATGCTCGCATCATCATCACAGGATACATTCATACATCAGGCAGGGGTTATTTTATCATTAACTGAAACTAAAACTATTAAAACATCTTTGTTCATTGAAATAAAGCCCATATATATATATATATATATATATATATATATATATATATATATATTACATTAAAAATTTGAACTTTTTTATTTTGGCTTTATTTCAATGCAGAAAAATGTTTTCATAGTTTTAGTTTCAGTTCATGATAAAATAACCCTGGCCCGATGTATGAATTTATCCAAAATACGTTACTATGAAGATGATGTGAGCATCTAAGCACTAAAACTGAACTAAAACTAAATTTACAAAAAAATAAACCTAATTATTAATATTTCAAACTAATTAAAATCTAATAAAAATGTCAAAAGCACATAAAAAATGACTAGAAATTTACTAAAAATAAAATGAAGACTTAAAACATAAAATTACCTAATTAAAAATATAAATACATTATACAGAAACTATAATAGTATATAAATAATACTAACATAACACTGACATTGGTATAATTGCATTACATGCAATAATAGTGTTACTGTATTTATCTTATTTAAAGTACTTTCTTAATAATAAAGTAATATCTCATTCATTTATTATTAGTATTATTTTACTTTATAAGTAATAAAGTAATGCTTAATTTTGTGTCTTATTATTTATTATTATTAGGGCTGTCAATAGATTTAATTGTTTTTTAATTGCAATTAATCACATACTTATCGTGAAATTAAGATCATTTATTTTGTCATTATTTGCTATATCCAGCAAAGTAAACTATCAGATTGAAGATTCTCACAAAACTGCATCCTGGCACCAGGACTGCTAATTATTATTATTAATTTATTTGTAGTTTACTTCGTTAGTAATACAGTAGTGCTTTATTTTTTGCAACCATTCTAAATATTTAGCTTTAAATGTATTTTAAATCACATGTAACAATACAGAAGTCACATTTTTTAAGGCAGTGGGCTATTTTCTACTTGTCTGTGCACAGAACAAATACAAAGCAGAAGGGAGAATAAACACTTAAAAAAATTGAAAATATCATGCTTATTCAGATATATACCAATACCATGTTTCTTGGGATATGTACCAATAGGATTCTTTGAAGCTCCATCTAAATACCATGATGAATATGGTATCCTTCAGAACCATGGTTTTCCATCTAATGGTAATACAACAGAACTTTTTTTTTATAAGAGCATGAACAACACAGGGAGGGAACATAGTCTCACCTCATATTTAGGAGCTTCGCTCCAGGAGTCCAGCTGAAAGGAGAAGGAAAGCCCTCGGAAGTTCAGGTGGAAGAGCTGCTCGGCAGCATTGTAGACTGGAAAGAGAGAACATGAATCCCCCAGCAATCACACACACACACACAACAATGAAGAGTCTGGACAAATAACTAACGCTGAAAATAAATCTCACCTCCTGGATGAGTAGCGCCAAAGGACTGATCGATCTGCTCAATAGTAGGTGCTATTGCCTGAGAGTTAAAATGCACTCCACTGTAATGAACAGAGAAAATGGTAATTTTACATTTCTGTGGCTGACACAGTGGTTAGTGGTAGATCTACAGAGTGTGACATCTACAACATCTAGAAACAAAATGTAATCCGCAACTATTGTGGCAAAACATAAGATCACTTACCAGTATTTCAGTTTCACTTTGCTCAAATCGTACACTTCAATGACCTGAAAAACGATGGAGATATATTTGGAACATAATGTAACGGGTGTAAGAAATAAACCATGCGTGTGCACACACACACAGATGCTGTCTCTCACTTTCAGTCTCTGATTGCAGGCGTCAAACAGCAGTTTAATTCCATCCTGAGTCAAGTTGAGAATGAGGTCGTGGCTGAGTGGCATCTGTTTGGGGAAGAGAAACAGGTCAGATAAAGATACAAAAAAAATCTGTATGATTAACTTCAGTGCACATTGACATTTATAGAAAATAATAGTAATAGCACATCCTTACTTGTTCGCTGTAGAGCACCTGGACATTTTTGATGATTCTGCAGTGTTTCTGTAATATGGAAATGGCCTGGGCCAATGGCATCCCTGGAAACAAATCCAGACAAACAAATAGATTGTCAGGTTTCGGCTCACATGATGATAAAAGAAGTGGAGTCAACAGCTCTAGAAGCTGCTATAGTAAAAATATAATAATTTCATGGTATATAACACAAACATGTAGAGTATGTAAGAAAATAACAGAATATCAGCTTTCTGGAATAGTGGAGTGGTATTGGTCAGGTGCCACTGAGTGTTTTTTTTTTTTTTTTAAATGGTCAAAAAACAACACAGCTCCTAGTACATCCAAAAATGACTTAAATTGAACATTAAAGGTCCATTCACACTAAAAACGATAACTATAACCATGAAGTAGCTACTCGCTCGAACAAAAATATGTCCTCTTACTCTAAAAGAATAGTGGATTCCACACCAAAACTTTAACAATAATGACACAAAGGAACAATATTGTTGGAATCACTTTGAGAGCGATTCTTCCCCCAGCTGATAAACAATAAAATTGTTTTTAAAGTCGACATGAAATGGAAGCTGTGATCTTTTCTTGCTTATTGTGACGTATATACCAGTGAAACGCCTTCTCGAATGAGAAAAAAATAGGTAGCACGGGATTTAATTGGATCATTGGGGTTTGCTATAGTCAGGATCTGGAAGCAAAAACTCCATTCATCACTCCATCCGAACAGAAGAATTCATGGTGAAAAACTACATTACCCACCATTATGCTGTACAGAAAATTCCACCAATCAGCAAGTAGAAACAAGCTAAACATGGAAAAAGAGCTCTTTAGCTCTGCCAATTCCCATTAAGCACTGCAAAAGATGTAACTGAGTCGCCATAAGATCTCAAAATACTTAAATATTTGTGTGTATATATATATATATATATCAATTTTTCTTTTATTAGCTAGTAGTTTTATATTTCTCCACTGCTGTTCGCAATGCTTCATGGGATTGTAGTTCTTTCCCTCACTAAAGCCATTAAGTGCAAAGTCTAGTACCACTGTATTTTTGTCCGATTATCAAATACTTTTTTGTGCTTAAAATCAAAAATTGTAATATTGTGATTCACCACGCCGCTCATTGGCTTAGTTCATGGATTGTAATCCTTTAACAAAGACTTATTTTTTAAATCCCTATGGGAGAAATGAGTGAAAAAAATAAAAACACTTCCAGAACCAATGGCGCTGATGCGTGGGCGGGCACTAATGCACTCTATTGCTGTGATCTCATGTGAGTGACAGGTTGTCTCGCCCTCGCGCCAGTAAACACGTCATCAGAAAAGATGCAAGAGAGAGGGGTTTTTATTTTGGTTACAGATTACAAGGGCACATGAATTTTAAAAATTCACTGATGAGTTCAAAAAAAGAATGATGAGTAATCATGTTTGAATATCTTTGAATAGCATGTACCAGCCCCAGTGAAAAATCTAAAGGGCCAAATAATTCATTCAGTGTAACAGAGACCCTTTTCAGGTCAAGAGAACCTCAGACGTGACCGTGTCAAAAGGCATGTGGTGCAGTTGTGAAATCCAGATGGCAACTGATTAATACAGTCAAATAAAACAGCTTATTTTCAAATAGTAAACATCCTGTCAATAACAATTCAATGTGTGTGCAACATGCAATGTTACTTCAGATTTTGAACTTAGTCCACACTCACCTAATGCGAATTCCCATTGTTCATTTCCCAAAGATCGCTCAGGAACGACCTCCAGATCCAGCATTGGCGGGGAGAAATTGGGGATATCAACGAGGATCTCTGACTGTGCCAGATCTGAATCTTCCCAAAATCTTGAATAATCCACCGTTAAATCAACGAGTCCAACTTTAACGAAGTAGTACGTTTAAAAAGCTCCCACACACTTTAAACACAGTTTGAGTGACACACGACACCCTGACGTCAGATATGTCAAAACACAAGTGAAGCAATCCGGCTATCAACGCATTCCACTGTCACCATACTTATAAATAACACTATAAAACGAATAACAGATACACACGTATAAAAGGTCAATATGACTTAAGCTTAAATAAATTAGACAAGTAAACGGTATGTCAGTCACAGCGAGCTGATGTCAGGAAGGAAGAATTGGTTACAAGTTGCTGCTCTTTTATCAACTTTCTTAAGCATGAATTAATTCAAGGCGTTAATTATCTTATAACTCACATAAATGGAATTAAAGTATTTATAAAACTGATGTCTGCTGTAGAAAAAAACACTTTGATCTGACCTTTGACTTACTCCAGAATCACATAAAACACGTAAGCTGCTATTTATTACAGCGAACGAAGACCGTTTCGTAACCAAACAGTTACATTACATGCATTTAAGCTTTTTATGACCGGTCTATATGACTCGAGACACACACATCAGACTATCAGTGAGTCGTTCGAGCTTCGCCTAACGTTGTTTTCTTTCTTTCCGATGATTCAACAGCAAGCAAACAGATCATCACTTATGACCATCTGTTCATAATAACACGGATTTCTCCGCGTTCGGCCGTTTCGGTTGTTGGAGGCGCCGCACTGTTACATGCAGCTTTATTTTCCGGTGTCTTTGACGTTTAAGATTGGCTTAAGATGATAAAGAAAGAGCCCCTCCGTTCCAAAAACAACTTCCATCCAAAACACCATGATCAGCTGATAATTCAACTTCCGGTGCGAACGACATAGCACTTCCTGGCGGCAATCTCCAAAATAAAAGTCAAATAGCGCAGTTGACGAATCAGATTTTGTGAGTAACACCAATTATGAGAGGTGTACTGTTTAAATTGTTGTATTACATATGTATTACTCTGTGTAATTATATATAGCCGCCGGCCGATGTAATTAAATTAATTCAAGAGAGCTAGTATTTATTAAACTTTATTTTTTAGCTCAACTGACATAGCAGAAAATAAACAAAAGACAACTTATTTTCCACTACAAGTATCTATAAATAAATAAATAAATAAAAAATAACTACATAAAATTATTTAGGCCTTTACCGTGTCTGTACTGTACTGTTGAGAGATAATGGGCAGGGGCAAATACGGATCTCTTTACTTTTTTCTTGTTCATCCCCGTCTAAGGCTAGACCTGACAGCTAAATCCGTCAAACCGAGTCACTGGTCGCACGAAAAGCCACACCATTGAGGACAGTAAATTGAAAAGGTTATAGATTGAGAAAAAAAAAAATCCACCAGATGGCGTCATTTATTGAGTGCTTGCATAATAGTAGGCCTACAAGTGATGATAACACAGAGGTAAACGCTGAAATTGAGCATACCGTCTGTGTTTTATTATTTAGACTCAAAATGTTCACATGAAATGTTCACCTGGTGTCTGACTATTTTGCTTTCATTGAGTTTACATTTGCCTGTGTTTTCTGTGAGTACTCAGTACAGTTTGTACGGTTTTATAAAACGTTTTGTGCCCTGGATGAATGCTTGTTATATAATAATAAAAAATAAAATAATAAAAAACATTTGTTGGGCATATGCATGCAAATAGAATAGAATAATGAAATATAGCATATAATAGAACAGAACACAACAGAATAACGGCAGCATTTAGAAGCTGAAGAGGTCTTATGATCTGAAAAAATGTATAATATAATCAATGTTTGGATGAAAATCGTTATATACGATCCAGATGCACCTCCTTGTGTTGGTCAGTGTTCTTTCATGATAGTTTGTAAATGTAACAAATTGTTTGTTTATTATAAGGAACATGATTTTGTGTGCAAGCAAACCCCATTTAACCCCATATTGTCCCACTGGGCCTTTTCCCGTAATTAGGTAGCTTTGTAAGTAGCATTGGGTGAAAAGGCCTAGTAAACAACAACTGTCCAAACAGAATGAAAGATACATACAACTCTTCTGAAAAGTATGCAATATATTCACATTTGACATAAATTGACTGAAAAGACGGAACAAACTCTGTGAATAATTTGACTTTCTCTGCACCAATAGCCCAGATCAAAACTCCAATTATATTGTTTGTGGAAACATTGTTGGCCCTGATTTTATTTATTGTGTTTGGTAACAAACCTTGCCAGTCTGTTTCACAGGGGTTTTTGTTTGTTTTTATCCTTCAGATGGGAACATGATGAATAAAACAAAAAGTAAGGAATTTTAACACATGTTGCTAACAGTTAAAAATAACAGAAAAAATCTGTGTCTACTTATACAAACAATCTAAAACCACATTTCTCTCCTTGTTTTGAGTCTAGAAGACAGATTCGCTGATTAAAAATTCATGCTGAATGAAAATACCTGGAATAAAATGTTTTAGGAGCAGTCAATAATGATGCAAGATATAATATATGAAAACAAAGCCAATTCATATACTGCAACATGAAACACAAAACAGGGCTTTTCTCTAATTATTATAGCACAATAACACAATATGGAAAGGTTACACATGCTCAAAGAAAACGGCAACACGTCTGTTAGATTACCTCTACAGCAAGCATAAGAAGCAACATTATCGGAGTGGCGTGATGTCGGTGTGTCTGGATTTTTAGTCTAAAACTTTATGAATCACCATCTTTAGAGGGAAAGTACAAACTCAGGAAAAACTTTTAAGTTTATCCACAAAAACCTCCAAACGCATAATGTAATCACAGGCCAGCTGTGTGCACTTGTAAAGTTGTTATAATCCCTCTCGGTCCTATAAACAGGAAAATACATAATATAAAGCATCATGCGTGCATTCACAAATAATACAGTTTCTCCTAACGTCCAGCCAAGTTTTCCTTTTTTGGATATCACTGCTCTTTTATCTATTGTTAGCAAACTGATGAAATCTTTAAATGAGACAATAAAGAAGCTATACGGTAAAAATGGTTTTGTATAGCAGCTGTGGTTGCCAATCTATTACCAAAATTTAGTGAGGATATTACAAGTCATGTCATTAAATTATAATAACAAACCTAAAATCTTTTTAGTTTTAGTCACACTGATAACAGCACAGGTGGTTGGCAGACCACATGATGTCCTAAAGTTCAAAGACACAAAACATGATCAAGACCAGACACACAATAATAAAATAATACAATAAAGATCAAATACACCATAAAACATTTCAATGCACCGAGAAGAACTTTTAAATTAAATAAAAAAAATAGATGATTTCAGGGAATAGGAATACCATTTTCCTCATGAATCTTATATTCCCATTTTATCCAAGGCAATTAGTAGCACTCTTTTGATGATCCAATTTACAAAAAATCTAAAAGATATTGCCCTTTGCACTTTCTATGTAAATTATAAGATAATTCATACTTTTTACTAAAACAATAGTTTATTTTACTATATAGGCTATATCTTTTGGTAAATAAAGTTTTGCAATCAAAATTGCAAACAGTGCAACTAAACAAACATCTACTGTTTAACTTTATAATTACAGATTCATCTGAAATAAAAATGTATACATTTTGGGTAACACTTTAGGTTAGGGTCCAATTCTCACTATTAATAGTTGCACATGCATATGGATATTGGCTGTTTATTAGTACTTATAAAGCACATATTAATGCCCTTATTCTGCATTACCTTATTCTACATCCCTAATACCTAAACGTAACAACTACCTCACTAACTATTAATAACTATAGGCAAAAGTTATAGTTAGTTAAGGGAATTGAACCCTAATCTAAAGTGTGACCAAAAAAGGTTATTTTGGTAATATTTTACAATAAGTCACATTTGTTAACATTAGTTAATGCATTAACATGAACTAACAATGTATTAATATTTTGTTTTGTATTAACCTTTGCTAATGGAATGTTCATATTCATGTGAGTTCATAGTGCATTAACTGATGTTTTGATTTTAAAAACGTATTAGTAAATGTTGAGATTGACATTAACAAATGCTGTTGAAATTTTGTTCATTGTTAGTTCATGTAAACTATAATCTTAACAAATGAAACCTTTTTGTAAAGTGTTACCGTCATTTTCTTTTACATAGCCAGCTTTGTTTTCTTTTCTAGCAACCCAAAGCAACTCCCCAAAAGAGCTCTGTCATGTTTGCTTGTTCTCTCTGTGCGAGCAACTTTCAGCGTTAAGGGTGGACGTGATATTTCAAACATCAGATCAGTGCGTTTATGTATTGGGTGCCCGGAAATTTTTCCAAATAAACACAGCTTGATTCAACTTGGGTGGGCAGACTTATCAACAGACTAATTCTATAAACAAATGAAGGAATAACCGAGCACACCATTGGCTGGTAGGCAGGGGACACGCGGAGAGAGAGAGAGAGAGAGAGACACTCGAGGCTTTCTGCAATGAAATTTTAATTAATGTGGGTGGGCTGAGGGAACACAACGAGTGTTTATCATAGACAATTTATTTTCCAGCGCTAAGTCAACATAAAACAGAAAAAAAAACGGACAACAATTATTTAACATTTAGACTCATGAAGCGGACACACCGGTGGCGATCTCCACAGACTGAAAGTGTCCTCCGAAGTCATGAGTTTATACCACAGCCCAGTGCCGCAGCCCGGCGTGGCTGCATCGGCTCTCAGTCTATCGAATTCCTCCCTAATCTATGTTTACGGTGGCGAAGTTGGAGGCATCATTCCCGCTTTGGGATTCGCGTCCAGTCGGCAGGAGCCTCCACAGAAACCTCCCTACAGCTACATCGCGCTCATCGCCATGGCAATTAAGAACGCGCCGGACAAGCGCGCGACGCTGAGCGGGATCTATCAGTTCATCATGGACCGCTTCCCCTATTACCATGACAACAAGCAGGGCTGGCAGAACTCAATCCGCCACAACCTCTCGCTGAACGACTGCTTTATTAAAGTGCCCAGAGAAAAAGGGCGACCAGGGAAGGGCAGCTACTGGACGCTGGACACCAAATGTCTGGACATGTTCGAGAACGGAAACTACAGGCGGCGAAAGAGAAAGTGCAGGGGTCAGGAGACGGGTGAGACTAAAGTCGCTCACAAGAGAACACGAGCAACGACTTCCAAACTTCACCACAGTACCCATGTGGAGAAAGAGTCAGATTTAAGCAAACAGCAACATGAAAAACATCCTGAAACCGATATAAACGTCCACGAGAAGTTTAACGGCACCCAACCACAAAATAGTGAGGCAAACGTGGGCGCACACGCCTCCGACTCCACGAGAGACTGGTGTTTGGCACCCTCGACCACAGTGGGCGCTAACCCGGGATGCCCGACGCATGAACAGACCAGCACAGTGTCTCTAAACACCCAAACTCGAAAAAACACAGCGCATTTAAGCGCGCAAGAGACGCTGGAACCCGTGAAGAATGACATTGGAAGCGCGCAAAATGGAGACGCCAAATTCAAAGCAATAAATGCGCAGACGCAACCTCGAAAAAACACAGACAAATCGAAGGAGTTTAGCATTGACAGTATTCTGTCGAAAAAGGAGAGCCAGTTCCAGCGGAGGTGCGGGGTTTCTGGAGGAGCGCCGGTTGAGTGTGTGGAGTCGCGCGGTTACGCGCTCACGTCCTCGCTGATCGCACACACGCACCCACATCTGTACCCGCGCGCATTCCCGCTCTGCTCCTACCTGTCTCTCACCTGTCCCGACAAAACGCTGAACTTCAGAGAGAAAACAGGCGAGAAATTATTCTTTTGACGAATCACAGACTGTTTAGCAAATAGTTTTATGCCTAAAAATATTCAATGAATTCAGTCTCATTAACATTCTTATTTTCTTTTTATTATTATTAATTGCAAACAAAACTTTTTAAAACATATATCGAGAATTCAGGATAATATTATTATTATTTCTTCTACTACTATAATTGTTGTCGTCGTCGTTATGGGATTCAACATGGGTGGCCTGTATCTACAGAACAGGCCTATACTGTACACAGTATACTAACAGTAGTTCATTCTATGATGTGTATACAATGATCAAGAACACACTCTTTGCAAACCATCCATACAGATGTCTTTGTAAAATGTTATTGTTTATGTGAGCAAGAGTTTTATATGTTCCTCTCAGTGCTTATGACAGATACTTGACAAATTGCATTGGGCTGTTGTTCTTGTCCTCTCCTCTAACTATAGATACACACAAACTGAAACTTGATTTACTGCTTAAAGACACAGTAATGAAAAGAAAATGAAATTATTTGGTTGTACCCTGGACTTTCAATGAGAGATTTATATTGAGTTAAACAGAGAACTCAATTCTTCAAATAAACATTGAGTATGAGTAAAACTTTGTTGAAATGAATGCCTTCAATTTCCTACACAATATATATATAGATATGTGCTATTAATGCAATAATATGTCTGTATACTATATAAAGGATATAAAGGACTACTTGTTGTTCCAGGACTATGCATAATCCTGAACTGTGAAACTAGTCTACCACATGTATTCCTTGCCACCATATATAGCCATAAGTGGTTTTTGAACTGAAAGGTTTAAGCCTCAGTGAGTGCAAATCAGGAATGCTTGTGGAAATAAATAAGCTTCCCCACATTCGAGCAGAGGAACTCACATCCACAAGCATTTCCTGTGTATAGGATTCTTTTGGTCAGAAGTGTAAATAGAGCGTCATCCATCTGAAGGTTTGTAGAGAGAAAGAGACTACATCTCTCAATCTGCTGCCTCCATCTGTCCTCCTCTTCACAGATGGGCTCCTTAGATGGAGCAGTCTGCAAGGGCTCTGCTGGATCGCAGCCCCATGATCATAGCGGACCACTGCTATCTCTAAGGTGATCTTTAAGAACGTTCTTTCATATTCAGCGGGATTTCATCACGGCATCATTTCCTATACACCTCATAGGATATTAAGTGAATTATGACCTTTACCGATACAGCTTTATTGCATTAAACCCAAATAAGTGGAATAAATAGTTGAATGTATAATTAGCTATTTTTGACATTTAAATTCTCAAACTAAGCACTGATTGTCTCTTTACGTTGCTAAAGATAATTATGCCCTCTAGTGTTATAATGTATTACAATACTCAACCTCAGTTAGGCTACCACACATAGATGGTTAAGTTACCAGTCTATGTTTTATAAAAACATTTTCATTTTCATCTCTGCAAAGATCCTGTGATGTAATACAGACGGACTGCTAAATGTCTAACTGTTGGATATTTGGCTAGACTGGCATTTTTTAGATATTTTGGTAACCGCAAAAACAGTATCACAGAAGGCAAATGTTGTCTCAACAGCTTGAAGCTGACGGACCACAGAGCTGGATGTGAATTTTTAATGACAACATTCTCAGTTTGTGTTCGGTCCGTCTCAAGCATTATATTAAAATAAACACGAGAAGAAAGATTATCTTCCTAGTGTTTAAAGTGTAAAAAATTCTCACTCATTTTCATTTATTTTGACTGGAAATGGAGCACACTTTCTGCGGCCGTAACCACAAGAGCTCTACTGTGAGAGATGCCATTGACTATAAAGCAGTATTTGATAAACAGCAGTTTCCTAGTTAAAAAAAAACACAAACATTTCTGTCACACAAACATATTGTTTAGCTGAATTAAAGTCAAAAATCATTCAGATCCACAAACAGTTGATTCAGACCACAAGTGAAATGATAATGACACACTGCCTTGCAATGATTTTTAATTATTTAAAGAATTATTGTTTGAAACCAGTTGTTTATATATATTATTGTAAACATTATATCAGACAAATTATGTATTTTGGTGTTTATTGTGCCATTAATACATGTCAGTATACAGTACAGTATATATAATTATGATTGTGCCTTTAGAATTATAGTGTTGATGGTTTTACAGTTTAATGTGACATTATAAGCCATGTGCTCAAGGTCCTAAAACTGTGAGGTGCTAGATATTAATGCAATAATATGTCTACAAATATCATTTCAATTGTCAGCTGTTTTCTGTAAAATGCCATGACCACCCCCAATGACAAATTTAGATAAATATAAAGTGAGAAAACTGTAAAAAAACATTTACCTGAAATGATTATGTATACTGATGAATTTATTTATTTAATCATTCATTATTTTATTTTATTTTATTAAAATTTTATTTTATTTTATTAAAATTTTATTTTATTTTATTACATTTTTATTTTATTTTATTACATTTTTATTTTATTTTATTACATTTTTATTTTATTTTATTTTATTTTCACAATGAACCATTTACCAAGAGCCCAGTCATGAAGAGGTCTATCGGCCATGCATGGTTCTAAACTTGGATCTCCTCAAATGACTCATTTGAGACTGAACTGACAAGGCCTGATATATCAGAAAGGGGTCAAATCAAGAATGAGAGAAAGGAGCAATACTGCAGAAGCGTCATCACCCTTGTTTCATGTGCAATCACGTCTCCAAGCAGCACTAAATCAAACCATTTCAAGCCGCCGGCATCAAAAGAGTTTAATCTGTGTGTTTATTATATATTTTCACTCCTAGCGTAAACCAAACTCAGTTGTCCAAATACGCTCTCAACGCCGAGGGAGGGGTGGGGCTCTGATGAAGATTGATGGTCTCTCTGGGAGGAACATTAGCTGCTAATCAAGTTATGTTTCCTGGAGCTCAGTTTTATACATCGCTATTTGCATGCGAAGAGAACAAGATCCATGTTTTCTATCAAGCCTGCTTATGAAACGCACTCAGTCCAAGTCAGAGCTAGCAGGTAGCAGATAGCAGGAGTATAGGAGACACCTTCGTGCATTAACTAATCACTGTTTAATTGGAAAAAACAGACATTTTCTCTTAGCACATTTAAAAGCAATATAAGTTGACCTAAAGTACTGCAAAATTCAAGAAAATAAACGTGAACAAATTCTCAAATAAATAATAGCCCAATAATAACATTTATTATTATTATTATTTTAAATGAATACATAAAGTCAAGTCAAGTCACCTTTATTTATATAGCGCTTTAGACATGTCAAAGCAACTTTACAGTTATAAACAGGAAAATGATTCAGTGATGCAAACAGAGTTCAATTATGCTGTAAAGCTGCTCAAAAGTTTCATTATTTAGCTGAAGTTATTAAAATAAGTTAAATTAAAATAAGTTTCAGCAGAGAAGTACATTAAATGCTAGTGTTCTTCTCATGAGACACACTGTAGGTGATGCAAAAGTGATCCTCATATCAACCAAATTTGCAACTGACACATGAAAAACACAGATGGACACCCACTGCTCTTGAATCAAATGTAAAATTTGCTTTTTGATTTGAAATGATGTCATGAAGTATTCAATGATGATTGTGTGTTTACATATCTTTTCAGATGCCTGACTGAGAAGCTGTAATAGGAGGTTAGCACAATAAATATCTCTCTCACCCGCACATATGGCAGTGCACAGTAATTGACATGATTACTCATGTGACTCATACCGTGAAAATACAATTTTTGAGGGAATAACAAAGAGGCATTTAGAAATAAACTCTCAAGTGTTGTTCTATGGGCCAAACTAAATATTACACATATAACCGTCATCTCATTGGATTATGCACCAGCTGGCTTGGATATGGTCGTTTTCCTCCAGTTTAGCTCACTCAAACCAAGGAATTTAAATTAACTAACAGCTGAATGAACACTTTTTATCGTGATTTTCGCAATAGCCCACCCTTTCCTTGTGCATCATTAAACCTAAACTAAATCAGTAACGTATACATTACTGAGGACCAGCAGTTCAAATGCAGTCTTTCAGGTATTTCCTTGTTTAAATGCACCTGCATTTTTCAACTAACTGAGTGGGTTTTCTGTTTCTGTTTTCTGCGTTTTTTATTTATTATTATGGCACTTGTTTAAAGCTACACTGTGTAGTATTTACTCCTATCTAGCGGTGAAATTGTATATGACTACCAACTGAATATTACCAGAGCCCGTCTACGGAGAGCCTGCCCACTCCCTATTAAGTCCTATTGTACCGAATTTTGGTTGTAGTTCCACCAGAGTTCCACTGGGGGCGATCGCCCATGAGTGCAGAATGAATGGGAGTCTATGGGGCTAGACGGCAAAATGTGTCTCTTTCACCCGATTGCCGTTGAGAAATCTCAGATTTGATTGTAGGTTTTGCAAGTTCAACATGGGTTATAGGTTGAAAGTTGAATGAACGAGTACTTAATTCCTTTTGATTTCTTACAGGTTGAGTTGTTGTTGCCCATAACACGCTAGCATTCTGCTAATGAACGCTGATTGGTCAGTGAAGGACTGATTACGACCAGAGATGCCGCTTGATGGCATCGTGGCATCCGAAGCGGGACTAGAAACAAACAAAACAAAAACTCTTCTAGCACGTGTATTTACCTGTGTCAGCTGTGTTGTCGATGCCTCGAGTGAAAAGAAAGTGCAGAGTGCGAACGCACCAGAGTGAGTGAAGGATTGCTGTTAAGCAGTGTCTCTGGTCGTACGATGTGTATGAAGTCATTGACACTTTAAAAGACTTTTTAAAGCAAATAAGTGACTCTAAAAAATCTAACACCCAGCAATGTGTAATTTCTTTGCATCTCCTTTCGAATACAACATTCAAATTACTAGACAAAAAATTATATCCTGAGAAAAGTGGATTTTGATGTGCATAGACCTCCATTCATTCTGCACTCGTCCTGTGAGCGCCCTCATATGGAATCAGAGTGGAACTGCAACCAGTTCAAAAGCCGGAAGTGTACTGAGAGTGAAACTTCTCGCCTTATTAGACATTCTCTGATATTACTTTCTAGCTCCTCCCATTCCGAAGGCGTTTTAACTCCTACAGTGGCCGTATTATTTCAAATCTGCCGGCAAACGCGAGCAAATCTCCCTCTCGCATTCGTCACGGTGCCACTGCGTGTAAAAACCAAGCGGCAACCTCCCTGTCTCTCTCTTGAAACCAACACGGAAGTGAATTCAACGGCAATTCATCGATCGGCCGCTTGAGGCTGGATGCAGAAGTGAGTCAAATCTGTATCTCCCCCATGTTAAAATGCCCAACTTTACAGCAGAAAAAAACATGTTTACAGCCTGGTGCAAAAAGTGGCTTTGGTCTATATAGCTTATTTTTCCCTTCATGACAACTGTGAGGGGGGTGAATTTTTTTATAACTTATCCGTTTAAATTATATTAAGCCTTAAAATTTCTGCATAATTAAGGGTGTCCACTTTAGAGTGACGGGTGGATTCCCGCTGCTGTGGTCATTAGTCATCATTAGCCGTTTGTCTGCTGTCTGTTAGCCGTCACGTTACCTCAGTTCATTGTCTGACTGTAAAAATAAATAAATTCGGGAGTGACGCGCTGCCAAGATGGCAACGGTCGGCCACGGCCACTTTAGGCTTCAAAAACGGTCTTCAGAAACCTACGGGTGACGTCACGGACACTACGTCCATATTTTTTTACAGTCTATGGTAAAAACGCGAAAGGCGAAGCTTGTATGTCCCTCATTGTCTAATGTATTTTCAAGATGGATGCGCAACATGGCTTCCGCCATTCGAGCGACTTGCTCATATGTATTCTAAATGGCAGATTATACACTTACGAGAATACTTAATTAGTTGAAGTGATTACACATTAATGAGAACGTATAATTTTGAAATAACAATGTGTTTTTTGCTAAAAATCAACTTAAAATATTACACAGGGGTAATCGGCTTTAAAGGGGTCATCGGATGCCCATTTTCCACAAGTTGGTATGATTCTTTAGGGTCTTCATGTAAAGTTTGTAACACATTGGTTAAAATTCCTCAATGGTTGTGTAAAACAACACCCTTTTTACCTCCTCAAAAACAGCTCTGTTCACAGCCTGTTCGGTGCCTGTCTCTTTAAATGATAATGAGCTACTGTTCACCCCACCCCTCTCTTCCATGGGGGTGTGGACACAAGACATGTAAAGTGCTGCCTTGGCAAACAGTATACAAATGGCTGAGGGAAAATGCTAATACGGGACAGTCTCTCAGTGGTCATGGGCGGAGCATGAGCAATATGACATCATATTGCTCAGAAAATCCAAACGGCTTGATTATTGTGAGTGTTTAGGCTTTTTGGGGGTAGAAAAAAAGGAGTGAATGGATTTTTTCAATGTATGGTGGTTGTGTCCACACACTGCAAAGACACATTTATATGCAAACACCATATAAAAGTGAATTTTGCATCCGATGACCCCTTTTAAGGCAGGGTAGGTGATTTGTTCCAGAAACATTTTTTGTTAAGCTGGTTGAAAGTCTCTTCACATCCTGATAGCAATCACTAAGTTAAGTGATCTAAATGTATTTATAGCCTATATATAAAGTCTGTGGAAGGCGTAGGACCATAAAATGTTCGTCCAATCATTGAATTTGGTCAAATACAATGATACGATGTCGTTCCTGCCTGTCAATGTATGTTTTTCCATATCTCTATGTGCACCCTGCTTGAGCAGACATCACACGTCATCAGAGGGTGGGATCTTATGCTTTCAAAGATAGCTCACTAGCTAGCCTCTCCGAAATCTGTCTACCCTATAGCTTTAAGTATGCCAACCTGCTATGCTGAAATATTTACTATAAAGTTATACAGCTTTATTGTCTCATTTGTAGTTTTTATGATGTATTTATTCAGTCAACTGCGCCATCTAGTGGTCTGAAGGAATAATGAACACCCAGCCGGTTGTTATCTAAGAATAAACAGACAAAGTGATCAGGACAAGAGCAAGTCCATGATACTGGATGACATTAAAGGTGCATTGTTTAATATTTAGGAGAGTCTGTAGACAGAAATGCAATATCATATACATAACTATGTTTTCAGTGGTGTATAAAGACCTTACTTAATGAACCATTATGTTTTTATTACCTTAGAATGAGCCATTTCTATCTACATACACCCAGAGCCCGTCTATAGATGGGTTTCCGTTTCTCGAATTACCCATTATCCTCTGCGGCGCGCCGCCATGTTGTGTGTCAAAGCTTTCAGTAAGCCACTGGGAGACACGGCTCATTCACTGTGCTGCATTAATAGAAAGCCAGTTAATATAAAGTATTTTTGACTCTTTTGTGTTGAGATAACGATGACAAATTAAGAAGAAGAAAGTCTCTGGAAGCATACAATTATTTTGTTAGAATGTCCGAGTTAAAATTTTATGTGGTCGCATTTGTGCGAGTGCATGGTCATACACTACTCAGTTAAATTCACGCATGAATTCTCCTGCATTGAACTTGTTTTAGCGCCCGCCAAAGTGAATTTTTGTCCCGCCAAAGTCTTATTTGATCGGTGAGTAATGTAGATGAACTGGGTGCATGTTTAACTGAAAGAACGAGCAGATAGAGAGAGAGCCGGTCGCGCGCGCGCACTCTCTCTCTCTCTCTTCGGAGCCAGGCGAACATGTAAACAAGACTTCACCGTCTCCAAACTAAGCGCTGTCTTGCTCTCTCTCCCTCGTGGAAATGTTAGTCTGGAGCCCTGCATTGACGGTTCACATCGCTGTAGCCAGGCGGCTGATATCTGCACAGCCCTTATTATATGGTACATTTAGACTCAGTGTCAAGACAACACCATCTGGGTAAAACAACAACAACAACAACAACAACACAACGCTCCGAGCTAATTTAGTGTAACTTAGGAGAGAGATGGAGAGCAGAGGCACGGAGCGATGTGCTCGACCAGCTGATGTGGCCACAGAGAAAGTGATGAAGGTGGACAATCGTCAGAGTGTGCTTCTGCCCAGCCAACACCTCTCAAGGGCTGTGTCGATAGTAGCCGCCTGGGTACAGCGATTTGACAGCCGATTATAGCTAGCTAGCGCATTTAGCTAGCCCATCTTGGAAATGATTAGATAAAGTGTCACATCTCCAGAGCACAAAACCTCTAAATGTTCACAAGAGCAGCACTGAACATTAACTCAAGCCAAACGGAGAATAATCGTATGATTTTTATGTTCAGAATAATGCCGATTCAGGGTATTATCATGCTCCGTAACACAAACGCTTGACCCACTTGACACACAAGATGGCGCCGTAAGGAGTTGCGGGAGAAATGTGACGTCATCGGAAACCTATCTATACGGACATTCTCTGATACACCGCGGGTCCCCTTAAATTTAAAATGCGCGGACATGTTTCTACAGTAGCCCTAAACGGACAAACGCGTTTCGTCACTATGTTGTTAGCTAAAGTCAGCGAATAAAACACTGACACAATGATGAACAAGTAACAATAACATTTGCAATAACATATCGTTTTACTGAATAATTAAGTAAATATAATTTCTTAATTTATCTTTGCAAAGACCTCATTGCTTAATTGGCTACTCTCTGCTGTATCTCTTCCTCTCAGCCACTGTAACTTCTGTTGGTTGCAATTCGCTACCTCACCACTAGATGCCGCTAAAAAATTACACAGTGCACCTTGCTAGACCGATTGTTTTGTACGTTGTAATTAAAGTCTTACATTTTTTCTGTTCGAGAAGCCCGTTTAACTCTACGTGACAATAGGGGGAGAAAGACCGCAATTTCCCTCTCAACATAGGCCTATAAGTAAGATGTAAAATAAATTCAACTCTAAGGAATATTTCATATCCACGTTTTTATTTATTTGGTGAGTAGCCTACATGTAGGCCTAACACATACAGTCGACTGTTCATTATCGCGAAATTCATAAAATTCATATATTTTTTTCTTTACACTCAAGTTTGATGATCTTGGCTAATTGATATGAATTAAATCAGAAAAATGCAAAACATAATCAATTCCACTAGTGGTCTCAGCCTTTTGGGCCCACTGTACATGATAAAGATCATTATTATATACAATTAAAACAACTAAAGGAGATGTGTTTCTTCAACTTATTTGGATTACTTATACAATACCATCAACTGAGGATATCAAGTTAAATGTATCATAACTGTACGGACCACTGTGCAACAGAAAGCAGACATTCAGAGGACATTAAATCTGCCATACTATCTGCTGGTGGGATTGTCATGAAGACCTACATGTGTTACACACACTTCTTATAACAAGGGATCTTTTAAAGCAACATAAGCCATCCTCAAAACAATCTTTTCAAGTTCTAAGAGCCAGATGTGCCGGCCAAATGTCTGAATGAAAGTGTCTATGCGTGTCTACTACACATACCCTTACAGTTGTGTGTACTTGTCTGTGAAAGCTCCCAAGACCCATTAGTTTGTGTTTTGTGGCCCTTGTCACAGACCACCCGGCTGTCTGGTTCACACTTAACCTACGGGGAGAAACTTGACTCCAGTTCAGCCTCCCAAAGAGGGTTTGAAAAGTGCACTGGCCTCAGAGGTCCACTCCAACTGACCGACTACAGCAAACTGTCTGTAACCGGCCAGCCAAACATCACACAGACACACTAACACAGAAAGGGATTTAAACAGAGATGCTGAGAGGATGTATATGTGTGTTTATGAGATTCGGTGTTTGAAAATGGGTAGACAGCGATATTAAGGATAAACATAGGACTTATTGTCAGGAAACAGAGCCATTTGTGTCCCATTTTACAACCCCCTTACATGATCTGCACTTCATGCCCCTTAAAATTCAACTCCAAAGCAATTTCAGTTGTACAGGGTTGGTGCAAAACATGTTTTTAAAGAAAAAATGTCATGGGTAATTAATATTTTAATAACCTATTAATATTATAAAATTTTCTACTATATTGTGATTAATTTCACATCAAAATTAAGTGATACTAGGTCTACCAGATTGCTTGATTGTTGATTAAAATGATTTGAATTCCAAACTGCAACAAAACTGAAATCAGCGCTTCAGGGTTAACAACAAATAACTTGGTAAGGCTGTTAACATATAGGATAGGGAGTAATAGTCTTTTGAAAACCCATATTTCTAATCTCATTATTAATTATTAAACTGAAAATTAACATATTTCTATGGAGGGTTATAGCCCTGCCCTGGTACTTTTAGCCTGAGGTTGGAAAATATATGATTTAATGCAGGACACAATGGGTGTGAATGGAAGGCCACTCATCCGCACATTTACAGATTACGAGGGGTGTTCCTCAGGGGTCTGTTCTGGGGTCTCTACTTTTTATTATTATCTATATTAATTATCTTGGTTTTAATTCATTTTAATGCTGATGACACAGTGATTTATTTTAGTGCACCCAAATTACATCAAGCTGTGTCTTTTACAGTCTGCTTTCAAAGGCTTTTCTGCTTGAATTTGATTTTTTCTTTAAAATTCAAAGAAACAAGCAGCAAATCTATTATCAGTTACAGTTACATTCAAGTGGCAGAATACAAGAATCTTGGTTTTGTATTTGATTAATCTTTTTCTATTAATGGCTAAACTCAAGTTAAAGATGGAACAAAAAAAAAAAAACAAAAAAAAAAAGTTTCTGCCACCCAGAGGTGGACAAAGTACACACTTCCTTACTTGAGTGAATGTAGAGATACTACTGGTCTTACTCCATTATAAGTAAAAGTTGTAAAGGCCTATTTCTACTTAAGTAAAAGTACAGAAGTACTCGTTTTTAAAAGTACTTAAGTATCAAAAGTAAAAAGTAAATGTCAATGCATTGTTTACTTACAGTACCTTATGCCTCTGAATCTATGCCTGCCTACCCTCATATCAATATCAAATTTATAACAGTTCCAGTAGTGGGATTGAATGTGAGATTGAATAAGTGCACTCAATAACGTCCACAATGGTTTCAGACGCCCAAATTTGTTCCCTCAAATAGTGCCCTATTTAAAGTTTTTTTGGCCTTTAGTATGAATATGTTAGCCTTACTGTTATCTATAAGTCAGGTTCTGATGTCAATATGACGTCGGGTTTTGACGTCAGTCTGACGTCAATCAGATGTCGGGTTCTGATGTCAATCCGACGTCGGTTTCCGACGTCAACATTCCCAACCAAAATGCAACCCCTGACTGACGTTACTACGTAGGACCTTGACAGAAATGTAGTGGAGTAAAAAGTACGATATTTGTCTTTCAAATGTAGTGAAGCCTAAAGTTTTCAGAAAAAATAATACTCAAGTAAAGTACAGATACTCAAAAAGTGTACTTACAGTACTCAAGTAAATGTACTTTGTTACTGCCACCTTCATGCTAGTTCTTGATTATGGTGATGTTTAGTACAAATTGGCACCTATGTTTCTTTGACATTCTTTATCATGGTGCTCTCAGGTTTAAAACAAATTGTAATTTCAGAACTCATCATTGTGAGCTGTATAATAAAATATGTTGGTCCTCATTATCAGACTAAAGCACCTGTTCATTTATAAATCTATTTTGGGTCTATTGCCATCGTGTCTTTGTTCCCTTGCCAGGACTCTTATGAAAAAGAGATTTTTAATCTCAGAAAGTTTTTAAAGGACAAATAAAATAAATATTTTTTTGTTCATGCAATGGAAGTCAATGGGAACTGAAACTACCGGTTTCGAAAATCACTGTGTCGCGTGTATAAATCATGATAAAAGAAAGAGACAGAAAAAAATGATAATTTCTGGCACAATTAACACAATTTCCTGACAAAAAGAAAGACCAAAAAAAATAAAAATAAAAAATGAAAGAAGAAAGGAAGTAAGAAAGTGAAGAAGGATGTGATCAATCACCAACTGTTGAAGATAAGGAGAGTTTATATTGTTTGATGGGGTCTGGGATTAATTAGCAGTAGAGCTCTCAGTGTGTGACACCAGTGCTTGGCCTTTCACAGCTCATTACTGTGTGTCCAATCAGTGCAGGCCAGTGTGACTGCTGTTTATTTATACACACAGCCAGCCATGGTAGCCATTTGGCAGTTTTCTCCACTGGGGAGCCTTAAACACTCCCACATTGAGCTGAATCTGCACGGACACATTTGGCAACACAAGCCCATACTAAGAAAAAATAAATAAAAATCCTTCACATTAAAAAATATCAATTCCAGATATTTCTTAATTCCTTTCCCTGATTAAAATGTTTTAAACAAAACATGTTTTCTTATGAATATCGGTTTCATTATTATTAATTCAATATATACTGTATATTATTTCTGTTAAAGAGGTTTTCACTTCATACTTTTTTTTTTTTAATGACCCAAAGGATAGAAACAGTACAAGAGAGTTACTTTTCTTTATTATTATTATTATAATAAACACTTTACACATTAGAGACAGGACAACACCTCTCTCGTTGATTTCCAGGTATCTTCAAATAGGAAATTCAGGGCACTTGGGGAAAAATACAATGCAGAACACTGAGCTTACTATAAATGAACATTAATTTATATAGACAGCACAATATCAACAACATCGTCTGAAATGCAATGACTAATTTCTGATACAACCATGCGCCCATGTACAACACATACAGACATCAAATAAATAAATCCCCAACAATCTGACAATCCCTTTAAACCATCCCATATTCCTCATTATTCTGTCAACAAAACAATGTATTTACAAACCAAATATATTAACTTTTGTTTTTTTCCCTCACATGGAGGACATTTGATTCAATACAAGCTCTTGGAGACCCCACTCAGTGGTTGACATTCACCTTCACTGATCTACAGTCAAAGCGGAGGGTTATGATTGCCCTCTATTGGCTTGAAATCTAATTGCACAACAGTGTAAGTTGATGGTAAACAATGTGCATGCATACCATGCGTTAAAGACACAACACTGTACGACATCCAAACAACTGCAGCATGATACTTCTCTTTAACTGACTCTAATACACAACACATCTACTGACAGGGTGCACAAACTTATGAGCGCTAACCCCAGAGTCTCATGGGAGGATGACAGCATGCTGACACAGGTTTGCTCGCTCTAAAATAGGAAGATCACTGCTTACTAAATGACTAAAGGCACTTTAAACAGGGGAAGAGACATGGTTCCAGTGTCCACGTGTGAGGATGTCACAAACACTATTAATACTCAATTTATCCATACAGGAAGAGCACAAAACCAGAGAAGTGCAATAGATGGGAACATATGACAGGAACAGGCCCAGTACAGAATTTTGAATTAAGAAATATTGATATATTAAAACATTGATATATTGAAATACTGATATTGTTAGACTGTATTTTTGTTCATTTTTTGTCACTGAACTTGCTCAATGGACACTTTTAGTACATAAAAGTAGCAGGAAAGATTTAAAGGGAAGAAACTAAGGGAATATTTTAACTGACTGGATCTGAGGATGTGTTTTGCATCATATTCACATCACACAATATGAATTCCGTATAATATATAATGACAGATACTGTGTTTTATGATGCTTGAAAACTGTGAGCCATATTGCTATTCCGGTATAGGTGCATATTTTGACACATTGTTGCATTTTCAACAAAAATGAACCGTTTCCACACTGCAGCTGGACACTGAAGCATCATGGGATTTGGCTGATTTATGCCAACCATTTTAGTTGCATGATTTCTGTAAATGGTGAGAATAGTAGTATGACTTTTTGGTGATGATAGAGGCGAAACTGTGTTGGCATTTGTGGAATACTGGTCATTAGAGATCATGGATGAGCTGATGTAGATGGTAGAGTTTAGATGATTTTGGACATTCACTCTGCAGCCATCTGCTCAATGTGATCACACAGCAGCTTGTTTTGCTCTGAAACGTAATAATAAAAAGTGTGAATCGTATTAATACATACATAGCATTCAAAAGTTTGGGGTCAAGAATGTTTTCAGCAGTGATGCATTCAGTTGTGACAGTAAATATATATATATATATATATATATATATATATATATATATATATATATATATATATATATATATATATATATATATATATATATATAGACACACACACACACACACACACACACAGCGGGGGAAATAAGTATTGAACACGTCATCATTTTTCTCAGTAAATATATTTCCGAAGGTGCTATTGACATGAATTCTGATTATTCTTTTCACTCCTCTATCAGAAATCTTGCGAGGAGCACTGGTTGAGGCAAATTTATGGTGAAATTATTGTCTTTCCACTTCCGTATTATGGCCCCAAAAGTGCTCACTGGACCATTCAGAAGCTTAGAATGGCGCCTATAACCAATGCCATCATTATGTTTTGCAACAATTAGGTTGCGAAGGTCTTGAGACAGCTCTTTGCTTTTACCCATCATGAGATGTGTCTTGTGTGACACCTTGGCAATGAGACCTTTTTGTAGGCCATCATTTGGGACTGAACCAGCTGTTATTAATTTCCACTGACAGGGGGCTGGATTGCTTTTTAATTACTGTAAGTTTTCAGCAGTTGTCTTGGCTTTCCATGCCTTTTTGCGCCTCCCTTTCTTCATGTGTTCAATACTTTTTCCCTGTGTCATTTCACATTATTACACATAACTTAATTTCTGAACTTATTTTTGTTTGTTTCTTTGCATGTATGGCTTACTTGGGTTGTTACCAACATCTGGTGAAAATTTCATGTCAATAGCACCTTTGGAAATATATTTACTGAGAAAATTGATGACGTGTTCAATACTTATTTCCCCCGCTGTATATATATATATATATATATATACAGTGAGGAAAATAAGTATTTGAACACCCTGCTATTTTGCAAGTTCTCCCACTTAGAAATCATGGAGGGGTCTGAAATTGTCATCGTAGGTGCATGTCCACTGTGAGAGACATAATCTAAAAAAAAAAAAATCCAGAAATCACAATGTATGATTTTTTTAACTATTTATTTGTATGATACAGCTGCAAATAAGTATTTGAACACCTGAGAAAATCAATGTTAATATTTGGTACAGTAGCCTTTGTTTGCAATTACAGAGGTCAAACGTTTCCTGTAGTTTTTCACCAGGTTTGCACACACTGCAGGAGGGATTTTGGCCCACTCCTCCACACAGATCTTCTCTAGATCAGTCAGGTTTCTGGGCTGTCGCTGAGAAACACGGAGTTTGAGCTCCCTCCAAAGATTCTCTATTGGGTTTAGGTCTGGAGACTGGCTAGGCCACGCCAGAACCTTGATATGCTTCTTACAGAGCCACTCCTTGGTTATCCTGGCTGTGTGCTTCGGGTCATTGTCATGTTGGAAGACCCAGCCTCGACCCATCTTCAATGCTCTAACTGAGGGAAGGAGGTTGTTCCCCAAAATCTCGCAATACATGGCCCTGGTCATCCTCTCCTTAATACAGTGCAGTCGCCCTGTCCCATGTGCAGAAAAACACCCCCAAAGCATGATGCTACCACCCCCATGCTTCACAGTAGGGATGGTGTTCTTGGGATGGTACTCATCATTCTTCTTCCTCCAAACATGTTTAGTGGAATTATGACCAAAAAGTTCTATTTTGGTCTCATCTGACCACATGACTTTCTCCCATGACTCCTCTGGATCATCCAAATGGTCATTGGCAAACTTAAGACGGGCCTTGACATGTGCTGGTTTAAGCAGGGGAACCTTCCGTGCCATGCATGATTTCAAACCATGACGTCTTAGTGCATTACCAACAGTAACCTTGGAAACGGTGGTCCCAGCTCTTTTCAGGTCATTGACCAGCTCCTCCCGTGTAGTTCTGGGCTGATTTCTCACCTTTCTTAGGATCATTGAGACCCCACGAGGTGAGATCTTGCATGGAGCCCCAGTCCGAGGGAGATTGACAGTCATGTTTAGCTTCTTCCATTTTCTAATGATTGCTCCAACAGTGGACCTTTTTTCACCAAGCTGCTTGGCAATTTCCCCGTAGCCCTTTCCAGCCTTGTGGAGGTGTACAATTTTGTCTCTAGTGTCTTTGGACAGCTCTTTGGTCTTGGCCATGTTAGTAGTTGGATTCTTCCTGATTGTATGGGGTGGACAGGTGTCTTTATGCAGCTAACGAAACAGGTGCATCTAATTTAGGATAATAAATGGAGTGGAGGTGGACATTTTAAAGGCAGACTAACAGGTCTTTGAGGGTCAGAATTCTAGCTGATAGACAGGTGTTCAAATACTTATTTGCAGCTGTATCATACAAATAAATAGTTAAAAAATCATACATTGTGATTTCTGGATTTTTTTTTTAGATTATGTCTCTCACAGTGGACATGCACCTACGATGACAATTTCAGACCCCTCCATGATTTCCAAGTGGGAGAACTTGCAAAATAGCAGGGTGTTCAAATACTTATTTTCCTCACTGTATATATCTCAATAAAAATCAACATTGATAATAATAAGAAATGTTTCTTGAACACCAAAACAGCATATTAGAATGATTTCTGAAGGATCATGTGACACTCAAGACTGGAGTAATGATGCTGAAAATTCAGCTTTAACTTCACAGGAATAAATTACATTTTAAATATTAATATAGAAAACACTTTTAAATCGTAATAATATTATTTCAAATTTTACTGCATTTTTGATCAAATAAATACAGCCTCGGTGAGAATAAGAGACATCCTTTAAAAACATTAAAAAATACCCCAAACATTTGAACAGTACTGTAATTAAGCTTTCAAACTTAATAAAATTGAATTATTACCTTCATTCAGATTTCCAATGACTGCCTGCTTCTTCAGGAAGTCATTGCAAAGTTTCTTGCTCAGTCCAAATGCCACCATGTTATGAGTGAACGTCCTAGACAAACAGAACAAATATATATGAGCATATGAACATGCAGTGAACATTGTTTTTGTCAATGTTGTATAAAATGAGACAAATGCCATGTGACTCACCCCAGTTGACCGAAGGTGATGTTCTCATTAAATCTGGAGCTGTCGTCTTTCTCTTCCTGGGTCATATGACACCACTTTTCTCTAAAAGGTATAAAAAACATGGAGGTCAAGGTCAGAGGTCAATGATATTTGACCTTTTTTTCCTCTCATCAAGCACGAGAGACCATCAATCAACACATTACAATGAATACTGGGAGGTTATAGAATTAAAAATGTGTAAAAACAATCATACAAAAGGACAAATGTGTATTAGCCATACATTGGTGCTCATGCAAAAATCCAACAAACATTTCAGAATAAGTATTAGTGAGCAGTCAGCTGTAGCCATGATTCACAATAAATCAAAACAAAAGCAAGACAATAATTTAAATAATAAAGAGCATATGTGCAACACAGAATCATGGTATAATTCGGCTCACAAACAGGAACAAATGCTCAGACAAACAAACCAATATGCATTTTTTCTATGTAAAAAAATGTTCCTTTGTTGTTTGAGTCTCATATTTTTTTATGTCTTAAGTCTGAACACTTAGAAAGGTAATAGCACACCTCCCTTCAACAAGCCAAATGATTTGAGGAATCATTTATGTCAGTAGCACAAACGGTTTGGGACGAATTACATGCAATGCCAGAGTTTAATATCTACGGCTGGGGATCTGAACGAACCCCTAACAGCAAGCATGAGCACTAGCAATAGTCATGCTTCTCTTACTGTATCAAACACTAATAATTCAAGCTGTTCTCGGTTAGCAGTTGACATTGCAGTGAACAGGAATATAATACACTCTGAATGCATGCAATGATACAGAAAATAATGCAGAAAAAGTCAAAGAGCGAATCAGCGGTTCTCGACTGGTTCCAGAACATCGCAGACATCAAGTGTTGACCAAAAACAGTTCCAAAATTGTTTATCGTTCAAAGTAAACAAAAATGTCCCCGGTTAAACATTGAAATGTATTAATATTATTGTTTTCAATAATGAGGGCATGTCATGCAAGCTGTCCATGCTGACCAGATGAAGTTGATAAACCGTGCCAAAATACTGTGTTAGATTGGATGCAAGGCTTTTGAAATCAACAACAAAAAGGCATTTTCTCTTCCTGTTTAAAAAAGAGCATATTTATTTTACAATACTAACTGCATGAGTGTACTGTTGTTTGCTTTATCAATGTTTTTCCCTGCTGTCAGAATAGATATGACACTGTATGATGTGTCACAATGTTACTTTTAATAAGGTCCACTGTGTCTTTGAGAGCAAAGTTAAAGTTGTGCAAGACGACATGATAAAAAAGACAAAGCATTATGTCAAGGCAAATGTGACACGAGTCAGTACTTTTTTGGTGGACCTCAAACACTGTGAAGTTTCCTTTGAGTACTGATGAAAATGTTATCAGAACGTTACACAGCTTCCTGACTGGATCCTGCGCTGATAGAGATTATTGTGAATATCTAGATGAAATACGTCAAGGGTTCCACAAGGGTTCCTAATCTTTTGACTCATGAATTTCCCAGACGTGAATAATAAGAATTACATTAAAAATAAAGTATTTATAGTTGTTTTTAGTGGAGCATAACTAGAAAAAAAAAATACAATATAGAATTTTACATATGCTACCGTTCAAAAGTTTGAGGTCAGTAAGATTATTTTTAAGAAATTGTTTTATTCAGCAAAAACACATTAAATTGATCTAAAGTTACAGTATAGTTAGAGTAACAAAACAGAAAATACTTACATTTCAAATAAATGCTGTTCCTTTGAACTTTTAAAGAATCATGAAAAAAAATTATCATGGTTTCCACAAAAATATTAAGCAGCACAACTGTTTTTAACACTGATAATAATAAGAAATGTTTCTTGAGGAGCAAATCAGCATATTAGAATGATTTCTGAAGGATCATGTGACACTGAAGACTGGAGTAATGCAGAAAATTCAGCTTTAACATCACAGGAATAAATTATATTTTAAAATATATTAAATAGAAAACAATTGTTTTAAATTGTAATAATATTTTAATATTTTACTGTATTTTTTTTAATCAAATAAATGCAGCCATGGTGAGCATTAAGGACTTATTTTAAAAACATTTAAAGAAATGTTACCGACCACAAAACTTTAAATGGTAGCGTATGATAAATAACTATAAATTTATGTTTTGATATTTAGGGGTTCAAGCACGAAGTGCTGAAACGCTATTGTAATTGTAAGGGTTTTTATTATTATTATTCCGCCGTAAAACGCATCGTGCAGCCCAAACTGTAAGTGCTGGAGACTTGAAACTTTGCCAGATGGTAGTACAAAAATCGAGGAGATTGGCCAATAGGTGGCGCTATAGCAAGCAAAAGTATGAAATCGCTAATAACTCCTAGACGGTTTGTCGTAGACTCAACACTCAAGTGTCTTATATCACTGTAATCCTATATCTCCGATTTCATTTCCGCCTGGGAAAATTTTCCGCCATTTTGAATTTTGTCAAAAACCTACTTTTGCGAACTAATCCTAGGTTTTTCGCCCGATCGGAACCAGACCAGTCTAGGACAATTCTCTGGACTCTCTAGATCAATAATTATCAAAAAAAAGTTGAACTTTTGCATTTGAATGGCTGTAATAGGGTCATTTATAAAATGGGCGTGGCAAAATACACTAAAAAGCCTATAAATCCTAAATAAAAACTCAAAAATTGGTGAGCATATGTGACATAACATTATTAACAAGAATGCCAAATTTTATGGAGATCGGACGATAGGTGGCACTATAACTGTTAAAAAGCTTTAAAACCATATATTTCCTATGGTACATTGCCTGTATTGGCTGTAAATGGTATTTTTCATCTATTATGTCAGTGGTTACATGCTTGCTAAATAAAACTTAATAACTTTTTATGCTTTTGTGCTTAAAGGCCTTAACTGCTTGAACCCCGATAAATGCTGCTTGCAGCTTTAATTTATCATTATATTCATTATTAGTTTTTATTCTTTTTTTTAGGTCTGGAAATCATTAAAATTCTTTGATATTGCCAAGCTTTCCATGGCTGTTAGAACCTTGCGCATATTGTACGTATATAAAACGCTGTTCCAATTCTGTCAGTGTATCATCCTTTTCCTAAACTCTCTCCACTTTCCCCTTAATTTATTCTGTGCTGCTCATCTTTCACTCTCAGTTCATTGTAACTGATCTAACTTTCCCCCCTCTCCTTTTTAATCCGCCTTTCCCGTCTAGCATTGTCCATGGCAGCAGACGGAATGAAGGACAGACCTTTCATCTTTCTCTTCCTCAGCCGTCCGCCTGCGCGAGGCAGCAAGGCACAGGGAGAAAAAGGGTTAAAGTCACATGCAGAGAGAGAGAAAGAGCCACAGAGAGAAAGAAAAGACAAGAGAGGATGATGAGCAGTGTGGAAGAATAAACCATAAGAGCACTCAGAGAGGCTGCAGGATCCAGACATCAGAACAAACACACCGTAACACTGTCACGCACCTCGGCTGAAACATCTAGCTAGTTTATTTCAACATCACTAACAATCTATCAAACACACTGTAAACTCTCAATCTCTTCCTCTGGCTTGAACAGACACACAAACAAACACGCAGTCTAAACAAACACGCAATCTAACATGTGCTTTTGGTGCTGTGCAAAGTCTGTTTTGTTTAATAGCACGATATATTAGGAGAAAGAGAAAAGAAACGCACTATGGAAGTAATAAGAATCACATAGTTAAAACCCTGCGCTCTCTCACCTCGTGGTGGGGGATCTTTTATTTCTCTCACAATGGACGGCATCAAAAAACGCTGCGTTCCAAAACCTCAAAGTGTGCCTTTTAAAAAAATAGATACAAGCAGACCAACATTAGCATACAGCATATGTGACAAATGATCTGACACTGTGTCTGAACAAAGTTAGAATGACATTGTACATTAAACACACCAGCCTCCTTTCCTGATAGGCTTCCATTGTACGTTTTCTGTTTTGTTTAACAAACTTAAAATATTTTCTGCGGTAATGCGACATTCTGTCATTATTTTCATGACCATTAAGTATTTCTCTGCCCAATTCCCATTACTGAAAGGCAAAAAAGGAATATTCCTTTAATTGCAGCATTTAATAAGCAGCAACACTGTTTTTGACTTTGACAGTAATAAGAAATGTTTCTTGAGCACCAAATCAACGTATTAGAATGATTTCTGAAGGATCATGTGACTCTGAAGACTGGAGCAATGATGCTGAAAATTCAGCATATTAAAATGCCATAAATGAAAACATTTTAGGATAAGTTTTAAAGATTTAAAAGTAAAAATAAAGATTTTAAACAATTAAGTATTTCTCTTCCCAATTTACTGTGATGGAAAAATTTATATATTAGCCTACTTAAATTGTAAAATATTTAAATATCATGGTACTATTTATTGTAGTAAATTTAATTAAATAATCAATAAAATAATAATCAATAATTTACAGTCACAAAAAAATAAAATAATTACCCTCACGACTTTCTCGTTACTGGTTTATTGTAATGAAAATACAATTGTATTTTTTTTAACATTACAGAGAATTACCAATTACTGTAATTTTACAGCGTTAATAATAAAATGATACAAAATCCAATTTCTTTTTTTATTCTGGCACGAAATATGATTGGCAAATTCGTTGATTCTGATGAATTTGTCTGAAACAATGTAACAGTAATTTTTGGTAGACACTGACAGTATGCTACCCTGGAAATCCAGAGTTCTCGCGAGAGCACAAATTGAATTTTCTCAGTGAGTTACTCTGGTGTTGAGTAATGATGCTCATTAAATATGCCCTTGTATCCGAGCTGCACCAATCACATCGGGTTATCTGATATAGGCGGGCCAGAGGCGAGCTAAACAGATGACGACAGCGCTGTGACGTCGAAGTCATTAGTAAACATTGCAAGATGGCTATGGATGAACACCAGTTGTTTGAAACGGCTTTGGCTGCTATAATGAATGAGTTAGACTTGGCTTTTTATCTAAAACAGGAACAGAAGACGCCGCTCGAATCGTTCCTTTGCAAGAAGGACGTTTTTGCTGTTTTGCCGACCGGATACGGTAAGAGTATAATTTACCAGTTAGCTCCGCTGGTAGCTAAGCCTATGGGGTTTATTGTTGTGATTGGTCGTAGTGTTATCCAATTGCATGCAGTGAGATTTTCAAATGCATACTTGGTGCCGCCCCTCGAGCTGGGCAATTTTCATTACTCGATGCCAGACCATTAATCTTTCAGACTTGGGTCTGGATTTCCAGGCTAACAGTGTGCCACAAACACAGTCCATAAGCAATGAATTATAAAAACCAAGAATATTCCTTTAAAATGCTGATTATGTGAAAGGATACATTTTAGACAACTTCAGCTGTTCGTTTCAGCATTTTTGCGGGGAAAGAAAGATTATTGACAACCTACCAAATGGGCTGCTGTTTCAGGTGCGTGTACAGGTAAATTTTCTCCTCTTCTTTTCTATCCGGGGAGAGGGGGGGAGAAACTACAGGGTACGCAAGCAGAGATGAGCACAGTTAATAACTCAATCACCTACACATGTCCACCGAGATGACTCCTGTGGGTTAAGTGTCTTGCTCAACAGCATACTAGTGGTTGCCATTGAATCGTTTGGGTAACCGACCCAGATTCTTAACCACTAAGTCTCACCACCACATTAAATATAAAAAACCCTTAGTGAGATATCTAAAAACTGAAAACGACACAACCACAGGTGAGAAGAGGGAATTAGAGAACACACAGTGATGGTACATGGTGAACTACTGTACCTGGAGTTTTGGTTTTCTGTTCAACAGGCCTGTCTGAGTCTCTGAGGAGGACAGAATAAGAACAGAACGAGTTTGTGAGCAGCAGAAGCTTGATTAATTAAAAGTGTTATTATTAGCGATGACAGAAAATCACTCACTCATTCTTTCGGCCCAAGGGTCCTCTCAGTTTGCTCTCCAGACCCCCAAAAAATCCTTTAACGTCAGACTTGGCGGAGGTGTTTTTGAGCATTCGCTCTGCGATATCCTTCTTCCCAGAGAGCCAGACCTTTCCACTGCGCAGGTACGAGTCGATCCCCCCGCTGGGCCTCTCCAACAGCTCTGTGGGAGACAGCTGGGACTTACCTGTCACACACACACATATATTCATTAGAAATTAAAATGAAATGAATTGAAAAGGCACACTAGGCAGTCACACTCTGTGTACATGTATATTAGGAGTAGGAATCTTTAGGCATTCCAAAACGATTATCAACATCCATGACATGGAGTCAAATCTTTAAACATTACAAGTGTTGAATATAATGGATCTGTGTATACTTTTTTAAAACTAGTAAATCACAAAATTATTCAAAAGTTTGGGTTTGATGAGATTTTTTAAATGTTTCTGAAAGAAGATTCTAACGCTCACCAACGCTGCATTTATTTGATCAAAAATACAGTAAAATTGTGAAATATTACTACAATTTAAAATATATATTTTTCAGATTTTAAAATGTAATTTATTTCTGTGATGGCAAAGCTGAATTTTCAGCAGTCATTTCAGTGTCACATGATACTTCAAAAAGCATTCTGATTTGGTGCTCAAGAAACATTTCTTATTATCAATATTGAAAACAGTTCATATTTTTATGGAACCCATGATGCCTTTTTTCCATGTTTCTTTGATGGATAGAAAAGAACAGCATTTGTTTGAAATAGAATCTTTTGCAACTTTATAAATGTCTTCACTGTCAATTTAAGCATAAAACAAAACAAAAAAATGACTGACCCAAACTTTTGAACTATAATGTATATCTATGTTTCCCCCATCCCCCGTTTTTTGTGTTTAAAATTTATTTTCGTTAAAATGGCATTGTCCAATTTTCCGAAACAATAATGCGTCAGTGCCAGTAATGTCTGAGTCATACACTGTAACAGGAAGTTGGAGGGTGTCTCTTTTTCAGATTACATTCCACACAGAATGATTAATATTAAAGGTCGACTTTCTTACCCATGTAGTAATATGTGAAGCACATGGTCATGAGGTGTTTGGCGGGAGCATAATCATCCACCTGGTGACATCTGTCAATCAATAAAATCTGGGTCACATGTGCATCACACACATGGCACACATGCAAAAACACTGTCTGTGTCCAAAAACACCCCCATGTCCTTAAATAAGGCACTATTTGAGCGGACAAATATTTGTAGTGGTATCTGAAACCATACTGGATGTTATTGAGTGCACTCATTCAATCCCATAATGCACCACAACAACAAGTGTACAACTGATGTAGTGAGTGTCGCGCCAGAAGATGGCGCCCACAGCTGAATCATCCAGCCATTCATTCTCAAAACTGCTCATCCAATGTGGGTACAGTGTAATATCTATTAAATTGTTTAATTAAGGTTTATACATGCTAGTTTCCATGGCAGAGTCAAGATAAATGTTTTCATTACTACTGGAACAGCCAGTTTGCTAAGTTTCAAATGCTTATTAAACAGCAAGCACAAACTACGCAAAAGCGGCAGCTCTTCCGGCGCACTCAGTGTCCGAATTACTTTTCATTCACTCCTTCAAGGCATATTAGTGGAGTAATTTAGGGAATAGTGAATGAGGGTATAGGGGGCGATTTAGGACACAGCTACTGACTCGCCAGGAGTTCTACAGAAAACTGAAGCAGTTCTCAGACAGTTTGGAGTGAGTGGCTTCCATGTAATGTCAAACATAAACCTTAGATATTATCGCTGATGTACTTACTCAAACAAAACAACAGCGAAGGACTGCACCAGCCTGTAGAAAGTCAGTTCGCTCACACATTTGGAGTGGCAGCGCTGCAAACACAATGCACGGTTATCATCACAACTGTGTTTGTTTATGCATATGTATTTTATTGCATGAGTTTTCTTGATCTTTCAGAAAGACTGAGCAATCTGCACATTGAGTCTACATGGACTGTGCTTGACGTTTATAGAGATGGCCAGTTGAAAATTTACTATTAAAAACACTATTAAAAATAATAATAGTCAGATAATCAATAAATGGGCAATTATTTAAATAAAAGCTTATTATAGACTAAATAAATAAATAAAATCAGTGAAAAACCTAAAATGAATGATTTTAGGCATCACAAAAATGGATATTCATAGGTCTGTTACATTAAAGTTATATTGAACAGTTTTATTTAATTGTGTTATTAAAGATTAATTTTAATATTGGCTGATGATAACCATTATGGTAATGGTATATTGTGCATCCCTACTACGTTTTGGTCATTTTAACAGCCAAGTAGTCAAACTATTTTTAACACATTTCTCAAACAATGGGCGTGTAGTTCACACCATTATTTTGTGTTGCTTCATAAAATCCTATATTGCAGAAAAGTGTGTTGCTAAATAGGTTTGCAGTGCATTTGCAACACGTTTTCTGCTAGGTTTAGCATGACACAGCAATAATAGGCTCTTAAGTGCTGTTTTTGAGACAGCACAGACAAGTTTTTCACCACATTATTTATATTTTAATTATTGATTTATTTAATTATATATTTTTTAATAGTTTTAGGTTTACCTCTGGTGCAGAATGTGTGAAACAGGTCTAAACCATCACCTAAAATGTCACCATAATCAATCCCAAAATTAAAAATGAATTTAGAAAAGAAGTCAAGCAATGATTATTTTCATGATTAATTATAGTTGCGCCTCTCATACCTGCGCACTGACATATTTGGCGAACCACTCCCTGCCTTTCCCATTCTCTCCAGTGCACAGCTCTCCAAAGTGAGCCTTCTCCTCCTGATCAAAGTCCTCCCTGAGAGAGGGAAAAAGAATAAAAGGAGCAAGTGGGAGGAAGAGAAAGAGCGAGAGAGCACTTGAAACAACAGGAACAAACGCATCAGTTGATATGTGACTATAATTCACTGTGAAGTTTCATCCTCATTCAAGGGAATAGTTCAAAATTCTGTCATCGTTTACTCGCCCTCATGTAATTCCGAACCTGTATGACTTCCTTACTTCCGTGGAGAACAAAAGTAGATTTTCAATACAACAAAAGTACACCGTGACAACTGGCTGTCAAGCTCCAAAAAAGCCCCATAAAAGCAGTCTCGTACACTAAGCCTTCTAAAGCTAAACAATAGCTTTGACTGAGGAATAGATTGAAATTTAAGTGCGTCTTATCAGTGGTGTTGTTTCTGATCTGGTGTGAATGAGATTTGCTGAAACTGCAGAAATTTTCAGTAGATAAAAACATACATTGGCCTGTTCCTCACATAAAATTATCTTATGGCCTCAGATAACTTAGAATATAGCAAGGCACGCAAGTACTTTTATTTGTACTTTCTGGAGTTTGATATCCACTGGTCACTGTAGTTATAATGAAAATATCCTTTTCCTTTAAGGTTTAGTTTGTGAAGCAAATCACCTTCCATGGAAAAGCTTTGCCACATAGGTTTTCATGAACGCTCGTATCTCCGTCTCCTCCGCGTCCTCAGTACTGTGACTGGAGCAAGACGAGGACCGCCGCGTGCTCGACGGGTGTGATGGCGATTCTGTGCCCTCGTTCTCACTGTCGGCAGATTCGGTGGCATCGCTATCGTCTTCTCTGTGGGAAGTGTGTGTGGGGGCCATGGGCTCTGGAAGAAGGGGCTCCATGGTGACGTCGCTCGCAGGCTCAGGGACAAGAGGCTCGGATGAGAAAAAGTCCACCCCACTGGAGGGTCCGAGAACAGAGGGCGCTGTCCCTTCTGGGGGCGAGTCAAATTCTATGAGGTTGTTCACCACGGCCCCCTCCATGCTTTGTTATGGGGGTGATTCAGTCACTAGGTGAGATATGATGATGTCAGCTCAAAAACCCACGGATGGTACAGTCGTTTGTAGCTCCACAATTTCTTCACAGCAGGACCTAAAAAAAATATAACAATTTGAATGTTATAAACAAATAAAAAAATATTAAATCTATTACATTTCATACAAATGTGTATAATATATATATATATATATATATATATATATATATATATATATATATATATATATATATATATATATATATATATATATATACACACACATACAGACATGCTATTCAAAAGTTTGGGGGTTGCAAGATTTATGCTCTCCAAGGCTGCATTTATTTAATCAAAAATAAAAGCAGGATTTTGTGAAATATTACCATTTAAAGCAACTGAAATATTTTAATATTTTAAAGTGACATTTATTCCTGTGATGCAAAGCTGAATTTTAAGCATCATTACTCAGTCTTCAGTGTCACATGATCCTCCAGAAATCATTATAATATGCTGATTTGGTGCTCAAGAAACATTTATAATTATTATCAAAGTGGAAAATATTGACATATTTTATCGTAATTGAATTTTTTTAACAAACAGAATAGAAAGTTCAAAAGAACAGGATTCATCTCAATCAGGATTCAAATCTTTTGTAACATTATACAGGTCTTTCCTATCACTTTTTATCAATTTAATGCATCCCTGCAGAATAAAAGTATTCATTTCTTTCAAAAAAAATTCATATTTCACATTATTTCATATTTTAATGATTTTTTTTTAAAATATTTATTATATATAATTACATTATAAAAATACATACTAATATATACGTATATATAATAAATAAATATATATATAATGTAAAAATCTAAATATATATAAAAATTCAACTATTCAAAACATTTTCATGAAGTGTAACATTACGGTAAGGGTACTTTAACATCCTCTTCTGTCATAAACTTCCTTGCAGCTGTGTTTATACAGACTGACCACAGCATGTGGCAACGCGGAGTCAGTCAAAGCCTGTTAATATGATGTTAGATTATGAAATCCAATGCACAGAATCTCAGTGCAAAATCATGCGTTTCTATGTCCTGCTAATGAAGCACCAGAAGACATAGCATAATGCGTGTGTCTTTCACTCTCAGAAACATGCAGAAAACAAATATAAGAATAAAACAATTTTAATCTCAAATTAAAAAAATATTCTCATGCAGACCAGTATATAAAAGATGCCCCATCAAATATGGTAACGCTTATTGGCTTGATATCGTGGATAAAATTTAATTTACACAAGTACTTAATCTTGCCTCTGTGAAAATACCATCTGCTTCTCATAAAACTGAATACGAGTGACACGTGATTTCTTCTCAAACGAAAGGCTAGTTCGCTCTGCCCCAACAGACGCTAATGGTTAGTGTTAAATTCAACGTGAATTGCCATTTATCATTATATATTTCAGAATGAAACCAGATATGAGGAAAAAAAAACTCCATTAGGAAGAGATTGGATCATGAATAGTAGTTATTTTATTTGGCTATTGGATATAACATTATCCAGTGTGAACCAGCCAGTGATGCAGTGGACCTTGCAAGGCTTCTAAACCGTGGCTTCAGGAAGTAAAAGTGAATGAAAACTGAATGAATTCTGAATGTAGAAGAGCAAATCAATGCTATATACCAGAAACTACATTCCCTTAGGTTTTGGGCAAAACCCTGAGAAAAGCAATAGGACTGAGAGGATGGTTATGTAATGCAGAGCTGGAGGAGCGTGACTTGGCTGGCATACGTGCTCACAAGTGCACACAAACACAACCACGCAGTGACCAGAGTCAGAGACTGTGTCAACTGCGTCTGCTTTTTTTTTTAACACTTATCTTTAAGAGGCACAAGGCGGAAAAGAAACTCTATGTTGGCGTGAGCAGTATGAAGACTAATACAAACCAATACTAATACAAACCAATTTTTGGATAAAAATGCCACCAAATGCAAAAATAAGAAAAAAATACTGTACAATCACAATCACTTAACTTACACGCTTCACACAAACATCTTTTTAAAAAAGATTTGAGGCTCATATCTAAAGACACCAAACCTCTACACATTGCTGCTTCTCTTGAGCTTAATAAATCTCAGCATTCGAGGGTAAATGCACATGCTGCAATATTCCTTCCTCCCTGCACTGGAGCACTTCCCCCTCTTTCTACTCCATCCATCCATCCATGCAACAAAACGCCCCTTCATCGCGAGCCTCGAGGCTCAACGCAGAGGTTCTGCTGTTAGAGTGATGGGACACAGATGAGTTGGAGTGGGAGTGAGTGGGTCCACTGGTTTAAGAGACTGAATGGGTTAGGGTTACCAAAGCACTGCAGTGATATCGCAATAGTCAGCAGTGCAGACAGAAAGATAATTACATGGGTGATAAATGTCTCAGGGACGGAGATATTGGGTTGGCTTGTGGGCAAGGTCAAGTCGGTCAAAAAAAAAAAAAACTAGAAAACTAGTGAGCCAGAACAGTCAAGGCAAGTCAAACTGAACCCATATTTAATGTAATCTGGGTTGCATTTGATTTTTATTTTATTTTTTGCAGAATTTTGTTCTTTTTCTGACAGGATGAATGTGAAGTCAGACATTGCCTAATCTGGTTAGCTTCTACCAAGCAACAGATGAATCTGTGCCAAAATACTGTCAAGTTTGATTAGATCCACAACCTCTGACAACAAAAGTTTTAGATAAACTGAAAAGTCTGTTTATTTTGCCATCATATCTACGCACGATTCGATTTTATTATTTGCATTTGGCATTGTGTTTTTTTCCTGCTGTCCCTGCTATCAGATCTGACCTGTATTCAACCCTTTGAGAACCAATGAATTAGATCACTTGTTTATTGCATCACGAGCAAAATGCAAATATAGAGAGACTGATTTAGATTACAAAGAGATACCAAAGAGTAAAACTGTTGTAGGGAAGAAAATAATTATTAATCATGTAGGATAGTGATACAAGTTACCAGAGAAAACCCTCAAAAAAACACAAAAAACCCCCAAAAGACAAGACATCATCTGGGTTTAACATGCAGAAGCTTGCAGAAATCTGTATCAGGAGCATAAGGCTGTATTAGCGATGTGAGAGACTGTGTGAAAATAAAGCCACAGAGAGGTTAATTTGAGGCGGATTCATTTGCATCATTATGCAACATGTCCTGCTATTTCCTCAAGGGAAACCTCACTCATATCCGTCACTGCATCAGATGCTGTGAACTTAAGACAGTCATCCACGCACAGAGCTTGATCATCTAAGCCGCTGACTGATGCTGCACAATCAGACACATAAACAACGTCTAAATGGATCAGTGGTTCTAACCAGAGAGCATCAGATTCAATAAAAGTCACATAAAATTACCCTTTTACTGAGACACTGCAAAGAGCGCACAGAATGAAAATTGCTTCAAACAGTGAGCTTTTCATCAATAGCCTGCACTTGAATAGGACAAGAAAAACGATCCTCGGCTTGGATGGAAACAAGAGCACTCTTATCTCAGGCCACTTGAGTTTAAAAATATGTAGTCATGTTCATGAGGCCTGCAGTCAAGCATGGATGCCAGGTTTATCTGACTAATGCTAAATGACAGAAACACACTTATGGTTGTGACTTTAAAAATGGGAAAGGGGGACAATGCAGGTAATGAAATTCCTAACACTTTGGCTGATATTTATTAGTTCACAACGACAGTAGATTCATCTAAGCATATATCAACCACTAATCCAGGCAGAGACTTTGACTTTAACAACACATTGAAAAACAATGGTGTCATACCAGCTAATGTAGTTCAGTGGAAATAGAAATCTTAATAAAGTGAGAAGGAACTAGATTCCACGCTGTTTCAGGAAATCGCATGGATTTCTCCATTGAAAACAATGGCACTTCTGCTCCAGTGCTTTAGACCTTTTCTTTTAGTTTAGGTTCTTAAAATAGCACCTGTCAAAATACCAGCTTATCAAAAGACAACTCACAGGCTTCATCAGAAACATTTCCTACAGTCATAACAGCCCTATTTTTAGCCTCCACAATAAGTGCCTATTTACATTAGCACTAATTTAATATCTCTAAATGCATAGGCTGCATCTCTGGTTGCTTGAAACACTGATGAAATAAAATAAGCAGTCACATATTGATCTGAAACAGTGGTTGTGAGAAACATTTAGGCATTATATGGCACACACATTATAAAAATGCTGTCTGAATAGGCAGCTCATTAGGTTTTGAGACGTAGCCATGTTCTTAAAGCTCATCATTCATACTTTTTTCATACCAGCACTCTATAGCTCAGTGTACTCGTGAAAAATGAAACCTCCACCACTCCACCTCCTTATTGTAAACAACACTGTGCAATCATATGGCACTTTCATGCGGAAAGGAAAGCGGAAAATTCTTGAAGTAGCCTACGTAGGGGAGTCTCATTCATTCTGTTACTAATTGCATTTATATAACGGCTCGCGCGAATGTATACGGGTTTCTGCTTGCAACGTATGAATGAATATCAATAATGATAAATACAATTTTATTGTAACATCATGTTCATTCAGGCTACGAACTTAAGAAATGGCATGATGCTGGACATGACAGCACCTATGTTATGCACCTGATAAAGTCTTGTTAGTAGATGACACTTACCCTGGATGTTCCAGCTGGAGCTTCGTCTTCCCAGCGCGTACGATGCACAGGCTGCTCTGAAATAAACACTCTAAGTGTGCGCATGCGCGAATATCAGTAGCGGATGGGGGAATCCAGTGACGTAGCCATGATGACACGTGACTGCACACTGCGCATTTTTTACAGTTCACGTTTATTGTCAGTTCAGTATCTTTGTGTGTGTGTGTGTGTGTGTGTGTATTTCAGAAAGCCTAGGTAGAAACTTTTGAGTGTCAGTCAAAAATGTGCATACACATCTTTCGTTAATTATTTTTGCATAAAAACGATTAAATAATTATTAATACGAAAACGCTTATACAATTAAGAATAAAAAAAATACAGCAATTAATATATTAAATTAATTCATTATTAAGTGTATATATGTATATTATAAACATTAAAATGTTAAAAATGTGATATTTAATTTGTAAATAGCAATATAAATTTTACTTTATGATTAAGCAGTCTACCTTGACATTTTTTTTGCACGTTTTTGTTACTTGATTTCATTATGAATGTATTTTACTAATGTATTGTTGTAGCCTATTTCCATCTAAATTAAAGAACAGTTTTATACATTTATTCACAATCAAACTATTACACACATCCATGAAGTATGCAATTTCTAATTTATACCGATATCCAGATTTTGGCTAGATTTGAGAAACATTGAAATGCTTGCAGAAATCTATATCCAACGCAAAAGTTTTCTCTGGGAATAATTGCACTGCATGTATGGAGACAAAATCATTTATGCACACTGCACAGCACTATGTTTATTGGTGTGATAAATAATTAGGCAGTGTGGAGTCCAGCAAGTTTCTTAGGTAATTCAACAGTGAAAAAGAGCAGCTTGTCCATCTTCAGACCCTGTCCCTCAGTTTGCTGCAATCCTAGGTTCATGTATTTATTAGACTGGTCGTATACAGGCCAATTCACCAGCCTGGGCCCATTTGGTGAGCTGTAGAAATAAAATATTAATTTAATGAATAAAGGATCATCGGTAACAGATCCTAATACTCTAATGCACTCACCCAGTACGAATAAAGTTAGCCCAGTATCCCATGGCAGTTCTGCATAGTTGGTTTTCCTCCTCACTGAGTGTTCCTGTGGACGGTTGATATCCATAACCACATCACACTTCATCATAACCATTTTCACTTTTGTTGCAATCATTTGCAGTTTCAAACCCCTGCCGGAATAATTGCCCAATATCATAATAATTAGCCTGGGCAAACAAGTTCTTAGATCTGCTTACCTTCAGTTTTGACATGGCCATCCCAAAAGCAGGCCCCAAACACAAATCCAACGTCATCAGCATGGTCAGACTTCACAAAGCTGGGTCTGAGATCTTTAAATATACTGGGCCGGTGCTGAAACTCATACATATACACAGGGACTCCAGCATCTGTGAAGTTATAACATAGGGTGTTCGCTAATAGTAAAGCCAACCAACAGTGAAACTTCACTGGAGATGAAATTTTGAAGGTAACACTACAACCAACCTCTGTGTTGAGATGCAACCATGATGGAGGGTATCACTATAAAACTATCCCCCATCATCTCAGTAAATGCGTCGCGAATGTCCTCAGGAGTTTTAGCATCTTTCAAGTATTCTTCTACAATGAATTCATTGACTCCTGATGTCTATGATGACAGAGAGAAAGCATATTCTACCGAGTCTTCTGAATGGTATTTTGTACTATGTCCACTAGAGTGAGACAAATACTAACAAATTAGCCAGACTGAGTTAATCCAAATAAATGCATTTGCATATTTTAGCTACAGGTAAATCACTAGAAATAATCTAAAAAGAAGGAAGAATTTGTTGAGCTTTACACCAGCTTTATTGACAATGTCCAAAATTGCTTTCACTGATTTTACGTCCATCCCTTTAGCCCATCCTTCTGAGACCACGTCCTGAAATAATAATATAAAAATAAAATGAGCACATCCTGTTCAGCACCGTGTATTGTTTGTGTGTTTCCTATTTCATAATGGTCATAAAGGTTCATTGACCATTGTTTCATTGCACTATTCCATACAAAAATATTATGATACTTACCTGTGCGAGCATCCATCCAAATTCATGGTTTGTTGTTCCGACAAGAATTGGAACTTTCAGAAAGTCTTTGCTCTTTAGTATCTCCTCTGGTGGAGCTTTAAGAAAGACTCCATCAACTGCCGCTCCAGGGAAAATGTGTTTCTAAGGAAATCACTTGGTCTAAGAAATTAATTAATTCTCTCTTCAATCTGTATATTTATGAAGACTATCACCAATAGATCTTAGCAGGGTTTTTTTTTTTTTTCATGAAATACTGGAAAGCATCTTACTTCAAATTCTCTGCTCCTACCTTTTTAGTTGCATTTATGATCTGTTCCTCGGTCAGTTCTTTTATGCATTTGACCAGCACTTCAGAAGAGCTGAAGTCACACTCAGTAACATTTGCTACCACCTGGTCAAACAGATTACAGACAATCAGCTTTCTTCTAAACATTCCATTGTATCATTTTGAAAACATTATGGAAACGTTACTTTTGAATGTTCTTTGAACGTTCTGAAAGAGTAACATTTAAAAAGAATTGGATGGACGAACAAAAAAAAAAAAGTTCCTTGAACAATATATAGGCTAAATTATGTTTTTGTGCTAACGGTTTGAGAATGTTATTAAAGACCAGATAACTTTGAACGAATATTGTATTAATGTTAATGAAAGAATGTTTGTTCATAACTTTGAGAGAACCCTGCCAGAACATTAGCCAAAGTTCTGAGAACATTTCCTGTTATTGCAATTGGGTATTGTTCTGTTTTTTTTTTAAATGCATTTATGTATTGTTTATGTGTCTGAAACCACACTGCCTTCAGGGAAATTAACTAAACTGAACTTAACAAGGCTCTGACATTTTTTTTATATCTTACATAATTACAGACTCCCTTAAAGGGAAAATTCACCCAATTTTTTTTTAATTCTGTCATCATTTACTCACTTGTTCCAAACCTTATGAATTTCTTTCTTCTGCTGAACACAAAGAAGATATTCTGAAGAATGTTGGGAACCAAACAGTTGATGGACCCTATTGACTTCCATAGTATTTTTCCCCCAGCTATGGGGCCCATCAACTGTTTGGTATATTCTTCAAAATATCGTCTTTTGTGTTCAGCAGAAGAAAAAAATTAATTCAGGTTTGGAACAACTTGAGGGCGAGTAAGTGATGACAGAATTTTAATTTTTGGGTGAACCATCCCTTTAAGGAACTATTGAGCAATACACATTGATTGTTGCATTTGGGTTAAATACCTTGGCAAACATCAATGGGTGTTGGATGGTGTAACCGATCGTGGTTGCTACTCCACTCTGAAAGATGGCTCTGTGGAACAGACCCTTGGTCATGGGTGACAATGTCTAAAAATCCATAAGAATACATCTTTAGAATACATTTAACCCTTGCATTGAACTTTACAAAGAATCTATTGTTGGGTAATATCTTATATTGTTTTAACCACTTGTCTTCACATTTCCAAAGTGGGGCCCTGAGGAAGCCCAAAGGACCCCAAAGAACTAACTTACTGTTTTTTACGCTTTCTAAACACTAGTCAGAAATCATAAGATTAATCACAATATACCAGGCAGGAACATACTTAAAAATAGGTATGATAATGTTGCATTACAAACATTGACTGACTAGAAAAGAGGCACTGATTCCTCCTGCAGACTCTCCTGCTACGGTGACAGACTGGGGGTCTCCTCCAAAACCCTCGATGTTTTCCTTCACCCACTGTAAAGCTGCAATCTGGTCTAGGAAGCCCCAGTTTCCTTGTGCAAGCTTATCGCCCGTGCTAAAACCAGAAGCATATATGATTATAACCCATCCAGCAGAATCAGTGTCTTCAGTAAGCTAAAAAAATCTGATGTCATTCTTAAAGGGACACTTTGATCCATAAATGAATACCTGAAGTATCCTAACATTCCAAGTCGGTACTGAATGACAACCACAACTATGCTCTCATAGGCCGCCAACGGGGATCCGTCAAACATGGCAGCTCCGCCAAAGACCAGGCTTCCTCCATGAATCCAAACCATTACCTGTTGGTTGGCATACATTACTTTTGTCAGAGGGGTTAAGGAAATTATAAATAAACCATAGGAAAGTTCTACTGTGAATTCACAAGTGCTGTCCTCTAGTTTAGATGAGAGTAGCCATAATTCAGTACTCACTGGATGTTTTTCTAATCTTTGAGAAGGAGTGTAAACGTCAAGATACAAGCAGTCTTCTGAGACGCCTGTGGTGGTGATATTCAACTTCATGTCCTTTCCTACTAAAGGCACAATATCTGGGTTTTGAAGGCACCTACAATGCAGCAAGAGAAGATAGTTGACGGGGTAAAAGGAAATCTGAGCTCAGAAATGGTTTATATTACTTTAATATAGTGCTATGGCTCGCGGAGGGATAAACACAGAAGCGCGCACCACTGGTCGCGTTAATGTGTTGTAGGATTTGTTATAATCTCACTGTTTAATAGTATTTATAGATCCTCCTAATTTAATAAAACAGGCTGTGTGACTATGAGGAAAAATCACCTTAAATTTTTTTTACATCCGTACGCAAGTTATGGTGATTTTATTTAAGTTAAATACATGCATATCTTTAGCTTTTGTCATGCCTGTGATTATCCCTCTGCGTTTCAGTGTTGACACACATGTCTTGCAGACCCCAGATATAATGGTAAATAAGGAATTTATATATAACTGTAGTAAATTACTGAATAAAAATTATGTGATGAAAGTTGTATTTACTAACGTAATCTATTAGGCTACATTATACATTAAATAGGACTACTTTTAGATTACTTTTGATCTAACTTGTTTGTCACTTATAAAGCCTAGTAGTACAGATATATGGCATATCTTTTTTCAGATACTGTTATGACTATATAGCAGTACTCACATGGGAGGGTTCTGAGTGGCATTTCTTATGCCTTCCCATGCGTGTACAGGATCAGGTGCAGCGAGGCGGAGAGGACCAACAGGTGGCTGTGCAAAAGGAATTCCCAAATATTGCTCCACCACCTTTTCGGAGCCTTTAACCTTCATATATTGCCCACGGACACTGCCATGCTTCAGGACGACCACTGGCCCAGAGTCTGCACACGTACGCAAACAGAAATCTGACATAAACACAAATTCTGTACAAAGATATGTCCTGAAAAAATTATATAGGCCTACATGATATATATATATATATATATATATATATATATATATATATATATATGTAAATATATATATATATATATATATATGTAAATATATATAGCCTATATACACATATACACACACACATTGACGATACTCCCACAAGTAAAATATTAATTCAATGTATAATTTCCAATATTATTTAAAAAGCAATATAATAAGATGAAATACTTGCCTGTCTGGACAGGAGTTGTCCAAACAGGGGCCATGGCCAAGCACAGGCAGAGCAAAACTTCTTTTCTCATAGCTGTTCTTTCGTTAATGGCTAATGAAGACCTCACAAAACAGGCTGAGTTACAAAATACTGCCCTTTAACCTGTTCCTACTTTACCCCCTAAGTAAAAACAAATCAAATGTTACCTGTGTACACAGTGGAATTCCTGGACTGAGGAGAAAAAAATCTATTCCCTGTAAATAATAATGGCTATTAGTTTAGAATTGTATTTCACAAACGTCCTGTTACGTTTACACGACAACGATATGCTTAAAACGGAGAAGTTTTTCCTTTGAGTTTTCCGCGTAAAGATGACACTATTGTCAAAACGATCTCCATTCACACGGATCCGCGAAAAAACAACAACCCTGTATTCTGCTGCCAGGTCATTAGATGGCGATGAATACTGAACACGTAATACATGTGCTTGACGTCATCGTATTCAGAGATTCGCGTTTTTGTTGTTTACACGGAGACCGTTTTGAACAAAAAAACTTTTTTAAACCTTTGCGATTTCAGGCACCCAAAACACCATTGTCGTGTAAACGAACGGCCAAATAGCATAAAAAGTTTTACGTTTTTAGTTGAAAATGGTGTCGTGTAAATAACGTTAGCTGTTTTCATTTGTTCCCGTTTTCGCTCCTTGTTACTATGGTTTCTGAATAATGAGTCATCACCTGTTCCTCATTTGAGTTCAATCACCTTGTGAATTTAAGTTCCTCCTTTTCAATGATTTGGTTATTGTCTGGTATTGTTTTGTTGGTGTGAAACATGATGTCACGTTGCCTTCCTACATTTGAATTACCTGAGTTTGTTTAATGAAACCTGTTTTTCATCATCTTCATCTGGACCAGATCGTGACAGTATCTCTCCTGATGTGTTTGTTAGAATAAAGATTTCTGAAATATTGAATGTGTGTAAAGTGAACCAAATATATCAAATGAATCAACATATCAAAGAAAAGTCATAAATTGACACCTAAACAAACATTTTTATTTTCAGCTATTGTCCAATATGGATAATTTATTTGCCACCACAGTAAATTCTTCTGTTAAAATCTTCATGCCGATAGTAAAAAAGTGTCTCAGAGGCTCAGATTCTTCACAGGTATAGATTAATAATTCATGTCTTATGCCGGTTTTATTGAGCAAAGCTTCCAGGAAAGCTTGAAGGTTACAAAGTTAAAAGCTGTTTCCAGTGACAAGCACTTAGTCGGTTTCTTTTTTTTTCTTTTTTATAAACGGTTGTTTGACTAACTGGCTTAACGGTCCAAGGTCTGGGTTGGTAACATAAAGACTGCAAGTTCAAGCTCGAGAGGCATTGGTCTAGAAACAGGGGAGGTATCGAGAGCTCAATCCGAACTGGTTAGTATGAGGTTTCCATGAAAATCAAACTGAATTTTTTTTGGTGTAAATTTTAACCAGCCAAAGTGCATTCTAAAAATGTAAACTTTTCAGTTAATAAGGTATCTAGAATTATTCAAGGAAAATAATAGAATAGTAGAATAGTAGTAGAGTAATCATTTGTCATTTTGACTCATCCCTTTTCTTAAAAATGGTTTAAAGGCTAAAATGTGAGGTTTATCTACCTTTCTTGTCAAAATGTATTTGAACATGTACATGTTATGATGTAAGTCACTTAACCAACATTTTATGTTAATTTAAAATCCGTTCATTGTTGCTATTGTTATTATTTTAATGTTTTTGCAAACCAGCAGTGCATAGTGCTATTTATTTTATTTGTTGGTTTGATTTTATTGTGTATACCCTTACAGAAAAGAATTATACTTCAAGTTAATTTTATCAAGTATACTTAAGTAATGTTCAAGTAAATTTGTAAGGATATTTTATGTAGTAATATTTCTATGTACTAGATGTATTTTTGGTAGTGTATATTTCAAAACTTCTTAGGACTAAATTGGCCCACTTTAGTATATAAAAGTACACTTTTAAGCAGTGTTGGGGGTAACTCATTAAAAGTAATTTGAGTTACGTAATCAGATTACTTTTTCAAGTAACTGTAGTAACGCATTACTTTTAAACCATAAAAAATTTATCTGAGTTACTTTTTCAAATAAGCATCCTATTCATCCTATCCCATAGACAGTAAAAGAAATGGACACAGCGACCCCATAGACTTCAACAGACTCAAACTGAGCTTGACGATGTAGATGTGACGTGAGCAACCTGTCTGTCTTCTAGTAGCTGTGCCAAGAGAAATCTGAACCATTCCCTTCTGAAACTTGCAGAGACGGAGAGTATGAGTAGGAGGTGTCCATGAGCTAGGAGCAGGAGCAACTTTTGCTAAGTATTCTGATGAATAATTTTGCCATTTTCCCTCCACGTCCCCCCGATTGCCTGCGAGCTTCTCCTCCTGTCCATACGGTAATCTGTCTACTGTGCGACAGAGAGTCGCGTGGTTATGACGCAATCGTTAGCCTATTTTTACAAAATCTGCTTCTACGGGGCCATAATGTAAGATACAAGGTAATGGAGCCTTTTAAACATTTTCGTGTTTCTTTAGAAATAAATAATGGACAAATGGAGTCTTTAAACGCCTCAGATGTAAAGTTATTCGCTGTCAAAGTGACGCCAAAATGAATGGGAGTCAATGGGATGCTAACAGCAGGTGATGGTCTGCTAATCAATGGCGGCCCCCAGGGAAGCTTCAGTTTCCGGCTGATGGATTACCCCCTTGTCAGGCGCTCTAACAAGGAGGCTAAAGACTGCAGCCTCTTGCGTCTGTCGCTAGAGCACCTATTGAGATCAGAGGAGTGAGGTTTACTCGCACAGCGACTACTAGCTGGCCTCCGTTACAAACAGTAGGAAACTTTGAGCACACAACCACGTTTCTCATTTGTACTGCATCTGTACTACAAGTGAACTTATAAGTATAGTGGTTTACTATTTTAATACTTGTCGCACATTTTTTAGTTTATGAAAGTACACTTTGAAGTATATACTCTCAGTAAAGTTCTAGTTTAGAAGTTTTATACTGCAAGTATACTTATATCATATAGTTTACTATTTATATGTTATTTTTGCTCTTTAAGTATACTACTATGTTCCTATTTAGTAAAAAAATATTTATACTTGAAATATGTAAGTTTATAACACAGGATGTAAAACTATGTAAAAAAAAAAAAAAAATTTAATAGGCTATACTCAATCAGAAGGTTAAACACAACTACAAGCCAAGTACACTTAGAATACTTAATTATATTTTTTAGTATATCTCGATCAAAAGATTGAGTACACGTATAGGCCAAATATACTTTCTGTCAGTATAAGTCAAGTATACTTAAGTTCAATTTTAAGGATACTTTTGAGAATAACATAAAAAGTAGACTGAAAGTAGAATTTCTTATTTTTAGTTTAAAAGTAGTGTACTAATAGTAAGTATATTACTAATAGCATACTTGAATAAAAACATCTTTTTCGTTAGGGTATCAGTACTTTTTGAACATGTCCATCACATTTAACAATACCATGATAACCATGATCATTTTGGTCACTATAATAATGATTTAAAATGATTCTCTAGTCCTACTCCTCCATTCCAAATAACAAAACAAAACAACAAGAAGTGATTACAAAAATGACAAAGAAGGAAAAATGTGGCTGCAGCTTTTGAAATAACTCTTAATTTTCATGTTTTTTCAAAGCTACATTCTCAAAAACAAAAGGAGGTTTTCATAACGATGCCATTTATATAAGCACCATATCATGTTGCCTTAAGAATCTTGTAGCAAACAATTCTACAATATTCTCAGTGTGAAGAATATTTTAATAATCTGTAGAATCTTTTTCCAATAGGCTATAAACATTCAATGAACTATGGCTATGAACAAAAATGCATAGTAGATATTAAAGGACCTTCGTGGAGTATACATACACTGTTTATTATTTTGTCAAATACTTCATTTTAAATAAATTTTTTATTTTAGTTGTCTTTATTTTGTTATTCTACATGACTGTCTTTTTTGAGTGGGTTTGTAATGAATCTGCTGTGGACATGGCCATACTTTACAGGTAAGTCAATTTGTTTATTTTCCTTTCTAAATGTTAAATTGGTTATTACACTTTTTTATAAAACATGTTTGAAGAGTTGTGTCTTTTATATTTTACTCACCTACTCAATATAATTTGAGGTATGCATGGGTTTGACTATGTCCAGCATTCATTTATTGCTATCAAGTTTTCTTAAAACCACTGTATAACCTTCTATAGAGGCAGAGCGCACTCTAGTGGCTTCATCTTGTTGCACCTCCTGATTTTGCAGTGTTTTAGATGCATTCCTGGGTCAACATACTTTGTTGTTCTTGGAACAACACTCCTGTCCAAAAATGTAATCCTAACCCCTAAACATAAACCTGGCCATAAGTTATCCCTAAAACGAGATGGAAATGATAGGTGAATAACACGGATGTAGAAGCACCTAACCCTGGTTGTAAGCCTAACTTGACATAAACTGTAAACTTGTCATTAAAATCTGATTGGTTGATTGGAATGTTGTTCCAGGATCAACAAAGATGTTGATTTAGGAACAGCGTGTTTGTGTTCAACGTCTCCTGCTTTAGTTTATTGTATTACATCATCATTTATTGTCATTATGAGTGCGGAATTCTTTTCTATGTCTTGATTTCATCATGTTTAATCATGAAAGACAAGATTAACAAAGACTCTCCATTATCAAGATTAACAAAACCAGCATTGATCTTATTAATAGCCTAGTTAATAGTCCTTATAACAAATCTTAATAAATCATGACACAACACAGAAATGCAGGGTAGTGTTTTTTTTGGCTTGTATTTATGGTTGCTCCACAACTTTCAGGTTAGCTGTTGCATATGACACGGCTGATGTACTTGACTTATGTTCAAATGCTGGGGTCTGCAAGGAATGTGTGTATAAAGTCATCTCACTACAACCATGGTGGCCTTTACTGTGAAGGATAAGATCAACTTTTTTGTTGGTCACTAGATGGAAGCAGTGAGTTTTTGAGGAGGCCACAGTGTCAGCATATGTGCTGCTAGCACCATTCTCACTTTTTTGGTAATTATAACATGAGTGACAGCTATAATTGTATGACTTTTTGCATTTCAGTAACTACCACTGAGCATTTTACATGGAGATTCTAGTCACGATCCCATTTAAAGTAGACAAGTAGAATACAATAGTATTTTTGATCCCTGTGTGAGGGGGAATTGCAAAATGGCAATAAACAATAAAAATAATCAAAAATGTTAAGTATTCAGATTATACAATAGACAAGGAAAAATAATAAAACCTAAATAAAACTAAAAATATATATTTTTAAGAAAAATATTTACTATATCTTAATCTAAGAAATTACAAAAGGTCAGAAATAATAATAATAACACTAATAATATAAAATGTTTTATTATTTAATATTATTATTATTAATAATAATATAAATTCAATATTAATATTATTCAATTTATGTTAATATATGTAATAATAATACATATAATAATTAGTCATATGCATAATAATAATATCATGACTTGCCTATATGATCATATATTTTATAATACTAACAATTTAATAATAATATTGAATTTATTATAATATATTTTATAAAAACATTATATATATATATATATATATATATATATATATATCATAGCCTACATAATAATTTATACTATTACTATAACAATTTGTTATCATTGTTCTTATTTTACTCATAATATATATATATATATATATATATATATATATATATATATATATTATGAGTAAAATAAGAACAATGATAACAAATTGTTATAGTAATAGTATAAATTATTATGTAGGCTATGATATTGTTTAATATATTATTAACAATATATTATAATTAATTCATCATCATTATTATGAATATATAATCGTTTATAGAAGTAATACACAATTATAATAATTAGGCCTACTGTTGTTATTAAAATGAGTAGTTGTAATACTTAATTATATTTTAAATAGCCCATTTAAAATGTTCCGTACATGCTCATCATAATAACTAAGAAAACTGTTTTGCATGCAAACGAGGCATACATTTCATGCCTTGCACTGATGGAAGTGTGATGTTCGGGGCATCGAGTTGCTTGAGAGCGCGGGCGCAGTGAGGAGCGTGCGGCATGGCATCATACGCAAGGGGCGTGACGGAGGCGTGTCATAACATTACAGCGCCACTGTTTCATGTGTCGATCGAGCCCCGTTGAGAACTGCGCTCTCTCTGTGCTTCACCGGAGTAGACATAAACAAATCATTAAAAGCTACAGGTTTAGTTCCCTCCAGCAGCGTATGCGCTGTCAGGGCTGTACCGGCAGAGTTTGTTTTGGCTAACGAAGAGGATAGATCGCGAATCTGGGAAGACGTCGAAAAGTAACTAAGGCTCACTCGGCCACAGGTAGCTCTTTCGGCTCTGAATATCAAAGTACAGGTCATGCGGGTGTCTCCGGCCGGGCAGAGAGCTGTGATCCAGTGCTGCTGTTACTGCTAGTCTCCCCGGTGGACTGATCGCTTTTGCCGCAAGCTGAGCAGGAACGACGGAATAAGCATGTCTCGAAGAAAGCAGAGCAAACCCCGGCAGATCAAACGTAAGCGTTTAAAGTTTCACTAGTGCCAGTGCTGTTGTTGTGAATGGTGATTCATTGTAAAAAGTGTGTGACATTATTCATATGACGGGATATCAATGTTTTTTTTTGAGCACAGCTCAACAATTTCGTGGAAACTGACAAGATATTTCCAATAACACGAAACGAATGGTAGGCTGCACTTCAGATGTGTGACCGGTCTGTTCAAATAATCCTTGTGTTTTTATGGTTTCAAGACAGCAGAAAATTAGAAATAGCAACATTTAGTTACAATTGCCATAGTAACCCCAGTAGCTTTTAAGACGCGCAGCTCTTTTTGGAAAAGCGCACGGCACGTGAACGGCGCTGAACAAACTCGCGCTTAATTTTTCAAACCCAGTCGAGATAATTGTGTTTAAATCCGTTTTATTTTACTTTTTCATTTGCAAAAGTGCTCTCGTCTGCTCCAACCGAAGTGTAACCGTGGCTTCCTGTTTAATACTGTTGTGGAAACGTCACTGTTCTCTGAAAAAGACGATATGAGTTCAGATAAACAGTGATCCGATCCCAGTCGAGATAAGGATTAAAATTGGATCTTTTATTTGTTTTCTGTCTGTGGCTGCCACGACGCTGCTGTTGCATTTTCCTTCGGCTTTTCAGTTCTCTTTCCAGAGATGAGACGTCAGATAGCGCACCCAGCTGATCTCTCCACATGATAGTGGATTACAATTGGATCTTTTTTTTCCATCTATCCATTTTAACTCTAATGTTCAGGCACACATTAATTGGACTTAAAATGTGTTTTTTTATGATTGAATGCAAGATATTATATTATTTGCACTTCCTCATGTTGCTCCAAACCTGTGACTTTCTTTTTTTTTTTTTTTTGTGGAAACCAAAATGATACATTTTGAAGAATATCTTGGTTGCTCTTTTCCATACAATGACAATGAATGGTGGCTGAAGATGTAAAACCTCTAGAACGACACAAAATAATCATAAAAGTAATTTATGTGACTCAAGCTGAATATTCAAAATAAACTGTTGTTACTTTCCTGAGAAAAGTAGCAATGTCTGAGTATCTATGAAATCGTTGATACACGTCATGAAACCAGTCAGAATGATTTGTTCATGAATCAAACTGATTCGACTCCTGAGTATAGCTGGCTCATTGATCCGTTTAACAGCTCACTGGAGGGGAATATTAATTGGGAATATGATTGTAACATCCTTTTTGAGGCTTGACATCTTCAGTCACCATTCATTGTGATTAGAAAAGAGCAACCAGGAGATTTTTTTGACATCCACTGGTGAAGGAAAGTCATAAAGGTTTGGAACAACATGAGGTTGACTGAAGTTTTTGGTCAAAGTAACCTTTAACATTTTGTGGTCAATAAAATCATAAGGTAAAAATCAAATTCATTGACCCCTGCCTCTCCCTCTCTTTCTCTGAAAAGAACCAACAGTGCTGAAAAGTCGTTTTGCTCTGGTGCCAGGCGCTGTTTCAGTTCTTCATCCAGAAGAGATGCTTTCAGGCGATAAGCACAGTAGCAATATCTTGGAGGTTGAGTTTGAAAGGGCTGCTCAAAAAAAATAAATATTAATGCGATTCAAAGGCAGAAAGCGACTCTTGAATAGGAAAGAAAAAATGGTCTGATAAGGCAACATTAGCATATACCACTGAGTGTAAACGGGGCGGTATCAAGGTTTGTTTAAGTGACTGGAGAGTTATACGAGCGCGTTGGCCAGCGACAATGCCAGTGACCCGCTGACCCATGAAGTCGCTCTCTTAATTGAGATGTCTTATCTGATATAAAGCTATCTCTGCTTGGTTTCCGGAGAACTCATATTCCTACCTAGAGGCAGCTGCGAATGGTGGAACCAGCTTTACTACTTCAAGCCAGTCGGAGCTGATGTTTTGAAGTTGTTTTGTTATTCAGAATACACATTCCTTATCTAGATTTCATATCTGGTGGCTTTTAAAGTACAGATCGCCAACTCCACAAGTCCCCCATTGACGTCTCATTAGACCAATGATGAAGATGGTGGGAAAGTATCTCAGATTTGCCTAAAGGTGAGTTCCACCACCATGAAACTCATGTGAACATCACATCACCCCTCTTATCTTACCTTTTTGCATATGTAACCATCAAGACAGTGGCGAATAATATAATAAATGCGCGATTGCATTGTTTTGTTACACTCTTACTGGAAGGATTACAATCCCGGCCCCTCTAAAAGAAGGTATCCGGTATCATGGAAGTCTATGTTGAGAGGAAATATTTTTGTGTGTCTTTTGTGCGTCACTCTCCCAATGGTAAAGATCGTGCTGATAGATTATCCATCCCTCCCTGATGGCGAGATTAGCTCGCGGCCTAGCGGGGCCACATCCCAGGGCTTATATTTTGGCAGTTGAGATGAGAGACAAGATAGGTGAGACGGCGATCTCTGTGGAGATAGAGCCGACGTCGAGGGGGGTTGGGTGGAAATTGGGATTATAATTACATTTGGCTGAAGCATTCTCATCTTTGTCATGTTTGTGTTGTTGTTTGGGACTGGCTGGGTGTATCTCTAGATAAGTTTAAAAAAAGAGAGAGGAGAAAAGCAGATAAGGGGAGAGTAGGATGGCAGGGCTGATAAGGGCTGGGGGAGAGAGGCAGGAATACAGAAATGGTAGATGGGGTGTACGCTGCGTTTTAAAAGCAGCTGCCTCAGTTAGATGGCAGGGGCCGATAAGAGAGCCGTTGAGATGATTGGGAGATAACAGAGGAGATTCTCACAGATAACAGCCGAGTGACATCATTCAAACGGCTCAGAGGTCGGCGTGAATTATTCATGAGCTCCCAGAATTTGGCGTCAGCGGCCGGAGGATGTTTGAGAAGCTGGGGCCAGACAATGCACTTGTTTGAGTTACCACCTCCTGTACCTTGGGCTTGCACTTTTGAAAGTGTGGACAACTGATGGGATCTCTTCCTGTTTTTGTTGAAACGGTTCTGAGAGCTTTCGCTTCTGTCAGGTTCGGCGTCTCGGGGGTCATTTGACCCTGAGGGCTAGTTTAATGCTCAGCCCAAAAATATTGCAAAGAATGAGAGATCACAGGCTTTCGCGCACATATTTTCACACATACGCACACACGCAGTTGCGTCGTGGTGGTTTTGCTTGTGTGTTTTCCTTCTTTGTTCTGCTTTTAGCTCGATGTGAACTTTTGATAAAGCCTGGGGCCTGATCTCCGGTACAGATAGAGATCGCCAAGTGCGATAAGAGTTGTTATCAGCACAGAGCAGGCAGGAGCTGAGGCTTTGCTGCAATAACAAAGCTACACATAAGAACAGCAGGGCCCCGGACCCTGGCAATCAGTTCCAGCCTTAATGTGATTAATGTTGTTGTATAATTAGATGATAGGTGTGAATGCATCCCCCCCCCCCCCCCCCCCCCCCTTTAGTTACTCCCCACCCTCTCAGTTCCCACACTTGTGTTTTCTCCTAACAACCATTGTAGTTGATTAATTTAATTAAAACTAATTCCGCATATTACTCACTGTAGATCTTGTGTTAGATAGCATTGAGATGCAGGTTGTTTTTTTTGTTCATCGATGTTAATCTGTGTGGGGTTCGTTTTGGTGAAAAACAGTGAAAAAAAAAAAGTATTCAGCGCTAGGCCTTGCAAAAGGAAACAAGAATGTGGCGTCAGCAGTATGGCTGAAATGTTGATTTGCAGTGAGATATTAGATACTGACTGATAGTGCGTGCAGTGAACACTGTGAGAAAGTCACAAAGTTTTTATAATGAGTTGCAAAGCCAAGGACGACTTTAGTGAATTTGATAATCAATGTTTCTAGTATCTGATAATATTTAAAGCAAGGTTGTTAAAGTCTTCAAAGTCCTGCTTTAATGATTATTATTTAATAATGCATCTTTCTAACTGTGCTTAGAATGAAGACTAAGCCAATTATTTATATTTATAATTAATATTATACACACTGTCTGACACTATTTATTTATATATTTCAAAATGTATTCCTAAATTTTCAGCATCATTACTCCAGTCTTCAGTGTCACATGATCTTTCAGAAATCATTCTAATATGGTAATTTGGTGCGCAAGAAACATTTCTTATTTTTAAGAAATGGGCATAAAGACTTTATTGCACAAGAATTTGTTTCTGATGAATGATTCTTACAAATTACTCTAATTTCTGTGACATATGTTGTTTTATGTTAGTATATGATGCTCTGTATCTAGGTTAACCACACTCTTGTAAGCTGATAGACATAATCTGTTGATGTAAGGATTTTTATGTGTCTCTGTGTTGTTTTCTGCAGACAGATCTCACTCAATCATCAACTTGCTGAAACCTCAAATTTTAATCTAAACCCCAAGTCCTCAAATACACTGTTTTCAATATAGAAAATGGTGTATTTATTCTAAATAACCTGTATAGCTAATTTGTCCTATTATATCTTTCACTGCTTAGGCTATTTATTAGAGTTTTGTGTAGTATGTTAATACAGCTGGGTGATGTTCTGATTGGTTCAGCCCATGAGCTCTCCTGATTGGCTGAGAGAGCTTGCAATATGTGGGCTGAAAGTGATGTCAAAAAGCTGTAACTGTAGATTAGAATTTACTGTTTAGGAAGTGTCTGTTGGTTGCCGCAGTGAAAGGAAAAGCTTTTAGGTGTTTTGATGAATTATTGCTCTTTCCTAATGTTTACGCCAGAGGAAGTCGAGTGAGTTATGATAACTGATCCCTCATTGACCCATTAGCACTCCTAAATCCTCACTTCTTTTGTTGTGTAGGCTCATAAAAAACGTAGAAAAGAAAATAAATACTATAGTTTCATCTAAGATGATTGTGTAAAGCAGAAACTTAACGTCCCAGCGAGCATATTTGAACTGTCATAAACCCCTATTTTGTCTTTCATACAATCTAATATTTGCAAGTGCAACAGAACAACCACCAAGTCAACCGCATTTATATTACGTTTATATTATGTAAATATATGTAAATGACACTTGATGTCAATTGTCACCTCAGAGTTCCAGCACTCAGTATGCCATCTTTCTTATAACAGCACAACTCAGACGGATGCCATAGAAGTTGTGAATCCCCACCAACCACAGCCCTGCTAAATGTAAAGACAAGCATAAAGTCTTAAACACATCTGCAGCTGCATGTGATTGTGGAGCGGTGGATGAGAATAAAATATGAATGTGTTATTAAGGATCCCATAGCCTCTGGCCCCAATGCAATTAAAAACAAGATGGGAACAGGGCAGTAATCTTTTAATGCACTGTTATCACATAGCATCTTATGAAGAGGACTTATTTTTATGTGCCGTTTTGATAGGAACGGCCGAGGTGAGATTTGCCATCGCAGGAGGGAGATATATTTTTTTCTCCAGAAGGTTGGTGTAATAGAGTTTCTGTGCTTTTTGGTTGGAGTTAATGAGTTGCGTCTTAAGGAGAATGGAGATATGATAATTTGTCCGATGTGGAGGAGCCGTATTTGATGTGGATCACGGCTAACAGGGTTGATTAGATTGACTGATTTCCACGCTGAGGTTTGATGTCATGTTCTTTTATTTGATGTGCTTAATTGGCATGGTAGGGGGTGTGGGCCATCAATTTGATGTAGTGCTAAGGACATAAAGTTCAAGAGTGACACTATATACTGCATGTTCACTCCTTTAGAAGGATCGCTGCACATATCTCAAGGGGTGCTTTATGCAAACATTTCATCTGGGTGTATTTGTCTGAACCATAAGGCCGTAGATTACATCTACTGGTCACATCCCAACGGCATTCAGGTGAGTTTCTGTCTTAGAGTGTAAAAAATACACTCTGGGACAGAAACAGTTCTCACTGGCTTACTTGTTATGGCTGCCAAGAGCCGAATCTTTTGCTAAGTGTAATCAAATGCACAAGGCCAGGTTTTTTAGTTATATAATGTTTGTGCTTCATTTTACACTTATAAACGTAGCACCGCAGACTTCAAAATAAGATTAATGAGTTTGACTATAGTGAGCTGGGATGGGTCACAAAGGTTGAAAAGTTCAAAAACTGACCAGAGGTTAACAATTTTCCAATTTAATATATTTCGAATATGTAACATTTTATGTGTAACTCTTATGTATTTAACTATAAATTAGTGCTGTCAAATCGATTAATCACAATTAATTGCATCTAACATATATATAGGCTACTGTATACACACACATACACACACATATAGGCTATATATATATATATAATTATATTTTTTTATTTTTTTAAACATTTTTGTGTTAGCTGCGATTTATCAATTTGACAGCATATAAATATAATTTAGTAATATATTTACATATAACAATATATATATATATATATATATATATATATATAAACAATAATATGAAACGCATCGTATTGGTTTCTGGACCTTTAATCAGTCTAATTATATAAGACAGATTATTAATCAAACCAATTATTTGATATATATAATCAATTATTTGATCAAACAACCCATTGAGTCGTCAGTTTTTAAAATATGTAGTTAGCACATCTCTACTATAAACTACCACTGACCTATCGTGCAGTGTTACAAAAAAAATGCTGCCCTGAGTATCCCTATTGCTCACGGTGCAGAGAGCTCAGGCTTGGGTGTTATATGCCAGGCAGGAGGCTCTTGTGGGAAGGGAACACCGGGCATGTTTCATAAGGAGAGGCGGAAAGAGAGGAGATAAGCACAGAAGGGCAGCTGGGACAAAGGCCCCAGAAAGAGGAGAGGTTAGACCGCCTCCAGGGAGCCACCCCTGAACAGAGGTGGTCTAGACCAGAGTGGCTCCTCTTTCTGCTCTCACACACTCCACTTGGCCTGATCTAGAAAGAGAAGGGAGACTGCCAGAGATCAGCATCCAAGCTCTTTCAGCTTCTGTCTGAGAGGGTTATTCATATATGTGTGTGAAGTGTGAATCACATCGTGTTAGCCACATAAAATGTTGCAGATGCTCAGACATGTTGCTAATAATTGCCATATGTAATCTCATTGCAAATCATTTTTACATTTTAGACACATAGCCGAAACTCCTGTTTAACTGTAAACATCTCCTGTTTAACAGTGTACAGTGTGTTTTTGCCTTTTGTATTTTTTTAATTGGCAAATCTAGACTACATCAGTGACATGGAAGACTACATTGAGGTTGTCTTGAGGCGACAGATAGTTTGTCTTTGTCACCTATCTTGTTTCTTCTTCTGTGCTTTTTCTGGTCATTGGTTTCTCACTTCCTCTTTTTTTACTTTTGCCCCTTTGTTGACTCTTATGACCCCTTTAGCAAGTTGCAAACACTTATCTCATTAGATTATTTGTTCCTTTCTGCAAGGCCATAGGAATATCTCTATAGCAACAGGTGCTAGCATGTTCTTTATATGTTTTATAATACTCAGCATTTCTTACAGCATAACCAGTCAAAAAGCCAGGGTTGCATGATGTATTTGTACCATATTGGTTATTTGCTGCACGATTAATCGGTAAAAGACAGCAATCTCGATTCAAACAACCACACGATCTTATTCCTAAATGACATCGATTTGCATGTGTCTGTCAAACTTTTGACAAAATCCTAACGGAGCATTCAAATCTGTGTTCGCGCTGACACAGAGAGAGCAGTTATCATGTTAAACAGCTTCACAAACAGTCTTTTCAACCACACAGTATTGTTATTATCTGTCTTACAATAATTCAAAGGATATAGTTCAGATATAAACACTGATGTCTATGATAGCGATTAAAATAGAGCAAATCCCCTTTTGAAAGTAACATGGCGCTTCAAATAACGATGGTATCGATTACATTGTTACACACTTGGTAAAAAAGGTATTTGCCATTGAATAATTCATTCAAGAGATTCTTTCAAAATCACTGATTCATCCAGTAATGAAACAAGTGAAGTCTTTGAGTAAGTCATTAAATCAGTCTTTCAAACCATTTAATTTTTTTTAATTCTAGTTAATTAAATATTTTTAAATAGATTGCAGCAATTAATATTTTGTCAGAACCTCTAGTAATTTACTTGTTATTTTATTTAGTTGTCTGATCGTGATCTCTATTTGATACAAAGAATCATGAATCTTAGTTTATCCAGAATCATGCAATTCTAATTAATGCTAATGATATATATATATATATATATATATATATATATATATATATATATATATATATAGATATATAGATATATAGATAGATAGATAGATATATAGATAGATAGATAGATATAGATTCACTATTCACTAATTCATTTGTAGCATTTAAATAATTGATTTCAGTTTCTGTTGTTTTCTTTTTCTTTTAAATAGACAAAATGGTATATCATTTTAATATTAGCTTTTTATTTTAACGTAATCATCTGCATGTCTACAAATAGCATTGCTTACATGCAAGCATTGCATGCAGAGCATTGGCATAGTAACTAGAGGATCAGCAAGATTGTGTTTTATAAACCTGCAGTGTTAAAATTATTCAGTTAGGACTCTACAGTGCTGTTTAGGAATTTATTGTTTGGTCTATGACTTTCATTGAATCCATTTATTGTGTAAACTTGCACCATTTCCAATGAGCAGTATCTAAAATGAAATCTTGCCTGTCAGAGGTCATCATCCATAGGGTCTTAATCTTTTTAAACAATCACAATGAAAATATTATCATTATCATGATTATTAAATGATAAGACTCGGTAGTACATTATAGGCAGTAATCATTGCGATTTCATGATTGTGGACTTTTGGACGTTACCCGTTCTCTTGTTTACCCAGAATGTATTCTGAAAGTCAAGAGTACTTCTCAACCTGTCAATCAAAGTCCTGCCCAGTACGTACGCCCTCCCCCCTCAGTGCGTTATCTCTGTAGACAATCACAATGAAAAATTATCATAACAGAGATGATTATATGATCAGACCGGTGGTATAAAATCATCAATCAACGGACTTTACTCCTCTAGGCCTTCCTGACCTCACCTTACTTTTTACCCAGAGTTTCATTCTGTCAATCATAGTCCTGACTTCCCAACCCTTTCAAGTAAGCCCCTCCTCCATCTCTCCCCCTTCATTTCTGGGCCGCTTTCCATTACTCGCCTCTCTCTCGTCCTCGATATCTACCGCTATCTCACTCTTTCTCCCCCGACCCGCTCCCCCCCCCCCCCCCCCAACAACTGTCTCTCTGTAACCCCCATCCCGCCCCCCCTTCTCCCCCTGTCTCCAGTCAGACCTCTAGCCTCACTGAACCAGGTCTTAGCGGTATGATAATGTGGAAAGTTGAACTGGCCCCATTACAGCTTGGCTGATGGCAGCGCCGATAAGGCCCTTGATAATGGGTGCAGATAGAGCTGACACAGCGGTCCAATAGCCAGCCCTCTCTCTCCCATTATCATTCCTGCCCACCGATGGGCTCCCAGCACACTATCTGCTCTCCATTTCCACTCCTGCAACAGATAAGAATGGAAATACTGACTTCATAGCTGACTGATTAAAGTGTCTGCCTTTCTTGATAATACACAGATAAATTATGTTTTTTTTCTCTCTCCCTCTTTCTCTTTTGCTCCTTTCCTCTGTCTCTATCGCTTTCTCTCTCTCTCTCTCTCTCTCCCCCTCTCCCTCTGTTTTTCTCACTCTCTAGAAAGGAGAGGGGCGGCAGGGAGAAAAACGTCTCCTCTGTTAATTTCTCTTTCTTTGTAGGTTTATTTGAGAAGGAGAGAGGAGGAATGGGGAAGGAGGGGTATGTGGGAGAGATGGCGAGATGGTGCGGTTAATAAGAAAGTTTTGGAGGGCGGGGGAGCACTCGGGGTGTGATGGGGGAATGACTCCATTCAAGTGCCTCTCAGGGACTATTACATTTGGAATCTTGTCGACTGACACTCTACGACGCGCAATCACATCGCCATCTGCATAAACAAGCACTGCCTAAACGCTCTCGTTCCTCTCTCTCGCTCTGAAACACTGGGTCACCCAACCGCTGTGAATATTCATGGGAACGGGCTAGTGGCCGTCCGGCCGAACGCTGATTTCCCACGGCGACCGGAGGAAGTAGCCAGGTAGCGCGTGGGTAGCCCTATCGGTGCTGATGACCTCCCATGATCTTTAATAACACGCTCTTCCAGGGTGCTTTTTTATCAACGATTGCTCCACAGAGATACCATGCTGATCAAACCGATTACATTCTTTTGTGTACTGTAAACCTTGTCCGCTCTGTCACTTCCTTTTTGTTTCTCATCTGTGTTTTCCACCCATCCAGTTGTAAACTGGATTTTTGTCTCACACTTCCTGGATCACATCGCTGATGTCAGAGGGACTCGTGTGTCATAATGATGCAATCTAGTGGCACACCTCAAATCTAAGGGTTCCTCCTGCTCTGCCCACAAGTGATGATGTCATGCACATGTGTTTTTATATGGATGCAATCAAGGATGTCTAATATAACGTGCAATATTTTTGCTGATGGAGATGAGGGATTTAGGCCTTTTTTTAGTATTTAGTAGAATTATACAGTAGATTTTCAAACCGGAGTTTTCCAGAAAAGTTTGGTAAAAAAATAAATTCAATATTTTATCAATAAATCAATATCAAGATAAAAAGTGTAATGAAACTAATTTTTTTTATGTTTTTGAATTAAGTCTCTTATGCTTACCTAGGCTGTATTTATTTGATAAAAAAAATCCAATGATAAACTGTAATATTGTAAATATTATTGCAATTCAAAAAAACTGTTTTCTATTTTAATATATTTGTTATTTAATATATTTGTTATTAATATATTTAATTTATTCTTGTGATGGCAAAGTCATGAGTCACATGATCCTTTGGAAATCATTCTAATTTGCTGCTCAAGAAACTTGTGGAAATAACTTATATTAATATTATTAATAAAAACTAATATTTTTGTGGAAAAGTAAAAAGAAAAAAGCATTTGTATGAAATTAAATCTTTTGTAACAATGTAAAAATTCACTTTTTATCAATTTAATGCATCCTTGCTGAATGAAAATATTAATTTCTTTTGAAAAAACTCCAAAACTTTGAACAGTGTAGACACGATAAACTGGTAGAAATTTGTGACGTGCTGTGCCGTCACGAAAGCTTATCATTTGCATGCATTTTTAAGTGTGCTCGAAAACGCAGTGAATGTAAACAGTTGAGAAAGAAAACACATGTGATTTAGTATATTGGATCCGTGCATTCGGTCTTAAAGTGACAGCAGCATATTAAACCTGAATATGAGAAAAATCTCTCACCGCTTCAACTGAATCACTTTTGTAACTTTAATAAGAATAAATGTATATTTAATTTACACAGTGAAGACTATTTAGTGTTTTTTTGTTTTATTACTTTATACAATTTATATAGTATTTCTTATTTCTATTGTTTTAAGTTTTTCAGATAGGTCTATTTCATTCGTTCTTTGTCTTTGTTGTAGTTTGTTGTTTAGTTTCTTTGTTCTTATTTTATCATTGACTGTTTACTTCTCTTCAGTAAGCTTGATTTTTTTTTAGTTAGGCTAGTAGCCTATTCTTTTTTTTTGTGATATTGAAATTGGTGATGAGAATTATGAAATTTCAATGCTATGAAATTTTTTGATATCATAAAATCCTTATATAAAGCAAAAATAACTATCGTTATATATATATCGTTAACGTGAAATTAAGTTTGTGATATCGTATCATAATAATCTTCACTGAAATGAGTTTGTCCTCCTGTTGAAACCTTACTGAAAATCTTTATTGACCTCTATATAAAACATATTAACAAATTTAGCAAAGCATTATCCCAAAAGAATGTTCTTTTCTGGATTTTACTGTATAGCTTTTCAATCACTTAATACCGGAAGTTTGGGGTGATTGGCATTAAAATTCTGTCTGTTGTACCGTCTAACTGACTATCTGTCCTTCTATCTTCCTGTCTTTCTGTCCAAGCGTCCGTTCTCTGCTTACATAGAGAGCTCACTTAAACTGCTCTCTTAAACAATGCGGTATTTGTTCAGGGCACTGTAACTGACCTTGATAGATTAGAGAGACCTTTTTTTACTTTCTGTGAGAGTTTGAGCACGTTAGACCGAAATTATTACTTTGCGTCTTAAAATGTCCATTTTTCCCCACATCGTTTGGTCTAGGAAACAATGTTTTATATAAATGGGACATTTAAAAAAAAAAAGTTTGCGAGTTGGCTTTTGCTCCCCAAATCTTGACGTTCCCTCTGACATGGCTGCGCTCCCACAATCTCTTCAGCCGCGTGTCCCTGCGTGCTGAATTATTCACATTAGCGAGCCTGTAAAAAGCCTGCATAAGGTTAATTTGATACCAAAACCTTGCCTAGATTTTTAAGGGCAGTAGACCTTTTTTTTCAGTTGGGCTACAAAGAACAGGGAGTGGAGGCGAAGAAGAAGAAAAAAATAACGAAAGCATGATAAAAAGCTCTGATAACGGAATGACTGTGTTGTGTAGGAGTTGATATCAATGTTATCTATCTGTCTTTTTCACTCTCTTAGCCCTTCTGTTGTTTTTTATGCCTTATCTCTCTCTACCTAAATGCCAGGAACAAAAAGGGAGAAAGAAAAGAAATTACCGTACGGATTATTCATGGGGCCTGCTGATAAAGCGGGTGATGCAAAAATTAAGAATATACGGGGCTATTTGTCTTTTTCAGATGGCAGTTGTTTTGCAGGATTATAATTATTTATTTGATTTTATTTATGAGGGAAGAGTGAAAAGATCAGTTTGTGTGGCTGTATCTCCATATCTGTCAAAGCGTGAGTGATTTGGCCAGTGTTAACCATTTCTGGTCTGTTTCTAGACTGACGCACACACCTTCAAAACACACACACACCTCAGCATTTTTAGAGCTGCTGGCCTCTGATAAGGCTAACCTCAGTCTGACCCAAATAAAGAGGCTGGACACAGTGGACAGGCGTGTTGCAGTGGGAGACAGGCGTCTGATGTTGTTGAGGACAGCTGAGTTCACTTCCAGTAAAATGAAAAGGAACGGGGCGTTACATGTAATTGACTTTTCTTTCCATTTCTAAAGCCATTTTGGCAGGCTCAGATCAACGGCTTAGTAATTTATTACCTGGCTAATAATCTTTTCATTCACTTTGATAGTTGTTTTATGACTCAGAGCTTCTAAACGTGTGTGTCTTAAAGGGACAGTTCATCCAAAAATCGAACCGTTGTTGAGGACAGTTGAGTTCACTTCCAGCAAAAAGAGAATGAACTGGCCGTTACATGTAGTTTGAATTTTCTTTCCATTTCTAAATCCATTTTGGCGGGCTCAGTTCAACGGCTTAGTAATTTATTACCTGGCTAATAATCTTTTCATTTTGAAAGTTGTATTATGACTCAGAGCTTCTAATAATGTGTGTCTTAAAGGGACAGTTCATCAAAAAATCAAACTGTTGTTTAATTGATTGCTTCCAAACCTGTATGCTGTTATTTTTTCATTGGATGAAATTTCTAAATAATTGTCATGCAGCCCTTACCATACAGCTATAGTTCATAGTGACCAGAGGGTTTCAAACTCTTGAAAGTAGCACAAAACAAAATGGCGGCAACAACAACAACATAAATGTGTATGGCAAGTAGGGGTTTAACCAATCGTAGGTTCGACACACGTGATTAATTGCAAAGTTTAACTATCATACAGTTAGGGTGACGACCCGTCCCGCTTTGCGTTGTACCGCACAGCATTTTCACCGCTTGTCCCGCACGTCGCATATTGAGAAAATGTCCCGCATTTTCATCAGTCTATTGGTTTTTAATGATCATATTAAGAAAACGTGCATGCGTTCTTTTGCCTTTTTAAGAAAGCATTTTATTTATTATTTTTGCGGCGTAGTTTTCCGTACAAATACAACAGCCGTTTTTTAAATCCTATCCAATGGTTGAAAAGAAAGGAGTAAACACGGTCACAAGTAGGTTTTGACGGCTGTCAATCAAAATGTGGACCGGTGATTCGTTCCATGTGTTCCCTGTCAGAAAACAAATGGATAATTCGGTCAATTAAAATTTTAATTTAACAGAATTCATCAACTTGTTGCCTGCTGTGGTTGTTCTAATTCACATCCTTTCTAAAAATCTGAAAGTTTTTGGTTTAATATGTTCTTAATATATAAGATTGTCAATGATCTAATTTCATGTTATTTTATATTTTATTTGTTCATTGTTTATTTTGTTGGATTTTAGTTGGACTTGGTCAGAACTGTTTCAAAAATAGTGATCTGCATGATGCCTGCTGCCTTTGGGCTCAGTGATGTTGAATTTAAATGAGATGTAAAATAAAGACATGTTATGTTACATTGAGATGTAATGGTGTTTTCTGGAAGGGACTAAAGAATTTTTATCAGCTGAAAGGCAGAATACAAATGTCTTTATTAAGTTAGAAATTCATTATATAACAGTTTAAGGTTATGTTTTAGTGTTGGTAACATGTCCCACATTGTCCCACACAAACTTATAATCGTCCCACATTTGGTTTGTTTGATGGTGGTCACCCTACATAGAGTGAAAAGTTATAATTTGCACGTGTTTTGTCTTGCCAATTTAGTAGTGTTATCTGTGGGCACAGCCGCACACACCCGAAGTGCTCGCACAGAGAGGCGCGTTTCAGACCGAAATGATTTCTCTTTCACGTCTCCTTGCGCTTGAATGGATACATACACACAAAATTATGCCAAAATACCCGTCTCTGCAAGTATTCTCAAACACAGTCGATTATGTCTTAAGTGAACGTAAACAGTTGAGAAAGAAATCTGATTTGTATTATTATACTGGATCCGTGCAGAGCAGCTTATAAATACTTGCTGCTGTCCATGTCATTAATGTTAATCAAACAACAGAACACAGCTTTAACAAAGATTAATCTAGATTTAATTTATATACACTATAGTGTTATTTTACATTTAGGCCTAATTATTACATTTATGTTCCTGAATATTACAATTAGTCCTTACTTTATTTGTAACTTTGTTATATTGAATTATATATATGCATGCTTGTAATTAATGTATTAAATATATTTTTAGCCCCCCCCCCCCATTATGTATATATTGTTTTTCATGCTGATCTCAAAAGTGATTTGTGACTCAAAAAACGTAATATGATCCGAACTGTGAGTTTTGTGATCCGTTGAACCACTAATTAATTACCTAACGAAATTTTTCTACCATTGTGTTGCAAAAAAACAAACAAACAAACAAACAAAAAGTGCATACACTACACTACCATTCAAAAGTTTGGGGTTGGTAAGATTCTTTTTTTATGTTTTGGGAAGTAAACCTCTTATGCTCACTATTGCTGCATTTATTTGATAAAAAATACAGTAAAAAAAGTTATACTGTGAAATATTATTACAATTTAAAATAACTGTTTTATATTTAAATCATGTTTTTTAAAATTGTATTTATTCTTGTGATGGCAAAGCGGAATTTTCAGCATCATTATTCCAGTCTTCAGTGTCACATGATCCTTCAGAAATCATTCCAATATGCTGCTGTTCTTTCAATATATGACAATATATCTTCTGCATTTATCCCTTGGGTACAATGTTGTTCTCTCAAATCTGACTATGGTCCAGTCAGGAGTCTTTCCGTGGAATCCTTGTGATTTACACTTGACCCTGTTTTTTTAGCTGAAGGTCAGGTGGTACTCCAGTCCTGCGCTCGCCCGGACGCTTCAGATTTCCTCTTGCCTTTGTGCCTCAGGCTGTTGTGTGTGAGAGCGGCCTCTATGTGAGAAGATTCATGTGTATATTTTTGTTTGCGATTTATACACGTACGTGTATAAAATGTGCACACATTAAAAATTGTATATGTACATATATACATTATATAGCATTTTTCCTTGGATGATTGGTCCTCCGTTTTTATGCAACAAAAGATAGTTTTAACAAAGTAAACTATTAGCATGATTGTTTTTCATATTACTTTTTGCAGCTTCTCCTGACTGAGAACCACCTACTTTAACAGGTAGAGATAATGTAAATGACATGCTAAGTGACCACAGTTTTGTTTTTATGAATGGGTGAAATAGCGCATTATGGGGAAAAAAGACATAATGTGATGGATCAGATGATGGTGTTTTTTAAGATGATAGGGAAATTCATCCAAAATCGGTTTGGATCTGGCCATTTCAGGCAGTGATTGCCATTTTGTATGTGCAGTACAGTCGGGTGGACTATGAGTGGCCTGTAGGCATGTCGAATAAAGCTATTTATATGTTTATTTCTCATTTTCGACTTTGCTTAGCTGGAGATGTTCAACTGCATAACTGTATAACTTCAGTCAATGTCTTTGCTTAATATTTTACTTATTGTTTCGTGTAGTAGGCTACTAGTCTGAAACATACTTCAGCACTTTTTAATGTTAAGATTTCCAAGTCGCACACAAAGGCAATATGCAGCATTTGAGTTTCTGTGATATTGAGCATTATTAAATCAGATTGCGGAGTGAAAGGAATGTATAATCTCTACGAAAACTGTCATTTTAAACCTGTGCTACTGTTAGAGCCCATTTTGATCACAATCTCCTTGTGAATATCCCTTACTCGCGCACGCACACACTTGGCTCCTTTGCCCTTTCCTCTTTGTGCTGTGTCTATCCCTCCCTCTTTCTGTTCTCCCTCCATAAGCGGTGAGTCTTGTCTAAGTATTAGTATTAGAGGCAGCAGTGTCCCCTGAAGTAAAACAATCTGCTGTAATCTATCAGTGTGTTATCGGTCCTATCTGAGAGCTGGAGCGAGCCGGGCCGGGGCCATGGCGCCGTGCTCCGGAGCTGATAAAGTTTCAGAGTTCAGCGATGATGAATGTTAAGAAACTACACCCTCGTTAGAGAGGATGTGGACTTGGCAGGGACCATGAAGGGGGCCGCACATGAAAGCAGAGAGAGAGAAAGGAAAATGTTGGCACCCCGCACTAGTCGTCAGGTTAGAGGTCAAAACCCTGTTATTGCACAGACGTTCTCGCTTTCGTCTTTTATTTTTCCCCTTCCTTCTTTCAGTTCAAACATTCTGACGTTTTAATGCACAAACATTTATACAGTGGTTTCAAAAAGTTTTTGGACACCTAAGCCACTTTTTTTTTTTTGCTTTTGCTTTATATTACCAAATTTCATTTATTTTAAGGGCACTAAAGTACTAAAGTGGCACTAAATAGTTGGTACCTTTTTTAGGCCAAATGTTTTGTTATTGATTCTAATTTAAATAATTTTTGAAGTGTTTAAATTTAAATACTTTTTGAGGCGCTGAATTTAAAATGTTTTAGGAAAATATGTGTAGGGCAAATAAATATTGCTGTTTATTTTATTTACTGATATGTTGGGGCATGAAAAATAAAAATATTCATTTTGTTCATTTGAAGAATATAGTAGAAAACATTTATTGGTTATTTTTGTCCAGATTTGTATTTATTGTAGTTACTACTTGCATTAAACTTTCTAAATCTACTTGGCAAAAATATTTAATTGAAAGGTTCACTTTTTTAATTAATTCAGAGCATATATTAATATTGAGATATACTTTCAATCTCAATTGATGGTTGAATTATTTTTTTTTAATTAATTGTTTTAGCAATATCACTGAGCCCTATAATTTAAATTTCTCCCATATCACGATATCTTGATGATAAAGTTGCTGCCTTAGCATTGCTGTCTTAGCTGAAGATTGAAAGTGCTTATCTCTGCCTCTAATAAACTAGTACAGTCGCTTCCCTCATGAGAAAGTTTACAGAGGACAGCTGGATGTCTTCTGGAGTGACTGCTTTGTTGTCATTAACTAACTAATTATTTTGAGCTTGTGAAGAACCAGCTTCTCATGTCCAGACTCCAATCCTGAGAAGAACTGCAGAACTGGACCCAGACCAAGTGCACAGCTTGTCCTGCCCTAGTAATGTCCTCTGGCCCGTCTTTCCAGTGACCTCTCTGCCTAAAGCCAGCGCATCAACTGCTCCCATCTATCAGTCCGTATCATGCCTCAAAGTCCCCTGATGACGATGCATTTGATAAGAGCGCAGTACTTAGAAGTGCACAGTGCAAATAGCCGATAAAGCATTATTTTCCTGACAGATATTAAGTGCTTAGAGTTCAAATTTCAGGCTAATAGCTTTTCTGAGTCTTTACTCAAGATTTGTTGTGGTGTAACAAAAATAGCTCTGCTCTCGGGAGAGATGTGCGACGCTTCGTCAACGTAGAAACCTGCGTGTCATTCACTAATCGCCTTCAGTCCAGTTTAACTAGGTGGTAACAGTCCCATATTGGTTAACAGCCTATATATAAGTTTTATTTGTTAATTTATTGATATTGGAAATTAAATTGTGATGCTCATTTCCTGTATTTTTACATTTAGATTATCTTTGTTGCCATGTAACACTTACTTAAAAACACTAACAATACATTAGTACCACGGGTTTTTGGCCTATATTGGATTTTTTATTTATTTACTTATCAATGTTTGATATTTAACTGTGCATGCATATTTCCTACGTTTTTACATTTGGATGACCTTTGCTGTCATCTAACACGTAAAACTAATCTTTAAAAACACTAAGACCATAAAGGTCCTTGCACACTGAGTCCGAAATTTTCGCACGTTAAAAAATAAATACGACCTCACGTTTACACACTGCCTCCGAAACTTTCGTCCGTCATAAAATAAATTCGGATCTGGTTCGATTTTCTGCGTTTTCGCATCCGTAGCAAGCATTTTGAGAGGTGTTTTGACAATTCAGAGCCACCGAATGACGAATACGAAAAAACACATACGAAAATTTCGGATTCAGTGTGCAAGGACCTTAAAGCAGGGCTATGCAGTTTCGGGAATTTCTTCGCTGTATTCTCGCTTTTTTTCTGTAGAGCTCCCCCTACAGCTTCGGAATAGATATTTGACAACACTGTCGAAAAACTCGTTGGCGACTCTCAGATACCAGAGGCTAGTAGATCAACGACATCAAAGCAGACGGGACATTCTTTAAAACGTCTTCTTCATTCGGGTTCGAACAGCGTGAGGGAGCGCAATAATTACAGAATTTTAGTAGATTTTTTTGCCATAAAGCGATTCGTTACATCGCGAGACCTGATATCACGCGATACTTCCTGACGCTGAGGCCCGCCGGCCCAAAGTTGCAAGGGTGGTTTTCCGGCTCACAGGCGCTTGGGGGGTGCGAGACGACCACCATTCAACCCGAAAAAAGTCATATAACTATTCCAATGATTCCGAAGCTGTTCGGTTAAGGTAAAAAAGTTACTTAGTTCACCTTTAAGACTTAAATGTAATCTTTAGCAAATCTCATATAATGTTGCAAATAATGTGATGCCTAAATCCACTAAAACTGGTTTTAGTTTTAATCCATTTTATTTAGATAAAGTAGTATAGAATTTTGACCATTTTATCAGTTATCTGCCATAACATGACATTTCTTTTTTACGTTTGGCCAGAATTTTAATATCGGTGAAATATAATATAATATAATATAATATAATATAATATAATATAATATAATATAATATAATATAATATAATATAATATAATATAATATAATAATGAATTAAGTGTCATTCTTTTGCAAACACACTTCATTTCTATGAAAACTATGTGCTTGGATTGCAGTGATGAAATTTTTGGCTGTGTTTGTTCATTCATTTTTCTAGTGAATCAAGCACTAAAACCGTGCCAAAAGTGGGTGCAGATAATCTGCGCTAATAGTAAGAACAATGAGTTCTTGGTGAATTCTCCGACTGTCTGCTGAATTAGACCACGACGGACCTTAATAAAAGCACGCCTCTCGTTCCCTCCTCGTGCAAAGTCATATTTGAGTCTTCTGATAAATAGAAAAGAGTTCTCAGTCTTAAAAGCTCTTAAAAGACGGGTATACCATTGTGATCACGACAAAGTTCATGAGCGTATAATGGAAGCTAATGTGACGCAGGGCGCGAGCAGCTTTGTTCGCAGAAGTGCGGAGCGTTTAATAGAATCTGATAGGCGTCAGTCCCCAGGCCCAGAGGACAGAGGGGGGACTGCGCGCTCATCAAGGAAGTCTTTGCTCATCAAGGGAGTCGGGCGCGCTCTGAAGGAATAATTTGTCAATAATTGGCCGTGTCAGTCTCGTTAGACATTTGATAATGTCCCGTTTCTTTAGGGTCGGCCTGGCAAATATCTCCAATGAAAAGCAGCGCATGGCAGCAGATCTCGGCTCCCGATAGCACCATTAAGGGCTTTAGAAGTATTTTAGCTGAATTCACACAAAGCAAAAATAGATAAATAAATAATGAAAAAGAAAAGTGGAACATCAACTGTCAGGGAAGTGATATGGACTATAAAAATCATTGGGGAGGGTTGAGAGATAAAAGATTATCCCTTTTTTTTTGTCGCCTTACTGCCTCCTCAGCCGTCGCTGAGGCTAATTCGCTTACTCAAGCAATAGAGCAGACTTACAGTGCAAGTGTGTGTGTCTTGTGGCCCTGTTTTAAGAACGCTTACTCTAGCACTACAGCATGACATCTGACTTTACGCTAAAGGTGTTCAATACAGGGGTCTGTTTCTGTCATTTTCGTAATGCGCCAGGTTTATTGGGGATCTTCTTTTGGACATGGGCGTTCTTCTGTCAGATCTCATAATCACTTGAAGAAGTATGGGATCCATTATCCATTCCGAGAGGCCAGGCATTCCTTTCTGCAGATATGGCGGAAAGTCTATCTCTATAATATCTCGGAATGGCTAACCTTCATCAGATTGCCCAAAATCCTTGATGACAGCCACATTCCAGAGGGCCGCTCAGGTCAGTGGTTGTAGTGTAGTCACACAGGCTTGCGTCTGACAGAAGGCGTGCTATCGTGTGAATCTACGGCGGTGTCGTCAGTTTGTGTGAGGTCCATGTTCTCTCCCCTGGCCGTAGTTCGGGAAGGTGTCCCTTAGTGCCTATCAGAACAGAGATCAGCCTGATACGAGCTGTCATGCCCTGCTCTTGTTCGCCCTGTGACCTTTCAGTCAACTGGTCCCGGTTTGCATGCACAGTTGCTCTTTCCTTTTTATGCAAATGCACTCTCAGAGGTTGCTGAGAGAAGCCTCGGCCCTGCCTAGAAACTGAAGTTTGTATATTAGGTTTAGTGTGGACTTAAAGTTATCTGTTTATGTTTTATTGTTTTTTTTTGTTGTTTCTATTATATTTCAGGTTTCCAGATTTATTCTTAAAAATATATATTTATTATTTTTAATCCTTTTTTTAATCCTTTTAATAAAGTTAATATTTTAACTGACCAGAAAATCACTAACAATTTACATTTTATTCTTGAATATTTCTCTCTCTCTCTCTCTCTCTCTCTCTCTCTATATATATGCGTGTTATATATGTATATGTATGTATGCGTATATGTATTTAAATAATATTTAAATTATATATAACATTTTTTAATTAGATTTTCATTATTTTATCTGTCGATATACATATCTATATCAAATCTTCAGTTTTAACGAAGTTTTTGATCACTATCTTCTAACTGACCAGAAAATCAATTAGAATTCAAATTGACTATTTGCATCATCTTTTACTACAAAACAAACTGTATTTACTTTTCATTATTGAAAATTGTATATATTATTTAATTAGAGATGCACAATATAGCCTATATAGTTTTAAATGTATTTAATGTTTTTCTTTTGTTATGATAGTGTATAAGCAAATCTCAGTATTATGCATATTTCAATCTGTATATTATAATGTGATGCCTAAATTTACTTGTATTATTTAAAAGATTTTTTTAAAAGATTCTTTTGTTTAATTTAATTATATTAATTTATTCAGCCATTTATCTTTCATTGGTCATCATAACTAGTAAATAATTACTGGCTTATCATTATTGGCCAGAATATTTATCAGTGCATCCTTAAAATGTATATTTAATGGTTACGAAGTCTTTGGAAAGGAATGCAAGGCCCTCACCCCGCGTTCATGCAAAATCTATCATTCTTATGATCCAAACTGCTGTTATGGATTGTGCCATGTTCTCACATTAATAGGAAAAACTATAACAGTCAATGGGATTTTAAAAAAAAGGGCAGGAGTTCTTATTAATCAGAATAGCGACATGTCTTAAGAGTTGAATGATGAGAACGAGGGAATTGTGGGTAAAGGGCTTTTCTGGTAGGGAGGAGACAGACAGACACATTAATATTCTCTTCCCAGTGAAAGTGTTTCGCAGAAAAAAAGGGAAAGGAAAGAAATGAGACATCTATCGCTCTCACCCCATGCTTTTATTTCCTATTGCCTCATCTTAAATTTCCATTATTCACCATGAAAAGCCAAGCCAAGCCTATTCACACTCCTCTCTGACACCGGCGGCCCCCTTCACACACACGCTCACATACATTCACTTCAACCAAACACCATTATTAATCATCCCTATCGGTTTCTTCCATCTCCCTGCTATTTGCTGTTTAATCACTAAAATAATATCAAGAGGGGGGGTAGAGGGCCCGTTACCATGGCGACCAAATGGAAAAGGTCAGGGTGAGTTTATCTTATCAGCGATAGAGAATGGTTACTAATTACAGATAGGTACTACCAGTGCTCAGTCCACAGGGCCCTGCCTTAGAACACTATCAGCAATCCACACCAGCCAGATATTAAAATTATCTATAGTCATCCACATACACACGCAGACACACCTCATCCTGGCACACATCTGATGAGATGGGCCTCGGCTTTCTGCAATGTCCATTACCCCTGTTAATTCACAAATTGCACTTAATACTACTGATAAACAATGTTTGTGCTAGCTAGATTGTTTCTACTTTTTGAAAAGCTTGTACTTGCTAGTTTTGATTTATGACAAGACCTAGCATTAATGCTTCACACTAATGGTGCAACCTTTATCAGTTCAAGTAAATCATCATCAAATATTTGCTGTATTAGTGTAATTGTCGTGAAACCAATTCCTAACATCCTGACAACAGAATCCTGTTCGGAGGCGACAAGACGTTCTGAACTGGCTTTGTAACCACTGAACTATTGACCCAAACTAAAGTGACTGTTTCATTTAGTTGGCTTACCAGTGTTCTTCTGAAGCGAGTCGCGCTCATTAATGTTTCCTTACCATCATTTGCGGTTAATGACAAACCAGTTGTAATTAGATTTAGTGAGGCTGTGGAGATAACGACGCTAATTAATGGTAGGTGTTTGTGTACGTGCATCCGCACACATAATGCTAAAGCTAGCTCACCCAAAAATGAAGATTCTGACGTTACTTACTCACCGTTTCACAACTGCATTTCTTTCTACCAGTTTAGTACTGAGAGTGTATTTTTGATGAGTCTGTTGATCCTTTCTACAGAACTAGTCAGAATGATTTGTTCATGAATCACTGACTCAATGATTCAGCTTTAACTGTTAACAGCTCATGAGAGGGAAAGATTCTGTCATTATTTACTCATTTTGTCAAAATCTTTCTTTCACGGAGTACTAGAAGTGAATTTTTGAACATCGTGGACACTGTTTAATATAATGAAGGGAAATCAGGACTGATTAGGAAATGAATTGTTCATGTGTGTAGGATTCTTTGGATGAATATGTTGGTTAGGGATTGTTTTTTTTGTTTGTAGATTGGCGCTGCACATAACACTTTATGTATTTTCATGATCAAAGTGATTCCAGGCTTTCAAATCCATAGTTTCTCAAAATACCGTATTAACCAATCAGACAATTATTTTTAAAGTCACAGTGATCATCGTTTTCATGATCGATCGTCGCGGTCACGTCCGAGTACTGGAGTTCTCTACTGTTGATCCCGTTCACAAAACTGGTCTGAGTGATTTGTTCATCAATCACTGACTCTGGTTCAGTTGTAATTGATTATTTTTGAATAATGCATAAATTGCAGGCTTAAATTATGGTCTGTTTGTCATACAAAGCTATCATATGACTTTAAAATACTCTATATATTTATAGTGGTATGGACTACTTTTATTTAAATACCTTTTAATCCTGAAAGCTACCATTTATTGCAATTGCATGGAAAGTTTTTTAATTTAAATTTTTTTTGCTTTCACCTCAAGAAAGTAATGCAGGTCTGTAATGACTTGGGTGAGTACATGTTCATTTTAAGTTACACTATCCCTTTAAATTTTCTGTTCTTTGCACACAACTTTTATCGTTGTACGTTTTGGTTAAAGAGAGCAAACAGACATGTTCTGTTTGTTCGCGTCTTAGACATGCACATCAGAGTATGCTGATGCACTCCTTCATTTATCATCGTTGACATTTGGCTGTGCTCCTTCTATCTTCCTCTCATCTGAAAAGAACACATTTTTCCCATCAGAAATCCCGTTGTGACTTTTGCGTTCGAGGGGTGGTGATACTTCCTTTCACAAACGGCATCTCTGTGCGTATCTTTCCCGGGCTGCGTTCCCTGCGTTCTCCCCCATCTCCGCTTCCCCCTTCTGTACTGCTCTCTCTTTCTTTCTCAACATGGATGTTATCAGAGGCACTGAGGGCTCCAGTGATGCCCTGCCTCTTGAAAATACCCCCTTTCTTTCCTGCTGCCAGCTGTGAGCTGGTTTATATTTAACGTACCTACTTCATCTGCCCTCACCACCCCCACTCTACATTCGCCATACTTATCTTTGCCACCCTCACACATCGCTGTATTTTTATTTATTTTTTTGATTTTCTGCCTGTGCGACAATGGTGAAAGATAACATTTCAACAGCAAATCCTGCCTCTTTCCTTCTCTACTATCATGCAGATACGTTTTTGTGCGCCTCTACCTTAGATGTGGCACATGCATACGTCTGACCACAGCTGAACAATGTGAATGCACGTGAACAAAAGTCTTTTGTCTAGCTTGTGAATTCTTTCTGATGAGGTTCCTGTGCAACCGTTTTGGTGGGTTTGAGCAGCCTGAGGTGACACTTTTTTCACTGCCTTTTATCATTCGTTCATCCAAAAATGAAAATTCTGTCATCACTGACTCACTCTCATGTAATACCAAACCTTTCTCTCTTCTGCAGAATGTAAAGAAATATATTTTGAATAATGTTATTAACCAAACATTTCTGGTTACCATTGATTTCCACTCTATGGACAATTTGTTTTTATAATTCTCAAAATATCATCTTTTTTCTGCAAGCTTGCAAGGATGGTGTATAGGCAGAAGTTTTTTAGATTTTCTCTTCCTCTAGGAAAGGAAAAAAATCATTTGATGTCCCTCATAGCCTTATATTAAGAATATCAAGAATATATTTAAACCATTAAGTAACGATTAATGGTTTACATGACATCAGTGAGAGGAGCGAATTGTTTGGGAGCAGTGCTGGCCGCTGAAGTGTTTTAGTATGTGTGTGTATAACGGTTAACCTATGTCTGTCTGCTTCAGCTCCTGGCCAGTAGCTCACTGTTTTTATGTGCTTTTATGGTGATTAAGTCATAACAATTATACAAGAGCCATAAAGGGATTTTCTCTGCTTCTTGAAGAAATATACACATTCACACACTCACTCTACAAAATATTCATATATAAAACGCATGTATTAGTTTAAATGTACACTACCTTTCAAAAGGCGTAAGATTGGGTCGTAAGATTTTTTTGAAAGAAGTCTCTTCGACGGCAAGGTTGCATTTATTCGATAAAAAATACAGTAAAAACAGTAAAACTGAAATATTATTACAATTTAATATAAGTTTATATTTTTATATAAAGTATTTATTCCTGTGATGGTGACACTGAATTTTCAGGAATTTTAATATGTCATTCTGTTGGTGCCCAAGAAACATTTCTTATTATTATTAACGTTGAGAACAACTGTTCTGCTTAATATTTTTGTGAAAACCATGATCAATTTTTTTCAGGATTCTTGGATGAATAGAAAGTTCAAAGGAACAGCGTTTATTTGAAGTCATTAGTGATTTGTGACATTATAAATGGGTTTAGTGTCACTTTTGATCCATTTAATGTGTCCTTGCTGAATAAATAAATACATTTCTTTCAAAAAAAGAGAAAAAATATAACAATGTCCAAATCGTGTCACTTGTGTGCAACAATTTCCTTTCGCCTCTCTACTATGTCAGTAACCGTCCCCGGAATCTGTTGTATTATATTATAACATGAAATTCAAATGGACCGTGTTTACATTCTTAATGCGTATTCCTGGTCGTATTTTGAACATTTCATCAGTGCACATGGTTTCAAATCTTTGAAATAATTTATCAGAACCTATTAACTCTCCCTTTCCACTGAGCAGGATATTGGATGGGTTCAACCTAGCATAGACCTGCCATCAAACAATTCAAGCAATTGTAATTCTTTGATTTGCATAAGTAAAATGTCGAAATGCTCTTCTTTAGGGCATCTTGTGGTCTAACCGCAGTGTGTTTGTGTGATCTGCCATGTTTAGTCTTTACTCTGGACTGGAACAGCTGGGGATGTGTCTGGACGGGGGAGCTGAAAGATCTGTACAACTTATGTCTTCTTGAAGCTCAGATCTCAGGGTCAGATTCTGGATAAACTGTGAAGGCCGTGTGCATGTCTGTGTGTGTGAGAATATGTGTGTGAAGAATGAGAATCGTCTCTAGTAAGGAGATGACGATGAATCTGCTAGGTTGTGTCAGAGCAGAAAGTGAAGGGCATGATGGAACGGTGAGAAGAGGGAGGGAGAAGAGGATGAGAGGCATCTCCTCCACATACCGTCGGGACGGCTGCCTCTCCCTTTTCCTCTGAAGAGTCTCAGAAGCGTTCTGGGTGAAGATGTGTCTTAAGAGGGATGGCTCTCATCCTCCCTCTACTCTTTCAACTCTTCTGCCTTGCATTCTCTCGCTGACTCATTCGTTGTAAGATTTAGTATAAAACACACGCAAACACTGAGTTTGTGCAAAACGTGCATAGTGTCTTGAAGGTTACGGCGTCTGATATTAATGTATACTTTTGATATTAATTTAATCTGCGATCGTTTCTTTTGTTGGCTCACGCTGCTTTAATTGAAGGAGTTTTCATGGGAAAAGAATGTGTCTGAATATTGCCTCAGGCTTATCCAAGGACAGCTTATATCAATCAAGTTAGGGTCTGATAACAAATGCAACAATGTCTTTGAGAGGCCGGTCGCTAGTACTATGAGTCTCTTTTACCTTGTTCAGTATTTGATGAGGTGAGTGTCATTAAATAAAGCAATGTCAAGGTCTTTTATTTGGCTTTAGTTATGCTTATAGGGGAAAAAATATAGAATTTCAGAAATTAGTGATGGGCGATATGACCAAAATCTTATATCAGGATATGAGTAATTTTATTTCATGATAATATATATCATAATATAGTTATTTTATAGTAAATAAGGTTTTCATAAATACATTTTTGATACCATTGAAATTTCATAATTCTTGTCACTAAATTCAATATCACAAAAAAATAATACTAGCCTAAGTAAAAAGTAAGTGAAAAATGAAAACAAGGAAACAAATCACAAGCAATTGGACAAAAATATGATAGAACAAAGACACAAATGAAATAGACCTACCTGAAAAACTTCAAATTAAATATAAATTTATTCTTATTAAAGTTACAAAAATGATTCAGTCAGAAGCATTGAGTGATTTTCTCTTTGTCTTTTGTTGTTATATTAACATTAACACGGGTATATGCTGCTGTCACTTTAAGACCTAATGCACTGATCTAATATACTGATACACACGCGCTTTTCTTTCTCAACTGTTTCTTTCTCAACCGTCTCTCGGACAGCGCTCAGAAACAACCACAGCACGCGCACATAATGAAATGAGTTCGCTTTTGCTGCAAATTGCTCTTCAACAGTTTAAAATCACTTGCTTTTAAATAGCAATGCTTAAAAATGCATGCAAATGATAAGCTTTTGTGACGGCGCAGCACTTCAAAGTCACGTGAGTGCATAACCGCGACAGAGACAATAGTCAAAAATCGGTTCACGAATACTGGTTAATCGTGCCTACCGGTATATCGCCCAACACTAACAGAAATGCACTTGTAATAGAAGTCTACAAGGCAGTTTAAGGATTATATTGCCCAATAGACTTCCATTGTAAGTACATAATTGCAAACACTGCTGACAGACAAGTCAAGATAGAGCTTAACTTCTATTTATTGCACAATTTGGAAGCATTATTTTGCTAAGACATGAATGTAAGCAAACCGAGAGCAGTGTGTGTGCCTGGCTGTATTACACTTGTATGTGTGTTAACAGGTTGTGACCCCTGCGTAACCCTACCGAACTGTTTGCACTGATGCTCATTATTCCATTAGATGCGTCTTGGCAGCTGTTGCCCTGACCCCTTTTGAATGCACAGAGCTTGATGCGGCTTGCAGACTCTTTTGCTTAACACGCACACGTTTGCGTATTGATCTGAACCTCCGTGGGGGGAGGGGTACTTTATACAAAAGAAATGTCAAAATCTGTGTCAGATAAATAAGCATGATAATGCTGTCCATATGCTTGTCAGATTCTTTTATGCTGATTTCACACTCTGTTACTCTCTGATCTGCCTACTGTTAACTGCATGTTGCTCTGCTAATGAGTGATAAAACTACACAGCACACATAATGGGTTCAAATAGTAATTTTTTTATTACTCTTACTATTTTTATTGGTATTATGTGGTATAAATTAAAGTAAATTTAAGCCTGAATTATACTTGGAGCCTTGAATTAGGTCTAACTGGTTTTTGCATGTACGCAAAGGTAAGCATCCAGTGCATGTGATGTAAATTTCATCATCAGCATAGTATGGGTGTACTGTATGTACTTTTTTAAACCACACTATGCATACTTTCAGAGTTTGCCTCAAAGGTTAAGTTTGCTTCATTAGGGCTTGGTATTGAAACAGATTTGACAAATCGATTCACAAGCTCCTGATTCAATTAAATTTCAGTTCAGTATCAATTTATTTGGATATATATCATGTACAGTACATATACATTTTACTTTCTCTCAGAAAACAATCTCTCAACTAATGTCGTAAACTATACAGGGAAACATATCAGTTGGTACATTACTATAATTTTGCCCATATTCAATTGCTATTTAGTTTTAGATATAATGATCACACTCAAATAAAAACATTGTATACATTGTTCTTCTACTTAATGATATAATTATGTTTTCGCTCAAATTTGCTGTTGAAATATAAACATTTAATTGTTTCATGTCGTTTAAGGCGGCATTAAAACAACATTTATTGTTTGAGTTTCAGAATTTGAAAGCTGTTTGTTACTTTTATATCAAAAGTAACCAAGCACAAGCTTATTGCGATTACTGGATGGGAGGCATGCTACAAAAAATGTTTGGTGAAGTTTTGTTCACGCATCAGCAGAAAACAGCATGGACTAAAAGATCAGTTTTGGAATTCAAGAATTGTTATCGGTAGGGGTGTGACGGTTAGTATATAACCGTGAGACCGACGGTTATAGTTGAACACCGTCATTAGAACTCTATAACCGCCAAAACCGATTTTTTATCATAGAGAATGTTTAAATACTAATTAAAAACAATTGTTAACAGTCTGTGTTATTAATGGTCTATGTCGTTTCCAACTGTATTTGATTCTTTGCCAAGTACCCCCTGACCGACCGCCAATCATTTTTATTTAATATTTAATCATTTTATTTCATAAATAAAAAGCAAATATAGCAGACAATATAACCGTGACATGGAGGCGCCGGTGCGCCGCGTTCACTTGCATTGCATTGTGAACTAGAGCGCATCTCATCGTAAATGAATGAAACTCAGCGTAGGCCTATGCCTCATACATTAGCATTAAATATCTTTGCTGCATCCTTTCTAGAACACACAAGGGCTTTCTTGCGGCTCGCATCAGCAGAGCATTGCATCGTCCATAGACCGCACAACAATCAGCGGATGGCAGGCGGGTGCGGCTTTGAAGTTTGGTCAAAAAACGTTGGTGCGGATGATGAGTTTTGTGATGTGGTTGTGGATGAAATAATACCTCATCCGCGTATCTCTATCGATAACAACATTGAACACTACACAAATACTATTATTATTTTTTTTTTTTTAGGCGATCAAGTAGCTAATCAGTGTCTGCTCGTTTATTCAAATTAAGTTGTCCTATAACAGACGAAGGTCTGTTGTCCCCCCCATAACGACGGTTATGTTATGAACCGTCACATTTGACTCGCGTCATAACCGTCATCACCAATTCTGAAACCGGCACACCCCTAGTTATCGGTTCATCAAAATGAAGATTGATTAGAAATCGATTAATCGATATCCTTAATTTATCTCTGCTTGCCGGCCATCTTGTTTTGTTAGTCAACTATCTAGGATTTAGAACCTCTTTGTCCATCCTCAGATCTTATGAACATTTCCGCTTTTAATCATAAACAGAAGTTTTGCACTTGCTGTAAGGTGGGGTGAGCGTGGCGTGAGAGAGGAGGAGAGATCGAACTGGGGGGAGTGAAGTTGCCAGGCAGCCGGAGTGGAGACCCTGGACTATTGAAGCCAGGCACGCAGACAAGAGCCAGAAGATAAGCCGCCTGATAAAAGATAGAAAATAGCAGCAGATTTCAACTTTCCCACCATCCAAGATTCTCGGGGAGGAGGGGCGGCTGAATCAACTACTTATTTCATCCATCCGTATCTGTCTTTCCCCACGAACAACTTGCAAGGCTATTGAGAAGGCGGACACACACACACACACACACACACACACACACACGTTCAATCTTAAAAATGTGACCGCAAAAGGCTGTTAATTGGTTAACGGTAAATTCCCTTAATAAGTACTGGGGGAAAACTGTGAAAGATCTAATCTTAAGTTTCATGTAATTTTACAGTAAAATGCTATTAAATGTACCGTTTTTTGGAAGACAAGTAAGAAGTACAAAGGTTGCACTTTATTTTACAGAATGTGCACTTTCAGTGTACTTGCAGTGTACTTACTAAGAAAGTACTGAGTAATATAAGGTAACCACATGGGTTAAGATTAGGTTTATCCAGTTATTGTTATTACTTCAAAAAGTATATAGTCCTTTTCCTCATGCACATATGATGTACTTATTACAGTAATTACAATAACTGGAATAACCAGGTACTAACCCTGAACCTACTCCTAAACCTAACCTTAACCCCTGTAGTTACCCTATATTATGCAGTATTTTCTTAGGTAAGTACACTGTAAGTACATACTGTAAAATAAAGTGCAACCAAATCATCTTATTATTTACAGTGATAAGCCCGAAACTGACATTCCCATAATTCCCAGTGACACTTTACTTTTGATGGTTTTTAATTTAAATAATCATGTTTCTTAGTTTTTTGTTGTCAGTTATGTACATTATGGTTTTATGTTGCATCTTATGTTGGTAAATAAATGTTTAATGCATTGTTTTGTATTTGTGTGCACCTTCTATATATTAGTATTTATATTTGTGGAAAATTCATCATGTGGTTTTATCTTTCCCCCTTGTGTTATTATGGTGGATGCCAGTATAGTGTGTTACTATGGTGGATGCCAGTACAGTAAAAGTATGAAACAGATTTTATTAGCCGCATAGCATTGCTAAGTAAGCACAAAAGGACTGTTGGATTTTTAGCAAATTACATTGCTTTTTTTTTATTTTTAATTTACAGTTTGTTCTATAAATATCTTTACACTTTACACAACCACAGCTGCCAGCTCTTTTCTGTAAAAACAATAGGATTTTTGTGTATGTATGCACTTCCTTGCACTCTTCTGTTTCTCTGACTTACCCCTAGCTTTTCTTTTTCAGTCATTCTCTCACATAAATACTCGTACGCGCCCCCTCTTTCCTATCGTGTCTTTCTCACTCTGCAAACAAACACAGGCGCACATGCTCGGATATGAGTCTGTTTACCCACACATATGATCTGTTTAGTCTATTTCTGCTGTTGTAGCGATGGGAGGAAGGTTGGAGGGGTGAAGTAGAGATGTGGCTTGTTGTAAAATGTGTGAGGTTAGAGGGTGTTTAGCACTCTCTCTCAAGAGGGAAAATGCGCCTTCTCACCTCTCCAGAAAAAGGGGCCAAAGAGTGCTTCTATTTCTCAGAGAGTGTTCTGACCTTTTCTTGTCATATTTCTAGATTATTGAGAATCATGTAGTAAACATACATTATCGTTAAAACGTTTGGGGTCGGTAAGGTTTTTTGAAATATGTCTCTTATTCTCAACAAGGCTGCATATTTGATTAAACACACAATATTGCAAAATATTTTAAAGAACTGTTTTCTGTTGAAATATAGTTTAAAATGCTATTTATTCCTGAATTTTCAGCAGCCATTACTCCTGACTTAAGTCACATGATCCTTAGAAATCATTCTAATATGCTGACGTTTATTATCATTATCAATGTCGAAAGCGGTTGTACTGTTTAATATTTTAGTGGAAACTTTTTTTTTTAGGATTCTTTAATGAATAGAATGTTGAAAAGAACAGCATTTATTTGAAATGGAAATCTTTTGTAGCATTATAAATGTATTTACTGTCACTTTTGATCAATTAAATGTATCTTGCAGAATAAAAGTTTTCATTTCTTCTTCAAAAACCAAAACAAAACAAAAACATGACCCCAATTATTGACCCCAAAATTCTGAGTGGTATTGTACATATTCTGACAAATTGCCAACAAATAGAAGTTTTTCTGATTCCATCCCTCCATTACATTTCCAGTCCTGTCTATACCCCATAATATGAATAAAATTGGTAAAAAATTTACCAATGCAAAACCAACATGGGATATTAAAACTGGCCTGGAAAAGCCATATAAATGTAATAAAATCAAAATAAATCATGGTAATTTCTATAGTGAATGTGTTATGCTTAGTTCTAAAATATTTATTTGTCTGAAAATTCCTTTTTGTGAGCACAATTCCTATTAAATAATTAAAAAACTAATATAAATGATGTCAAATAAAAAAAAATGATTCTACGATTTCTTCTCTTCTGTCAGTCTCTGACGCTGTTCACGTTGTAAACAGTGCGGCACTTCCTGGTTCTACGTCAGAACGCCGGCTCAGGATTGGCCGGCTCCTGCATCAGCATCACATGTGTCGTGATGTTCACGTGAATAGCATCAGAGACTGACACGGAAGAGAAGAAACTGTTGAATAAAGTAGTTGTTTTTGTTTTTACTGTGCACAAAACGTATTCTCGTCGCTTCATAACATTAAGGTTTAACTATAGTCACATGGACTATTTTAACGATGTCTTTACTACCTTTCTGGGCCTTAAAAGTGGTAATAACGTTGCAGTCTATGGAAGACATGAGGGTGAGTAATTAATGACAGAAATACAATTTTTGGGTGAACTATCCCTAGAAAAATGGAAAAATGATGAACTAGAAAAATGGAAATTGGTTGGTCAAAAGGTGTGAGAACCCTGAAAGCATGTGGATTTTTGAGCCTCAATATTATGTAATAACTTGAAATGTTCTGTACTGTTCCCCCTAGATATGGCATTTATATATGTGTTGTACGAGAACGCTATCAGTGTAATTGTTCCAATACAGAAAATAGACGTCAGACGTATTTTGGCTGGGCTTTTTTCCCCTCTATACAGGAAGGGTCTGATAAATTGGTGAAAGCAAGTTTGTTGATCTGTGCTTGCAGGGGTAGTTTTTCTCTCAAAGGGGCATGAGAAATACCCTCAGACGCACCATTCATCTCTGTAGCGACTAGACCGGCTTGTAACCTTAGAGATATCGTTGCCGACAATCGCACCTGCCCTCTGTGGACACAAAGAACAATTTCCAGAGCAGGGGTAAAATCTGATTTCTCCCCTGTTCGGTGAATCCATCTCGGTTTTTATTCCTCCTTTTCTTTCTCTCTCATTCAGTCTCCAGCCCTATCGGCTCTCCTTGACCATTATCTGGCAGACAGCTCCTGCTCATTAAGGAGTTAATTTTCTTCTCTCTATCTCTGATTAGTATAGTTGAACCTAAAGCACTGTGAATTCTTTAAATTTTCCCTCCCTGTTATCAAAAGGAGAAAAAGGGGAATGGGGGGATATTTAATCGTTTAAGTAGTCTTCCTGGGGAACTGCTTCTGCCGTTTCTGTTTTTTTCCCCCTCCCTCTTCCCAGCAATGTAAAGAAATCCTGCCGAAGCCGCCCAGCTCAGTAATTCAGTTTTTAAAGCATGAAAAAAAAAAAAAAAAAATGACTTGATGAAATTCCACTATCAGCTCTGAACCAATATGCAAAATATCTCGCTGGAAATCAAATAGCTATTATGTTTTCATTTCCACGTCGGCGTATTTGCTTAATGAAGAGGAGACAGATCAGACCGGTAGAGTCTGCAGGAGGCGATAACCGGGAACGGCTCGCAGCTATCCACACAGAGTGACGCTCCCAGTCACTCTCTGAGAGAGAGAGAGAGATGAAGAGTGAAAGAAAGGAGAGAGTAATAGGGAAAGGAAAGAGCTCGCACAGGCGAGAGAGAGAGGCAGAGAAAAGGTGCAGACAGTAACATGATGGAGGGATGTAAAAAGCAGAAAAGGAAGCGTAGAGTGAGAAAAGAAGATAAGGAAATCGAGGGATGTCTTTAAAATGTGCCTCTTTGCAGTGTCCCGGGCTCACGACTGTTTGATGTTTGACAACCTGCTGACAAATCCACGGCGAGGATCAGTCAGGCCCGTTTGAAGTGCTCCGATGCCCAGCGCACATGAATGCCATCACCACACATTATCACTTTACAATAATCACTCATTATCATAAGTATTATAATCACTCACTCGTGTGATTTGACTGATGGAAATGAGAACAGTATCTTCCTGCGCTGTTTACTCTTTTTATTTCATTATTAACGAGCCTCGTCAAGGATAGCTTTATTATTTGTTCTGTGTTCGTGCTCTGTCTTAAGAGTTTTGATAATTATTCTTCTTTGTTTGGCTGGCGTTCTTACTCTTTATGTTCATGCTTTGGCAAATACAAAAGATATTAAGTAAATACACTGAAAAGTTTATTTTTAAGCCCCTCTCTCTCTCTCTCTCTCTCTCTTTAATATTTCAGTTAAGAGTTTAAAGGAATGTTACATGTCTTTTGAAACCTGTACAACTTCCTCCGTGGAATGCAACAGAAGTTATTTACAGAAGAATGTCCAAGCTGCTCTTGTCCAATAAAAATGGATGGTGACCATAACTGTTTGGCAATATTTTGAGTATGACTTAAATATCGGTCTATATCGCACATAAAACTATGGAATGGCTTCAAAAGACTTTGAATATTGCACATGAGGCGTTTAGACTGCTTTTATGGTGCTTGAAAAAAAAAGAAAGCCACTGGCAGCCATTCACTTCCATTATATAGAGAAGAGCAGCGTGAACATTCATTGAAACATCTTCTCTTTGTGCTGCACAGAAGAACAAGTCATGCGGCTTTCGAACAACATGAAAATTAATAAATGACGATAGAACTTTCTGTCATATTTTACTAACCCTCAAGTTGTTCCAAACCTTTATGAGTTTCTTTCTTCTGTTGAACACAAAAGAAGATATTTTAAAGAATGGAAGTCAATGGCTACCATCAACTGTCTGGTTACCAACATTCTTCAAAATATGTGTTCAACAGAAGAAAGAAACTCATACAGGTTTGGAACAAATTGAGGGTGAGCAAGTGATGTCAAAATTTTCATTTTTGGGTAAAGCTCAAGATTTATTTATTTTTATAAAAAAAAAAAAGTAAAACCATTTTAAATTAACTTTAAATAGATCTTTTTAAACAGTCCTGCAATGTAACAAAGTAAAAGTCTTCCATGCGTGATTTAATAAAAGATATAAAAAAAGAAAAAGGTGGAATATAGCATGCCATACCTCTGGTCATTTTGTTTTACAATTTAATGATTACCACCCATGTACAGAAATGCAATGGAAGTCTTTGGGGCAAGCTTGCTTTATGGCCTTCAACTGTATAACTGTGAAAATTAACAATATGCCATGTATTAAAGCACATTTATTGCTTTAAAATGAGCTTATCAAACAGATGATGTTGTGTGGCCTAGACACTATGAAATGAAGATGTTAATTTAGTACAATGATTAATATTATTACACCGATGCCTGTTTCTAATTGTGAATGTTGTCTTGTCAATGACAAGACTCTTTGGCCTTGTGTGGATGAAGTTACTCTGTTTTACTGAATGAAAACAAGAGTGCTATTCACTACCTCATTTCACACCGCATGCTGTGTTGGCAGAATCCGAGATGGAGCGGGTCTTGGCAAAGCAGGTGAAAGTCCACTCCTGTACGGCAGTGTGTCCGCAGAGGTCCTGCCAGTGGTGTGCAAGCCCAGAGGCTCCCAGCTTATCTTCAGCTCCAGCGACGCTGGTGACACGAGTCCCGTCAAGTTTTTAATGTTGTTTATATGTCTATGGGGTGTTTTTAAATATGCTTTAAGACAAACCTAGTGCAAATTCATAAGTCAGCACCATTGCAGTGAAAAAGACTCGCTGGTGTTTTTTACGTCACACACTACCTTGTAACCAGTCACGTCAACATGTGGACGGGCTTTATCATTAACTTTGCTGCGAATCAGGGGATTCTCAAGACAAGAGAAGCCAGGTTATCCCGTTATATTTTTCTGTTGATATGAAAAATCTGGTACATTTAGCAATATAGTGAGTGAATTTTGTATGATGTATATTACGATGTTATGATGAACCATATACCTTTCTCCACTGGCATTCTAAGTTGTTCAGAGCGTTTCTAAGGATGATGATTTTTAGAAGGCATGACTGAGATGGCAAATGGGAACATGGTTTGTGTAACATTAGCAACACAGCTGTTTGATAACGTAGTCAAGCCAAAGGCTAATCATATTAATTACTGTTATGTGTCTGGCGTTGTAGAGAACGATACATTACCATTCTGATACATCGACTTGTATACGAGCCTGTATAATTCACTCTTCCACTTCTTCTTCTAAATCAGTTTCTGGTTCAAAAATATATGGCTGAATTAATCCACTTGCCATCGTGTAGCATTTACTACAGTAAAGTTGACCAAGTGGATCTCTGAGCTCGTGTGATTGAGTTGTGGCGGGACTCATTTGCATATTCATGATTCCGTGTATACTAAATGAAAGAAGGGTGTAGACTTACATTCAAGCTGTTTTAAGGCTTAAATAAAATTGTTTCATAGGAAATAAATGTTTAAATATGTAATTTTGGTGATCAAAGATGAGTTTTAAGGTATAAAATGATTGACTACAGGGGGACTTGAAGTCTCCTTTTGATTTATGTGGGCCGCTGTGCTTTCAAGTGCCCGGGATCCGGTCTAACCCTTGGATTCATCTAATTACTAAGAGCGTGTTAATGCCCTTGGCTCTGATCAATGTGTGTAGCCACTTGTGCTTGAAATTATAAGTACTGCAGGTACCGCAGTTCTTCCTTGAACGCTGGCACACACACACACACACACACACACACACACGTAGACTCTCACCAAAGGCTCACTGTTCTCCTCAAAGTATCTTTCTTCACAAGTCCCTGATTTCCCGATACAAGCAGTGTTCTTTTTTTTTTTTCACTGTGTTTGGGCTGTTTGGTAATGTGGTGATTAACGTGATGGTGAGGAAGTTTGTTCGTTTAATCAGGGCTCAGGTTTGATGTGTTGTCTCTTGGTTTAATCACTGCCGCTAAGCACACTGGTTTGATGTGGACGGGGGCTGCTTAATAAAGCCCTATCTCCTCCGCCTTCATCAGCTTTCTCACTTTGTTCTGTCTGTTCGAGTGCCAGTTAGAACTCAAAAGTGTATTTCTTTCAGTTGATCTCCTTTCTTTTGCTTTGTATAATAGACAAAATAGGGGCTTTTACAATTGACATTTTAGTCCTTAAACGTGGATTGGGAATAGTTGTCATTTTTATCATTTAAACAATATAATTGTAATTTATATTTTACGTCATTTGTTTTAAATCCTAAATTGTTTTTATTATAAATTCACAGGTTTAAGTTATATTTCAAAGCGATCTATGCATCAAAAAGCACTTTTTTATGCATGTTTAATGTTCTTGAGTGCTATATTTTCCCCTCATTTTTTCATACAATTTATGGCAAACAAAGTTGTCTGCTGACATTCTGAATGTAGACAACCCTTTTCTGTCGTCGGTTCTGTGAAAAATGCATATTATTCCTTGTATAAGATGAAGAGGGAGAGCAGAGACTTTTTTCCGCGCCATTTGATGTCTGTAAGCAGTGATGCGGCGATTTATTCATTTAACCAGAGCGGTAATAGGAAAGAAAATCATAATTCAGACTTACATTTAAACACAAAATGTAATTGGAATTTTAAACAGAGGAGCCCCTTTGTACAATTATGATTAAAGGAAAATTAATTGTATGAAAATGTCGCCACAGATATAGAAAATTAGATCTAGCAATGCTCAGACTACATTCTAAAAATATGGCGTATGGGATCGATCTTTTTTTACTTTTCTCTCTCGCGTCCTTTATTACTAAGGTCCAAATCTAAGTGTGTTAATTTTATCTGAAATTACAGTGAACCATGCAGGCGTGGAAGTCGAAATTAGCCTAAAGATGTTTCATTTACAAAGACAGAAACACTTTGTCAGGGAGCGATTGTTTCCAAGCATTATCTCCGCCTCGTTTTAATTGCTTTGGAAGTGAAATTAACAGAATTAGAAAAATTGCCTTTGCCTTTTTCTACAAGGCTCTTTATTCACGGGTATTGTTGTGTGCTTTGTATAGATTATAGGCCTCTTTGTTCTAGGAAGTGTAAATATATACGCCTCCAGTCACGGCTTTAGCTCCTAACAATCCCCTCTCTGTTCATCACAACTTAATGAAAATTAATTTATGAAAAACCTGTGGTAAAATCCGATTTTCCAACCCCTGGTAATTTTGCTTAGATGCAGATGCATAAAATAGTGGGAGTCCTGGTTGAGTTTAGCATAGTGAAAATGTGTTTGATGAATTTATGTGAAAACTGTAGTTTTGCTCATCTTAAACCTCATTAGAATAACAATACGGTTGGCGAAGGTTGAATTAACATGCAAACCGCTGTGGTGTCCACTACAGAAGCCCTTGTCTGTCACGTATTGCATTCATTTATTTTAGAGGGAACAAGCCATACAATAAACGTGCTCTCTGAGAATATTATAATTTAAAACTGATTTTATGTCAAAAAATAGTTTTACTACTACTGCTTTTTTTAAAATATCAACTAATTAAATTGGTATTTTTAAACACCAATGATTGGTTATCTCATCATGATTGAAAAGTGTAAGGTTTTGTTCAAACGTCTGCCAACTGGGAATGTATTGAGTTATACAAATGAGTTAATCACCCTGGCCAGTGATATAACACACACACACCATTGTTCATTTACTTCCTTGTGGTCTGAAGCTCTGGGATTTCCAACCAATTAAAACTGTAAAAGGCTTGTAGCAAGATGGTTTGAAATGAATCTGAATTTTCTTGCTTAATCATGTACTTTATCACTTTTTATTTACAGAGCACCCTACTTCCTTGAAGATATTAACAGGGTATATTCACATTATCTTAAGCCTCTCAACTGAGGCTTTGGCATGATATGATATCTTTTCAAAGGCCTTTCAGTGTCAGATGACTTTTATTTTGTATTGCTCCTCTTTTTATGACCGCTCTCTCTCTTTTTCTCTGCAGGTTCTATTGGGGATCTTAATGGAGGTGAGGATCCATCTGATGATGTAAGCATATCAGGAGAAGAGGGCGGAGCTTCAGACCAGGAGGACTCTGCAGAGTGTGACGGTTCAAGTCCACCTTCATTTACACCACTTTATAACGAAGGTGAAACGACGCATGCTAAAATGGCTTTCATTACCACCTGAATGTTCCTCTAACATAACCTGTGTTGTTTTGTGATGAAACTGATATTGATATTGATAACAGTATTAGACATCTCACTCACATCTGATTGTCTGGATTTCGGAAAACAGCTTCCTTTTGCCATATGACTTTAATGGATAGTTAAAGGATATAATTGAAATTCACTCTCGTGTCGTTCTAAACTTATTTGCCTTTTTTGGTGGAACACAAAAGGAGATTTTTTTTAATCATATTTTACAGAACACTCACATCAAGCTCAAAAAAGGACAAAAAACCCCCCAAAACAATCAAAGAACCATAAATCTATGAACTTCTGGAGCCATGTGAAAGCTTGTTTGAAGTATAGACTGAAATTTTTCAATGAAAATCCACTGGAGCTTTCTAATAAATGTTATTGAACATGCAAGACATTGATGTTTTCTGACGCTGATGTCCAACCTGACACCATGCATCTAAAGGTGCCATATTTGACTTGAGAGCTAAAGACATTTTAGTAAGAATTTATCATAATTTTTGTTATTTTTACTTAACTTTTTATGCATATATATATACAGCAATATATATGGAGTTTTAGACTTAGTGTTTTTTGTAAAAAAAATTATTGATGTGGTCACTGTATGAAAAAGCAATGTGAAGATTCTTAAATTCAGTTTTTAGGTTTTATTGAAAAAAATAACGCCATACTGGTTGGGAATGACAAAAGAGTGTAAATAGTGACAGAACTATTACTTTATGAAATAACGGTTCTGTTCAGGAAAAGGAAACTCTTGCTGAATGAGATACAAAGCTTTGTTTAATCAAGTTTTCTCTGAAGAGAGTTCATCACAATTTAAGATTAGATTGTTTTAATACCTCGTGTACTCCCTCGTTTAGTTCATTTCTTTAAATTTCTTTAAATCTTAAATGAGGTTATATGTAATTTTTGCAGACATGGATGGATATGGTTGCCTTGTTGCACTTTCTGTCTGGTTTTCCAGCCGTAAGATATTTAAGTCACATTCTTAGTTGAGATTTGTTTTTCCTCTTCTTTTTTTTTTTAATCTGGAAAATTCCTGTTCTTGTGAAATTGGGGACTGAGGAGATAAGAGCTGGTTCGTTGGCTGCTTTTGATAAACGCATGGAAATTCTGTCAGGTGCTAATCGTGAATAGTTTAGAGATTGTCCTGTTTTGTTTGTGTGTGCGTTTAGACATGTAACTATGTGGCATTTGCAAGTTTGTGTTTGAGGTGATGTTTGTCATCCTCCTCTTTTCCGGTGTGAAAAGAGGGTCTGCGTTAACGTGTTTCTTTAGCTCTTTTTTTTTTCCCTTTATCAATCTCGCCCCCACCCCTCGGGGCTCCACTGTTGCCCGGTGCTGCTATTATCAGCCTCTGTAAATCAGCCGTGTTTGACGAACCTGCTCTTTCAACCTGCGATCAATACCAGGTCTTTATCAGGCCAGCAGTGGCTAATAAAGGCAAGCTCCCTTATCCACCATCTGGGAGAGAAAAAGACAGGCGATAACCAACTGATAACTGCCTCAGAAAAACACTCAACCAGTCACAGGACACACAGTGTCGATAACCACCTGTAAAAAATAAATATAAATGAAAGTACCACCTTTTAATAATCATTAATGGCAAAGCGGCCGCTGGTTTCCATGTAAAAGGGTCAGTCTGAAGTGATCCGAAGGAAGATCTGATGGTGAAGTCGTCATCCATATCAGCAGAGAAGCTGATAAACCTTAAGCAAAGATGACTCTGTGTTCCAGAACACCTTTTGTTATCTCAAACCCGGTGAGGAGGTCTGATCGTGGGCTTGATCTGGCTTATGGTTTCACCAAGGCTGTAGTATTTAACTGGATGGAAACATCTTAGCCTGTACAACCAGCTAGCCACGCTTCGGGCACCATGTTGGACTCAGAGTTGGTATAGTTGAGCCTTACAAGAAAAGAACTTGACCCTGCCATGATGATCTGTTTGGGAGAAAGAACTTGGAGAAAATTGACTCTAAAAAATGAGGCCAGCCAGGAAGAATGGAGCAAGTTGGGTGACTTTGCCCTCCAGGTGTGACAAAGGAAGTTGCTGTTATCAGATGAAAGGAGGTTGTTGGGTTGGCGACGGGGTGTGTGTGTGTGTGTGTGTGTGCGTGCGTCAGTGTGTGTGTTTGCATGTGCTGGTAGACTAAGGAGACTGTCGGGGAGCCAGGATGGTGGCAGCACCCATCCACCCCGCCCTCTTTTCCTGATACCTGTCGTCTCTGCTCAGATGATATGGGAGATTATATTGATAATATTAAATGCAATAACTGTGGCTCCAGCTCCTCTCCCCACGCTGAGCGCTGCAGGATAAAATCAATGTGCCATTCAATGTGATTTATCGCTGAAAATAATAGGGCTTCTTAGGCAGGGAGGGAGGCGCGTCATGGGACGGCATGCGCTGGGACGGGCTGAGAATGGCGGTTGGGCTTGGGTGGAATTATCGGGGCTGACGACAAGGGCGTGTGCATGTGTCATTTATTTGATGATGAAGATCTAATCTCCAACCTGTTGCATTAATAACAGCATGCTCTCACCACGTCACATTTATGGCCCGTATCGATCGGTAGCTATCGCTGTTTATCGCCACGGGAATGCAAGGGTAAACATGCCCTTTGTGCACCACAGATGAGCTGTAATCGAGGTGGGGTGAAGGGGAGGGAGTTGGGGAAGGGGAGAGGGAGAGAAGTGGACAAGAATTCATGTCAATTTACTCATACATGTTACACTGGCACTCAACCAACCGAAAGAGAGAGATCGCTATCGGAAAGGTGATCACATTGATCAAAGAGAATTGGTAATCATTGGCATCAATGTCTGGGAGATCTGTACTCTGTCTTTCACACTGATGAAAAAGATCGGCCTTAATAAAAGGAAGACGCTGGCCGTCTGTTGGCCGGGGTTTCCAATTCTCGCTTGGTAAATCAAAAGCGTATGGGTCGGGTTTATCCTAAGATGTCGTGTTGCTGAATCACACAGGCCTCTCTGTTGACCACTTTTGATCATCAGTGCGAGACCATCACACTCATTTGTTGAGTATTAAAGAGAATGGTAGATCATTAAGAATTAAACATGGGACTCAGGATTCGGTTTAACCATCACATGCTAAATGCAAGTTAATATTATAAATAAAAAATAAATAAATAAATGTTTAATCTTTATTTCATCTTATATTATGTAAAAAATATACACTATTGTACAAAAGTCACTTTAAAAAAAAAAAGAATGCTTAATTATAACGATGCATTTGTAATTGTTTAAAAGATTTATTTTTCAAATAAATGCTGCCCTTTTAAACGTTCTGTTCATCAAAAAATCCTTTAAAAAATGTTCATGGTTTCCACAAAAATATTAAGTAGCACAACTATGCCAACATTGATAATAAGAAAGAAATGTTCCTTGAGCAGCAAATTGGCATATTAAAATGATTTCTGAAGGATCATGTGACACTGAAGATGCTGAAAATTCAGCTTTGCCATCACATGAATAGATTATATTTTAAAATATATTAAATAGAAAAGAGTTATTTTAAATTGTAATAATATCTCACAATATTAGTTTTTACTGTTTTTGATCAGATAAATGCAGCCTTGGTGAGCATAAGAGATCCCAATCTTTTGAACAGTAGTGTGTTTTTGTATATAATAAATATTATATTGGAATACAATAAAAATGTACCCCTCAATATACTTATGTACCAATTACACAAGTAAGGAATAACATGCAATTAGCTGGTCATGTAAAAAAAACCCCGATATTGCACAAAAATTTAAATATCGCACAAACATAAACTCTGGTTGTTTTCAGAATATGTGTGATTTTTGAGTATTAATTCCCTGTCATCAAATTGTTCCACTTGTTTTGACACAGAGCCAAGAACGCACGAGTCCCTGGCGGTGCCGGATGAGGGTGAGGAAGATGAGAAAGGACTGAAACGCTGTACAGAAGATGAGGAGGAGGAAGAGGCAGATGGGGAAGGGGAACCCCAGTGGAACGGCCCGGGTCAGTCTCTATCTGTCCCTCTTTCAGGAGTGTTTTACTGATGCATGAGTCACTGGCTCCTCAGGAAGGGCCAGCCGTAGTCATACTGTCACCTTGGCAACCATGAAACAATATAGGCCATGACTTTATCGAGATACGCGTTCAAACCAGAAATGATTCAGTCTGATCTGCCTGTAAATTTCTGAGAAAGTACTGTCATTCTTATACCACTTTGCGGAGGGAACCTACTGTAAACTTTTCAACAACCCGTGACATCACACTTGTGGCATGTCTGAGAATTCCAATACACTTTCAAATCTGTATCCCATGGAGCCTCATTAAACAATGCTTTAACTCCAGGGTCAAATCACAAAGTTGTCATGTAAATGCATGACTGTTAGCTCAGAAAAAACTCCACACAATGTCTCAGAAATGTTCTAATAGTCTCTGTGAGAGTCGGGACTTGTCTCTCTCAGGCAGCCGGCCCTGATTTGAAGTAATATAACTAGTGCAAATGAATTCATAAGCATTTTTACCATTGATCATTTTATGTTCTTGGTTATTTGTGGTACAAAGGAGCTAACAACAGAAGAGAACATGCAGGTTAATCATGTAAATATTAAGAATTTTGCTGTATTTATATGATAAATATTATAAAAATTAAAATTATAAATATAATATTATTTAACATTAATGTTATTTTTTATTATTTCATAATATTATGCAAATATTCTATTATATAATATATAATATTCATAATGATTTATAATAGTTGTATAATATAGTTGTATATTAAATAAAACAGTTTATGAAGAGTGCAAAATGCAATTTCAGGTTTGATAAGTTATTAATAACTTGAATTCAAGGGCATATTTATTTCGTTTTTTATGATAAATAATTTTGGTCCTCTACTGGGTTGCCACTTCATGTTCAAACTAGGCCTGTCGCGATAATTAAATAACCGTCTGATCGCGATTATTTGATCTAACCGCGATTGTTTCAGACAACCGCGATTATTGCGCTCTTTTATAGGCCTACGGCACAAGGGGGAGTCATGGACCAAAATAAATAGACAAGCACTAATTACGTTTTCCAGCAATATATTCAAAGTCATCTGAAGCCATTCCATAGCTTAATGTGAGGGACAGTAGTATATTTACATTGTTAAATTAAAGTTCACAAACTCGTCTGCAGCTGTCAATCATTCCATTCAGCATTCAAACAGCGCGCGTCGTCCGGTTACGACAGGATACACGGTAAAACTTTCTCCAATGTGACATTGACGTTATAATGCTTGATCTGTAGATAAAGGGCTGTGGATTTGCATAAAATGACTTTATTTTGCTGGAGTTTTTTGCTGTTTCTAAATGACTCGCTCGCTACCGTGTGCCTACACAGCACAAGGACTATGAATTGGCATCAGACGCACAATAACTGGAGTTTAAAACTGTGAAGAAACAAATGATCAATAAACTGTTGGACTGATATACACCCTCGACATTTCTTCGCTTTGTGCCGTGAACTTTTAAATGCGCACTTGTGCAGCGCTGCGCACTGTGACTCCATGTTGCATTAAGCACATCATTCTGCACCCGCGATGCGCATACGCGCTTTGTTCCGCTGTTTTGAAGCGTATCTTATTATCATGGTTTGTGCACATTTGTTTTTATTAACATGTTTAGATTTTATTAAATTACTGTGCAGATGTTTTCAAAAATTACTTTTTGCTGCTGATTTATACACTCACTAAGTTTAATAAACAAATTGTCATAGCTATTGAATATATTTATTTAATATTTAAAGGTGTTAACTGTAATCTTACACTGCAAAATGATCACTTACAAAGGATTAAATTCATCACAATTATTTAATGAATGAAGCACAAAGCCCTAAAACAGACAATTAATCGGCATAATTGCCAAAGCCCTAACACAGACAATTAATCGTCAAAGCCCTAAAACTGACAATTAATCGGCATAACCGCAATTATTTTTTAGACAATTAATCGTCAGCCAAATTTCATAATCGTGACAGGCCTAGTTCAAACTGGGTCCCAAAGCAAAACCATTTGAGAACCACTGCCATTCCTGCTGGAAGAAAAAAACATGTTAGACCAGCCTAAGCGGATATGCTGGTCTTAGCTGGTCTCTTGCTGGTTTTAAAGGCGTTTTGGCCCTCTTTCAGCTGGAGACCAGTAAAACGGATGAAGACCAGCTTAGTTTAGGCTAGTTTAAACAGGTTTTTCAGCAGAGATAGAAGTTCCATCAATCACTCTGGTAAAGACTCACAAGTATGAAAAAAGGCATTCGTCAACCTTTGTTTTTGTGTTGTTTTCTTGCCTTCAAACTGGTTGCATAAAATCGGAAAACATCCTAAGAACATTTTACTGCATTGACTGTAAAAACAAATTAGTAGTCTTTAATATTGGCCTGGATAGCGTAATAAGGCTTTTTCTATCATTTTTCTCCATCTTTTTCTCTCAGGACCACACAGCTGAGCAGTGCAGCTTATAGCGATAGTGGGGATCTAGTAGAGTATGACATGATTCAATATGCAAGGCATTTTCTTTATCTCGAATATTTAGAAATCGCCTAAATGTGTGTGTCTCCCCGTGTGCATGTGTGTGTTTTAATTTTTCACGTCAAGGATGTGTTTATTATCGTCCTGTTCCAGCCTGTCCTTTTAACAGTAATTGGAGTGATATTAATTGCTGTGCGGTTGCCGCTTGATGACAGCGCTGGCGATGTGAGTGCGATAGGCTTCCCCCCCCCCCTCCCTTCGCAAACTAACTGCCAGGAGAATGAGGAAGAGAGGAAGAGGGGGGAGAAACAGCAAGAGAGAGAGAGAGAGAAATAAAGAAGGGGGAGCAGGAGAGAGATAGGCCTTCTATCAGTACTGGAGCAGGCGCTGCCTTTATCAGGAGCACGATTGGCAAAAGGGAAACTTTGACCGGTCTGAATTTTTCCCTTATCATCATGACCCCCCTCCTCACACACCACCCCACATCCCACCACTGGTCTCTCCATCCCCACTAACACCCCCCTGCAGAATGCAGACATGCACTTCTTTCCTTGTTTCTTGTTGTTTCGGCCCCTCCGCATCAGGAGTGGAGTCGCAGGGTGTTTATCCATGCGTTCATTTGGTGTATGTTGCCTCTTTTTCCTCATAATCCTCTGGGAGCTGAATGTTCAGTTCTGTGGTAATTTTTTTTTTGCATTGTTGTCATTAGCAGAGTTCTGGTGTTAACGACCAGACTGACTTCTTTTTGAGAGGACTGGGCCATTTCTGATGATGTCACATCCTGTTTTACTCTTTCTTGTGGGCGTTAGGGGTTGGAATGGGTGTGCAGTGGCAGCCAAACTCATGATTTCTGCATATTTTTCAGTCATTATGTAGTGTTTTGTCATTCTGTACTGACAATTTCTCTTGTTTTCTATCTCTGTTTGACCTTTCATATATTGACCTAATGTTTCCTGAAAGTTCTCAGCTGGCAGATTCTCATCCAATGTCATTCTTATCAGTTTGTATAAAGCTTTATTGTATACGCATACACAAAACTCATAGAGAACATGGGCCATAAATAAACAAGTATGCTTATTTATATATTCCTTATCAGTTTTGAAGCTGTAAAACTCACATCTTACTGTATATGATTTTACACTGGGTACAATTTACTTTGAAATCTGTCTAAAACTGAACAAAAAATCGAATGGATATGAGCCTTTAGCGTATTATACATCCATTTAGAATTGTCACTCAAAAATATGGGTATTATTATTTTTTGGAAAATTCAGCATACCATCAAAGGATAGCGCATATCGCATTTCGACACCTTCCACATTTGAATTTGCACGGGTGGTCTATCCGTCCTTTAAAGCATCCATACGTAACATCCGTGGAATATTCTTGCTTGTTATTTGTTAATTGCTTCTGTATCTTTATAGAATATTTTTTAGGGTGGGGTTCTGTTGAATGAATTGATAGGCAGTGGTGAGGCAGAAGTGTCAGGAATGGGTTGATATGGCAAAGCAGCTTTTTAATCTATAACGTGTCCTGCTGCATGATATGCAAAATAAATTATGAAGAAAAAAATTATCTTCAAAATGACCTTGCTGGCTGGAGGGTTTGATATTTTCCTCTCTGCTTAAAATTCTTGATATGCAAATGGACGTCACAGTAATCCCTTCTAGCTGGCGGACTGTTGCTCCTTTTTCCCCTTCTCCCCCTCTTTCTTTCTCCCTCTCTCTCTCTCTCTCTCTCTCCATCTCGCTTGCTCTTTTAGAGTTTCACAGGATGGAATAGGACCTTGACTAAACTAGCTCCGCATATAACGTTCCTGCTTGGCCAGCATTCCCTCCCCACCAGCATTCCTTATCCACACAAGTTATTCAAATTACTCCAATAAAGCATTATAATGGCAACGATAATAATGATTATTATTATTTACCTGGTGCGGTGGGATTTTATCATATTTAATTATAAGGGATCGGAGGGAGCAGCGTGTGCATATTATCAGTGGCATTTAAATGCTGATAAATTATTTGCGGGTGCTGGAACTGGCATTGATGAGAGGGCTGCAGGGATGCTGATAGGTGCGGAGGTGTTGGCCAGGTTTTACAGCGTCAGCAGAGAAGCAGGAAAATCTGCATAGACCTCCTGAAGAGTCCTGAGCGCTGGAAAATTAAAAACATATCAGCACAGCTCAGAAAGAGTGAGAGAGTGGAACTAAATTGAAATAGAAGTGCATTTGCAGATGTCAGTCCAATGTCATGAAATGTTCGTGCAAATACATACACATATTGGACGTGTTGCTGCAAATATTATTATTTACATATATATGTATGTATGTATGTATGTATGTATATATGTGTATATATGTATGTGTGTGTGTGTGTGTGTGTGTGTATGAAGAGTTCAGATGCAAAAGCCTCTAAGTGCCATCTGAAATTTTCTTCTAGAATCATAATTTTTATCAAGCTCGTATATTTAAGTTCAGTAATTTCACTTAAATGGCAATGCAAATTACCTATTAATTGTCATTTAAGTGAAATTACTGAACTTAAATATACGAGCTTGATAAAAATGATCATTCTAGAAGAAAATTTCAGATGCCACTTAGAGGCTTTTGCATATTAATATAAATTCTTACAAAATAGTGATTGTTTTTAAACAGGTTTCCCCGAGTACACTCCCTGTTTTCCATTGGTTGGATAAAGATATAGCCTCGCCCCAAACCAGTGTTGCTGTATTAGGCCGTGTGTCGACCAAATTGTTTTCAGCTGGCTATTTCCAACACTCTTCTGAAAACGCCTTGCTGTGGGATCTTGAGAGTGTAGCGGGTTTCTTTTCAGCTGAGACGCTATATGATATGGAATATTCGTGGAACTGTTACTAGTATCTGATTTCGCAAATAGTTTGTTTCTGTCGAGACAATGTAACGTACTTGCTCTGGCACTAGTTTTGGATGAAGGCGAGAAGTGCTTGTTGTTGTCGTTTGTTATCGTTGTACAAGCAGAATGTGATGGTTGGTCGGTGTGGTATTTGTCCCGCCCCTTATCCACTGTGATTGGACGACTGGGTAAAAAGTGACAGTTATGAGAGCTTCGTTTTACCCAAAGTTGAACATTTACAACTCTCGGCGACCGGTAGAAAACGCAGAGCACCAGCTTGAAATAGATGCTCAGCGCCTTGTCACGCTAAAAACGACCTCCTTACATTGAAAACAATTGAAAAAAAATACGCTAACCTCTGAGAAAAAAGGTTCACACCAAGGATGATAACGATAAAGATAACGATAAGGATATAGTTCTATAAAGCGTTCTCAATATTAAAGAACAGTAGACGATAACGATAACGTCACAGAGAAACTATATCGTTGGAATCACTTTCAAAATGATTTTATCCAGCTGATGAACGATAAAAACATTGACAGCCAATCAGAATCCATCCTGCTGTAACAAGCTCAAGCCTTTTAAAGTGACAAACAAGCACACGCTTAGAATAAACAAAACTATTGTCCGCTGGTGTGGATGCTAATATAGTTATCTTTAGTTATTTTTATATTTATCGTTCATAGTGTGACTGGACCTTAAGTCTGGGTATCTGTGTTTTGATAGTGCCACAGTGGTTATTTTTTTCACGGTAAAATACTCGCACATCAGCTTTAAATCAGATGAAACTAGAAGTAGAAAACTGAATATTACTGTTCAAACAATTGAGTTGAATTTAATTGTTATACAGAGTAGCGTGTGGTAGTCCTTGTTAAACATATTTATATTGTTCTCAGGGAGACAAAAGCGCCTGGAGTCTGAGGTTTTATCAGACGTGTCTACAACACCCGACTGCAGGAGTGAAATTCACTGGCGAGTCATTCAATCTCATCCCTGGACCCATTGTTTCGCTGCTGAATGAGGAAGCTTAGATCAGAGCGCTGCAGTGTATGGATATAATATCCAATTGTGCTCAGCATTTCAAAGTTAATTCAAAAGATTCATTCACAAGTTTATTTTGATCTGCTGTCACTCTCAATGGAAGGGCATCGGTGGCACTGATGCTTTGCTACACCTTTAATGATCTATATCCTGCTGTATACAAAAAAAGAATTTCTTGATTTGGTCTCTTTTTGTGTCTTTCTCGTAATTTCTTGAATGTGTTTTGGGAGCGAAATTTAGTGGAAACCTGAAACCACTTTGTTGGTATCTGTCCAGACAAATTCGGCTCAGACTAAACATGCTAATAATCTTGACATGCTGTCAGTTATGTGGTTAGTGTGGTTAAGCTGATTTGGGTGAAAATACTAATCATAAAAAGTCTCCAGGACATAAACTTAAAGCGGATCTGTAATTGTGGACTACTGACTATTAATCTTCTGCATGCTGTAGAAGTTTTTTTTTGTTTTGATTCTTTAGAAAAATATGCAGTACCTTAAAATCTAACAAGTTTAATGATGTAACAGGTTAATGGTAAAAAATGAGCATGATAGCAGGTGTTTTAAGAGAGTGACAGTACATTGTACAGCAGCACCTGGTATTTTGCCAGTGTACCAAACTTAATGTGTTGTTTTTTTTCTTCATTCCTGTGTCGGCGAGAATGTATCGGCAGTGTAGATATATCAGAAAGACCGCCTGTGAGCTCGATGGTTTTCAGTTATTCTGATTATCTTGCCTTCTTTTGCAATCTTAAATTATTTCTTCCTGAGATCCGGCTGTGGTTGTGCTGCACTATGTGGGACTCGGGCGAAGCTGTTATCTGAGGCTGAGCAGAGCGGGACCAGCGTCAGACCGTTAACATCCATTCTCAGTCGCTCTCACCTCCCCACGTTACCCTCTTATCCCAGCACAGCGTGTTCCCCAGGTTCCTGACCTGACATGTTGGAGTTGTAAATTATCTGTATCTGTTTATATTGATTATATATTGGATATTTATCTGCATGCTCAGTTTTTGTTTTTACAATTAAATGTTGCTGTAAAATGTTGTAACATTTTACATTGCTGTCATCTTGCGCTCCCTTTAAGTTTATCTTTAACAACACTAAAAATTCAATAACATCTTAAAATCACATCATGATCCATTTTTTTTATACAGCAAATTATAGTTATATGACGACTTTTAGCATTTAAAATAATTGACTTTATACTTTAGTGATTTATTTCGAATTTGCCTATAGCATTTTAGGTAATACTTTACAATAAGGTTCCATTTGTTAAGAGTAGTTACCTACATCATTTAACATGAACTAACAATAAAAAATACTTCTGAAGCATTTATCCGTCTTAATTAATGCTAATTTTGACATATACTAAATTAATATATTGTTCAAGTCAAAAATTTTATCTGTTAAATTATTTAATGGGCCTGATCTATCATGAACTAACAGTGAACAGTAGTATTTTTAATAACTAACATTTACAAAGATTAATAAATATTGTAACAAATGAATTGTTCATTGTTAGTTAATGTTATCTAATACATCAATGTTTAAGTCATCATGAAATCAAAATGTACATTTGATTTATTCATGTTGTTTAAAAAAATAGTAAAAAGCTTATGCTCTTGTAATCTTTAATCAAAATAACTTTCCTTCCCACTTGTAGCAACATCTCTTCTCTTCTCTGATGACGTGTTTACTGGCGTGAGGGCGGGACAACCTGTCACTCACATGAGATCACAGCAATTCCCAGTGGACAAAAGTCCTGCCCTACATTTTTTCTTGTACGTGAAGCCGTTTCATTTGGATATACATCACAACAGAGAAGAAAAGACTTTTGCAACTTCCGTTTCATGTTGACTTTAACTAATGGGACCTTATTGTAAAATGTTACCAGATTTTAATATCTCCAATTTATTGGCTATTAGTCATTACATGAAAATAATAATTGGCTTATGTGTATCAGCCTGAAATTTAAAGGGATAATTCACCCAATTTACTCAACCTCACGTTTCAAGAATTTCTTTCTTCTGCTGAACACAAAAGAAGATATTTTAAGAATTATTGAAGAACAGTTGATGTGCCCAATTGACTTCCATAGTATTTTTTTCCCCCCCATACTGTGGAAGTCAACAGGGTCCATCAACTGTTTGGTTACCAACATTCTTCGAAACATCTTCTTTTGTGTTCAGCTGAAGAAATAAACTCATAAAGGTTTGGAACACCTTAAGGGTGAGTAAATGCATCCCTACTACTGGACTAACATGTCTTTAATTTGTTAAGAAACGTTTTCTTCCTCACTTTGGTCATGGCGAACCAGATTGACAAATTGAAAAAACAAATTGATGCACGCTTTTTTTATTGTTTTTTCAAGAATTAAGCCTGATGGCTATAATCAATTCAGTTAAAGCTTATTTCATAAATTAACAGTAACAAATTTGTCTTAAGTTTGGCAGGTTTTTTTTCTTTCTTCTCACTGTTTGAATTTCATTTGTTGCATTATTGGTCTTGGCGCACATCCCACACACCTGCAGAATGCTGGAACTCAATTGCACGCAGTAGACTGCGGGACAATCGTCCCACGCTTGTGGTTAAACGGAGCTCAACGGCAGCCTAATGCACGTCACGTGAAAACTGTTTAGACTGTTTAGAACAACCGTCCGTGTGTGAATAAGTGAGCATTTCCCTGTGTCGTGTGTCTCACACAATGATGATTGACTGTAGGAAAGGGCATTTATCTGTAATTAAGAACATACTCTTCCCTTTCTGTCTGTCACTCTCTTACCCTGTTGATGATTGAGAGGTGTGGGCTTTAATCTAGAGGAACATTTCTCACTGCCGTCCCCTGCTGCTATCTCCCCAGCTGCTCCATGTGGCCCACGAACTGGCGGCTGCAGACGGGACACTGCCACGCCGATTACCAGCCCTATCAGATGCCTGCGCTTTCCTGCCGCTTCCTGTCTCTCTTTCACTGCCCCGCATTTCAGTTTGTCCTTCCTCCCTCCTGCCCTATATCTTTCCTCCGCCAGGCCTTGCTTTTTCTATGTGCCACTTGCATCTGTCATTTGTGCCATGTTTAAATATGTGAGAAATAATTTATAGCCGCTTGTGAAGAAACGGGCAGCTGTTTTGCATTGATATTAGATTAATAGTTGGATAAAATCCAATTAGATTAAATATTTGTTTAGTGTAGTTTAAAGTTTATTTCCTTCAGACTTTTAGTCATAGACAGTTTCCTATATCAGTCTGTTTTTTTAAAATAAATTAAGTCAAACATTTTTTTTAATTCCATTGTATGTGAATTTGTTACAACACACACAGTGCCCTCAAATAGTATTTAGACCGTTTAGCCATGCTTAAAAAAAATATTATAATAAAGTATTAAGCCAAATGGCATTTTTGTAATGAAAGATAGCACAAGCACACTTTTAAAGCAAAACATTGGAATTGGTTGCAATTAGTTAAAATGGCTTGAAAAATGTTCATTTAGCATCATCTGTTTGCAGATTCCACTTGTTTATTTGGCTATTTTATTGAATGCAGTGATATTCATGCATTTTAAATGTTCACAATGTGTGTATGCACTCACTGAAGTCATGTTTTTAGTGTTTAAATTCTCTCACCCCTGTATTTCAGTGTTATTTCCCATACTTTTCTTTCAGAATCTAAATCCTTTACGCCGCTATCATCAAAATGTCCTTTTTTTCCAGCCAGAAGGAGTTGCTAAAGTAGACATGAAATAATTATTGAATTAATTATCAAAGTCACATACCGTACAATTAATTTGATGGCTTTTCCCGGAGTCTTTTCCCCTGTCTATGCAGCGAGAATGTCAAGAAACATTTTCTAATTAATTTATGTGTGATTATCAGGACGAGTTTCTGGAAGGTCCTCACTTTCAATTTGTGAAAGGGTAATGGTGGTGGAAGACAAGGAAAAGCAGTTGAAAACGCACACACACAAGATCAGGCCTGCAGTCATACAGAAGATTATAGAGCATCTATATGGTCTCTTAACCAGAAGACAGTCAAATGTGTAAATTAATTAAAATAGCAGCGTTAAGGGTGAGAATTGAACACAAAACTGTTCTCCTAAAGCAACGTATTACCTGTTTAAGCGTCAGTTTAAAAACCCCATGAAATCAAAATTATGTGAGTTAATAGAGTTATGTGTCTATTAGCTATGAAGCAAATCTAAATACTTTTCTAAGCTAAAATCCTTTTTTGCAGATAAATACGCATTTAAAATTTACATTGTTCCACGTGAAGGAAAATGGACCACAAAACTGATGGCTCATCTTGCACTACACAGATTTCTGTCCAATCTAAAGCTCTTCAAAAACTAATGTCTCTGTAGCAAATCATAGTTTATGACTGTGAAGTAACTAAACCCTAGTTTCTGACCCCTTAAATACAGGACAAAACTTTCAGTTTGTTCCACTTTAGCCTGCTTTAGGTAGGTTAAAGTTGAATTATCTAGCATGATTCATTGCACAACGGTTTGTTCTGCTGTCTCTTACAGTAGTTATCCTCTTGGTTCCTTGCATCTGGTTAAATTATCTTGGTCAAATTTAAATATATTTCTCATTGTGCCCATCAGACCTGCATTATTTCCCTCATTTCTATTATAAACCCTTTCCAGCACTTCAAATTTTTCTCCACAGTGGAATGTAACATACTACTTAAAGTCTTTATTTGTCTCTCCAGGCGTGTGTCTTCAAAGCCACATATTTGCTGCGGTGTGCAACGCTTTCTATTTGAGCATAGTTCATCTTCCCTGCCCCTTTGCATATTTGCTGTTTGGCATCAGCTCTTCTCCAGGCCTTGTGTTGGTCAGATAAAAGTTCAGAAGTACAGTTAAGAGAAATTAGTTGTGTAAACAGTAGTAAATGTCAATGATAAAGTTCTGTTGAAGCTCATCTGATGAGAGTGGCGAACGCAGGTGTCTTATCTCTACCCAGCAAAATAAGGGTAAAATGGAAATGATGCCGTGCTGAATATACGATGCCTATCCCAGAAATTTGTATCTTCTCAACTGAACTCTTTGACTGACGGACGCTTGGGTGAGTTATCAGGGACTCTGTGAGTGTGTGTTGATCACTGCTGATGAACTACAGAATAGCCACTCCTCTACTAGTGTTATACTCATGCTCGCTGACAAACACGCTTACACACTCTATTTTCACTCTTTATGGTTAGGAAAGTGTGGGATTTGTCATTCAGCAGAGGTTAAACCCCACCTATTAGCGTAGGGTCGGAGTGTGGCTCCGATAAAGATTTCCTGTTGTACTGTGTCAAAAAATCAATGGCTGTGGAGCGATCTGCTCATTTGATATCAACAATAGTCTTTTTAAAAATCAATTAGTCCTGATAGAGAAGCCCAAAGAGCTACGGAAAACCTGAATAGGGCCCGACTGGATAACTACATGCTCTTTTTAGCCAATAAAGAGGAGTCACTGGAGCTTTAAAAGATGAACTCACTCAATGTTGCTGTTATGAGAATATGAGGATGATTGTTTGTGTTTTTCAGGAACATGTCTGATAAGGTTAAAGCTAAAAGGAAAATTAAGTATGAGGCTGTTACCTGTCAAATATCAAAATATATTGAGAGGAGAATTCACTAAGAATGAATAGTGTTGGTTAATCCCATGCATTGTTTTTAGGGATGCATTGACGTTTAAATCCTGGTGGATACCATCAATATTAAATAGCTGACAATAATTTATCATGTCATGTCTAATTACTGATAATTGGCTGATATTAAAATTCTATACTGTTTTGTCTAAATAAATAAAAAAAATAACTTAAATCAATTATTTTAAATGCTACTAGTGATTTAAGGTGTCACAACATTATAATGTACAGCTCGAAAAATGAATATTCATGTTCAGATTTTCTAAACATTACATTTAAAATTATTAATTTAGTAGTGATTTTTAAAGATTTAAGTGAGTATTAGATGACGGCAAATGTGACCTAAATGTAAAAACAGGGACAATTAGACTAAATATATTGAATATTGTCCTTTACCAAAATGGCACCGATGTACTATGCATTCCTAGTTGTTTTTGCATAATGGTAGGAATAATGCCTCAGGTAATGTTTGCTTTGTTGTTTTGAGTGTTTGCGTGATGTAATTCTGAAACTGTTTATTCAATTCCCCTCTGTGTGTGTGTGTGTGTGTGTCTGGGTTTTATACATACTACTTCAAGAGGAAAAAGTTAAAGCTACAGCCCATCAGTAACCGTTTTCCACTGAAACCGTTTTCCACCCGTTTTCTGCTTCTGTCTCTTTTCTGGCAGTTTGAGTTTTTTTATAATCAGTATTGTTCTAAATATGACTGCCAGCTTTACTCAAAATATCTGGGATCAACAACCCCGTCATGCAAATGATTAAGAAGTAAAACACAAACAGGTTCATTTAGAATAGTTTGTTTTAAGAAGGACATTTTGGATCCCAGAGTTTTTTGGTTGGGTTTCCTTAAAAGGTAAGTTCACCCAAAAATGTAAATTCTGTCATTAATTACCCTCATGTCATTCCAAACCCGTAAGACTTTCATTCATCTTAGGAACACAAATGATCTTTTTGATGAAATCTGAGAGCATGATGAAAAGTTCTGTTGAAGCTCATCTGATGAGAGTGGCGAACGCAGGTGTCTTGTCTCTACCCAGCAAAATAAGGGTAAAATGGAAATGATGGCGTGCTGAATATACGATGCGTATCCCAGAAATTTGTATCTTCTCAACTGAACTCTTTGACTGACGGACACTTGGGTGAGTTATCAGGGACTCTGAGTGTGTGTCATGCAAATGATTAAGAAGTAAAACACAAACAGGTTCATTTAGAATAGTTTGTTTTAAGAAGGACATTTTGGATCCCACAGAGTTTTTTGGTTGGGTTTCCTTAAAAGGTAAGTTCACCCAAAAATGTAAATTCTGTCATTAATTGCTCACCCTCATGTCATTCCAAACCCGTAAGACTTTCATTCATCTTAGGAACACAAATGATCTTTTTGATGAAATCTGAGAGCATGATGAAAAGTTCTGTTGAAGCTCATCTGATGAGAGTGGCGAACGCAGGTGTCTTAGACTTTCATTCCAAAACTTAAACTTTCATTCATCTTAGGAACACAAATGATCTTTTTGATGAAATCTGAGAGCTTTCTGTCCCTCCGTTGACAGCTACACAACAACCACTTTGACGCTTCAAAAAGTTCATAAAGAGATCGTCAAACCAATCCATACGAATTGGCTTAGTCCAAATTTTCTGAAGAGACTCGCTTTATGAACAGATTTAATTTAGGCTTTTATTCACATATAAACATTGATCAGTGACCATAAACTTACATAGGTTCTTGCGGAAGCTCAGACGGCTGCTTAACGCGAGAATGAACCTCATTGGTTCTCGCACGTCAAGCAAACATGCTTGAGCTTCTGTTTATCATAACTGATGTGTGAGATGATGAATGTTTTTATATGTGAGTAAAAGCCTACATTCAATCTGTTTGAATTCAATTCAATTCAAACTTTTTGAAGCGTTGAAGTGGTAGTTGCGTAGCTTTCAACGGAGGGACAGAAAGCTCTCAGACTTCATAAAAAAGATCTTCATTTGTGTTCCGAAGATTTACGAAAGTAATTAATGACAGAATTTTTATTTTTGGGTGAACTATCCCTTTAAGCTAAGGTGAATCCCCTTTAAAAGGAAGCGCGTGGCTGTGATAACTGTGAGTACGACTAGTTGCTCAACTCCCACCATTGAGTGATTTGTGTTGCCTTCAGGGTGTTTACCACACTGCTGCTCGAGAACTGCTCTTTTGTGGGATGTTTCCCTCTTGTATGTGATCCAACTGAATTCATCCTTCTTTCTTTCTTTCTTTCTTTCTTTCTTTCTTTCTTTCTTTCTTTCTTTCTTTCTTTCTTTCTTTCTTTCTTTCTTTCTTTCTTTCTTTCTTTCTTTCTTTCTTTCTTTCTTTCTTTCTTTCTTTCTTTCTTTCTTTCTTTCTTTCTTTCTTTCTTTCTTTCTTTATGTCTGTGTTTTGTCTGATGGTGTTGTGTTAATGATGGGGTGATTTTCTTTTTTATATTGCACACTGGCCGCTTTGGTGTCTGCGGAGGCAGTCATATTGATAAGGCGCTGTGTGGACACTGCCAGTGTGTAGAGCTATTGATAAGAGCTGTGTGGACTCATCGCTATCGATAAGAGTGGCGTATATTTTTGGGAACCAGTCACGCAGAGCTATCGATAAGGTTGATGGGGGTTATTGTAGGGAAGTTGCTATGGCCTAACACAAGGGCAGCGTCACAATTGTGTCAGTGTATTGTGTGGGAAAATGGTAGGGTTTTAAAGATAAGACTTCTTGGTCTAGACTCGTGAGAAGCCGTTTGGGTTGTTCTCGTAAATTGTAAATTGTCCAGCAGAGGCCCTGAGAACAATTAGCTTGATGGAAAGTTCAACACAAGTTAAAGTTAAAGTTAAACAGAACTGTTTACTTAGTCACCATGAAATAAAAATGGACAATTCATATTTTGCAATAATTTAGTATTTATTTACAAAAAGCCATTTTAAATGGCTTCTTGTACAAGAAAGAGTGTAGGGCGGGAGTTGATTTTGTCCATCGGGAATTGATTGGATGGTTGAATTGTTGTGGTTTGCTATTGGTCAATCTCATGTGACTGACAGGTTGTCCCGCCCTCATGCCACGTCATCAGAGAAGAGAAGCGATGTCGCTGAAAGGGGGAGGGGAAGTTATTTGGATTAAAGATAAAGAGGGCACATAAATTTTTTGAAGACAATGATGTTTACGAATAAATCATTTACAATAAATACTGAATTATTCCAACAAAAAACTATTTATATATTATTTTATGTATAGCATTTAATATTACCATTAATAATTTTCATGTATTGTTAAAACTTATAATACTTCTTATTATTAATGTCAAATTATATAATAATTATTATTATCAGTAGAAGTAGTACCGGTATGTATTATTAATTAATTAATTAATATATTTTATTGGATATATATATAATATATTTGTCTTAATTTTTACACTTTTTTAAAGTTTTGTCTAAAACTTTTTTCTTTTTTTTTTGCCATTGCCTTACAGGAATTTTAAAATTTAAAATGTTCTTAAATTTAAATTTAAAAAAGTCTTAAATTTAAAGGGTCTTAAAATCATATTGTTTTGTTTGTTTATTTTGTTAACCTGGACCTTTTTCCGTTTGATTCCCTAATTCAGACTGAGAATTTTGAGATTTTACTCTTGACAATCTACCTGTTGGCAGTCACCATCTGCTGAGCACAGATGGTGTAGGAATTGCTTATGTAGGAATTATGCCAGTGATATATTGGTAATAAGGTCTGCTGCAGTGATAAGATTGGGTCATGTGAGAGGTCAGGGTGGGTACTGATGCTGGGTTTAGATTAGAAGACATGCAGTAGATAGGAGTCATTGACTCTGACACTGGACTTCAGACCGTTGATAGAGGCCCAGCCTCTCATTAATAATGAACCAAACCCACCACTGACTGATATAACTAATCATTTAATACTGCCTTTTAGACGAGGCTTTTTCCTGCATTGAAAATATTTTGACGGCACCTAAAATTAATCTTTGTCCCCTCAAAGATATATTTGATCATTTTAATGTGATGATACCTGCTGTTCTGCTGTACTGGTACCCTCTGATAGCCGGCTGCTTTTTAAACGGTCCCGTGAGTGTTTTTGATTCACAACGGTGTTTTTGCAGCATTGAGCATTGTAGAAAATTACACACGGACATATCTGTTGAGTGTAACACCACTCAAAACGGCTGAGTTTTTTGTTCAGGATGAGATCTGCACGCTCACAAATCTTTTCATTGTAACCAACAAAGTATAAACATGATGTGAAATGTCAGTGCACAGAATAGACCGCTTCATTGATTATGACGAGAGTTTTCGCAAGAGTGCAGCTTTGTGTACCTCACAGCTTCAGTGAATGTAATGGCAGCGATCTTTGCTCACTTTCTGTATGATATATTTTCATGCTGCTAACTATACATAGCAAAGGATTGACAACTGTAATTAAATGTGCGATTGACACCGATTGACAGTGATAACCAATCTGTCACTCAGTGACTTTTTACAGATTTTTAAGTATAAAACAGTTCTAGGCATTCTGTCCTGACGGTGAACATATTTTATTTTATGAATAAACATATTGCAAATCTTACAAACTAGAGAACACGTGTGTACTGTGTGTGTGGATGACTCTGTTCAAGACCATTTTTGACTCAGGAAAAACCCTATTTTCTGGTAAGTCTCTTTCTCACTCAGTGACGTGTTTCTGTCCAGCATCCGTCCCATTCCACCCATGTACCCCTCTCTCTCGCTCCTGTTGCCCTCTCTCTCCCTCATGCCCTCCCCCGCTCCACGTCTTGGCTGTGGGAAAGCCATTTTATCAGCGTCTGTCTGTTGTTCTCTGGTGGGGATAGATACAGAGAAGATAGATGAGTGTTTTGACATGGAGAGTGTTAGACAAACACTCTTATCGGTCCCAGCACTTTAGCCCGACCCCCAAAAGCGAGGCTGTTGGGGGGGTTGGGGGTTGCTAAAGGGAGGGGGTAGTTAAACAGAGCTGTACTGGGATGAAGATGCTGTAATGGACTGTAGCACCACCACAGGTCGGCCTCTCCAGCGACTCTACTTTTAAAGTTACCAACTGTATGGGGACGTGTGCGGAAGCTTTTCTAATAAATGTATATTGTAAAACATGAATACTAGGTTGAGTGAACGGTTGGGTGTTGTGTCAGCTTTGTCATAGGCTATCTCTATTTGTGGAGCCTGTGTTTGTTCCTGTGTTAGGCCTGTGTTTGTGACTCACCAAAGCCTTGACTCCCATCACACTGCACTTATCTCTAATAGGAAGTACAGAAGTTGTCCCTGTTTTGGGCCAGTGTCACTGCTCAGTGAGCACCAAACTCCCCCTAGTGGTACTAGACTTGGTAGTCTGTTTTTGAAATGATACTAAGGATAATTACTGAAATAGAAATGGTTTGCTAAGGTGTTCTGAGTGTTTTTTTGCACATTGCTATGTGATTGCTAGGTTGTTGCTTGCTGGCTCAACGAAGTCAAAAGTGCCTCCATGTCTCTGGTATTCTGGTTCCTAGATATGGCTCAGATCCCTCCTGTGGGATCTTTTTCACCTGTATTATTATTCATTTATTATTCTTTCAATTATTATTTAGCATATTACGTTATTGATTTTTAAAAAAAAATTAGACTATCTAATTCTCACTGAAAGTTAATCTTTAGAAACACTTCAAATTGAATAACACTGTTAAATGTTATCTCATGCTGTACATTATACGTTTGTGATGCCTATTGGTTTTTAGTGTTTTATTTGTTATTTATTTAGACAAATTTTTAACGGTGACCATTTGTCGGTTATCGTCCATAACATGAAAATAATGATCAGCTTATCAGCTGGAATTTTAATATCGATGCTTCCCTACTTAAAGGGATAGTTCACTCAAAAATGAAAATGTTCTCATCATTTACCCATTTTCATTTTTGGGTGTACTATTCTTTTATGTATGAGCAATAGCTATCACCTTAGCGATCAACAAAAAACAAACGAACACTCCTCTTTTTAATTGTTGTGCTGATATATTTACACTCTTTCTCCTACTGTGTGTAAACAGATGATCTTATGCTAAGCAGCAGTGCTGATGACTTCAAGGTCCTGGCCCTCAGGGACCTGTCAGGTGACACCGTGTGGGGTCCGTTTTCTGGCAGCATCCAATCAGGAGAGACCGCAGACGGACCTGCCAATGAGGTAAGGGTGAGGGGTCAGCGATCGTGTCATGAGGATATTTGGTTAAGATTCCTATCCCACCTCTGTTCTATCATAACTCTAACACTACAGTTAGAAACAAATAACATGTTATTACCATATTGAAGTTGGTAATATCAGTGTTTTTGGACACGTTACCATATACTGTAGCCTTGTGTTGTATTAGAGTATCAGTCATGTGCTGTAGGTCCATCTGATGATCATGTGATGTGAGCTCTGGGAGAGGTTTCCTGGCTCATGCAGTGTTCTCAAACATTTTAAAGATAACACAGACCCGTACACACTTACACACAGGCAAAGTTCCTCGCTTGGCTGATTTCCATAGGAGATGTATGCATACAAAATGTTGCATGTTTTCCAAACTGGTTTGATTCAAGAGCAGGTAGTCAGTGAAATGTATTGTGTATTAAGTAAAACGGGATTGAATTTATCATTCACCCCCCTTGGCGCTAACCTATTAAATTGATGATGAATGAGCAAGACGGCTGCTTTGCACCGATTCAAAGTGAGGAGTAATCCACGGGAGTATGGGTGTATGCAAATGGAAGTGCAGGTTTTGAGCGAGTGTCATCTTTATTCCCCTGAACTGCGCTCGGCCGTCCCTGCACATGATTGGCTAGACCCCCCCACCCCACCCCCCAGACGGACGCTTCTCTTTTATCTCAGTATGGCGCCATCCTCTTGGACAACAAACCCCAGTGATTGATTTCTACTTGATAGGCTCTCATTTCTAAGATTTCATTTATTATGAGAATTTCTAAGGCCGTGCACCCCCGCTCTCCCTCCCCTCCCTGCACCTTTCCTTCACCTCCTCCTAATCTCTCTCCCTTCCTCTTTTTTTTTTCTCTCTCTCTCTTTTTACAAAAAAAAAAAATCTCGTTATCGAGGCAGGGCTTTGTTGATGATTTTCGGCTCAGAACTTTCACATTCGCATTCTATCGCGTTTGCTCTCGCTCCGCTATCACTTCGTTGAAGGAGTGTGTATCTGGCAAGAGATAGTGTGTCGAATCTCACATTCCTACGGCATCTCTCGCCATCCCTCCACATCCTCCTGGGTCTGGAGCTGCTGGGGTCACTGGGTGTCAGGGTCCGTCCTGTCACGACTGTACTTGTGTATTTCTCCGTCTCCCTGTCCTAGAGTTTAATCTGAGACACTGTGAGACATGAAATGGGTTGGGTTAAAGTAAAGCATGATATTGTATTTCTTACAAGATACACTATCATACTAGGGGCATGCGATATTGACATAAGTTGATATCAATTTTATCAATAACGATAATTAGACAATATTTTGCTGAGTGCGTTTATTGTTAACTTGGTACCTTGGCAGGTTTAGGACTGCTGTAGACTGTACGTTTTTGTTATTCTTCATATTCTGTGTGGTGGTCAGTTCGCAGAAATGCAGTGGACAGAAACTAACTTTTGCAATAAGCTTAAATTGCACTCTTCGTGTGATTATTAACTATATTAAATGATATAAATATAAAAGACATACAGAGTTATTTTTGCTCCCTTATCTTGAATATTGAGGGCATTCTTAATGCATTTTAATAGACTAAATCACATAGTGAAAGCGTGGACTGTAAATGCACAAGTGCACTAGTCTAACTAGACTACATCATGTATAGTGTATGCGTGCGCTCTCTAGGTGTGTTTTTGTAAAGTGATGGAAATACTCAACAATGTCAGATCACACATCGTTAATTCCACTAGAAACCAATCAATAAAAAACAATAAATTCCACTAGAAACAAACCTTGTTGTATTATTTTATTTTAATTTAATACTGTGAAGCTGTTTTGATACAATCTGTATTGTGAAAAGCGCTATACAAATATACTTGATTTGATTTGATTTGATCGTTAAAACAACAATTACAATATTACGGAAGTCCTGTTTTAACAGGTCATTTTGTATTTATTATCACTTTGAGCTGTCTGTTTAATGTAAATCTTTAATTTGCATATTTACAAAACGGCCATAACATTGCATCTATTTGAATATGTCTTTGATAGCTCAAAGACTGAAAAAGCTTATATGAACGATTGTCTCTTTGTGTTCAGGTGTCTTCATTCAATTTCCTGATTTCATCAAGTTTTATGAGTTGTTTTAACAAGAGTTGTTTTGGATAAGTGACAGTTTCCATACAGATCCGTTATTGCCGTTACATATTTATATTTTGTAATATTTTGCATGCTATTGGCACCTGCCCAGGGACTGCAGATGTGAATTAGCTTTTAGCTAAATCTGGTACAATACATATACTGTGCATTGTCCCTGTTAAATAAATAAATAAATAAATAAATAAATAAATATGTTTTTTTTTGTGAAATAGCAGTTATGCACACCTGTGTTTTAATAGACATGTAATTAATGTTTGGCAGGACATTTGGTGCTTTTTTTATTTTATCAAAACATCTTTACTAAATATTATCAGATTTATGGATAATGTAAATATAATATGTACTTTTGTACAATATTATGCATATTATATAGTGTTATAATATACACTACCATTCAAAGGTTTGGGGTCGGTAAGATTTTTTTAAATGTTTTTAAAATGCTCACCAAGGCTGAATGTATTGGATCAGAAACAGTGTAAACAGGGTCATATTGTGAAATATTATTACAATTTAAAATAACTGTCTATTTTAATGTCTTTTAAAATTACTAAAGCTGAATTTTCCTCAGGCATTACTCAGTCTTCAGTGTCACATGATTCTTCAGAAATCATTATAATATGCTGATTTAGTGCTCAAGAAACTTATTTTCTTAATATTATTAATGTTAAAAACCGTTGTCCTGCTTAATATTTTTATGGAAACCATGATACATTTTTTTTTCAGGATTTTTTTGATGAATAGAAAGTTCAAAAGAACACCATTTATTTAAAATCGAAATCGTTTGTAACAAAAGTCTTTGATCAATAATGCATCCTTGTTGAATAAAAGTATACATTTCTTTAAAAAACCCACATTTTTGAACGGTAAAGTATTATATTTGATATAATATTATAATATTTTGCATAGCTTAATGTATTCATATACTGTAAACATGTAAGGACATATCATTGATGCTGTGATTAGCCTACTATTGATGTTGACGTGAGCAGAACTGTCAGTCAGACTTTTGGTGGTTAAAAAAAACGTTCGCTATAGTTGCAAACAAGTGCAGAACGACTTCCACTACCACGTCGCCATTGTTCTTTCCACTTCGCCTCTCCTGTTATTTCGTGGAACGCCGCCCGAAGGCACGATGGTAGCGGGTAGGGAGTTCAAAGCGTTATCATGCACCGAGCGCCTTTTCATCATGTTTTAGAAACAAGCGTCCCAACTAATCCCCCAATAATCTCTCCAGGAGAACTGCTCAGATAAGCCCCGCCACCCACTGCTCTCCATCCCACTTTTTTGGGGGGGGCCCCACTCCCCCCCCCCTCCCTCTGCCACCCCACAAAGGACACGTGAAGGTGAGCGCTCTTCATCTTTCTCTTTTTCCTCTTCTCGCCCACCCTTCTTTCTCGCACCAATAGGGTTTGTTTACCCTCATCCCAATCTCTGGTTTATCTACATCTGTCAGTAGAGTGATCTCAGAGAGTTACCCCTCGCTACACATGCTTTTCCCTGAAAGGAATGCATGAATACCCTTAATTATTGGCTCTCTCAATTATCTGCATAATGATAAAAGGGAAAGCAAGTCAAGCTTCAGATGGGAGTCCAATTGAGAGCATCACACATTGGCACCTGTGGACTTCTCTGCTCTCCACTCACAGAAGTGCGGAAATGTAGCAGAATAGGTTGGAACATCAAAAGGAGATGTTTAAATGGAAGACTCGCAAAAAATAAAAATAAAAATGAGAATTTAACAAAACAGGCATAAAGTGTAAAGAGATTTTACAAAAAATGATTTTGTGTTTTTGTGTTGATGTTTAATAAAAATGTAAATATTAATAAAATTAGTTAAAAAAAAGAATTCTATTAGATTCATCTTTTTAGAAAATATATAATTTTTCCTACCTCTTTTTTATTTTAAACATAAACCTCAATTTTTTTTTTCAATTAAAAACAAATATAGAACATATCAAAAGTTATCAAAGTGATAATCCATACAAAAGGACCTGTTAGTATTTTTTTTTCTTCTCAATTGAATGCACGAATGAATGTTCAAAAGTTTGGGGTCGATACGATCTTTTTCATTTAAGTCTCTTCTTTTAAAAACAATCAAAAATATATAAAAAAAATGTTGTGAAATAATATTACAATTTACAATAACTAAATGAATTTACAATAAATAAAATGAATTTCTTTCTTTTAAAAAATTACTCCAATTTGTGTATGTGTGCATATTTATGCATATATACTGTGTGTATGTGAATAGATAGATAGATAGATAGATAGATAGATAGATATACTCCTTTTCTGCAGTATCGATACACCAGCTGCACGTTCTCGCTCACTTCTCTCTGACGGCGAATTGACACACACCCGCCTCCTCTCACTCATTCGTCTCATTCACTCCGGTTAAATAGTGATTGTATTGTGCATTATTTTACTCATTCCTGCAGGTTTCGCGCTCACACCTAAAATGTGTGCACCACTGATCCACTGCACCACTCAAACCGCTCGCGAGAACCAAATTGACTTCTTTTTCGTGGCTTATTGCGCTTAAATGGTCATATACATGTCACAATGCCTATCTTGCCGAGTATTCAGGTAAATACAGTCAGTTTTGGAACGTAAATAGTTGAGAGAAAACACATGTTGTGTAACAGTATATTGGATCTGTGCATAAGCTCTTAAAGTGACAGCAGCCTAATATTCCTAGTGCTGTCTGTCAGGTTAATCAAAGAACAAAAGACAAAGAAAATCAATCTCTGTTCTTGACTGAATAACTTTTGTAACTTTAATTGTGAGCATGAATCTGTATTTAAACATGTAAAAATAAAAATAAATAAAAAGTAAAACAATATTACCCACATTATCAAAAAATTATGAGATAAATTATCTGTATGGTGGTATATATGGCTGTGGTATCAAAAATGGTAATAGAATATTTTTCAAGGTATCATATCGAAGTTGGAAATTCCAGTATCTTGACAACACTGATATATACATACATGCACATACACAAAAATACTGATTAATAAAATAATTTTTTTGTGGGAAGCAACAACACTCATCACTTCAGATATGTGTAAAGACGTACAGTTTGCATCGTCATGTACTTGGACTTGCAGGCTTTACGGTGGAGAAAACGACAGAGAGAGATAGGATGGGTGGGGAGTGGAGAGAGGAAACCTTCCTCTATCTCCGAGCCCGATCACCGGCAGATCAGGAGCCCGCTTTCCAAGAGTGCCTCATTTTCAAATCTCTTATCGCACCTTTTTAAGTATCACAGTTTCCCATTTTTACATGTCATTTGCATGCTGCTCATCTCACCTGGATGCTGTTTTCTTGGAGGGATGTGTAGGCGGAGATGTGCTGCTGTTTGCTTTGGGTTCATACATAGGAATACATGTGCGCAAGTGCTTTCGGTTGTATGTGTGCGAACGAGGCCTGAAAAAAGGGAAAGATGGAGAAAAGGAGAGGGGAAAAAAGGATATGTGTGTGAGAGAGGCGGATGAGAGAAGGTTTCTGATTGTTATCGCCCTTCCTTTTCTTCTCTGTATTTTTGGAGGATTCACACACTGACCTCTTTGTTTGGGACAGTATGAACCCCTTTTTCGCCCCCCCCCCACCCCCCTTTTTGGGAAAGAAACCATTTCCTGTGGAAAGGAGATTGAGAGAGGGATAGACAGAGGGATAGGATTGGGAGAAGGGGTTGGAAAAGTGAGAAAGGGATGTGTGGAGAGATATGGAGAGGAATAGATAGCGAGAAGGAGATGGAGACAAAGAGTGTGGCGGAGCATGAAAAGAGGGATATGGACAGATGAGGAGAGGGATAAAGGTGGAGATAGTAGAGAAACAGGAACAGAAGAAGATAACGCTGGAGTAAAAAGCAGAAAAATGAGAAAGAGAGGTAGAGAGGACCGGTACTGAAAAAAACATACAGTGGGAGAAGAGTTAGTTTTCATTTTAGTCATAGTTTTTCTTTTAACATATCTGTTAAATTTAGTCAATATTTCATTGTATTGTATCCATTTCAGTCCATTGTAATCTGAAGTGACATATAATTTTAATCCACAAAAATAAAATTTTAGTTCTATCAGGGCTGTGACTGATGGTGTGAAATGTAGGAATGATTCAAGGGCCCTCAGAATAGGGGCTCAGAATAGGGGCATCATGTTTTACGAATTTTCTGTTTTAGATACTGTTTAATACATTGCACTAAATAATGTACGTATTAATTACACACTCTGACTAGCTTGTTACTTGGTTCGTTTAAAAAAAATGTTTTACAAGTTGTAATATTAACGATATCAGTGATTATTCTCACATACACTACAGTTCAGTTGGGGTCATTACTTTTAATCAGCAAGTAAGCATTAAATTGATCAAGAGTGACAGTAAAGCCATTTATAATGTTATAAAAGAACTTTCTATAAAAGAATCCTGAAAAAATATATCGCTGTTTCCACAAAAATATGAACCAGTGTGACTGTTTTGAACATTGATAATAATAATAAGATGTTTTGTTGAACACCAAATCAGCATATTAGAATGATTTCTGAAGGATCATGTGACACTGAAGACTGGAGTAATATATTCAAAATATATTCAAATAGAAAACTAGTATTTTAAATTGTAATAATATTTCACAATGTTACTGTATTTTAAATTGTAATAATATTTCACAATGTTACTGTATTTTTAATCAAATAAATGCAGCTTTGGTGATGAGCATAAGAGACTTCTTTCAAAAACATAAAAAATCTGACCGACCCCAGTCTTCGCTCTTTCAGTTACAGCAAATCAATCCCCAACATACTATGACTGGATTAATTGAATCAATTTCTATTTATCATTTTCTTCTCGATTTTATTTTTTTTGGTCATTTTCGTTGAACTATAGTTTTGATTAATCTTTTCCCTCTCATATTTATTATCGCTAAGTCAACAAACATTTTTCTTCAGTAATCTCAGTAAATTGAGACAATTAACACCGAGTAGACGCCTCATTTAACAATGGCTCTTTTATGACTTGCACTGGTCCACACCAGGGCTTCTTTTTTTTCACTGGCAAGTGTTGCATCACAGACCACTGCAGGATTACACATTGTGAGATACATACTGTCATATCTTGAGCAAACACCTTTTAAAACCTTGTTCCACACCATCATAATGAGCATCGGTTTTAGTGTATTTGCACACAGTTTAATGCGTTAAACATTTACATGCGAAGCATATGGAGTGTGCGTTCCAGAGACGCACACATTATTTCTAAGAATGTCAGAAACACTGGCCTTTCCTTTGGCTGCTGGAAGATGAGTTCAGTCAGTTTGATGGGTTTGGAGGGAGATACTCTTTTAAGGAGACGGGCGAAATATTTTTTTTCCCCCACCGGAAGGAGGAAAAATGCGAAATGAAAATCGTCCAAGAATCATTTGCATTCAACTTTTATCAGAGCGAGAGGACGACGTTTTTTAGAACGATAACGCCGTGAGTGGCATGCACCAGGCTTGACTGTGAGAGTGTGTTAAAGGTGTTGTGGTGTGATGGTGGTGCACCAAGTGTGTGTTTGTGTGGAAAGGTGCATCTACCTCTTTTCCTGATGGCGTGCATGTGTAAGGAGGAGAGAGGGAGGGAGGGGGCTGGTTAATATCAGACCAAATAATTAGATTCGCTATCAGGGCGGCGGCAGCAGTGCGGGGATCAGGCAGATTAAAGCACGGCCGTCGTCATTAATATTCATGAGGGAGAAGGGCTCGGACGAGGGGGCTTAGACTGTTCCTCAAAGCTCCGCACTCGGTGGGGCTTAAAGAGCCGTTCTCAAAGTACCCTAGTTACTTGTGTGTGAGGGGGTGGGGGGCATATTCAGCAACACCAGGGTTAGACACTAAAACATGCCGTTCCTCCTTCACAATAGTCTACTTTCTGATTTCTCCACACTGTCTTTCAGCCACCCATGCTGAACAGAAGTGGCAGGACTACATGTCACCTGCGTTTTTAGGCCTGTTACAGCAAGAATGTTTTTTACCTTTTACATTTTGGGTGTGTTCACACTTGTAGTTCGGTTTGCTTGGTCCGGATTTAGTCCTGGTCCGCTTAGCATTCAGATTGGCATTTTTAACACCAAACCTAAAGGCATAGGGATATATTCACAACCAGATTGGTCGGCTTTTATGACGTATTGCGTATTTTTTGACAGAACTTATCCGAACATCCAAAACAATGCTGTGTGCTGGGATAAATGCGCTCGTTGTATGTGTGTAGCTACATATGATGGTATTTTGACCAGCTGAGAACTTGTGAAGAGCTTATAAAATGTTTGAAGAAGTCAAAACAGTGGCAGGAATCCCTCCGTCACACACACAAACGAAGATATTCTGCGAGAAGACACTGTTCTGATGCCTGTCCTGAACTGTGATGGGCAACATCACGACTATGACGAGAAAAAACAAGTGTGCTTGAGCATTCTGCCCTTTTTAGGGTCTCATCTTCCTGTTTTTGTTTAGTTTACATGTCTTTGGTCCGTGTTGCGTTCATATATCATTCGAACCGCACCAGAGTTCGTTTGGAAGTGGACCTTAGTGGTCTCTGTTTGCTTATTTGGTGTGCACTTGGGTTTGGATGGCAGCGTTCACATTTATTCAAATGAACTGCACTAACAGAGCAATCGCACCAGGGTTCGTTTTAATCGAACCAACTCAGTCTTTAACATTTGGTTTCAACTTAAACATGGTTTATAAATGGTATAATATGATGTTCAGATACATTAAATGATACTTAAATGGAAAAAAAAAATGTTCATTGATGATCATTGCACTGCAAAAATAACATCTAAATGTTTAATTAGCAAGTCACAACAGATGTTACTTTAAGTAGACTTATTTTAGTAGACTTGCCTATGCAACATATTTCAGTGCGCGTCAGATGATCTTTATGAAATATTGGTCATTTTCTACTTAGTCTTGTGTTTAATTTTCTGCCCGAATGATGTCTGGTCACCTCGCCACTTCCAAATAAAAATGAGGACCCGCTGTGCTTGTCTTGATCGATTTGAACCGGTTCTTGTTCGCTATTCACAATGGGTCATAACCGTTTACATCTTCACTTACTCTCCATGTGCATCTGCGTGTGCAGATCTGTCTGTGTGTCAATATGTGTGTGTGTTTAATTAGAGAGCGCGTTTGTCTGGAAGTGTTTTGTCAAAGGCGAGGGCTGACCAGGCTGCCCTCTCCTTTTGTGAAGCTTAAAGTCGAGTCGTGTTAAATGAGTCTGAAACAAATTAGCAGAAGCACGCAGCACTTATGCCACAGACGGCTCCAGCATTGGGTTTCAAATTAAAACAAAAGGAGCCCTATCTCCTTATCAGCACTAGTTCCTCATGAAATACAATACGGACTGTATCTTCAGGCAAGAACAGACAGAATTAGAAAGAAACCCTTCAACTGTCCTCCTCTGCGGCCCATCTCTTTTCCTCATCCTCTCGACTGGTGGCTTTTTATCCTCCTTTACACAGTTGAACTAATGTCTTTTTCATTTTCTCCTGTCTTTTAAAGTTGATTTGGTAGCATGTCAGGGATATAAGGACTAGTCTCCCCAAGGGCATGTCTTTAACTTAGTGTAGCCGAATGAAGGAATGGGAATCTTTTCTTACATATTAGACTGTTAATGAACTTGGCCTGCAGAAATGCTGCCACCTAGTGGAATGGATCAGTCACACTCAAATAATCTGCTCTTAAATGAGACGTGCAATTTTGTGAATTTCATCCTTAAATCAACCCTTCAGTTCATGTACAGCCCGTTATCAGCACCATATAATGGCTTTAATGTGGTTGGATTGGGATAGACGTTGTCAGTCGTTCTGCTGCTCATTGTGAATACCTGTTAAATCTGACATTAAAAATTACCCGCCAATTTCCCCTTAAACCTATTAACGCGTGCTTGAGCTGAACAATGAAATGATTGTGTGGCAGAGTCCAGGTGTGTTTATTAGGATATTTGCCAGCTGCCAGTGCCAATACACACTTCTACCTTTGTACACTCGGTTTAGTTTACTGAAAATGTTCAGTTGAAATGGATCTAGTATACCCACGTGAGATCCAGTATACCCTTTCCAACCGCTCTTGTGAATTTCCTTTGAGGTTTTCTGGGGGTTTTCCCCTTTCTTTTCTTACTCAGGGCATCCCTGTGCCCAGTCCCCTGTGTTCAGAAGTTTAATTATTAAAAAACTGTTTATTGGTCTGGAAGTGTAGGTCTGCTTGTATGATATTGAAGGTAAAAGAGGTATGCTGGATGCTGAATTTTAATGACACAGTATCAGGAAGAAGGGATTAAACGTGCATGTGCTTTTTGTATTTCTTTGAACATTCTTTAAAACCATTTCTTAAGCTGAAAAAGAGTCACAGTGTCTCTCACAGATAAACAGGTGGTTTTCTCTTGGAAAGTGCAATTCAAAAGCGGTTTTGTAGTGAATAGACAGTAGTGTAATATAGGAATTAGTAGTGGTTCAACCTTACGGCTGTACTATGCTTTAGAATAAAGGCAAACTAGTTAAATATAATAAGTATATATTACTTTGATATTTGTTGAGAAATTGTATGTTCCTAAGTTAATTGTGTATTTTACATATACTTGATTTGACTTCATTTCCGGATTCAGTTTTTAAAGCAAATCATCTTAGGAAAGTACTGTATTAGATATTCCAGCATATTGACAGATAATTGCACGATGACAAAGTCCTTTCATGTTTATAAAGGATGCAAAGGAACCCATTTAAAATTTTCGAAAGGAAATGAGAAATCTTAAGCAGAAATCTCTTTCATTTTAGTATAATAGGGTCTTTTTTATAACCTCTCGATTGGATCTGCTGTAAGCGTCCCTCTGAATCCTCCTCTACCTCTATCTCTGTTCTTTTAAAATTGCAGGCTGACTGATTTTCTTTCCCTTTGTGTGTTTTAGAGCCCTGTAATGTCTCTGGAGTGTGAGGAGCCAGACTGCTGGCTCAGAAGAATTCCTGTGACCTCAAGCCTCACTGTGTCAAACTGCACCATCTACAGTCAGGGTATGACAAAAAAACAACAACAACACATACACCTCTCACATTCACTACCGCATTAGATGGAGTCTAACAGCGACAGTTTGTTTTCCAGGAGGAGTGTTATTCTGTAAGCTGACACGGGAGCTGTCCAGTGGAGATGCTCTTCTGGCAACGCTGTCCTGCTCCACAGCGGATCATTCGGCAGCGATTCAGACCCACGGCGTGCGAGTGAAGGAGGAGCCTGTGTATCCCGCTGCTCTGCACACTGAGATCCAGCTCCTCCCACAACAGGCTGGCATGGCTGCCATCTTAGCAACTGCTGTCGTTAATAGTGAGTCACTGCTTGCTGATAAACACAACATGTCTTCACAGTTTCTTGCATTTTTATGAGTGTGTTTACATCTGTGATTAGGGATGGTGGGCCGTGTTTTTGCATATGTGCGTAAATCATGACACATAATGCGTAATGGATTAAAATGAATTGTCAGTTTTATTTAGTTCTACTTCCACTGAAAGTACCTGTTTTTTTAGACACTATAACATGGCAATATTCTTTTAATACTGATTTAATACTGACCCCCTCGAAAACGAGATGGTTCATCTCAAGGGGTTATTCCTCTTCAATAAATGTCAAATAATAATAAAATAATAATAAAATATCATATATAATATTTTTTAAATATACCAAGTAAATACAATGGTATATAAATGTGGTAATCATTCAGTAGCACAGTATATGTGAAGTTTGGGGTTAGTTTTTTTTTTTTTTGCTTTGAAAGAAATTAATACTTTTATTCAGCAAGGATGAACTAAATGTAAAAGTCTTTACTATTTCAAATAAATGCTGTCCTTTATGAACTTTCTATTCATAAATAATAATCCTGAAAACGTTTCCACAAAAATAATAAGCATTAGAACTGTTCAGTATTTTCTAAAATCTAACAGAAAACATTTATTTTAAATGGAAAAAATATTTTACAGTTTCTACTGTGTTTTTAATCAAATAAATCGCAGCCTTGGTGAACATGAGGGACTTATTATTCTTTTATTTTTTATAAATCTTACGCACCCAACCTTTTGAACATTTGGGTAAATAATAACATTAAGAAATATAATTTGAAAATCATTAAATACATTTTGTTATATCATCACTGGCTTGTTCAGTTTTGTATTTTACCTCAATGGTAATTAAAAGTCATTGTGCATTTACTTTTGGAAATGAGACAAATGCATATTTTTCTGGATGTTGCAAAATGAATTGACAACGGAGAAGACATTAGTTCAGCCATCAAACAAAACTGCAAAAATAATGATAATTTTCATACAAGTTCACAATGGCGACTTATTTTACCATTGAAAAAGGACAAGATTTCACCTTTAAGTTGCTTGTCATTCATGCTCATCGCCAGTAGGTGGCAGCGTTGTGTCAGTTCCGACAGCGGAGGAGTTAATTGGCTGGTATAGCCCTATCTGCAACATCAGCTAAACTGCATGAGGAGTGGTAGTGCACATGGACATGCCATGATGAAGACATGAATCACTGTAAATAAGGCTTAAGGGTAAAAACATGATCAGCCCAACTGTGCGCTTCCCGCTGCATTAGCTGGGCTGCAGGTAGATGGATAATTGAGATGTGACGGTCATTATCAAATATAGCCTGTTCAACATGTGGCCTGACACCAGATCAGCCCGATTACGTGCACACACTTTTGTGCACATCACAAACTCTATGTGCCCGTTGCCGTGGAGATGATGAAACACTTCTGATTGCTTTCTCTGATTTAGAAATTTGAGTGTATTATGTTTGTGTGTGATTATATATACAGTGGGTGCATTACTAAACATTGAATATCTCACATATGGTTAAATAAATAGAGGATATCAGTTAAAAGTGGGCTTGCAGAATAAATGGTAAAAATATCATGTCAGAAAAACATTATTGCTATTATGCAATTTTAATTAATTCAAGTTTTTATTTCCATAATCCATGTTCTGTCCTTTTGTAATGTACACACAAAGCACAAAAATATCCAACATCATGAAATGAATGGATAACCTTCACTTAACATCATCTGTGATAAACTATCTTGAAAGGATAATCATTTGTTACCTTTGTTCTTACTAGTTGTATTTTGTGTGTTTGTGTGTGCAGAGGACATTTTCCCTTGCAAAGACTGTGGGATCTGGTACAGAAGTGAGAGGAATCTTCAGGCCCATCTTATGTACTACTGCGCAAGCCGCCAGAAGCAGCAGAGCGCTGCCTCTCCTCCACAGGACAAGCCTAAAGATTCATACCCTAACGAGAGGCTGTGTCCCTTCCCGCAGTGCAACAAAAGCTGCCCCAGTGCCAGCTCTCTGGAGATCCACATGAGAACACACAGCGGTGAGACACTTTCCTGACAGTTTCTTCTTTCTTTTTTTACTTCTTGAAACGGGCATGCTTGCATGAGTATTAACAATGTTTTAGTGAAGTGTAATTTATGTCTGATTTGTAAGTAATTATGTGTGTGTGTGTTGTGTCTCCAGGAGAGCGTCCATTTGTGTGTTTGATTTGCCTGTCAGCTTTCACCACTAAGGCGAACTGTGAGCGACACTTGAAGGTTCACACAGACTCTCAGAATGGTTTGTGTCATGGCTGTGGTTTCATCTCCACAACGCGAGACATCCTGTATAGCCACCTGGTCACCAGTCACATGGTTTGCCAGCCTGGCTCTCAAAGTGAGGTGTACTCACCCAAACCACCACTGGCTGGAGGTAACAGCTCTAATATCTAATATCTCTAATATGTATATATATATTTTTTTTTTTTCTTCTTTTTTTTTTTTTTTTTTTTTTTACAAATGTGTATGTTTATATACAAAAATGTGTATTCACACAAAAAATGTATAATAGATTGAAATATACTGTCTCTGAAACTTTTTCAGAACTATTCATCAGATCTCTCGTGACCTTTAAAAATATTTAAGCATAAAGTATTCTTAATCATAAGACTTAAAGGAGTCTTCCTGTATCTGAATGTCTGTCATTTATTTCTTTGTGACAGGCTTGAGTCCAGGAGACTCTGGCATTGTTCTGAAATGTCAAGTGTGTGGCTACTCTGCTGACACACCTGCCCTACTTCAGCAGCATGTCCACACACACCTGGAAGTGAGGGTTCCAGCTGAGAGGAGCCCCACTCCTCACCAGAGCAGTCCTCCTTCCTCTGAGCTCCCAGACCTGCAAGACAAGGAGCTTGTTGCCTGCGTGCCCCGACCCGACTCTTCGAGCCCAGGAGCCAATGGCAGCTCGGCCTCTCAAGGCTGCAGTCCCCTCAACCAACTCATCATCAAAGAGGAGCCATGTTCAGACTATGAAACCGATGCAAAGGAAGAAGAACAGGTGGGCAGTCCTCAAGTAAATGCTGTGGAGGCAAGCTCATCTCAGTCTAATTCCCCTAAGAGCCCCACCGTGGTGGCGGTTAAGACCGAGCCGGCCAGTCCCACCCCAGGTTCCAGTCCCGCACACTCTGGAACAGGGGGTTCAGTTCTATCTGGAGGGGCGTTGTTCTTACCACAGTACATGTTTAATTCTGAGGCTGCCATAATGCCACAAGCGTCTGAGATATTGGCAAAGATGTCTGAAATGGTTCACAGTAGGCTTAAACAGGGACAAGGACCTGCAGCCGGACAGCAGACCTTCTATCCACCTGGCTCTCCTGCCAGCGTTCAAAAGGGAGCCACTTGCTTTGAATGTGACATCACCTTCAACAACATCAACAACTTCTACGTCCACAAGAGGCTTTACTGCTCCAGCAGGCATCAGCAAGGAGAGGCAGCAGGTCTGACGAAGGAAGGGGCGGTCACTGCAGCTGCTCCTCCTGCTGCCCACGCTGCTTCACCCCAGGCCAGACCGGTCAGTCGTGCGGCTTCGGCCTCTCCTAGCTACCCCGACCCTGCAACAGGAGGCACAGCCTCTGAGCCCAAGTTAGTGGAGGTGAAAAGTGAGGATTCAGGGATGAAAGATCTCACCTGCTCATCGTCCTCGGAAGGAGAGGGACCTGGTGGTGGGCAGGCCAGCGAGGGTAGCCAAAGTCCTAGTGGCTCCGCAGAAGACGCAGACGACGATCCCACTCGCACCTTCTGCCAGGCCTGCAACATTCGCTTCAGTCGTCATGATAACTACATTGTACACAAGAGATTCTACTGCGCCTCGAGACATGATCCCTCCAACCAGCGGCCCCATTCTGGCAAGACCGCCTTCCTTCCCCAACCTATCCGCACACGCAAGCGCAAGAAGATGTACGAGATCCACATGGCTCAAACGGAGGCTTTGGCTAATGCCACTGCTTTGCCGGCAGCAACAAGTTTGGGGGTGAAACAAGAGGGCCCTTCCATTCCTCCGTTGCCCCAAATGTCCACACCAACACAAAGCTCAAGTCCTGAGGGTGACGGACCCATCGACTTAAGTAAAAGACCCCGACTAAGAGAAAGCCAAAGTGGGGGCAGCATTCCCGCTCTCCCCCTTACTGACTACCACAAGTGCACCGCCTGCAGCATTAGCTTCAACAGCATTGAGAACTACCTGGCCCACAAGACCTACTACTGCCGGGCAACTACCCTGCAACCGCAAACTATGGAGCAGCTTAACCGGCTAAAGAGACCCGCTTCCACCTCACCGAAGAACCGAGCTGTGGACCTGCACTCTGATGCCAAAGTGCTTCAGACAGGTAAAACTGCAGTGGTTGCGCATCCATCCACCTTGCTTGGCTCTGAATCCACCCCTCCACATGTGCAGGGAGCAAAGACCCCAAGCACCTCCCCAGTGATGTGTCCCTACTGCCCTCCCAACAAACTGCTGACCTGTGATCTGATGGAGCATTTTAAAACAACTCATGGTCTGGTGCTCACACTACAGCAACATCTCGAGGCGCAGTCCGCTGGAGTCAGTCCCAGTTCTAGCCTAAGCCCTAGGGAAGGAGCTCCTCTCACCCCTCCTAAACCAAGCCCTCGGCCCCATAAGGACAGTGTGAATGGCCGGAGCATCAAGTTGGAAGCAACCTCTCCTTCCTTACCTGTACTTAATGGAAGTCCAGTAGAACCCCAGTCTGTGGGGTCTGGTTCTCCAAAAGCCGTACCCCCTGCCCTCTCCCCTACAGGAGTAACTGTATCACCTGTGCCTGAAGCGCTAAGAGAGGTTGGGCAGCTAGGCCACACCCCATTGCCCACACTCCTCCCTGAAAAGGCGGTCATTGCTATAAACCACGCCCACACAACTCCGGCCATGCCTAAAACACCCCTCGCCTCACCCGTGCAGAATGGGAACACGCGCTACTGCCGGCTGTGTAACATCAAATTCAGCAGCCTTTCCACTTTCATTGCACACAAAAAATACTACTGTTCCTCTCACAGTGCCGAACATGTCAAGTGAGCCCTCTACCTAGTCAATTCTGCCATTCCTCTAATGCATAGAAGTGCCAATCACGGCACTGCCCGACCTGATCTGGACAGAGCATGATAGCAGGACTGTTACTAGCCAGATACAGAGGTCTTCATGCCGACCATGTTATCTGGAGTTGTTACTATGGTAACTTATTACATGTTATGGGTCAAGTTTTTATCACACTAAGAGATGAGACTACCTGCACACAGAATGTGCCCCACTGACCTATTCCCACATTCCTGCAGACTTCTTATTTCACTTCTAAGTTTAGAAGTCTGCTCATGGAAAGTAACCCTTTAATTAGCTTTTGAAAATGGTGTTTTAATCACTCCTATGTTTTTATGTTCCTTCTAATCAATGATGGCATTGTATATTTGTAAAAGATTTCAAAGTTTCTCTGAGCCATTTTTGTTTTGTTTTTTGTTCTAAATTGCTGATTTGAGGTAAATTCTGACCCCTAGTGGAGGTCTCTTTAGAACCCTGTCGGCAGATTTTTGTCAATACACTGACTCAAAAAAAAATTTGTAAAAAACTGAGTAACCCAGTTGAAATGTCACCTGGTTACCAGTTCAAGATGAAAGAAAAAATGTGAAGAAACTATTTATCATTTGATTCCTAATGCATTTCATGAGAGTTAAATACTACCTAGTTTCTTTTTAAAGAAAGACTTTTTTGTTTTAATACTGTCAAAAGGAACCATTTCAATCTTCAGCGTGGTGTATTTTCTTGGTTCTTGAATGTCATATTTGACTTTTTTTGCATTGATCAATGGGACTTGAGATGTAATTCTGTAAGTGTTGGTCTAGCACGGGAGAAGACGGCACAAACTTTTCTCTCTCAGTATTTGGTCTTGGCTCCCAGACAGACTTTTTCCATCAGATGGATGTGCATTTCAGATCTAAGGACTGTCGTAGGGTTTTAGGGTTTGGATTTCAAACAGTATAAGATGTTTGTTCTGTCTCTAGTCACCAGCTCACCTTGTCCCTAACAAAAAACCTTCACTGCTTCAAATCCAAAACCCTTTTGACCTGCTGAAAAGTGCCATCTGTGATCTGACAAACTGTCATGGACATGCAAAGAAAGGCGTGTTTGTTTGGTCTTTTTTTCTTTTTCTTTTTTTTTTTTACCTTGAAATGAAGTATAGCATAGAAGATTCATATCAATGTCTTTCACACTGTTGAATAATGTTGAAGGCCACTGAAAGCAAGAGAATCGGAAACTGACTCATTGCTCGTATTGCTTCTTTCCTAAACTGGCAACGCAGCGTCACTCTTGTCCTTCTCTCGTTTGCTCCGTTTCTCTCATTCTCAATGTTGACTCAGTGACGTTTTATGCTCCTCTACATGTGCGTGTATGTTGAAAAGAACAGCGTCATGCAATCTATTCTCCTGTGCAGGCTACCTTGGCAAAGCCTTAATGAAGACTCTCGTCACTATGTCTGAAACAACGGGTCACTTATGTCCACAATGCTCGTCACTCTCCCCCACTAAGTGGACTTTGTGTATGTTACAAGTGGTGTTTTCCCATTTCCTGTGTTACAAAAAAACAACCTCAGTCATCTCTGCGGTAAGAACAGGAACACGCAAAACTGCGTGCAAATGAGAAAAGTTGAAATTTCTCTCTGCTGTTGTGGTTTGAAACGGTGCTGCAACCGTCATCAACACATACAGGGGCGTTTACAATTCCATTGTTTTATCATTTAGCGACTGTCACATGTCCAAAAGACCAGTGCTGAAAACCTTTGACCTTTCCAGATCCCTTTTCTATTGCACTGTGTTGTACAAAAATACTGAATGTTTTAGTTATAGAAGCTTTTTTGTATGTATTTATGTTTTTACAGCACTTTTTCTTGTCCAAACCTATCCCCCGAAGGACTTACTCGTGAATTTAGAACATTTTAACACAAGTGAAAGGTAATTAAAATACTTTGTGAATAATTAAAAATGTTGATGGAAAATAATGAATGTCAACCTTTTTCTTTTCTTTTTTTTCTTTTAGTTTGTTTTGTTTTTAATTTCAGCTACAAAAAGTTCCACTACACACTTGTCCAAACTATGCATGGGAAATAAAGAGTCCAGAAGGACATTCAAAGTGCAAGAGAACTTGTCGTACTCTGTGATGCAACACACGTTCTGCATTTCGGGAACTTTGCATAGCAATTTTTAATGACGAGACTTGTTTATTTTTCCCTTCGGCTTAACCGTTTGACACACAATGTTTATAGTGGAGGCACATTTTACTTTTATGTTTGTGAGAACAATAATCAAAGGGATAGTTCTTTTTAAAAAATTTCCTCATGTCATTCAAGCACTGTATGTTTTTCTTTGTTTAGTGAAAGACTAAAGAAAATATTTATTTATCCAACTCCAATCCCTTTTTTCCCATACAACTAAAGTGGTGTTTTCTACTGTCGAGCTCCACAAAAGCAGATAAAAGCCCCATTCCAAGTCTTCTAAAACTATACTTTAATGTGTAAACTTTAGACAAAAATTTGAGTCCGGTTTTACAGACAAGGCTTAAGCCTAGTTCCAGACTAAAATGCATGTTTGAGCTGTTTTAACTGAAAGCAACTTGCACTGACAAATCTTAAAATATGCCATTGTTTTGTCTCAAGATGCACACTTGTAATATTTGCACACTTGCACAGATGTAATATTTTTTCTAAGGCATGTTTATAAAAGCTACTTAAATGTCCTAATTGAACTAAGGCCTAATCCTGGCTTCATCTAAGCCCTGTCTGTGAAACCAGGCATCAACTGATTATCTTGCTTTTTGTTGTGCTTTTTTTTGTTGTTTTGTTTTGTTTTTTGGGGATTTTTAGAACTTGGCAGTAGAAAAATGGCAGTTTGGGCAGTTTTCGTTGCTTGGAACAGAAAAATCATGAACATTTAAAAAATCAGTTTGGGTAAAATGTTTGAAATTAGTGCTTTTTTATACTCAAAAGAATGCATGAACATCTTTGAGGTAACTTTCTAATATAGTCTTTGTTCTTGCTAACAGTCTTCTGTTCTACACTAGCCTACAAACAAGTTAAGTCAAGTGTATTTATATAGCGCTTTTCACAATACAGATTGCATCAAAGCAGCTTCACAGCATTAAACCAAAATAACACAACAAGGTTGTTTCTAGTGTAAATTTATTGATTGATAAAATTAAATTAATATCCCCAAAATATCCCCAACTGAGCAAGCCAAAGGCAACAGTGCTTTGAAACGTTCACATCAATGTTTACATTCACAGACTGAGGGTTGTTGTACAAGGTAAATTATTTCTCATTTGCCCCCACCCACACTTTTTTATTATTGTAGTGGTTTGGTCAAGCCTTCTTGAATTATAAAAGTATTGCTCACACAGCCATTCCAGAGGCAACATGCTTTTACAGCACACGCGTTAAAACCAAGCTGTAATTATCTGAATAAAGTGAAGCTTTCTTGCCTTGAGTTTCAAGGCTATTCTGCCCTGCTCTTTAAAAAGACTTGAGAGAGAGAGAGAGAGAGAGAGAGAGAGAGAGAGAGAGAGAGAGAGAGACTCTCTGTGTCCTTTTGACATCTTATATCATTTCAAGGCTCTGTGCTTTTATTTTGTCATCCATTGACCCTTACAGTATCACTTGATGGTGAAGCTGTGTGGAAAAAGAAAGACATGTTTCACGAACTGAGTCACATCAAAATGAGTTTAACTTGTGTCCTGAGGGAACCAAGCACAATTTTACCTTCAGTTTTCATGGTCATAATGAATGATATTTAATGAAAAGGTTTTGTTGAATAGTTAAATTCCATTTGGTATTTTAATGGACATAATACATCACAAATTGTGGAGTTGGGTTCGTAAATGTTCAATTTCTGCATACACAGTTCCTGTAGGAATTGAGTTAGGCTATTTAGTATTATTTAGCATTTTAGTAGTATACACTTATTCACACATTCTTAAAGGGTTAAAATGTTCTGTTTTCACCTACTGAAGTCAAGGGTAGCCATTGTTTACTAATGTCATTTAATGAAGTGATGCATGTATGAGCATGCAACCTTATATAAAATATACTGACTTGATTCATCTGTAGTCAAGCATGTCCAATAAAACAGAATTAAAAAATGAGGTTAGAGAATGAGTCAGAGGTCTCCTCTTTAGGGACAATTACAAAGAACCTGACATGTTTTTCATTGTAGCAGTGCTTTTAAATCTCATTTAACATTCAGTTTACGTATTCACCATTTAGTTCTGGCCCATATAGATCTCCTTTGGAAAGGAGACAAAGAGTGAAAATAGTCTGTCAGTGCAAAATACACCAATCAATAAAAATATTCTGAAAACAAAGAGACACCTGTCGTGCAAGAATGCAATTTAGCACAGCATGTAACAGACAGTGATGATTCTAATCAAGTGGCACATGTAATCAAGTGCATGTTTATGAAGGTCAGATTATCTTTAGGTGGTCATAATTCATGCTTTTAATATCTAGCGGTGCTTGTTTGGGTCATTTTCTTTTTCTTTTTAGTTGTTTGAATGCTGTAAAATGGCACAGCCTTTAGAGTGACAGCTGGAAATGCAGATAAAGTCAATGAATGCAATTTCAGATGCTGTGTATTCTCGAGTCGGTTTTGAATTTTTTGAATGGCTTTTCAATCATGTCGTGATGTTGCTGTACCTGAAGTACCCCAAAGCAGATAGCTGTCCACTTTGGCATCCCCAATACACATCAAGTGACAGATCTTTTTCTGCAACCTCCCCTGGCCTTGGCTGAGCTCATCTCTGAATATGCTTTGGCACCACTTTATTTCATCAGTGTTTTTTCATTTTCATAGTCTAGGGCTGACAGGAATAGTGGAGATGAACAATCAAATCTATGCACATGGAAATGCTCTTCAAATGTTGTTTCAGCATGTTTAACAATAAAAACAACAAAAGATCATAATCCAGCCTTTCTTGCACTTCTTACATTTTATATTCTCACTCATTCTCTAATCCTTCTGGGCAGGAAGTTTAGTGATAGGGTCAGTGACCATTGTTTATTTTCAGTAAACAACTTTACCATGCCCAAGAGGCCATTCCCCTGGTGGGGTGGGCCCTCACAACGATAGGGCATTGCAGACCCAAGGAGGCATAGGCCAGCACTATTGCATCAACTATGGTGGGTTCAACCTTCCAGCCCCCCCTCAGGATCTTGACTTTTGAGTCAGCCTTTCTGACCAATTGGCTGGCTAGCGGGGCATGGTGGGCCGTGATAGCCACCACATATACTTGTAACATGGATGGGGTGCAACCCGCATCCAGCAATTCTTGTAAAAATGTCAGGATCGACTAAACATCAGACTGACTACTTAAGGGCATAGAGACGCCTAGTAGATAGCGCTCTTGCCTCTGAAATGGTGTTCATGAAACTCTGGGGAAGGCACAAAGGCTCCCGTCAAGAGGCTATAGATGGAGGCTCCACAACTTGGGTTGAGGGTGCCAAATTGTCCCTTTACCTGGAAAAGGAAGTCACTCCTCAGTGGGATTGACCAAGGGGCTGCTGACAGCAGCTGCACCATCTCGGGGAACCAATGTTGGTTCTGCCAGAGTGAGGCCACTAGAAAGACCAAGCGTCTGTCCTCCCTGATTCGTCTGATGACCTGAGGGAGCAAAGCTACCAGGGGGAAAGCATACAAGTGTGAGCTGGGCCACTCGTGGGATTGTGCATACTTCTCCCTTGAGAAGAATATTGGGCAGTGAGAGTTCTCTTCTCAACCTCCGCTTGCCTGAAGACACTCCAGATCATCTGAACCATCTGGGGGTGGGATCTTCATTTCCCTGGAGATCCTCTGTTCTAGGACAGCATGTCCGCCCCTTGGTTCAATCCGCCCGGCACTTGCACCACCTTCACCGAATGGAGGTTGTGCAACTCACTTGTGCACTCTTCAAGCTGTTCAAGAAACAGAGGTTTCCCCAAAGCGTTAGCAACTAACGCAATGCGAGTGAACCGTATTGAAAGGGAACCACATTTATCAGCAGTGTTGACAGGTGGTCAGCTGCATTAAAAATGCAGTAGCGTTGCATTGTCAGCAACAAGCTTTCCAGCTAATTGTATGTCTAGCATGACATCGTTGTCATTTGTTACTTTATATTGTACACGTCGAGTGTACTGAAGTAACCTAATATTTAAAACATGCTTGACTAAAACAGTATGCCAAATTATACTATTAGAGAATCATTTTAAAAATCAATATAATATTTCATTAAATGGGGCTGGTTAATTAATAGCACCTAAAATTATTTTCTAACAAAGTCCTTAGGATCATTGGTGTAAACTGATGAGCCTAATGGAGATCATTTTTGTGTCCCAGATAGATATCCAGTGCAATGCCCTGATTGTAAAGAATTGTAAATGTTAGCTACTTTGTAGTTTAAAGATGTATTTCAAAAGTGTAGCTTGAATGTAGAACTAGTTTGAATTATGTGGAGTTTCTATTTTAAATTATGGTATGTGTGTGCAGAAATACTTTGAGGGTGGTTTTATTTGTAACAATGAATCATCAGAGATGTAGAACTCTGAAAAGTTTGTTAATCATTGCTGAGATGACTATTTGTTATTATGAGATGATAGGGAGTTAGCACTAAAGACTGTCGTGAGGTAGAGGCTAATAGTTATGGTTTTAAGATATATATATATATATACACACACACACCACTAAAGTGTCAAGACAATCAGCTCCTTAACAACCAATCGTCAGCATTTCTAATGAGCTGTTCTTTATCAGAGTCACATAGCTGACGATCCTTTCTTATGAATGCTTTCCAGCAGCATTCCCACAACGTTCAAAGAGCTGTTATAACGAGATGCCCAGGTTCTGAACGTTATGGATGAATATGTTATACTACAAAAGTGCTATCATCTCCTCAGGTGTCTTACCACTCGAAATTGATAAACTAATGATCAGAGCATCACACCAGGAGTGATCTGAATTTACTGTCTACATAGGTCTGACCCCTCTCCTTGTTATCTCATCTTTCTTCTGTACTAGATGTATTCTCTGCAGGCAGGCATTAAAGTCCATGTCTATTAGTGATGCAGAGGTATGCTTTATTAAGATGAGAGACTGCACAGTCTGCAGGAGAGGTGAGTAGGCCTTTCTTTCAAACATCTTGCAATGTTGGCTTTAATGATGGGCTCTTCAGTAGCCACCATCCTGACCAGATGATTCATCGCTTAGAAGAATATACAACCAATCATGTGTAGGCCCCCAGAAGTGCACGGTTTGAAAGGCCAAACCTTGGTCTCACAGCAATAGACAAAGTGAAAAAGAAGAGGTAAAATCAGGTGCATTTATACAAGAAATGTTGTGTTCAGACAGATGCTGGCAAGGTCAAGGTGTCTGACCGCCATCTGGGGCATTTGTGAGTCACTCTTTCCTCACAGCATCCCTCATTAGTCCAACACACACTTCTAAGAACACCTCTGATTCTCACATTCAGCCAAAAATGTTTACACTTTTATCGTTCCAGTCCTTTACTGGCATGTGATAATGTCTCTACGTACTGTACTGGAGATGTGTGCTAAGCTAACAGCTTAAGTTTAAGTTGTTGCCTCCGTTTTACCATTAGAAATACTAACTTGTGATTTATGGTCTCCTCTTTAGAATTTTCTTGAGAATGTATGTTGAATGTCCTTATCTCGTGATTTCTGCCCATTTTGGCAGAAACCATGTGGACAAAATACTTTTTTTTGTATATGTATAGACATTAAAACATCATACTTTCACTCTAATGTAGCTCCTTAAATGCTTTACACATTTGTCTTGCTCTCACTTTCTGTTCAAACCTTACTGTTATACTTCCCCAATATTATATATCATATCTTCTAAGCACCTTTTTGACATCACATTTTAAGGAGTGATATTATTGTTCAAACTATTTTTGGCCACTGGTTACTCTTACAGTTTTTTTCTCAGTAATTTCTGTTATAGGAAAAAAAATCTGTAAGCATTTTTTTGCAGAAAACATATTGTCCTTGGCACAAAGTACAAGAATGTGGCACAAGGGTTGTGCAATTATGTCTGCTAGTTTGATGTCATCGGGCATTTATCCAGTGACTTTCAACCCTGTACCATTCAATCTCAAAATATTTGGAAAAAAGGGCTTTCACAAAACTTGTTTTGAAAGAGAAATGTCATGGGCAAACTCCACTTGGCTGTTTTTTTAGCATTAGCAGAATTCCATCCATCCATCCATCCATCCATCCATCCATCCATCCATCCATCCATCCATCCATCCATCCATCCATCCATCCATCCATCCATCCATCCATCCATCCATCCATCCATCCATCCATCCATCCATCCATCCATCCATCCATCCATCCATCCATCCATCCATCCATCCATCCATCCATCCATCCATCCATCCATCGAATGGCTCTGATTGGTTTTTCTACTGATGATTTCCTACTAGAAACTTCCTACTTCATGCTCCAAATGTGTGATTTTACAGCATATCAGTTGGTTAATTAAAATAGCAGCAGCATGAGCAGGAGAACATTTGACAAATCAGAAAAGGATGCTTAACTAGAGCAGACAGACACAAGTTGCTCTGTGACTGGAGATGTTATGATGCGCTCACTCAGTATTGCACTTAAATGGACATTAAGTGATCATGAGTGGTGGTAAGTGCTACAAAATCCTAAGATTGCCTTTTGGTGAGTGCTTGGTGTATCACTGATTAGAGTAATGTGAATTATGAATGAATGTGTTTGAAATGTAAACTAGAGTTAGACCTGTATCAGACAACCCACTAGACACAAATCTGCCTTCTGCCATTTGAAGAAAAGTCCTTGTTGGTCCAGAGATTTATACTGAGCAGGTTTGAATCTCAAATGATGGAGCAATTAGAGACACCGGGTTGCTATATTTGTCAGATCACAGAGCCCTGATCTCACCTCCGAAAGGATGAGTGGGTGCCAATCATAAATATGGCTTAACCTTGCCCTCAGAGTTCATGGTTATACGACTAATGAGGATAAACAGAATATGTAAAATTCTTGTTAAATTTGGGTTGAATGTTCCTACAGCCGATAAGCATGTATATCGGGTGTGAGACTTTGACAGTACTTCCCTTTCCTGCTTAAAATGCACAGCTCTTTCAAACTTTAAGCCCCAGTTTCAAGGACAAGCCTTAAGCCTAGTCCTAGACTAGGCCCTAACTGAAAGCAACTTGCACTTACATATCTTAAAATATGTTAATGTTATTGTTTTGTCTTAAAATGCACACCACCAGTAATGTTTTTTTTTCTAAAGCACATTTATAAAAGCTACTTAAATGTCCTTATTGAACTACGGTCTGATCCTGGCTTAATCTAAGCCCTGTCTATGAAAGGCCTAAGATTTTTTTTTTTTTTTTTTTTTTACATGTATTTAGCATATGCTTTTATATAAAGTGATAAATGAGGAAAAACAAGCTAAAATGTGCTAATTTGCTCTATAATTCTCAAATTTTATCTTCTTTCAGGCTTATCTATCAAATAGTAGGCTTATTTCAATGGTTTTCAAACTTTTTCATGCCACTAAATATGATGATCACCTTTCAAATGATCTTTGAGAGACTTCAAATATAAAAGGCTGTTATGGATAAAAACCCAATTTTTACTGTTTCTATTAAGTATTTAGAAAATATTTTTTATTTATTTATTTATATTTTCCTTGGATTATTTGATTACTCGTAAGTAAACTGAGAGACTTTTGGTGGTAAATGTTACAGGGTTCTGCACTGCTAATTAGCAATATAATATGCAGATCTGCCGTGCATGTTCCTTCCAAAACCTATAACGGAGGCTGGATGATTTTCGAAAGGTTAACTAATTATTCACAGTTCTTATTCTTTTCATTCATGAATATCATTAGTGATTAATTATTGCACATAAATTGTCATGGCAGACGCTCCAGTGAGAGCTACAGTAGTAGAGTGACAGAATGTCTGTAAAGGCTGGGAAAACAGTATTTCACTGCATTTTCTAAAAAAATATTGTTAATCAAATTATTGCTTAAATGTGTTTATAATGTTGTGGAAGGAAGGAAAACATGTTTAAAGCAATTACAGTAGTGTTGGTTGTTAAATGTCTCCATAGAAACGTGGGAAAATGAGGGAAGAGATAGAAAAAACTCTGAACTGTTATAATGGCCTGACTGAGCCAAATTGAGTTGAGAGCTACAGGAGATGCTTTACTTTGAACTGCTTGATTGGAAAATTATCAGCCATAAGCAAGGTCCGTTGAGTTCCCTGGGCTCTGAAGACCTCGGGGTCTTCACGTTACATAAGAGCATCTTTTCTCTCTTCTTCAGGGTCAAACGTAAACTCACAGGCTGGAGAGACTGTGTTGCCACTTAAATACTTCTGGCTGTGATTGAAAATGAATGACACAATTAACTCACATGAACAATGCTTTAATTACATCTGCTGATGATGCTTTATTCAGCAATAGATTAGAAGGATGATTATGATTGTGGTCTTTGAATTCTTTGTTCAGTCTTCACTTAGAAATGCACATTTTCATGCTGTATCATCACCACCTATTTATATCTGTCTATCCATCCATCCATCCATCCATCTTTGTTTAGTCTTCACTTAGAATTGCACATTTCTACAAAAAAAATCTACACTGAAAAAAAGTTTAAAATGTACTTAATTTTTCTTTTGCAAATTTTTGTATACACAGATTGTAAATTTCACATATGAAATTTCACAATTTCACATTGTAAATGTGACATATGTCAAATCTGCTTAACTAACAAAATAAGTAACTTTAAATTTTAACTTGGCCAGTTAAAGTTTGTTGAGTAATTTCTACTTAATTGAATTTTACTTTGCAATATAATGGTTAATTTTTCTCAAACAATATAACACTGAATTAAGCCATGCTTTTAAAGTGTGTGCTTTACTTAGAAAAACGAAGTAAATAATACAGTATATCGTGTAGTAGACAACATATACATAATAGAAGTAACATGCCCACCCGAACACAGAGATCTCAATACTTGTTACACAATACACAATAACGGTAACATTCGTTGGATCATTTTTGAGTATGAATGTGTCATTTTGAGGTGAAAATGAACTCCAGATAAACAGCAAGTTACTAAATCTAACAACAAAAGCTGAAACTAGTGAAAAATGATACTGGGAACACCAATCTCACAAAGTTGAGTGGGTCTATCTACCTTTGTTTATTTTTGTTAATGGTAAAAAATTGAATAAACAAATGTAGGCTATAGGTAAAAGTGCCTTCTAAATGATTTTTGCTAATGTTAAAACTGTGAAGCATTATAAGATATTCCAAACTATGTGAATAAATGAACAGATGCCCACTTTTCTGAGGACACTATTGGGAGGACTTTCAAAAAGTGCTTTAGCCATATTACTTGAGTTTCATATGACAACGTGAATTCAGCTCTCATGTACGTTCTCAGATAGCTGTGACTCAATCTGTGATAATCATGGCTTGTCTCATTATGTGTACAGTGGTATAAACCCTCACTCCTACACAGTGTTGTCATTAACCAGTACCTGTTTTAATCCCTTCAGTGCTGAAATTGATGAAATCATCAGTGTTGATGTCAGTAAGTTGCCCTTTTCTCACACGGAAATTGCAGAACCAGTCGGAAACCTCCCTCCCCCCTCTCTCTCTTTCCTATGTGGTTGCCATGGCAGTGAGTCATACCAACACTAACTGCCAAATTCTGACAGTAACATAGCTATAGTGTTTTCCATTAAAACAGTAATGTATTGTGGAAAACAATGCATTTTGGGCAATATTTTGCACAGAAAGCAACTGCTGTTAATTACCGCCCATTTTCAACGCTAATATACTGTATTTATGGATTACGGTTTTGTACTGTATACGCAATGCATTGTGGGCTAGTGCATTTGAAGTAATAGCACTGAATGGGTGTTTCACAGTGAATATAGGAGTTTGAGTCAGGGGCGGCTTGGCTTCATGTAAATGGCCCCTGAAACTGACGTTCTTTTTAGGGGCGCTTGAACGACACCGTAAAATTATTATTATTATTTTTTTTGCATTTTAGTTGTTCATTTACACAACTGTGCTTTGGGGGCCTGAAAATGAAACTTCCTGAAAACTTTTGAAAATTGGTTTTAAAGGACGGTTTTAAAGGAAGTTTTTGAATACTTTATCGTCTCCGTATAACCTGCAAAAACACGAATTTGTGAAAATGGTGACGTCATGCGCATGCGTATTATGTGTTCAGTCTATAGGCGCGTAGTGTTTCTTTACAAAGTGACTTCGCCAACTGTCTGGCAGCATATAGCGTTTTTAGCTGTTTTCACAAGTCCGTGTGAACGGGATTGTTTTGATAATCTTGTCGCCTGTAAGTGAACGTTTCAGTTTTTAGAACATCGTTTTTGTGTAAATGTAGGCTACCCTAAAGGCCCGTTCACACCAAGAACGATAACTTAACTATAAAGATATATTAGCGTGTGCTTGCTGGTGTGAACTCTGCTATTCTTTAATATTGTGAACGATTTTTAGAACTATTTCTTTATCGTTATCTGTATATTTATGTTGGTCCTTGGTATGAACGGGCCTAAAACAGTGACTAATGAGCTGGAACTGAACAAGCCGGAATGGCTTGAGAGTGCTTTTAAGTGTGTGATTGTAAACGCATTAAACAGAGATGTAATACATAATTTATTCCCAACTTTATGTTTATTAGGCTAAAGGCTTTCAGACTGTGTATTTCTTGGTGGAACTCAACCTGATGGTTTTGGCCATTTAGTGCTCATTGGTGGGAGAAAAAATAAACAAAATAAGTGATTTTTTTCTTCTTTTTTTATTACAGATTTTTTTTAAGATTAAGATTACTGATTTTATACTTTTTATACTTGTTTATACTTGTCATTAAGCTCAGTTGTGCTTTCAAATATGTTGTATAGTAGCTATAATCAACTATTACTCTGTTTTTTATGATTCAGGCATGAAGTAGGCTACCTAAAACAAAGTCTTTTCAAGATTTCCAAATGGCCGTTGCCCTTTTTGGACATCAAAAGACTATAAAACTCATCCACTTGCTGACTCGATTTTGCCCCTTTTTTTCTGGATCTAAATTATGTGCACCAGTTTAAAAATGCTGAATGCAGTGTGAATTTGACATAAATCACTACTAAATTGTACCATGAGGGCCCTTTTGGTCTGAAATTGGCTTAAAGATGGAGGATGAGAGTAGATGTGTGAAGACTGATTGAGGGGAGATGAGTCAGCCATGAACCACAAATCTGAGAATCATCAGCACTTCAAGTGTAGATTTAGCTGATGCAAACACTGGCCTTCAAGAATGATGACGCTCTAAAACCATGTGCTTTGAGCAATTCAACAGGAATCCTGAGAACTCAGTTTTGAATTAAAAGAAATTCTTGGCTAAAGAGATGACAGATGCTTCCTCTCTCTTTCTTGCACACTTTCTTTCATTTTCCCCCCTCCTCTCTATCTCTCGCCCCCTCCTAGTTATATTTGTTCAGAGACCCGAGGTCACATGCAGAAGCTGAATGCTGGCAGGAATGATTTCACCATGCTGTTCCTTGGCTCTGTTTGTATGACAGAGAACAGATCAGTTGTAGTAGCTGTGAAAAAAAGATCAAGCATACACAATATAAAATAAAGAGTTTATCATTATTTGTAATTGTACAGCAATACTGCTAAATACTGTACATAATCACTCAATTTTTCATACTTTTTTATATAATTTTTTTTTTTTATTTTACAGTTATACATTTTATTATACAACAGTTCCACACTTTGAATCTGCACAGAATCCCGTCTGTCCATTAGTGCTGGGGATTTTAGTGAATCTTTCTGTAGGCTACATTGGTAGCCAGTAGGTGGCAGCAAATGACTGTCTTAATGAATGAGTCATTGAATCATTCATTTAACCGATTCCTTCAAAAACACTGAGTAGTTGTCTCAATTTGAAAGATGCGCCATCGAGGATATCCCGTTTCAGAAAAGTAACCATTATGAAATTGTTTTTCCTTGTGAGGTGTGAATTATTGTAATTTCTGTCTTCCATTGGAATGAAATGGTTACTTTTCTGAAATTAGACAACCTCAGTGATGTATGCAGCCGACAAACGCGACCTCTAGGATGCATCCTTCATAATGAGACAGCATCTCATGAAGATACAAGTAACAGTCTTTATGAACGAGTCACTGAGTCATTCACTGAGCAAAGCCTACATTAATTTGGTAAAAAATACAATGAAACAGTAATACTGTGAATTTCTATTTTAATATTTTTTTAAATGTAATTTATTCCTGTGATGGCAAAGCAGAATTTTCAGCATAACTGTTCCATTCTTCAGTGTCTCGTGATCCTTCGGAAAAATTATTCTAATATGCTGCTTTCCTTTTAATAAACACACACACACACACACACACACACACACACACACACACACATACATGTACACATATATTTATTTATTTATTATTATTATTATTTTAAAGTGATTTTTTTTTAAATAGAAATCTTTTGTAAAATTATAAATTTCTTTTATGGTCAATTTAAATAATGTAAATAATTGTATGTATTAATAATGAATGGAAATTTCTATAAAATAATATGTATTTTTTAAAATAATGTTTTTATTTTAAAATACAGAATGTATTACTCACTGACAACCCAGAAGTTCAGATAATACATTTTATCAGAATTTCACTAAAAAAGACTCGTATCATAATTAATGTTTTTCTGTCTAATTCTGCAGCCTTACAGTTGCGATATATTGAGTCACAATCATGACCAATATCTCGCCAGCATGTTACGTGGGGCGTTAGGAATGACATCTCTGCAGTCTGTCGGTGGAATATCTAATTAACAACATAAAGGAGAAGAGAAAAAAGAGGCCATGACAACCAGGCTCTTACAGATAAAAACTAATTTTCATTAGGCACAGAGTGACATGCAATCTGGGAACGGCCTCGTGTGAAAAGTTCACTGATAGTCGCTTCGTTTCATCCCTGTTTCCATCTCTGGAATTTCTCCATCAGTTTTCTGCACATTTGCAGCTCATCAACGCTCCCTCATGAGACATTATTAAAGACGATTTGAGAATATCACACAGGTTATTATCTGGCTTGTAATTACGGAAGCCCGCTCCTCAAAGGCTCAAAAGATTTGCCGCAACATTCTCCTGATTTCTCTTGATAAAAAATAATTTAGACTAAATAAAGTCTGTGCATTTTGTGTATAGGCTACTTCCTTTTATTGAAATTGCTTGTCCATCAGCTGGCCATTGCCTGCTTCTGTTTCGCTTTTGTATTCTTGATAGTTGTCATCTGGACGTGTGTCAGGTTTTGTTATCATTTTTTGAAATTATATTTTCCATCCACTATTTCCCCAGTGACTCAGCGTGTGGTAGCGGCTCAATGGCGCAGTAGGCAGATGCCACTGACTGGCCATTTTGTCTGTCACACTTCACTACCTTGGCTACCAATATCTGAACTCTAAAGGTCAATTTAAGTTTATGTGTTATACAAGTAGTCAAGTGTCTTTTTTTTCTGACTGTCAGACCAAAAGTGTTTATGAGAATAAAGGGACCAAAAACTCTCATATCTTGTCATCCTCAGACAATTGAGCAGTCATGAATGTGTTTTTGCAGGTCTCTTGCTGATAGGAGGCTTAAAGGAACAGTTCACCAAAAATAAAAATTCAGTCATTTAAATGTACGCAACCACAAAAAAAGAAATTGTGAATTGTATCAGTCGCAACTTTCCATTCAAAATGGTCATTGTGAGTCTTCCGAATAGTGGTCGACTGATAGTGTTTTTTTGATGGCCGATATCTTTGAGATCAGGGTGGCTGATAAAAAGCCTATATATATATACATATATACATATATATATATATATATATATATATATATATATATATATATATATACACACACACACAATATATATATACACACACACAATATATATATATGTATACAGTGAGGAAAATAAGTATTTGAACACCCTGCTATTTTGCAAGTTCTCCCACTTGGAAATCATGGAGGGGTCTGAAATTGTCATCGTAGGTGCATGTCCACTGTGAGAGACATAATCTAAAAAAAAAAATCCAGAAATCACAATATATGATTTTTTAACTATTTATTTGTATGATACAGCTGCAAATAAGTATTTGAACACCTGTCTATCAGCTAGAATTCTGACCCTCAAAGACCTGTTAGTCTGCCTTTAAAATGTCCACCTCCACTCCATTTATTATCCTAAATTAGATGCACCTGTTTGAGGTCGTTAGCTGCATAAAGACACCTGTCCACCCCATACAATCAGTAAGAATCCAACTACTAACATGGCCAAGACCAAAGAGCTGTCCAAAGACACTAGAGACAAAATTGTACACCTCCACAAGGCTGGAAAGGGCTACGGGGAAATTGCCAAGCAGCTTGGTGAAAAAAGGTCCACTGTTGGAGCAATCATTAGAAAATGGAAGAAGCTAAACATGACTGTCAATCTCCCTCGGACTGGGGCTCCATGCAAGATCTCACCTCGTGGGGTCTCAATGATCCTAAGAAAGGTGAGAAATCAGCCCAGAACTACACGGGAGGAGCTGGTCAATGACCTGAAAAGAGCTGGGACCACCGTTTCCAAGGTTACTGTTGGTAATACACTAAGACGTCATGGTTTGAAATCATGCATGGCATGGAAGGTTCCCCTGCTTAAACCAGCACATGTCAAGGCCCGTCTTAAGTTTGCCAATGACCATTTGGATGATCCAGAGGAGTCATGGGAGAAAGTCATGTGGTCAGATGAGACCAAAATAGAACTTTTTGGTCATAATTCCACTAAACGTGTTTGGAGGAAGAAGAATGATGAGCCATCCCTCACCATCCCTACTGTGAAGCATGGGGGTGGTAGCATCATGCTTTGGGGGTGTTTTTCTGCACATGGGACAGGGCGACTGCACTGTATTAAGGAGAGGATGACCGGGGCCATGTATTGCGAGATTTTGGGGAACAACCTCCTTCCCTCAGTTAGAGCATTGAAGATGGGTCGAGGCTGGGTCTTCCAACATGACAATGACCCGAAGCACACAGCCAGGATAACCAAGGAGTGGCTCTGTAAGAAGCATATCAAGGTTCTGGCGTGGCCTAGCCAGTCTCCAGACCTAAACCCAATAGAGAATCTTTGGAGGGAGCTCAAACTCCGTGTTTCTCAGCGACAGCCCAGAAACCTGACTGATCTAGAGAAGATCTGTGTGGAGGAGTGGGCCAAAATCCCTCCTGCAGTGTGTGCAAACCTGGTGAAAAACTACAGGAAACGTTTGATCTCTGTAATTGCAAACAAAGGCTACTGTACCAAATATTAACATTGATTTTCTCAGGTGTTCAAATACTTATTTGCAGCTGTATCATACAAATAAATAGTTCATATCATACATCATATCATAATCATACATTGTGATTTCTGGATTTTTTTTTTTAGATTATGTCTCTCACAGTGGACATGCACCTACGATGACAATTTCAGACCCCTCCATGATTTCTAAGTGGGAGAACTTGCAAAATAGCAGGGTGTTCAAATACTTATTTTCCTCACTGTATATACATATATATATATATATATATATATATATATATATATATAAACAATATATATATATATGAAGAGTTCAGAGGCAAAAGCCTCTAAGTGCCATCTGAAATTTTCTTCTAGAATGATACTTTTTATAAAGCTTGTGTATTTAAGTTAAGTAATTTCACTTAAATGACAATTAATAGATAATTTGCATTGCCATTTAAGTGAAATTATTTAACTTAAATATACGAGCATGATAAAAATGATCATTCTAGAAGAAAATTTCAGATGGCACTTAGAGGCTTTTGCATCTGAACTCTTCATATATATATATATATATATATATATATATATATATATATATATATATATATATATATATATATATATATATACACTCACCTAAAGGATTATTAGGAACACCTGTTTAATTTCTCATTAATGCAATTATCTAATCAACCAATCACATGGCAGTTGCTTCAATGCATTTAGGGGTGTGGCCCTGGTCAAGACAATCTCCTGAACTCCAAACTGAATGTCAGAATGGGAAAGAAAGGTGATTTAAGCAATTTTGAGCGTGGCATGGTTGTTGGTGCCAGACGGGCCGGTCTGAGTATTTCACAATCTGCTCAGTTACTGGGATTTTCATGCACAACCATTTCTAGGGTTTACAAAGAATGGTGTGAAAAGGGAAAAACATCCAGTATGCGGCAGTCCTGTGGGCGAAAATGCCTTGTTGATGCTAGAGGTCAGAGGAGAATGGGCCGACTGATTCAAGCTGATAGAAGAGCAACTTTGACTGAAATAACCACTCGTTACAACCGAGGTATGCAGCAAAGCATTTGTGAAGCCACAACACGCACAACCTTGAGGCGGATGGGCTACAACAGCAGAAGACCCCACCGGGTACCACTCATCTCCACTACAAATAGGAAAAAGAGGCTACAATTTGCACGAGCTCACCAAAATTGGACAGTTGAAGACTGGAAAAATGTTGCCTGGTCTGATGAGTCTCGATTTCTGTTGAGACATTCAGATGGTAAAGTCAGAATATGGCGTAAACAGAATGAGAACATGGATCCATCATGCCTTGTTACCACTGTGCAGGCTGGTGGTGGTGGTGTAATGGTGTGGGGGATGTTTTCTTGGCACACTTTAGGCCCCTTAGTGCCAATTGGACATCGTTTAAATGCCACGGCCTACCTGAGCATTGTTTCTGACCATGTCCATCCCTTTATGACCACCATGTACCCATCCTCTGATGGCTACTTCCAGCAGGATAATGCACCATGTCACAAAGCTTGAATCATTTCAAATTGGTTTCTTGAACATGACAATGAGTTCACTGTACTAAAATGGCCCCCACAGTCACCAGATCTCAACCCAATAGAGCATCTTTGGGATGTGGTGGAACGGGAGCTTCGTGCCCTGGATGTGCATCCCACAAATCTCCATCAACTGCAAGATGCTATCCTATCAATATGGGCCAACATTTCTAAAGAATGCTTTCAGCACCTTGTTGAATCAATGCCACATAGAATTAAGGCAGTTCTGAAGGCGAAAGGGGGTCAAACACAGTATTAGTATGGTGTTCCTAATAATCCTTTAGGTGAGTGTGTGTATATATATATATATATATATATATATATATACAGTATATATATATATATATATATATATATATATATATATACAGTTTATATATACATACAGTATATATATATATATATATATATATAAGCAAATATATATGTCTGTATATATATATATATTTTACATTTATGCATTTAGCAGACGCTTTTATTCAAAGCGACTTACATTGCATTCCAAGGTACACATTTACTTTCTTATCAGTTCTTGCTTTCCCTGGGAATCGAACCCATGACCTTGGCATGGCAAGCTCTACTGTTTGAGCTATGTCTATATGTCTATAAATATATAAATATGTGTGTATATATATATATATATATATATATGTGTGTGTAGGCCAATACATTTTTTGGGCCAACTATCCCTAAGTGATGGACCAACATGGCATAAAAACATCTTGCCACACAGTGGTCAAATTTTCTAAAGTTGGGGCCATTTAAATGCTTTTCAGACTCCCAACAGGCCACTGTTTTAGAAACTATTGCCAATTCATGTGCTCTACAGAGGGCCCATTCTGATTCTATTACATTTCTTCTGCTGTTTCAATTTTCTCCTCAAATATGTTTCCAAATGCCTTTTACAATATCAGAGAAACAGGTAAGTGCATTTATACTTTTGAAATTTTGAAACGGGTCACAGCTAGTCCATGATGTTAAGCCACATGAAATTGCAACCTTTTTTTAATATGCATATAAACAATGGATGCTGATTTGAAGGGATAGTGCAATCAAAAATGAAAATTTTTACTTACATACATGTTGTAAGATTATCTTTTTTCAGACAACAAAATCAGTTATTAATTTGGATGTTGATGCTGCTCTTTTGCATTCAGTTGCATATATATGAGAAATGGGAGATTTTTTTTTTTTCATGCTTTTGCATTCTCACAAAAGTTTTGCATTCCCCCAAGAAACTTTACGTTCATTCGCAAATAACTCAAAAGTTGTCAATGCAGTTTCTCGGGGAATGCAAAACATTTGCGAGAAACTGTCACGTACTGCTCTGAGACATGAAGGTTGAGGATCCAAATGCAGTATTTATTGAATAGGGTAATCCAAAGACATAATCCAAAGTACAGGCAAGGTCAAACACTGGCAGGCAGTCCATACAAACAAACACAAGGCAGGGAACACGGGCAAAAGAGTAATCCACAGAACAGGCAAGAAATCCAAAAACCAAGAGACATGAAACCAGAGAGAATGCTCGGAATTGCAGTGTAACACTAAAAACATTATAATACATTTTTCCTCCCATCTCATATTTTTTTGTCCATTTAGGGGCTCCGTAGCCCCTCTTCTGCTGGATCAAAGGTATCCCAGTCTTAGTAAAAAGTTTTGAGCAACACAAACTGATTATTTGATCCAGATCAAAACCAAGTTTTGATTTTGTGATCTAATCTCAGAATTTTTTTTCTTCTTCTTCTTTTGAACAACACATTTTTTTAATATCCGATCCAATCCGATAGCTGAAAACCGATCATATTACTTTAGAACAACTGGGCCCTGGTCACCATTCAGTTTAATTGTATGGAAAAGAGTCAGCTGGTTGGCATGAATGACTGAGAAACTTGTAACAAAACACATGACAGTCAATTCATAAAAATGACAATATACGTGTGGCACAGTATTTCACAATCTGAAAGTGTCTGTGGAAGAGGAGGGTTCAGATTTTCTAAGTTGATAAGTATTAGAGCCGTTTTTCTGTCTGCAATAGTGCAAAGCGCTCGGGAGGTCAAGGATTTCCTCTTGGAGCGAGCTCTTCAAGTTTGCCTGTGTTCGCTCTGACATTTTAAGTTTCAAGAACATCCTTTCTATACTGAGTTTGACTTCTGATCCCTCAGGAGTCTTGGACCCGTTATTCTGTCAGTGAGGATTTTTCAGGGAGTCTTTATATCTGCAGGGATGATGTTGTACCATTAGGTTTTTAATGACTTTCTTCATTATTTTCAGACATTGTTCAAATTCAGCTTTACTCTAGCCTGTATAGATTTTAGCTGAGCAAAGGGAACACATCAGATGTAAATACTGTTCATACTGTATTCAAAATGTTTGGGTCAGAAAGATTTGTATTAAAGAATTAATCATTGATCAAAACGCGACAGTGGCAAGGAACTGACTCCATCTTGGGAGAAAGCAGGCTCATTGGGGTGGGCCAGTTCTTCTCTGGCCAGACAAACAAATATGGTGTGGTTATGATTCCAGGCTGCATCACAAGTCAGATTGTAGATCGATATCATCCAGTTCCTTCTGCTTGAAGATCGGGATACATTATCGGGATACACCATATGCAGAGGACTTGTCTGGTTCCTTTGGTCTTTGCTGAGGGTTTGTACCAATGGCTGCCGAGTCAATGAGGTCTTCACAGGAGGTCTGTCTCTAGGGCTTGTCTAGTTGTCATGGTCTCAGCTGACATTCAGGGCTGTTGTGGTTGTGTCTAGGTGCAGGTCCACCATCTGGTCTGGTCTACGATAACCTCGGGCTAAGAATGAGACAGAGAGTCTAATATCAGTATAGTAGATGCCTTTCCTCTTACAATGTAACAAGTACATTGGATGTGATGGGAAGTGTTCCCGGTTCCGCTTGATTTACGCAGCCTAACAATCCTTAAGGCATTTAAATTATTGAAATGTGATATTATGTATGCCAGGTTAAAGAGATCTTGGTCTTGAATCTAGATTTTAACTGACAGAGTGTCTGCTTCCTGAACAATGCTTTACTGTCAAGGTGACAGGAATAAAGTGACAGGAATAAATTGCATTTTGAAATCATTTTAAATCTGAATCATATTTCACAATATTACTGTTTTTATTGTATTTTTCAAACAAATGCAGCCTTGGTCAGCATAAGAGTTCTTTCAAGAATATTAAAAAAATCTTACTGGCCTCACATTTTTGAACGGTAGTGTATTTTTTTACATTCACTACGCAGACTGCAGAATACAAGCTGACCAGAGCTCTGAGTTATAGTTTAGGATATTTAATGTCACCCTATGAGACAGTAAATTTTAGTAGGCAAGTTTGGGAACTCAGCAATGGAAAACATGAGACATTGCAGATTTGCACTGTGTTGTGGACATGGTAAATCCAAACATTCCTGTCTAGCATACCAATATGAGCTTCTCTTTTTCCTTCACTCGGTTATTTTTCCATTTATGGAGTCAATCATATCAGAAACATTTCCTATTTTCTAGACAATTGTTTATCTGATGGTTTAGACTAGAGTGACTAAATGACAGAAATGGGAGGGACATACTGTATAATCCTGCCCATCACAACATGATCAGTTTACCTCATGTCATTGAACACTTCTTTCAGACTTTATCTCCTCCAACCAAACTAACCTTGTCTCTCATTACAGACAGAAAATCACAACTTTTTACCTTTTTCCGCATCTTGTGTGTGCACGATATAAACATGTGAAAAGTCTGGTTTTGTCTTCATTCTAAACTGATAATGATAAGCATTTGAAATGTGATCATCAGTTACAGTAGTAAAAGTAAAATGTGATATACAATGTGGTCCAAAATGTCTGAAACCAGAAGTGAAAATGCTTCCATTTTGCATTTTTATAATGTAATACACTTCCTCATTAAATTTTATATTATCTGCATAAAATTATTTTATACAATGTCTTAATATACAATGTCATTCAACAGTTTAGGGTCATTATGTTTTTTTCTTGAAAGAAATTAGTACTTTTATTCAGAAAGAATGAATTAAATTGTTCAAAAGTGACATTTACATTGTTACAAAATATAATATTCAAATCAGTGCTGTTCTTTTGAACTTTCTATTCATCAAAGGATCCTGAAAATAATGATCAATTTTTCCTAAACATTTAAAAAATGTTCACCAAATCAGCATATTAAAATGATTTATGAAGGATCATGTGATACTGAAGATTTGAGTAGGCTGCTGAAAATTCAGCTTTGCTATCACAGGAATAAATTATTAAAAATAATAATAATAATACAAATATAAATAAATATTATAAATAATATATTAAAATAGAAAACATTTAAATTGTAATAAATAATTCCCTCTTTCCCTTTCCCTCAGCTCCACAAGTTAGTGTAAAACCTGCTCATGTTCTCAGAATGGTTCGCAAATGATCCAAAGAGCATTGTGTGCTTCAGTGGAAGCAAGCTCACACTTTTGTACAAAGTAGCTCAAAGTTTTATTTACACTAGTGAAAATAGTGCAGAATATTAAACATTTCTCATTCACTTTCCATCACAATGTTTCTTTGTTTAAAATGGCTTAAAATCCAAAAACTTTATTTATTTTAACATTTAAATTAGATTTAGATTTTCAGCGTGGAACTCACTGTATATTTCTACAAAGCTCTAAAAACAGCAATTTTCTCAGCATAAGCAGACAGGCAGACTTTGGCAGACATGTCAGACGTTTGGAAATTGAGACGTTCTCAAGTGCTAACAGCTATGTTTTCGGTCTATACTAGTACTATGAGAGATTTGGGGTTGTCTTTTCCAAGATATTGAGAAAGGTGAACACTTCTTAGGGTCGGAGGACCCAATGAGGCTTATTTTTCAGGAATGATTTGGTTTATATGGCCTCTTTCACCTCACCATGGGCTACAGTATGAGTACATTTGTGCGGTTATTTTTCAAAGCCACTGTGACCCTGACACAGAATGGCACCCCTTCTACCTGCTGTTTTCCCCCTAATCATAGGCACTTTCTCTCTCTGTCTCTTTTTCTCTCTTTCTCCCATCCATCGATCAGCATGCTGTCTTTGTCCCCGATTTCCCTCCATCTTTTCAGTTACTCAGAGTCAATTCACATGCTTTGTCTCTCCTCTTTTCAGTTGAAACAGCTCAATCCCCAAATCAATGTCCTCTCTATTATTTCAAATGCAGGGAATTTGTTTTTCATGCATCTCTTTGAGCCATTTGATGGAGCCAGAAAGGGGTGTTGGATGTTGAGGGCCATGCAGAAAAGAAAAAAAGAGTGAGAGAGTCATCTTCTGTGGAGAGCGAGAATAATTGGAGTCCAATTCAAAAATAGAGCAGTCAGAAAACTGCTGGTTTTATCGCTCTTATTGCTGTTTTCTTGTCTGCGCTGTTTGAGAGAGTGGTGTGACACACATTTTAAACTCTGAATAGTGGCCTACCATGCTACAATAGAAGAATTGCATGGGCATATGTAAATAAATCAGTTATTTTCTACAGATCAGAAAGCATTAAGCCATTATGAACAAATGCAACAGTGCACACAAACAAGAGCTCTGAAAGCACGGTATCAGAAGAAATTAGAATGTTGTGTTGTGGTTGCTAAGTCCTTACGTGTGTTGAAAACCATGGAAATGAGGCTTACAATCAGTCAGTTACAAAAATAAATACAAAACCTGTCCTAATTGAAAGAAAACAAGTTGACAAAAAGATCAAATCCAATATTTGGTGATAATATTGCATAACGAGAGATTTATAAGCCATTTCGGTCATTCACAACAAGTGTGACTGTGCCATTTTGTACAAAATAAAAGCATTTCAAAACAAACTTCCTGGTTAAACATTAAAGCACAGTGCAATTTATTATATATATATATATATATTATTGAATATTGTCAAAACTTTTTTTCATTCAAAAAATAGAGGTGCATAAACTCATTTTAATGAGGCGTATGATCAGTCAGTTACAAAAGAGAAATACAAAACCTAGTTGAAAGAAAACAAGATAAAAAAAAAGATAACGAGAGTTACAAGCTATTTTTTGGAGGCCGGTCATGTTTGAACGGGAACACAAGTGTAAACAAGGTGGGGAAAAATCCCAAAAAGGTGCAAAAAATAAAATAAAATAAAAAATGTTGGGAAGTAGTTATACCACTGTGTGAGAGAAGTCAGTAAGTTTTAGTTCAATGCGATAAGATTAACTAACATTTTCAGGGAAAAGAAAATCCTCTCTGGGTCAAAACGACCCGAACACAAGGGTAGAGGTCTATGAGAGAGACCCTTCTGGAACATAAATCTGATGGCAAAGGTCACCCCTGGCAGAAGCAAAGAAGCATATCGCACACAATGATGGACACTATTTAAAACTATTGCACTAAACGGCTCATATGTACCACGTATAATTTATGCACTATTAGCTGCACCAAAGGCATTTGTAAATATAACTAGATTTTTAAAACCGTTACAGTGTTTCTTAATAGTTGCTAGGTTGTTACCCGGGAATTGTCACGTTCTGGGTGATTAGGGGGTTGCTAGGGTGCCGACTTGTTGCTATGTGGTTGCTATTAGTCCACCCCCAAGTTTACATATTTAGATATGGCTTTTAAGGTAACAAACTGTCTTTATATATATGTACCATGTATTTGATATATTTACACCGTCTTTCTCTTTCTTCCAGCCATGTCTTACTATTTTATTCATTGGCCCACTTTATCCCAGGCAGGTTGAGTCCATAAAAAGCAGGTGTTGTAGATGCAGGACATTCCGCTCACGTGGAAGGGGTTGTCATCATATTTATCCACGCTCGAGTGCTCAGTGGAGCCAATTGCACACAGCAAAAGAGACGGAGAAAATTGCACATGACCCAGATAATCTGGGTAGACTCTCTGACAGGGCTTAATTTAATTACAGGGCAATTAAAGATCAGTTTGAAGCAGCGAGAGGTCGGCCCCACCACAGAGTTGATGATCTCCCACAAGGCATCTACCTGCTGGCATGACAACCACTCATGAGCACGATACATTACACGCTGCTGGGGAGAGTTAACTCAAGAAGTAGGTGATGAAGGCAGGTAATTTAACTTTTTTGTATTTTCATTTACAAAATGGATTTTTGAATGCAAGCATTATATTTAAAGTCATAGAGGCCTCCGCACAAACTAAAAATGTATGTTAGCTCAGTAGCTCACTATACACATTAAAGGTAGGGTATAGGCAATTTTCAGAGAGGCTAGCAATAGCGAGCTAGCTTTGAAAGCATAAGATCCCACCCTCCCTTCAGAGCGCTCTACAAAGGCACGCCTCCTTCAAAACAGCAGGGAGCAAACACGAGCATCAGGAGAGACGGTTAAACTATCTCATGTCTCTTAAACCTTAATTTATGGCAACTCGACTTTACTAGTTTTTAGAGCTGCACAATTCTGCATGATGAATTTTGTTTCAAACAGGGATCACGATTCTCCCACGATTCTGGACAGACAACTAAACAAAATATCATGTCATTTACTAGAGGTTCTGACAAAATGTTAATTGCTGCAGTCTATTTATGTATATCTATGTTTGAATGAATGATTCAATGACTCACTTGTAAATATATATTTCACTTGTTTCATTTCTGGATGAATCAGTGTTTTTGAACAAATCTCTTGAATGAATGATTCAATGCATTTTTAAGTAACTTGTCGATGTAGTTGATACAATCGTTATTTGAAGCACTGTTACTTTCAAAAGTTGGATTTGCTCTATTTTGATCACTGTCATAGACATCAGTGTTTATATCTGAACTATAAACTTTTATCCCAGTACTTCTGTGATAATATTACTAATAATATAAGATAATATAACTCATCTTTGATCACCGAAATGACATATTTAAACTTTACTTTTTTCATGTGAAAATAATGTATTCATGCTTAAAACAGCTTGAATGTAACTCTACACCCTTGTTTCATTTAGTATATGTGGATCCATGAATATGTAAATGAGTCCCTGCCTCCACTCAATCACACGAGCTCAGAGATCCACTTGGTCAACTTTACTGTAGTAAACGCTACACGATGGCAAGTGGAAATACTTAATTCAGGAATATATGTTTGAACCAGAAACTGATTCAGAAGAAGTGGAAGAGTGAATTATGCAGGCTCGTCTACAAGTCGATGTATCAGAATGGTACTAAAAATGAGTATCCTTAGAAATGCTTTGAACAACTGGCATATAGTTTAACATAACATCGTAATATACATCATATACATAATTTACTCGGTATATTGCTAAATGTACCTGATTTTTCATATCAACAGAAAACTATACAGGGATAGCCTGGCTTCTCTTGACACTCCCCTGCTTCGCAGCAAAGTTAATGATATGCTAAAGCCCGCCCACATGTTGACGTGATTGGTTCCAACATGTTTGTGACAGAGAGAACAGGGGTGATTTCAAACTGTTTTTGAGGCTGTCTTTGGTTCACTGCAGTTTTAAGGAGAAAATACTCTCCTTAAAGCAATGGTGTTGACTGATGAATTTGCACATCGTTTGTCTTACAGCATATTAAAAACACCACATAGACATATAAACAACATTAAAACAACATTAGGTATTTTCCTACCTAAACAGAGGCAGGCAAAAACCCACATTACGCTGACTGACAGCAGGTGTCATTGATCTACGATTACTTACTCCCCAACAGCCTTCAATCACTCCTCTCACCTCAGCATATCCTGGGGGCCAGAAGAAGGATTTCCTCAAGAGCAGAGCTGAACCGTGAGATTGAGTGTGACAATTTCCCTGCCGCCGCAGCGGAAAGGCTCATCCATTTCCCATCAGGAATCGCCAGGAGTGTGTAACATTTGTTTCAGAAAGAACACAAAACTACTGTACACCTGTGCTGCCCACAGATCTGAGTCATATAGATCTTATAGATTAATTTATTTTGATTCACAACAGTGAGTCATACCTCATCTCTCTCTCACTAAAAAATACCGGGTTTAGTTTGTCTCAGGAAAAAGCATGTCGCAAACTGAATTGTTTTAAAGTCAAGCTAGGCAGACAGTATCGCAACACATCTTTAGAAGTAAAAGTTACATTTTAGCTTTTTAAATGTATGTGAATGTGAACAGTCTGCAAAGTTGTAAAGCTGAAAGTGCATCATAAATAAAGTTAGTTTATCTCAAAAGAAAGAGGCGACTCTGAACCGCTCAAACGAGTCGTTTGGAATTCGAATCTATTTTTGTGAAGTTCACACGTCACAACTTACAACATTTGCATAATGCCGCCTTCATTCTGCGTGGACAGGACATTTTAGCTTGTTCGTATGGATATCATGTCGTCAAGACGCTGTGCTCTACACTGTGAAAGTAAATTCGGTTTATTTTCACTTCCAAATGATGAGGCTGTGAAGAATCAGTGGTTAAAATTAATCTTTACCAAGATACCACAGCAGTATAATACCAAACTTTTGCTGAGTTCCCTTCATTTTACTGATGACTGCTTCTCAAATCTTGGAGTTCAACCTCAACGCAGGATTCGCAAAACGCTTGCTCTAGAAAGATGGGTCTGTACCCAGTTTATTTGGACCAACTTGTTCAGAATCACAACCTGTAAGTATGACTAATTATTGATGTATATATTTTCTACTGGGTGTTTTATATTGTGTAGGTCTCCTGCTAACTGAATAACTCACGTTATTACTGTCTTACTGAAATACTTCTGTAATCAGTTGTTAAGCTGAACCACTATTTCTTAAAACGGCGTCTATTAATGCAGATTGTCTGTCGTTCTTACTACTTGGAGTAAAAATAAAGGATGGAGCAAGATTTGTTTTACCAACGTGTGTTACATCAGTCATTCACGTTTGAACTCGGCTAACGTATGTACCGTTATCGATACAGTTCCCGCATGTGCACCGCAATAAACTGGAAATATGGGTTTGTTGATGGACAGACTCTTGTTAATGCTGATGGTGAGGAATTACAGTTGAAACATCTCATAATGTACCTCAAACTGAGTAGTGTATCACTGAGAAACGTCCTGCTCAAGTCGTCCTTGCGATGGAGGTTCAGGTTTAATAACTAGTTCTTCCAATGTTTCATCTTCGGACTTGCGCTCAGATTGATATGGTAAAATCGATGTCATCGTTCGTTACTGTCTTTAGTTTACGGTGTACAATCGCTGAGCTATAGGAAGCCTCCAGATGGAGCTTAAGTTCAGTTATGACAATGAGTGTTTTTGTTTCTGACACGCGGTAGACCAATCACAACACATGAGCTGTCTGACCAATCAGAGCAGATATAGCTTGTGGAAAAGGTTTAGAGATTGATTCATCCATGGAGTCGTTTGAGAATCATTGAAAAAAGTGGTGATGTGCAATGTATATTATGAGAAAATTAAACCATGTTTTTTTACCCTGTAAACCTGTTGTAGGAGTCCTCCAAAACAGAATTAGGAGACTTTAAAATAGCATAATAGGGGCACTTTAAGTCTTTGCAACAGTGCACTGTCAACGATTTTTTACAGTACAGATTATTCAGTCCTAACTTGGATTATCACAATATAATCTATAGCCTATATCACTAAAATATATGTCACTATATATATAGGCTACAGAACAAAATATAGAATATATCAAATTTGATCAAGAAAAACGCACTGTGGCCAATTCAGCGTGAGTGAGTGACGCAGCTAAAAATAGACTCGGCGCCGAAACAATCGCGGCGATAGCAAGCCTCCAATTCATTTTATGACGGATATATCAATCCAGCTAGCAAGCCAATAAGTTAAGAACCAATTTTGCACAGTTACAGTCAAATTCGGGATCGTTAGACTGGTCTAACACAGAATTTGCACGTTGCGTGAGTAAGTTAAGCTATCGAAGGGACACTTAAAACAATTCACCTCGCATAACTTTCACTGCTGTTGCATATTTCACTCAAAATTATGATATAAGTTACACATCCTCTTACAGTGAGGTAAATTCTTTATTACAAATACTCAAGCAAGATAATACTTACCAATAACGAATACGGCGTTGCAGTCCTTGCGGCGGCAGACGATAAAATGGCGGCCACATCCTCTGAGCATGTTCTTCTCTGAGCTTGTCTTGCACATGCGCAAATGGCGCTCTCCGAAGCCAAATAAATTTGAGTTCACCAAATTAAATTAAATCTCATAGATGACACTATTTATACATTTTACGTTAGACTTATTAAATATATATACGTTTTATTCCTAATTAGATATATTTAAATAAAGTGAACACAATTTAAATGTGTCATACCTAAGAAGGCCTTGAATCATTTTTTTGAGTGTTAGGCTAATATAAAAATGGGAAGGACTTATTAATAAAAGACAGAACTTTACTTGCTAAACTAACTGCATCAAATTTCATAATAATTTGCAAGGTCTAATTCTATTTCCAAGTGAGTTTCATCCATAAATAAATAAACAAATAAAAACATTCAGCCAAGACTGACAAGCATAAAGAAACAGAGCAGTGCAGGAAATTCGGTTCTAGTTGGGAAATAATCATTTTGAACTATTTTCAAATAATATTTGCATTAAAACGTGCACACGTGTAGGCTACTTTTTGTATGCCGAAAACGTTCAACCTTTCTTGCATCGTCACAGTCAATTGAATTACGTAGCCTAAAAGATAGCCTACCAATTCAAAACGGCAATATTTGAGAAAAAAACAAAGTCGAATAGTTTGCATCACTGGATGTTACTGTCGGTCGTTTAACATTTCTATCGTATAACATTTTACATGTAGCCTATTACATATTTCGCTATTTACGATCTTACCTCAGTCTCTTCCAACGTTAAACTGACTCGCTAAACAGTAAACCCCGCCTATAGTTTGATTTGATTGGCTGTCCGAGGCAGACCAGGCTGCAAATGTCATTTTTAAGCCCTAATTTCAAGGCTCTGCAGCTATGATTTTTCGTTAAGTTTTTGTTACTGAACATCATTAACATCACGGACAGATCAAATCGATGTGTAGGCAAATGGATTAGGAAAATAAAACATAGCCTAGCTATTGACTTCTAAAGAATTTGTATATCTATTCAATGTTTACATCTAGCATTTTGTAATGTCTTTAAATGATCTTCATTTGTGAACTTGTGAATTTTTTATCCATTCATTTGATTAAGTACTCACCAAATGGACATGATTTTTTTTTTTTTTTTTTTGTAAAAATATAAAATAATTTAATCTGAAATCATTATATTAAGGCTTTCACAAAAATAGTCCATTACAATATACAAAATAATTGGCCTAGCAAAAAGATGAACAACACTGCAACAATAAAGTGATATTACAGTTTTTAAAATTGTTTTTATACTAAAAGTGGTACTTGAGACCCACAAAACCATTCACTCATGACTTAATCTTCAGACCAAGCCTGCAAAATGCAAAACTGCAAGCACATTATATGCTTAAGACACACTTTGCAATTGAAAAAAATAATAATTCCCTACATTAGACACATCACTCAAAACTAACATCTTTTTTGTTTAATTTGGGAAACACTGCTATTCAAATGCCACACTCATTTTCCGATTACCATCATGTGTGAAAACATGCATAATTTGCTCACTCAGAAATCAAAACTCAATGTTTTGAGAAACAAATACAAATCTTACCCTTGCATTTGTTTATTTTGTAAATATATACAGAATATACATAAAGTCATCACCTTTATTTATAGCTCTTTATACAATACAGATTCACAATTGTAACAAATTTAAATTCTGCTGTAAAGCAGCTCTAAGAAGCCAATAGTGCCTTTATACAGCAGTTCAGTGTTGATTCAGTTCAATAACTGTAAAGTTCATCAATTGTTCATGCATACTGTATATACAGTGTATTTATGCACATGCATATAAGTGTGACAAACTCATTTACACTCCACCGCACTAAATTAGCCTATTTTAAAAATGAAATTGACTGACATCTGAAATTATTATAAATAAAAACGTTGACTAATAAACAATTTTAGTAGTTTACAAGTTTTGGACATTTTATTTTTATCATAAGTATTATATCATATGATTTATTTTTATATAATTCCATCAGCTACACCTTTATAGACTCGGTCAGAAGGAAATGCTCAGGAGCTGCTGATGTACTGTCATGAAGCCTTCCTGCCTCTGATGGATGTTTTCCTCTGTCTGGCTCTGCTAAAGGGCTCTGTGGAGGTCGTTCTCCTACTCAAAACGTGGTTATCACCTCTCCACGGGCATGCAGTTGTCTTTGTGCCAGTGTTTCTGCCATGTTTAATTCATAGAGCCAGTCTGGCATGTGACTGCCTTTAGTTACAAACAACTCTAAACCCTGAATCTCTCCAGCAAACCTCCTCAATGCACTAGGCCTACTATACTCTCACTTGACTTGTTCTGATATTTTCATAATCTCTCAAAGGGGTGTCCTCATTCACTAAACCCATTTTTTTCCACACTGCTTCGCAAGATTCATTTTCTTTGCTGATTAAAAATTAATTGTGGCATATGAATATATTAAGTATGAATATTATAATATGTGCATTGTTTTTATAGGCTAATTTAATAATTAACATTAGTAATGATTTAAGTGAGTCATTTTATTTGCTCAATTCATTCTTTATGAGTTGATCAAAAAAAATGAGCTTCTTCTCTAAAGGAATTTGATTATGATTTATTTTGTCAGGAGCAGCAAAATGTTCCAATTTGAAAGATAAAATGTGAAAAAATAGGAAATAGGTTAGACTTGTTTCCATGGCTACTTTTCACATGGCAACTTTTCAAAGTCCTATGCACTGTGCAGGTTTAAAGTGTTTTAGTGTTTAGTGTTCGCTTCTGACCTGGGGTGCGTACGAACGACGTAACTTGCTGCTTAACCCAATAATAACAACGAAGCATCGTTAAAGAAATCAACTTGCTCGTCACGACTGTTTCCCGAAACCATATCATCGCAAATTTGTTGTTTGTTCAACCACGTTGGCTATAATGTCAATGAGTAATATAACTTATTTTAATGAATCCGTTTGAAATCTAATGAATGCTGGATGTTTAGCTATAAATTATAAAATATTTTGCTTTATTTCCAGATTCAATCGTAAGCTCGTTTTTACGTAAGCTCGTAGGTAGCTATAGGCAACTAGAGCAAGTGCGCACGCACATCCACAGTCTTCAGAAACGGTGCTTTAAATCTCGACAAACTAAAAGATGAAAATTACATTTAGGCTATAGCCTATTCGAAATAAAAGATATACATAGCCTACTGAATGTCAGCGTGCTTATTTTGCTCAAGAAAAGGATTATCATGCAAATAAGAAACGATGCTTCTTCTAACATCAGCACAGGTCGATAGCTGTCGTTCCAACCACACAAATTCGCGATGATATTTGCCAGTGTGCGTTGGAAATATGATTTCGGGAAACACCGAGTCGTTGAACTAAGCTTAGTTTAATGACTCGGTGTTTCCCGAAATCATATAATAACGACGGAACTTATTTACCTAACGATGCTTTTGGGAAACGCACCCCTGATAATGACGGAATTTGCGACCATATTGGCTGACGATGCTTTCGGGAAATGCACCCCTGTGGAGATAGGTCTGACTGCAGAACCGCAGAATCATACGTCATAGCAGTGTGAGGACGACAGCGTCAGCCCAACAGTCTGGTGCCGGAAGTGGATACCATACATATCCACCTTACATATACCATACCTAAACCTACCCATCTCCACCCCCTGACCCCTAAACCTACCCATCTCCACCCCCTGATCCCTAAACCTACCCCTAAACCTACCCATCTCCACCCCAGATGCTTTTACCCCGCCCACTTCCGGCATCAGACTGTTAGGCTGACGCTGTCGTCCTCACACTGCTATGACGTATGGTTCTGCGGTTCTGCAGTTGGTTATTATTGCCCCTGTGTAGTGGCTGAAGTTGGCTACAAATAGTTTAATTTTTGTCGCTCAAATATTATCAGAAACGTCTCCCATGATAAATACACTAGAAGTCTTCTTACACCTGTGCTATCAATCACAAAATGCAACTTGCATTCCCTCTTAAAATAGGCTTCGTCTGACATTCAAGTCACTCCATGTAGAAGAATGTCACATGGGGTTTTCTCAACCTGCACACAATCCGTGACTAAAGTAACCTTGTCCATCGCCATGACGATAAACACCCCCACAGCCTGTCCGCCCCTTGCGTTTGTCAACGTGTGGCTAAATCAGTGTGGAACAGAAGGTAGACAGAAATCACATCTAACTTACTTTGACAAAAACAACCTAATGAATAAGTCATGCAGCTTTCCACACAATAGTTTGCTCAGTGCTGCTTAAAAAAAAGATCTGTTTATACGTTTTTTTTTATTTTTTTATTTTATTAGCCTACATCCTGAATATGATTTTTGTTTAGATTAGGCTACCTTTAAACAACTGCAAATTATTTTGTCATTTGTGTGCAATTACTTGGTTGGTTTGTTGGAAGCATTGAATGCCCTTCTTGTTTGTCTGTCAGCAGTTTAATATTTAATGTCACTTCCTTGTTTTTTAGGTTATGAGAGTTGATCTCATATTTTAAATATTTCTCTGCCACACGCCTAAAAAACTCCTGCTTGGAAATAGTCTTCTAAGTTTTTATTCCTTCTAGAAGGCCTTTTCAAATTCATCCAGATCCCCCACCCCCCATTTTGCTCTAATATCTTTCTGTGAAGCTGAAAGGCGGCATGCTTTTAACCTTTAATGCTTTTGCTTTACATGGTCTCTCAGTCTGTTGGAGACGGGTATATTCTACATTGTTATTTAATTGCTATAGACTTAATAATTCCTTTCAATACCTTATTTTTTTTATTGCAAATGTACCAAGAATACATCTGTATAATCAGACAGTATGAGATCATACGACTGATGCAAGCATGTGAAGTGCTCTTTTTGTTTGTCTGTACTGGGTTTGTGTGTGTACGCTTTCCCTAAAGCACATCACCCGTGTGTTTGAAGTGCCATCCTCCGTCTGTTGCCTAACAAAGCACATGTATCCCCTAAGCTTGTGTCCTCCACATTTAAAAACACAGGCTCTCAGCTCACCCTCACAGTCCTTTATTCTTCCTACACTTTATTTAAAATTACCATACAACTCATTGTCTTGCCATCAACGTGGTTATTGTGATCCAACCAGCGTAATCAACACTGGAATCCAAAACAGATCATTCAAGTGTGGACATCAAACGAGTGGACCTTGAGCTCAAGAACAGGTGAGCAGCTTTAACAATTGCTATTTCATTACTGACTGCCTTTAGAGAGAGAAACAGGTGCACTTGTGTTTGCCATGAAAAGAGAGGTCATGTTATTTTCTGACCTCTGTACAAGTGCACAAGACAAGTGCACACAGTACAAGATGTTCACAATAACAAGTTTGGATTATTTTTCTAAAAATGGCCATGGGAGCAGCTGTGGCCTTATAGTGGAGCATCCAACTAAGCAGATAAGCATTGAAATACACTGTCGTTTAAAAGTTTGGGGTCAGTGAGAAGGAAAGGAAAATACTTTCATTCAGCAAGGATACATTAAATTGATCAAAACTGACAGTAAGTACTTTTACATTGTAAAAAACAAAACAAAAATGTTCATAAAAGAATCCTGCAAAACTTATCGCAGGTTCCACAAAAATATTAAGCAGCACAGCTGTTTGATGATAATAAAAAAAATGTATTGAGCACCAAATCAGCATATTAGAATAATTTCTGAAGGATTACACTGAAGACTATAATGGCTGTCGAAAATTCAGCTTTTCCATCATAGGAATAAAGAACATTTCAAAATGTATTTAGTTTTAATACTTCTCAATATTATACTTTATATTTTAGATACAGAATATTCGCAACCTTGGTGAGCAAATGTATTACTGACTTCGAGCTTTTGAATGGTAGTGTGTATTTCCTCTTTAGATTGTATTGTTTCTGCAACTTTACATTCAACTTGGAAAGTTCCTTTTGAACGGCAACTTGTGAATCCACATGCCCGATTTCAAGAGAAGCGGGGGTTTGACATCACACAAGCACTGTGGCACCCAGAGAGATAATGATAATGATGCACAACTAATGATACACAGCTAACGATAAACATTCACTTCTTTGCGAATGAAATGCATCAATTAGTCAAAGTTCCCACAAAAGAAAATCTGTAAACACATGTCTGTGAATTACTGTAAAAGAGCTTTCTTTGTTGAGAATTGCATGCAAAATGTAAATACTATTATTGTTAGCATTATTTACTAGGGGTGTAACAATATATCGTGTCACAATATATCGCAATACAAAAATGCAACAATATGTATCGTGGATGGTAACAATAAGTATCGTGTATAGTTCACCCAAAATAAAAATTATTATCATATTAAAGTTATGATATTTATTTATGATAGTTATGATACAAATATTTAAGTTTTCAGAGTCAGTACTACATTAAACTACAATATATTATGTTGAATATAATGTATAATAATGGGGGAATATTAGTGGGTCCTGATAATGCTACCAGTAAAAAGTGGCCTACATTATTTTAAATATATCTAGCAGCCAGTGACAGAGTACAAGCATAGTCGTCTAAAATAATTCTGTATTTTCAGGTTCAGAATCATGAATATATTTATTCTGGTGTCACCATTGTCCAAGCCTATTCATTTACACCCACAATGTTATATCAAATTTATCATTTAATCAACAGTACATTTTTTCTTAACCTTTTATTAAATGTCTTGGAGTATCGCAATAATATCGTATCGTGAGTTCAGTATCGTGATATGTATCGAATCGTGAAATTAGGGTATCGTTACACCCCTATTATTTACCCTCTGCAATCTGAGGTGCAATCGGTCTTATTAACAATGAACAATTGCTAAGCAAATGCTGGCATTGCAATTTGTTTCTTTGAATGTATGAATCATTTTGAGCCTTAGGGAATGGAACACCTTTATGGTCATTTGCGTCCACATACTAAAAAGGCAAGCTTTCCCATTGACTATAGGCCAGGATTGTAATCATGGGTACTGATCAATATTACCGATTAGACAAGACTGACTAGCATTTCTTTCATCAAATTAGTTTTGCCCCGCCTCAAGCACTAAACAACAGGAGAGGTAATCAATCACCCTCCACATTCCCTATAAAGCAACACATCACACTTCATGCTAAACTCCTCAAACGGGTTAAATTATCAATGTTTAAAAGGTTGTAGATGTTTTTTCACAGAAGAAGGAACATATGTTTAAACACAACAACACACCCACACGCCTCCACACACACCGGATATAGAGTGTGATCAGTGTAGTATCATGGCCAAGCAGATCTGGCTTTCGGTACCCTGCGGAGGCTGGAAAAAGACAAATTAAGCAGCGGCGTGTAGAGCCTGTTCACACTGACATACATGAAACACAGTGTTAACGGAGGGCAGGAATGCCTTCGGGGCTAATGAGAACAGTAGGAAAAATACTCAGAATATAGAGTTCCTTAGAATCCTATACAGACATCATCTCTGCTGTAATTGGTCTAAGAAACTTACATACATAGGGGGTCCACAATGAAAATGGGGGATGCTTTTATTTTCTTTTTTCACTTTAAACTGGAAATTTTTAGGATATTGAAATATATAAACAAAGAAAAAATGGTAACACTGGAGAATAAGGTCCCATTAGTTAACTAACAATTATATGGAAATATTTAAAACGAAGGAAAAATGGTAATGCTTTACAATAAGGTCCAATTAATGTTAGTTAATGCATTAACAGTGAGCTATTTGTTATAGTATTATTAGTTATTTAATAAAAATACAAACTCAAGTTCATGAAATAATATTAACAGATACACCTTTTGATTTTAATTTGTTAGTAAATAATGAACAAAAACTAAGATTGAAAAATGCTTTAGAAGTGTTTTTCATTCATGTTAATGCAGTTAAACTAATGTTAACAAATGGAACCTTATTGTGAAGTGTTACCACAAAAAATATGTAAAACTGAACATTTAAGAATATTTAAGGCATTCTGAAATTCATGTTAATTCATTTTGGGGTGAATTCATGTAAAGTTTTAGAATATGAATGTTAATTTGCAATGAAAAATATTATAACAAGCAAAACTGCAAAATAGAAGCATTTTCACTAGGACAAAGACAACCTATGACAAAATGAATAAGAAATATCTAAGAATATTTAAATAAAAATGGAAATGAGTAAAATGCTAAATAAGCAGTGGTCCTAGACTTTTGAACTTTACTTATTGATATAAATTGAATACACAAAGTATGTTGCTGAAAGGAAAATGTTAATTATAAAGTACTAAAAGTGTGTGTTTTTTCTGAGCTTGAAGTTAATCAGTGGCGTTCAGATATTTAAATCACTGGACATATGGAAGGTAAAAAAGAAAGGAAAGGTTACGTTTGCCGTTAGATGAAGTAACGACAGTTCACTGTAGTAATTGAACCTTTTTTGGACTGAGATTAAATCCTTTTTTTGTGTGTGTGATGTCTCTGTGTGTGTGACACTTTTAGCTCAACATGTCTCTTTCACTCCTTTATCCCTTTGCTAAGATTTGATCATTTCATCTGTGTCATGGTTAGCAGAGAGCTTATCCTCACAGTCTGATCTTCCACCAAATCCTGAGCTTTTCTACCAAAAGATACGAGCAATCTGACAGGGCAAAGACTTTAGTGAGAGCAAGAACATGTGATACTCCAGTCTGCAGATATGGTTTCTTTGAAAGAGCACCATCAAAACAAAATCATAGATTTCATTTTCTTGGGTTCTTTCCTTATGTTTCTGACTGCTAGACAAAGAAAAAATATAGGTTATCGGTCTTGCTGTGATGTAAAACTCTGAGTCGTTTTTGAAAAGGGCAGCAATGTTTCGAAAGCTGCAAATGTCACTTTTATTTCTCATGAATATCTTTAGGGAAGTTCTGATTAGTCTAATGTCTTGTTATGATTATGAGTCTACTGAGCATTGTTTGTCAGTCTTGTAATAGTGGTGAATCATTCACTCAACCTATTCATTTAAAAACATTGATTCAAAGATGACATTATGTTGTAGTGGCTTTGTTTGGATCTGTTTCGATATTGGTTCGATGGAAATTGAATTTTGTGTTAACATCTTGTTTATTGAACTATATATAAAAGCAAGCACACTTTCATTCGGCAAGTGTAAGACCACTAAAACATTAGCTTCTTCTTCCTCATTATATAATGATATTTCAGCACAGTGGGACGGTCAAATTATTGTATTTAATTATTTAAAAGACACAATTATAAAAAAAACAACAACACAATTAATCTATTTGACTGGCAGTGAACATTAAGTTCTTAATTTGCAGTAAATAAGTGATAATTGTTTTGCAAGATGAGAAGATTTTTCACGTAGGTGTCAGAAAGTTTGTGAAAATTCATTATTTTAATAAAAAATATAGAATATGACTGTACTGCTTTAAAAAAAAAAGTCAGTCCAAAAATATCTTTAATGTAATTTTTATATAAAAGATGACAGGCTCTTTTTCTCACCTCCTTAGTGCAACTGAACAGACAAATTGCCCATTTAAAACTAATTGCCTGAAATTACACAAAATGTATGAAATAATGAATATGAATAATACCTATCATAGCCTACATCACATATCATAGGGTGACCAGACGTCCCCGGTTTCGGGGGACAGTCTCCGTTTTTGGTTGCCTGTCCCTGCATGGCTAAATACAGAAAAAAACACAAAAGACACAACATAAGGTTTTTCAATCAGATTGATAGTCAAACTGGAAATGTCCCAGTTTTTTCCCCCTTTTCGGGGATTATGTTCCCAGTTTTGATCTCGGTCGTCTGGTCACTTTATATAATATATCAGAATATTCTATTACTGTTAAGCCCACTATGAATATTAAAATATGCCGAACCATGTGTCATGTCTACATGAAAAATGTGAAAAATTTGTGAAAATGTGTGAAAATCAGTTCGGTATTCAGTGAGGTTTGATTAATTAAATGCACTGACAGCTCATTGCACCTGCCAAACAGATTACACTAGCCGTGTTTCCATTACCCTTTTCTTCCATATTGTGACGTATATCCGCTTCTGGAACGAGATCAAATGTGGGCAAGGCTTGATTGTGTCTGTGGGAAATTGATTGGATGATTGAATGATTGTGGTTTGCTATTGGCTGATCTCATGTGAGTGACAGGTTATAGCTCCGCCCTCGTCGTCAGAGAAGAGATTCTGCAAGAGGAACTTATTCTGATTCAAGATTATTAAAACTTTAATGATGTGCACCCATAAATCATTTAAAGTAGCGATATTCCCTTAAAAATAAGAACCGTCCAGTTTGATTTCATGTTGACTAACCTTAAAATTTTTAGAAATGTAGTTTTTATTTTTTTCTGTTTTCAATTGTTTCTTGCAACGAATCTACTGCAATGGCACTAAATTATTGTTGATCAGTGTGTCTGTGGCTGATCTCAGATCAGGACTTTTATTGTGTTTTTATGTTTGTTTGTGTCATGTGATCTCTTCCAGGTACTAGGCACACATGGCATTATAGTGGTTATATTCCTTACCATTAATGCTTGGAAAACACACATACATCTCCTTCGATTAATAATAATGGCTAGTGCAGTGGCTGGGATATAGTACATAAACCTACCAACATCCATTGCCATGGTTTTTGGAATGATTTTACTTAACGCGAGAGGAAAAAATTAAGTTTTAGTCGCATAATATCGGTTAATGGAAACGCGTCATTTCGCAATAGTTTTTTGTCGACATTTAAAAAAAAATTGCAAAAGTTTTGCGCAAATCTGTAATGGAAACGCGCCTAATGAGTGGAGCGGGTGACCGTTCCAAGATGGCGGCCTCACGGCTCGTCAGCACCAGTAGGCAGTAGCGGTCGATGCAGCGTCTACTCTCTATTATGTCTATGAGACTTAACGGTTTGAGGGGAGTGATTAAGCGTTTTCAACCCAAGCCGTCAAACTGACGTCATCAGAAAAGGAACGCCATTCCAGACTGGAAGTAACTTTTCAGCTTTTTATTAAAGATTACCAGATTTTATAGATTTTGGTATAGTTTAGAACTGTCACATGGTATATATTCTGATGCGTATTTCACAAAAACTGAACAGGCTTTACTTTGATATGACTTTTTTCTTCACAGACTTTTAGTTTGCTTTTCATTACGTCCTGTTGTCTTTGTTCACTTTTCCCGCTCTAATTTATAATGGCCTTTCAGTTGATCATCACACCTGTTAGTCTTTTAGTTCATTATCATTGTTTACTTAAGTTCCTTGGTTTTCTCTGTTCTTTGTCGGCTATTGTTTGTGTGTAGACATGCTGTTACACTGTGTTGGATTATCTGAGTTTATTCTTTTATTATATACCTTTAGATTGGAACTTTTGACTCATCTTCATCTTTGGATGAAGATCTTCATCTTCATCTTTGGACTCCTTAAACTGTGACAATCTTAAAAGCAAAATATATAACACTTTCTTCTTCCTAGTTTACAAGACTCAAAAACAAAAATGAATGTAATATAATGGGACGTGGGCAGTCAAGATCATAGCCATCTCCTCTTGCAAGAGCAGGTATTTTGTCTTCAACAGTGGCTTTCAGTGATGAAAGGATTCATTCACGGGCGTCTGACATCATCAGCTGGATCTGTGAACTAATGCCATCGGAGAGAGAGAAAAGAAGAGAGAGCTGAAATGAGAGGAAGATGGTGATAAGCAAATCTGATGAAGTGTTTCTGCTTCCCGTTCTGAGGAACTCATCTAATTTTATCTGTCCATCTTCTCCGTCAAGGCCCAACACTTCGGCATGCTTGCCCGCCACTCTCTCTTAGAGAGAAAATCTGTTTTCAGCTCTCTATGGAAATTACTTTTGACAGTTACTCATAAGTGGGTGATTCACGCACACCGAATGAACAAAAGATGGCACAGAAAAAGAAAAAAACGATTTAGATCTAACCCTCATAATGGATATGTGTTATTAAGTTTTTAATATTGAGCATTTTGAAGGCCAAGGGCACATGGTAGAAAAGCGAGGGCCGCTGACGAACACGACTCTGTCGGCAGCCTCATCTTGTTGAATGACACCTCAGTTTTGAAAAGATGGCTTATCAACACTAGGATTGGCACCACTGCACCTGGCCGGAAATCCATTCTCAGGAGCGTCTTATCTTCCCGGCTACAATCCTCCAATCTAATCAGGCAAAAGTGAAGTGAAAAAGAATGTAACCTTAGCAACCAGCTGCCAAGCTACCTGCAATGCTTACCATGTTGAGCCAAACATTATCATAAGGTCGCTATTTTTACCTTCTAGAGATGTTAGAATATGCCTCTTTTGCATATCGATTGGACAAGGGAGAGTGTGAACAAGCATTTCAAGAGTATGTGTGTTTGAGTGTGGCTATGTGTGTTGACCTTTAAGAGGAAACTACACAGCCAGTAGCTCATGTCCCGCAAGGATAAACGCCACACTTAAAGTCCACTGACAGAGAATAGAAGAAAACTATACAAATGTTTTATAAAAGAAATAAATGTCTCTGTGGTTCTATATGGGTCACTCAGTCCTGTTATTTTATTAAAAAATTCAAATAAAAATGCACCTCTTGAATGATGTACATGTTTGAATATCCTTCTCAACATCAAAAACATCTTGATGACGTAAGCCTGAAATTGAAAATTCTTAAAAACAGCAAAGTTTGGTTGTTTGAAACGTCAATAATATCTAAACACTGTAAAATGTGATCAGTTGACTTAACTTAAAAATCTGAGGGAACCCGGTGCCTTAAAATTAAGTAAATAAATTGCATGCATATGCATGTGAACTTGACAATTCCACATATAACTTAATTTTTTCAATTAGGCATTGTTTATTTAATTAATCATTTTAAGGCAGTGGGTTTCTTCACTTTTTTTAAAGTTAAATCAACTGATCACTTTTTTACAGTGAAAATATTTTTCCTCTAAATCAGTCAGATTGTATTAGTGTTATTTTGTAGTCATGTACGAAACATAAAAAAATAGATGAAAAATTTATGATTACAAAGATTACATTTCTAATAACTTTTTTTTGAAGATGGTTAACATATTTCTCATTTTTATCATCCTTATTGACCCATATGTACATTTTTACACCTATGAGCTGATGTTATTGGCTCATTTGCTCCAGAGTGCAGTCCTGCTATTGACTGCTCAAGATCTCATGCAATGTGAAATTATCATTACTTTCTGCAACCAGTAATTATACCCAACCCCCCTCCCGCCCCCTTCAGGACATGTGGCAGCTTCAACACGAATAAATCAACAACTCATTAAAATTCTGCACTTGTATCCAGCTTTAATTTTCACATAGGATGCCAAATGCCAAACCAGAATATGTATGTTTTTATCTCTTTTTAAAAAATATGCAGAAAACTGAACATGCTCACAGATCACTTGCACATTACTCTGATTTTAACTTGCAACCACAGTCTGAGCAAACACAGAACGGGCTCAAAAGCTTCAAAAGCAAATAGAAGCTTCATATCGCAATACTAACACAATATCAACCATGGGTTTCAAAATAGATTATTTATAAATAGCAGCTAATAAAAAGCTTTCTAGGCTCACAAAATGGAAATGACTTTTTAGGCAACACCAAATGAAGCAAGGTGTGTTCACACCATGTCGTAATTACTACTGATTACTATTGTATGCAATTAATTGCTATTCTGACTTGTAAAAAGCAGTCACGTGATTGCAGAACTTGTAATTACAAGACTCTTAATTTTCGGAGAGATTTGAATGTACCACGTGACCACTGCAGATTTATTTTGAAGTTAAAGGGTTAGTTCACCCCAAAATGAAAATTCTGTCATTAATTACTCACCCTCATGTTGTTCCAAACCCGTAAGACTTTGGTTCATCTTAGGAACACAAATGAAGATCTTTTTGAAGAAATCTGAAAATTTGGACTAAACCGCTCAATTATGGATTAGTTCTACGATCTCTTTATTAACTTTTTGAAGCCTCAAAGTGGTAGTTGTGTAGCCGTCAATGGAGGGACAGAAAGCTCTCAGATTTCATCAAAAAGATCTTCATTTGTGTTCCGAAGATGAACGAAAGTCTTAGGGGTTTGGAACGACATGAGAGTAATTTCTGACAGAATTATGACAGAACTATCAGTGCAAGAGAAACATGCTCGAAGCTCGAAGTACAGAAACACGTGTTATCATCTCTTATTTACAGTAATTACGACATGCCATGAATGCAGCATCAGCCTGCAGAGGAAATCCACTCCTGGCACAGAAACAAGACCGCAGCAATCCACAATTGCGAAGCATCATGGGAAAGAGACAAGCATTGTCTAAAAACTTGTAGGCTAAGCAATATATGTTTGTTCTTTCAAATGTCTCTTTACACTAATGATATAAAGAATTGCAAACCCAAAAACATACGCAGAATATATCAGAAATTAAACTGTAGTCTGTCTGGCTCATATTCATTTCAAATGATTCTGAAAACGGTGCTTCAGTGAGGAGTTGCATTCTTCTCCAGAGCAACAGCAAAACACTTCACTAAAATAGCAACATAGGGTTCACATTTATGGCAAGCCGTTTTAGCTTAAATTGTACCCAGTTGTTACAAATTCAGTTGTTACTAGTAAGAATGCAATTGCAGAGCTCTTTAAATCAATTACAGAGCTCTGAAATTATACATATCTTTAATTAGTTTTTTTAACTAGTAAGAATTTAATTAGAGAGCTCTCTAATTGGAATGGTTACTAGTAACAATTCAATTGTAGAGCTCCGTAATTAAAAATGAATGGAAGTCAATGGAGACATATGACTAGTAAAAATTCATTTGTAGAGCTCTCTAATTGGAATTGTTACTAGTAAGAATTGAATTAGAGAGCTCTCAAATTTAATTTTTACTAGTAAAAATGCAAATTTACGACGAGTAACGCTGGGTACAATTTAAGCCAAAACGGCTTGCCATACACATTTCAACTAAAAATGACTTACAAAGTCATGACACAGTCAGAAAATTATTAATTATAACAGATAATCACACCAATGTTGAGTATTAAATGTCTCTGCATAAATATGAGGCAAAAATAGCGCTTGCTAAACAACAAAGTGCTTTGAGAATACTCTCCAGCTCCACGGCTCTCCTCCAGGAAGGATGTGTTCTGTTTATAGATGATTTATGGTTACAACTGTCTGCTTGCTTCAACAGAAAACATCGTCTCTGTTCTGTGTGAAAGCTGTTCCTTGCGCTCCACATAAAAAGATGAATAACTGCACCTGACAAATGGATGCGTGACTCTGCTCGTCTTCCACGAGGTTGTAAAAAGGGTCTAAAAAGCTCAGACGTGCCGCTGGGCACACAGAATCGGATCTGTTTACTTGGGCAGGAACAAATGGCGAGGCATTACATCTCCACGTACTATGGAATTCATCCAGCGATGGCAAATGTCTTGTGTTGGCTGTGGGAAAACACAAATGTGTCATGAAGCTTTGGGCCTTATTGTTGGACGAAAGCATTTTAAATGGATCTTATGCCCCATAGCATCCTGAATGTTTTTATGGGAAAGCGTCTGTGCTTTAAAAGCAGGATGGAGTTTGTTTGTTTCTCATTCTGCTGTGCTTGAAGACACAAAGTGGGCAAAAAAGTTTTGTGTTGAGAGGACACATCCTGAAGCTAAGGCTGCACAACTAATTAAATTCAAGTCCAAATTGCGGTATGGCCTTGTGTGATTATTAAAATGCTGCGATTTAATTAAATATGTAGTTCGTAGTGTCAAAGTGAAGGAGCCTAAATGTTTTGTGTGCAGTCTTTTTTCACTCAGTTCACTTTTGGGTCAACTGAAAGAATTCGGTTCTTTTAAAGATGACTTAAGTGTGAACATCCTTAAAGTTGCAACAGAAGTAGTGACATTTCATTTCTTCTGTATTGTGACGTACATCCAAGTGAAACAGATTATCGAAAAATGGAAAAATGTTGGTTGTTGATTGGACGAAGGCAGATCTGAATGCAATCTTGCAGTCGATTGGAAAAGTCCGGCATACATCAGCAAAGATAAGTCTGTCATTTCAGAGGATTGAGCTGTGACATTTTGATAGTCACTTTCACAAAACAATAAACATACAATACATGTAGGAATCGTTCACAATAAGATGCATTTCATACTGACTTTAAAGAGTAATTATTTATATTTGCAGCAGAAAAAAATGTTTGGCTTTTTTAGGCTATACTATGAAATGTATTGTTTTGGACCCCATTGACTTTCATTGTATGGACTATAACTGAATAAAAAAAAAACTTCAAAATATCTTCTTTTGTGTTCTGCAGAAGTAAGAAAGTCCTACAAGTCTGGAACAACATGAGGGTAATAAATAATTTTCATTTTTGAGTAAGCTATCTCTTTAATCAAAACTCTCAATTTTAATTAGCTTTTAATGTATAACTCATTGCTGTCTAGGAGCAACAGTTCAAGGCTGGAATACAATAGACTACACAACTTTTGCCCAGATTTGCAGTCTGAAAGAGTTAAACCTTGTTGAAAGTCATAGCCAATCTGCAGATTTTGGGCAGTTTGATTTCCCAGATTTCACATTGAATCACTTAGTATATGATAGGCTCAGACTGAAGGCTTTTTGCTTTAGGTTATGATTCTATCCAGTCTATCAGAAGATAGAGCACATATTGTTTTCATCTGTCATGTGTCCCCTAGCAATGAGGCGCATGTTTCTGCAGGACTTTTCTGTGTTCGGAACAACTTAGGATGACGCCTGTTAGTACATTCAAACAAGATCCCAATTTCAAGATCTGGTTTTGAAATGAACAACCAGGCTCTATTGATCAACCCTGCCACTTCAATGAATATGTATGTATATATATATATATAAATATAGTGGAGTGATCTATACAATACTGTGATTTAGCTCAGTGTCATTCTGTTCAGCTTCCCCCAGAGTGGACTGGACTTCACCACAGGCTAGCTGTGTCTGCTCTGTGTTGTTCATGTCAGCGATAATATCCTGAGTAGTATTAGCGCTTTCCTCCATTATTTTCCCATTATCATTAATCTTGCTCATGTCCACGTTCTCCACTGAAGGCATCTCCTTGTCTACTGAGGTTTTCAATTCATCTATGTTGCAGTTGTCAACTGCATTTTTGTTGATGCTTGGATCAATCACATTTTTTACACCATCGCTAATTAGCTTGTCCATATTTTTCTTGTTCTCCATGCCTTTGTGTTGTTTCTGCTCAGGAGTGACTGAACCGATTTTTTTAGGTGTGTTGGTGCCGTTGGTGTTGCTGCAAAGTCGGGGGTCTCTTCCTAGGCTGTATCCGCTCTGGAGCATGGAGAGTGTCCGCTGGTGCACGTCTTCCCTACGGCAGTGGTACAGTCCGCGGAAGGCCAATCGAAACTTCTGCGACATCAGGTTGTAAACGACAGGGTTGATCGCGCTGTTGGCGTAAATGCAGGTCCTGCAGAAGAGCAGGAACCAGGCGTCCAGGTATGGCGTGCTCACAAAGGAGTTAATGAGAACCAGGGTCCTGTACGGCATCCACAGCAGGGCGAAGAGCACAACCACCACTGCCAGCATCTTAGTGACCTGAAGAAGCAAGAAATTATAAAAGTGGTTCTTTGAAGTATAATCGAATATACAGTAATGTAATTAAGTTCAAAGTTCAAACCTCTTAAAGGGTTAGTTCACCCAAAAATGAAAATTCTATCATCATTTACTCAGCCTCAGGTTGTTCCAAACCTGTATGAATTTCATTCACAAACAAAGATATTTTGAAGAATGTCGGTTGATGGGGCCCATTGACTTCCATAGTATTTTTTTCCATATGGAAGTCACTAGGGTCTATCAACTGTTTGGTTTCCCATATTCTTCAAAATATCTTCTTTAGAGTTCAGCAGAAGAAAGAAATTCATGCAGGTTAGGAACAACTTGAGGGTGAGTAAATGATGAGAGAATTCATAAGATTTGAGTTATCAGAAGGTATTAAAGGGATAGTTCACCCAAAAATGTGAACTATCCCTTTAATACCTTATGATCATTCAAAGCTTATAAATTCAGAGGACTCCCTTTCCAGTATTTCTAACAATAAAGTCAAGCATGTTCCTCGTGGTCACATATTGTACTATTTTTTTTACAAGCTGTTTTTCATGCCATTAACAGGAAGTTGTTAATAGTGTGAACGGGGCTGCGTTCAGCCCCGACAAAACGTTGCACAACGTTTTTTAAACAGAAACGGTGATGCGTTGAACACACTGTTCTGATGACGCAAGAGTTGCAACTATGGCAGCTGAGAAGGCCATTCTTTGTGTTCTTTGTGAATAATTTTCGGAGCCTGATGAAGTCGGTATAAATATGTGTTTATTAATACTACAAAATATGCCCGATGTTACAGTTACTGCACTTGCCGCCCAGAACAAAAGAGAACATCCCAATCGAGAGAAGGGATTGCTGAAACTGAAATGGAAGCACACATCTTACCTAATTCAGACTAAAACACATCTATTTAGCCTCCTGACTTTATTTGTAGTTCATACTGTTTTAATACCCTGTATTTTATTTATCATTTTTAGGAAAAGCACTTAATTACCATTGTTTATTTCTATACCAAATGTCATACACTTGCAATGAAGCTAAAAATATAAACAACTACATCATTATGTTGATATCCTATATTTTTACAATAAAACTTACGACAAACATGTCTTCTAATATCCTCAGTTGTTGCGTATACCGAGCTGCATCGAACACATTTGTAAATTACTTTCCTTGAACCCATTGTGCGAGTTCACTTTAATACCGCGTGCTTTATATACATGTTGCTGCTGATTGGACTGCAGTTCTGACACACCCACCAAACAAGAGAAAACGTATCTCAAACCCCGTTGCACACCGTTTCCAGGAAACATGACGTTCAACCCGGAAACCGTAGCAAAACGTTGCGCACCGTTTTGAACTTGAACGTGCCCCAGATGTTCATGCGCCAATTTAACCTTAGTCTTTTGAATAGTTTATTTTAATGATATGAATCTTGAATATGTTCTTGTAATAAGTTACAGTGTTCGTATAACAAGATAAAAATCCTGACATTTGACAGACAAAATGCAGAAAGAGAATAATTATAGCAATGTTTCAGCCATTTTTATTCTTTTCTATTCTTTTTACACTAATGTTCAAAAGTTTGAAGTCAGAAAATAAATGCTGTTCTTTTGAACTTTCTATATGTCACGGTTTCCACAACGGACAATAATCAGTACAACTGGTTTCATGGCTGAAAATAAACACCAAATTCTTGAGCACCAAATCAGCATATTAGAATGATTTCTGAAGAATCATGTGACACTGAAGACTGGAGTAATGAAGCTGAAAATTCATTATATTTAAAAAGATATATTTCACATAATTACTCTTTTCATGCATTTATTGAAATAAATGCTGCTTTGGTAGCATTAGACTTTAAAATAAGATACTGTAACATATAACGTATAACATAAAGATAGGCTACATATTAATATATGTTTTAATAAATGTTACGTTTTAGGACAGAAAAACAAGCTGCAATCAATAATTAGTTAAGCTAGCTATAATGTTTCTCATAAATTCATAAACATGTCATAACTTGTAAATTCATAAACATGTCTACTGGATAACAGTGGCCTACTGTAATCTATTAATAATTTTCAACTCTTCAAAACATGCACCCAAACTGTCATGTTCATAATTTTTACAACACATCAATGTTAGCTAGATAATGTTACCATAATGTTACACATTTAAATTAGCAGGATTCGCAGCAACAATGTTCAGTAGATCAAAAGAAAACACTTCGCACTTCGTGTTTGCGCTTTCAATGCAGGAAAACACACAATGAAAATAATGCATAATAACAATGATGTATTTTCATGTCTTCATACAGAATACTTAGAGATATTATTTAGAGAAAATATACAAACAGGTTTAGACAGAGTGTTTTGAATTACATTTTAAAATCAATTCATCCTTATCTTCCAGAGCTCAAAAAGAAACAATTACATTATTGTTCATGGCATGAAAACAGAGGGATCGGTAGAGAGAATGAGCTAGAGAGAGAGACAACGAGACGCAGTCAAACATCAGTCAAACATAATCTTTATGTCAGTGACGGTTAACAGGCAGACACTTTGAGAAGGATGGAAATATATCCACACCATGTTTTGACTGTCAAAGAAAACAAAGCAGTCCTCCCTAGTGCCTCCTTAGTTCATGCGACAAATAAATCCCAAAATTCCTCCCATTAACATTCACAGGGAGTCCTCTGGGGTTGGAGCGTACTCATTGTCTCACGCTGGAGACAGACAACCGGTGACGGACACCTTCAATAATAATGACAAAATTGTCTGCACAACAAAGCATCTAATTGAAGCTGTGTGAGGCTGGGAGGAGCTCCTTTAATTAACAAAGCAGGAGATAATGACTGCATGACTGGCAGTGACAATTTGAATATGTATTTGGAATATCTGGTTATTGTGATTACTTATCAATGGAAAACAAGGTCTTAACACAGCACAAACAAAGCCGGCTGCTACTCATGATTAGGTTAAATAAAGGGGAGCCTCTACTGTAGTGATGACTTTATCAGATTCATAAGAGAGATAACTTCAGTCAACCACAGCGGTGGCACGGGCATCTTGAATCGTATTGAACTTTATGAAATGTGCAGATGAAGTGATCAAAGGGCTGGAGGTGCGGCGTAACCAAGGTACAAAAGAGAAAGAAAGAGAGCCGCTCTTATAACCTCAAAGAGCATAATCTCTAGGAGTATTAAGCATACTTGAGTGAACATCACAAATCATATTATGCAAATGTTCCACTCGAGTGGGGCCCTCTTGAATCTTCAAGATTTTGATCTGAGGCGCACGCGAGCATCTCCACATAAGTGCGCTCACTCGCAGGGACACGTACACGGAAGGTCACAGAATGGTCTGAATTTTCACCTGTTTGACACTCCAACTCTGAAATATCATTAAAGTCTCGGGACTACAATAAGTATAAGTATGTATATCTGATTATTATAGTTAACTAAAACAAAAATCGAATAAAAGCTAACTGAAGTAAAATAAAAATAAAAATATATAAAAAACGGTACATTTATTTTATTTAAGCTAAAGTTGCCAATGCAGCATTTCTCATTTTCATTTAACTTGATGTACTAAAATAACTAAAAAATAGAAATAAAAAGACATATTTACAAAAGCAAATAACCAAAAATCTTTAACTACATGAAAGTATTTTTTTTTTACTAATTCAAAACATCAACAAAAAAAGCAATAACTATAATACTGTCTCAGTGATGCTAAAATAAAACTGAGGGTAGTTGACAAAAAACATGGAGATATACTGTATAAGTATAGCATGCCACACTGTAAATGCACTAGCGGTAAGGACAGGTGCACTTAAGGCCATAGAATGGCCTGAATTTCATGATAATATCCATTCTTCACTGTTTGACACTCCAAATGAAGTCTAAACTATCATTAAAGTCTCTACATATCTTGCTGGGTTATTATAGTCAACTAAAACTAAAACATTTTCATTACTTGCATGCATAGATCATATCTGTAATGTCTATGATCTATCACAGAGCCCATTATTCCAGTGTCACAACATAGCTGTGTCTGATGCAGTGATGGTAATGTAGACCCAAAACTATACCACGATGGCCCCTAATGCCTCTCTTCTGATGATATAGATCCTAATGACCTGCTTTATGATGATATTGGCCATTATGTACCCTTTCACATAAAAAAAAAAGCTCAGATGTTTGGTCTGCATCTACAGTATATGAGTTTGTTTGCACAAAAGAAGGTATATTATTGAGCTGTATACAGGTTCCAGACACACAAAAATACTACATTTAGAAAACATTTAGTATAAATTCCATTTTAATGCTATGAGGAAAAAGTGTTGCCAATGGTTCCAACATACAGTATCACCCAAACTGAGTTTTTCTTACGCTCAGTTCAAATGTACAATTGGACCTGATTCACAGCACAAAACTCTGCATATTACGTTAAGCATAGTCAAATAAACAACAAGTCAATAAATAGACTGGTGTAAGTCTTGTAAAGAATCCACATCCCAGTAATGGTTTCTGGTTCATTTTTTAATTGGACATGCTGAAAATTGAATCATGGTTCAGTTGTGTGCTTAATAACGGCTCCTAAAGATCTGGTTCAAACATCTGATCCGTGAGCGAATTCAAAGCAGTGAATTATTTTGACCGAATCATTAAAAAACAATTGTGGGATCATGTTGGACACAAAGGCTTGCACTGTGTTGTTTGTTTTGCGTGCAGGAAACACTGCCATGCACTCTGTGTGATGATATTTTAAGTTTAAGATGGCCACCAATGGCAGCTAGGTTTTAAATGATTGTCTCCTTTATTATTATGCAAAATTAGGCACTTTGTCTTGTACAAATTAAAACGCAATCAAATAAAAAATAATAATTCTTGACTTGATTATCTAAATTTTGCCAATTAAATGTGTTAAACACTATTTCAAACTGCACCAGGAAACTATCAACACACTCTTCTTCCCACAAATTGACATTTAGTAGAGTGAAACATTCTTCTCAGAAAAAAAGAACTGACCTTTCAAAATACAAATATGAGATAATAATCATAAGGCACGGTACAGGAGAAGAGAACCGCCCCTTGTTTGCCCTCGACTGCAATCTCAGTGGATATTAAAATGCGGAATTGTCTAAAAGCAAACTTATGCAGACACACACACACACACCTACCTGTTTCCGGGAAGAAAGCGCACTCTTTGGCCGTCCCTGACGACCTGCTTTTCCAGCATCCGCCGGTTCTTTGCAGCTCCTCCTGAGAGTGGGGGCGGTTAGGGTGCCCGAGTCTGGTGGGTGGGGCAGAGGATTCAGGTAAAGGATTCGGGCGATGAGACCGTAAAGAGCGATGGCCAGAAGCAGCGGGATAACGTAGAAGATGGCGAAGTCGATAAGGTAAATGGGCAGATAGAGGTCTCGAGAGACGCGGTAACCACACTGAACACGACCGTCGGGGTTCACCTGGATGTCCACCAGGAACAGCCAGAGCATACAGTAGACACAGGTGAAAACCCACACCCCGGCAATGATGCGTTTGGCTCGGGATACCGTACAGACGGTATGAGCCCTCATTGGGTGACATATGGCGATGTATCTGTGGAACAAAGAGATAATAGTAATGTGTAGTAACACATTAGTAATAGATGTATTATTTAATGTTTAACCCTCTGGTAGGCCTATTCCTCTTTTAGCGGTCACACTTGACCCTCACTGGTCAAAGCAGACCGAAGACTAAGTTATGCAACGAATAATGTACTATATATAACATACTACATTTTGTTTCAGTAATACTTATTCTTTAATATTTTTGTATTTTTACAAAATTGTAGTATTTTAGTATTACTTAAATACTTTAGTATTTAAAATCCAATGTATAGAAGGTGGATTGGTGCTATCTAATGGAAGAAATAAAGAAAGTTAAGCTGTAATACCATAGTCTAACCACTAAATGCTTCTATATATAAAGGGCTGTGTATTCCCTAGTTGCTTATACAGTGAGGAAAATAAGTATTTGAACACCCTGCTATTTTGCAAGTTCTCCCACTTAGAAATCATGGAGGGGTCTGAAATTGTCATCATAGGTGCATGTCCACTGTGAGAGACATAATCTAAAAAAAAAATCCAGAAATCACAATATATGATTTTTTAACTATTTATTTGTATGATACAGCTGCAAATAAGTATTTGAACACCTGTCTATCAGCTTGAATTCTGACCCTCAAAGACCTGTTAGTCTGCCTTTAAAATGTCCACCTCCACTCCATTTATTATCCTAAATTAGATGCACCTGTTTGAGGTTGTTAGCTGCATAAAGACACCTGTCCACCCCATACAATCAGTAAGAATCCAACTACTAACATGGCCAAGACCAAAGAGCTGTCCAAAGACACTAGAGACAAAATTGTACACCTCCACAAGGCTGGAAAGGGCTACGGGGAAATTGCCAAGCAGCTTGGTGAAAAAAGGTCCACTGTTGGAGCAATCATTAGAAAATGGAAGAAGCTAAACATGACTGTCAATCTCCCTCGGACTGGGGCTCCATGCAAGATCTCACCTCGTGGGGTCTCAATGATCCTAAGAAAGGTGAGAAATCAGCCCAGAACTACACGGGAGGAGCTGGTCAATGACCTGAAAAGAGCTGGCACCACCGTTTCCAAGGTTACTGTTGGTAATACACTAAGACGTCATGGTTTGAAATCATGCATGGCACGGAAGGTTCCCCTGCTTAAACCAGCACATGTCAAGGCCCGTCTTAAGTTTGCCAATGACCATTTGGATGATCCAGAGGAGTCATGGGAGAAAGTCATGTGGTCAAATGAGACCAAAATAGAACTTTTTGGTCATAATTCCACTAAACGTGTTTGGAGGAAGAAGAATGATGAGTACCATCCCAAGAACACCATCCCTACTGTGAAGCATGGGGGTGGTAGCATCATGCTTTGGGGGTGTTTTTCTGCACATGGGACAGGGCGACTGCACTGTATTAAGGAGAGGATGACCGGGGCCATGTATTGCGAGATTTTGGGGAACAACCTCCTTCCCTCAGTTAGAGCATTGAAGATGGGTCGAGGCTGGGTCTTCCAACATGACAATGACCCAAAGCACACAGCCAGGATAACCAAGGAGTGGCTCTGTAAGAAGCATATCAAGGTTCTGGCGTGGCCTAGCCAGTCTCCAGACCTAAACCCAATAGAGAATCTTTGGAGGGAGCTCAAACTCCGTGTTTCTCAGCGACAGACCAGAAAACTGACTGATCTAGAGAAGATCTGTGTGGAGGAGTGGGCCAAAATCCCTCCTGCAGTGTGTGCAAACCTGGTGAAAAACTACAGGAAACGTTTGACCTCTGTAATTGCAAACAAACGCTACTGTACCAAATATTAACATTGATTTTCTCAGGTGTTCAAATACTTATTTGCAGGATTGGATTTTTTTTTTTTGATTATGTCTCTCACAGTGGACATGCACCTACGATGACAATTTCAGACCCCTCCATGATTTCCAAGTGGGAGAACTTGCAAAATAGCAGGGTGTTCAAATACTTATTTTCCTCACTGTAAGTGTATTTTCAGACATCGTTTTTTTAGGTTTTACATTTGGATATATATTTAGACATTATCAAAGACTACTTCGTCATGGCTGATTGTAGATCCTCTGTAATTTCCCATTCATTTTCTTATGGCGGTCAAAGATCACAAGTGTGATTTTTATATAAGATTTATTTAGTTTTTTATAATCATGTCCATGATTTTTTGTGTTCATATAGCAAGTGCTACAAAAGTCACCAAGTTTAGTACAATTTTGATAAAGTAAAAATGAACTAAAACCACCAGAAGGTTAAATATTGATATTTAAAATGGTGAAATCCTTCATGGCAAAAAGAGGAAAGAAATTAACTTGTCAATTTGTTTGTATACCCAGCGCATAAGTAATAAGCCACAAAGACTATGAATATTCATTAGATTTTCTAAGAGCACATTTCATATTAAGTATTTCATTCAGTTTTATGTAACTTCCTTTCATTTCAGGTCTTACCTCTCCACAGTGAAAGCTGTGATTGAACAGGAGGACACATTAATGCCAAGGTACTGAAAGTAGGTGATGCCCAGGCACCCAGCATGCCCGTACACCCAGGTGGCCATCAGGCTCTCAGAGATGTTCGGCAGACCCGCGGCCACCAGAACCATCAGGTCCGCCACTGCCAGGCTCACCAGATAGCAGTTGGTGGGTGTACGCATGTGGCGTGTGGTAAGAACCACCAGCACGACCATGATGTTTCCCACTATGCCCACGCCACACACCAGCAGCACCAGGAACACAGACACAGTCTTATACTCCAGGGACTCGGACACAGCGTCCCCAGACCCCACCAGGGAGATGTTGGTGGGAGTGTCCATTCTGGAGCTCACATTTTCTGGCATGATTAGTCCTCTTGGTGTGAATATTTACATAAAAGATGTGAAGGAACAGGCAGAAATCAAATTGGTGGAGGAGAAAGAAAGCAGAATAGAATCTGTTTGATATTCAAAACATTGAAGAAGGTATGAAAACTTTGTATATAAAAACTATCTATTCAGTTCCAGCTTTTATTGATGGTCTTTTCTCTTATTAAGTATCTTGTTTAATTTTCTTGGCTTCAACCACATAATGATGTTCCTCTGCTGACCGCAACCCATTATTTCTTCTGTGTTAATCTGTAACAGTATCCTTCCATTAAAAGCGTCACACTGAAATCCAGAGTCAATTTTTTTTCCCACGTTAATGCAATCCTCCATCCAATTGATCACCCTGGAATAAAAGTCAGCAGGGGAAAAGCATGTCTCAATCACCGTTAAAAGGATTTTATAGCCATCCGTTAATTGCTAAATAACAGTCCATTTCATCTGGCACAAAAAGATAAGACTGAATGCAGAAGTACACCGAGTTGGAAACATCGCATATTAAAATAACATGATGCAGACTAACACAGACGTCCTATTTGTTCTCTTTACAAATATTCCCATAACACTTGCTCGAGTAAGGATTTTAGGAGACTTCCTCTGAACATTATTGAGGCAGGATGAGAAGCTTTTAATTATTCAAATGAGACATTTTAAGTGGTGCACGGCGATAAGTAGGGGAAATCACAGAAAGACTTAAAGCCACACACACACACACACACACACACACACACACACACACACACACACACACACACACAGACACAGCTGCTGTGGCAAATGGCATGTTTAATAACCAAGGATCTTTAAAACAAATGCAACCTCTATATTGTTTTTATTCTGTGGATTGAATGATATTACAAATGACATCAATAGCTATTTTTCAGTGTATATTGCACAAAAGACTGCAAATAATGTAAATCTCTGTTGAATGCTCATCATAATGCAAGAACACGATGTTTACCAAAAAATATTCTATACATTAATTCTAGTCTGAAAATAGTGTTGTGAAATCCATTAAAAAGCCACTAAATGATGCCAAAACATGGTGCGCATGCAGAAGCTTTAAAAATCCAGACATCTGTTGCTCTTTTCAGCTGTTTCTTTGCCTTGTAAATAAGACTACACTGCCTCTCGGGGTTCCCTAATATATTGAGGTGGACACGATATGAAAAGTAATTTAACTCAATCCCGACTTCCCAACCCTGCAAAACCCTGCTCGGACTTCATATCTTACTCTATTTCATATTCCATTATTACTGCTCTGGCAATGCAAATATGGACAAGAGCTCTGCGGTTTCCCGCTGTCTTTGCATGAATTAAGAAAATTAGGCTATATGATTTTCATATGAGGGACATGTTTGAAATTGAAGAAAAAAAATCTAAAGAATATCAAATTAAATGTTAATAATAATTATATGTAAATAAAAAAAGAGTGGCTACATCTGGTTTTCAGTAAAAGCACTATAGCAACTGTCACATAAAGGAGAGCTCTTCCTTTTCTTTCTCTATGCTTGATTCAGAGATTTTCATTAATGGTGAGAGTCAGGCGTGCTGCTATGAAATGGGCTGTCATTCACATTTGTTTAGCTCTCCTAATTGACTGTATCACTACCAGAATCATAAATCAGAATGTGCTCTAAGGCAAACAGCACAGCTGTGTCTCACAACCTAGTGAGCTATAACTAGACAGCGTTTTGGGGCGATACAGACTGGTTTCAAAAACGCTATGCCTAAAAACGTTGTCTAGGTAGGGAGCTCACTAGGTTTAGGAAGGGTGAACATGATTTCACCAAGTAGCAAGAACAGGTTCCTGAATCAACATCTATGTTGACCCTGGAACAACATTCCAATCAACCAATCAGTTTTGAGGGACAAGTTTACAGTTAAAGTTTAGGCTTACAACCAGGGTTAGGTGTTTTTCGCCTATCATTTCCCTCTGATTTTAAGGATAACTTATGGGTAGAGTTAGGTTAGAGTAGGAATATGGTTAGGACAAAATTTTCAGACAGGAATGTTGTTCCAGGATCAACAAAATATGTTGATCCAGGAACATGTCCTACTTGGCAAAAGGTAGACAGCCTATATTTGTGCCTGAACAGGAAAGCAGATGTTTCATTAATCCTCTGAAAATAATCAGACTGACCTCAGTTCTCGACTGACCGCGTGAAACCGAATAACTCAACACAATCTTTTAAGCAACGGTTATTTTGCAAAACAGTTTGGCGGCTTGAATATTAGCCTATGTGAACTTGATTACGTGAACCTGTAAATCTATTTTCAAAAATGCTTTGCTTGTTCATATCGTAATAAATAAAATGTTCACTACACATAGTATCTAATTAGGCTAGTAACATTAGTAATCATTAGCACCGCGGTCTTCTAACGTTATCTGAACCGCTTTATATAGGACAGAAACATAGACTTGAAGAAACAAGAATTTCAGTATTGTAAAACATAGCTCATGAGCCATATGTCTTAGAAAATGCTCACAATATAAGCTAAAAGTGCATAATATAAATATATAAATATTATATAAATAAATTTGTCTTTAAAATTATTTTTAGCAACGGAGTTATGCAAAAAGAAAATCACTTAAAATTTACGTATTATGGAAACTGTCACCAATAACTTCTCAAGATAGGATAAAGCGTCTCTTACCAGACATCATTCTTGTAGTGTGGAATCAAAACAGCTCTCGTGCAGTGTCGGCTGTAAACCCCTGATGAAAAAACAAAATGCACTGATATGAAGTATTTGAAACGACGAGCAAATAATCTGATCTTGTAGAGAAGCGCTAGTTAATGCACTATTTTAACTGTAAGTCTTCTCAACTGTAAATCCCTTCACTACAATAGCGTCCCCTAGTGGAAGCAATAATAATTCGTGCGTGTATCCTAAGTGATTTGAGACACACTGTAAGCTTAAAGATGCACACAAATTTGTACCCCTAAGAAATGAATTGTACATTTGAAAAATGTTGAAACGATGTACACTCACATGATAACTTTGTGTGACTTTTTTCTACTTCTTTGTGATCCACATTTTGAGACTCTTTTCAATTATTTTTGGTGTATTCAGGTTGATTGGGACACTTTTTCCATGTCATCTCAATGGCAAAAAAAGTGTCCAAATCACCCTGGATTCACCCATTGTGTTGACACTGAGACACATTGGCAGGGTACATGTCAATTCATTCTGGATTTTCCACAAAGTAAGCATTAATTGTACAAGTATCAAGCAAATGGCCTATAGGCCTATTCTTTGAGTATTATTAGCTTAAGAATTAGTTGTCTTAAAGTCGTCATAAAAAATGGAAGTTGCAATAATCTGTTCTTCCCTATCCACTTGTTAAGTTGTACTGTAAGGAATACCATATCCAGGTCCAAGAGAAGTGAGAATTCTATCTCAACAGCCATTTATGAGCCTATTTATTCATATTTAATATAAGGTAAGCTTAAAGGTGATCTCATGGTGTACACTGCTCATGGCATCCCGGACACCAATATTTTATAGATTAGATGAATCACTGTCTGGCCATCTGGGATTTTGGTATGGCGACAAATAGGATCATGATTGTTCGGTAGTTTTACAGCACACCATGAGTGTATATTACTACCATTTGTTGTTTGCCTTTGTTATCTGATAGAGCGTTTGGACCCAGAAACAGTGACGTCAGACTTAAAGTCTTTTTTTATACTATTTTTGCTATGAATATTTTAGCCTTTGTGTTATCTATAAGCTAGTGTGCTCCAAAACAATGACAAAATTCGCATTTAGAAGATAAATATTCTGCTAATATGGATTAAAGGGACAATGTGTAGGAATTTCTCCCATCTAGTGGTGAAATTGTATTTTGCATTCAAACGAATACTGCTCTCCAGCGCCTCGTTTTTTCAAATGCGTGTTGCATCTACGGTAGCCGTTACGTACCATAAAGCTATGACAGGATGTCTTTTAATAGCACTTCATCGAGTTCTACTGTCTGTCTATATAATAAAGTACACAACCAAGCAATGAAAAAAAGCTTGTAATTAAGACCGTAACATTGACTTACCTGTTGAAAAGAAAGCAGGCAACTTCAGCGTCTCTTTTGAAAGCTTTCTCCTGCATTAGCTCTTTCCACCTGGAAAAAGCTATCCCGACATTAACCCTTGTTTTTTGTAATCTCCGGTCACGTTCCGTTTTTACGGTCTACTTTGGACTTTTTCGACGACGAGGACTCCTTATCCTGTGACTAACCGTACAGTGCAGCCTTTTAAACTTGCCGGGGCAGTGACAAGAGCTGCTCTGCTCCTCCGCTTCTGCTGGTTTCAGTCACGTGATGCTGGCTCTGAACGAAAACGCGTTGTGGAAACGCGTTGGCCTAGTACTTTTTTCCCTCTCTGCTATTATAGTTTTTCAAGATGGCGGAACTACATGGAAGCCTCCGTGGACATACCCGTCCCATGTATATAAAGATAATAAATTCTTCGTTTACGAGGATAAGTCAGATCATTGGCAGAGGTATTTGTACACCATTGAGGACATATTTAAGAATAAAAATATTGATTTTAGATAATAAAATACCTAAAAAACTACACATTGTCCCTTTAATGATTTTGATGACATCACTCTGCACTTCAGCTTCTCATCAGATTTACTGTCCAATCAAATGCTCTCCAGAATTTTAAAGCATCCCGCCCCCAACATTATAAATAGACATAAATTTAGGTGTTGTGAGGTTTTGCGCTCGTGTTCTCCGACTTTGCGTGCAACTGTGCACGAGCGTAAAACCTCACAACACCCACCCCCTGTCGGTGATTGGTTGGAACACTATTTATTTTGGTTTTGAGTGGTTGGTGAAACCAATTGTTTTTGTGTGCAGATCTCAGAGCCTAGGCTGCCTACAGAGACGCGTTTTTTTGACGGCCTGCTTATGGGGCGGGCAGCTAGCGGATCGTTAGGAAAGATTAGATGAATGTGATAATTTATGTTTGGGCCTTTTTTGGGCCTGAAATCACTGATACAACCTTTAACAAGCTGATTCTTGAACAAGAAAAAAAATAGGGCAGGACTTGATTTTGTCTATAGGGAATTGATTGGATCACTGAATTGTTGTGGTTTCCTATTGCTGTGATCTGACTGAGATAAACACGCCATCAGAGAAGAGAAGAGATGCTGCTGCAAGTGGGAAGGGCATTATTATTATTATTATAGGGATAAATCATTTATAATATATAGTCTATTTTGCTTTCATGGTGACTTTAAATATGAATTGTTTGTAAAAACATGTGCACGGATAAATTATTTACAATAAATACTGCAATATTTCATAAAAAAAAAAGAATTGTCCATTTTGATTTCATGGTGACCTTAAACCTCATAAACTTTCTAAACCTCTTTTAGTCCAGTCATTTTATGAAAAAAGGTTGAACAAATTGCAACAGAAGCAGACTCAACTGATTTTGTATCCTCAATATGTCCTGAGTAAGGGAAAAAAAAGCCCCGAAGAATCCCATTAGGGGAAAGTTTCGAAAAAGCCCCAAATATACCCCATTCATATTCATTCTTTTTCTTACGTGAATAGGGTAAAGATTTTAACTTTTAGATATCACCATGAAAATTACTGAGTTGATTACTTACATCAAGACAAACAAAAAATGTATTACAAGTTTTTAAAAAATTGTTTGTTAACATGGACAAACGGTGCATAATCTAATTACGTATGTGCTAATTTACATTAAATACCACAACATATCTAAACATTGGGTATAGCCAGGTGAAAATGTCTTTTTGAATCTTGTTGACAAATAACAGTAAAATACTTAATGTTAAGGTCTGAATGGAACCCATTTAGGCTACCCATGAACATTAATACATAGAGGCAGGAAGAAAAAGAATGAATAGGTGTATGAATGGGGTATATTTGGGGCTTTTTCGAAACTTTCCCCTAATGGGATTCTTCGGGGCTTTTTTTCCCTTACTCGGGACATATTGAGGATACAAAATCAGTTGAGTTTGCTTCTGTTGCAATTTGTTCAAGGTTGACCCCCATTTTGGACTATTTTGATATAATTTTGAACTTTTTGTGATATTTTGTGATTATTAAGTATGATATTACGCCTCAGTATATTTATGTATTGTGTACTTAATATGTTTATTTTTCATTGTTTCCTAGCAATAATTAATAATAATGTCTTCCTTTCTGTTACTTGTTTGTGAATTGTGTTCTATTCAAAAAATCATCTTGTCGAGCTTTGATGACGTCTGGGTAATGGCCGCTCTCACTGTGTCGTGCAGGGTTTATGAATTTCTCCGGTAGAGAAAAATAAGAACCCCAGACAGATCGTTCATTGTTTGAGCACAGTCACCCCAAGGAAAGAGACCGGGTGACTCCCTACACTGAGACCCTGTCTCTTGAGACTCTGTGGTTTGAAAGGTGACCGAATGTGTTTTAATACGCGATGTCCGTGTGTTGTGCAGGAGGGAACGCTTTATTGTTGCATGAGATTTTAGCCAGTGTGCATCGAAGAAACATTGTGCAACGACGTAACTCGCGAATTTAGATTTAGAAAGTTACGTATGTGTTATTTAAGCACGAGTCTCGGCGTTTAAGCGACGCAGTCGTTCGGGAAATGTCGGAAATGGTGTCGTTTTCTAGTGTGCGGGCAGGATTCGGGCCTGTTAGCCGCATCGCCATCAACGAGCTCTCCCGTTAAAGATAAAGCGGCTAGTAAGACATGTGTCGGTCTCCCTCTCATGAATCCATTGCCTTAAATCTGAGAAGGTAAACAAGTTCCAGATGATTCAATGATTGGCCTTTGTGTGGTATGGAAAGTTGATTTTTAAAGTTTGAATGCGTTTAAGCTATTTTACGTTAGCAGGCTAATATAGAGGTGTTATTATGAAAGAACTAGCAAGGTACTTAATTCGTTTAATAAGAGCTACATATATTCAGGACTACCTTTGCATAAAATTATCATGGTAACTGTATTTTTCACCTAAATAACACTGATATTAACTTAACTTTGTGTTAGCCAGCCACTACTGTCATTCAAAAATATATTATGTAGTCTTGTGATATTTCTGAAAGCCAGTTTAGTATATGATATCTTCCACAGTAAAGCTTATTCTTTAGTAATTTTACAAATGATAGCTCATTTTTAATTTTTTTTTTTTAAGTTTCTTGATTTGTTGATAATAGGAATATTTATAATTGTTTTATATTTAGTATATAGTCAACCGCCTGATAGACAGCATTAACACTGACGTTATTTTTGCCTGTTTGTTTGTTAGTAAGATGAGTTTTAGGAGCTGACTGGTTGTAAAATAATTTTTAAAACATATTTTTTTGGAGACATTTAATTTAAATATTATGTTTTCATGAAATGCATTATTGAATATAATGAAGTAATAATCATTTAAAAAAACAAAAACATGCCAAATATGTATTTACTAAAGTTGTTTTAAAAGTGTTTTCAGTAGTGTCAGTAAGCAAAGCCTCTTGTTTGGTTCTTGTCTAAAATGTTGCTGTGGTACAGTTCATTGTATTATGCATATACCCACAAATATGTTAGATATTATTGCAGCAAGTGTTGTAATTCTGCTGTAGAGGGTTTCTGAGGGTTGAAGGTGAATCGTCTGTTTTGAATGTCGGATAAGTTTATTTTTGTTGAATTAACTGTTTGGCTTTCATTGAATGTCTGCTTCAGAGTTCTTGCTGATGGATACGCCTGAGAGCCCCACCCAGTCCCCACAATCTCCCGAGGAGGAAGAGAAGGGTCTCTCTGACAACGAGCTGCTGGAGTCGCCTGAGTCCCCAGCGGAAGTAGACAAGGGAGTGTCAGACAGTGAGCTCTTGAATGATGATGATGAAAATGAAGTACAGGGTGGAGGAGGAGACTCAGATTTTGAGGATGGAGACAGAGTAGCTACTGGTGGAGAAGATCCAGAGGATATTTCAGACCTGGAAGACTACAAGATAGACCGGGAGGAGAGAGAAGACGTCCACCAACAAAACCTTGGTTTGACGGTCCGAGGAAGCAGGCGGACTGCTAGCCTAGAGGAGGATGAGGAAGAAATCCTTGAGACGCCGAGATCACCGGATCCTGACTCACCGGGCCCAGAACACGAGCTACCTTTCACCCCGGCGGAGGAGGAACGAGATGAGGAGGATGAGCCAACCACCAAGCCTGGCCGTGCAGAGCTCGAGGAAGAGGATGATGAGGAAGAAGAGAGGAGGAGGCGGAGGAGGGCGGCGATGTTAGTGAGTGATTTGAAGGACGAATCTTCTGTGTCCAGAGATCTGGATGAACATGAGCTGGATTATGACGAGGAGGTTCCAGAAGAGATTAGTGCTGCTGCTCCTGAGGAGGACGAGGCAGAGAAGGGTCCCGCTGGGGAGGATGGAGAAGACGAGGAAGAGGATGATGAAGAGGAGGAGAAGAGACGGAAGAAAAAGGAAAGAAAACCAATTCTGCCTCCAGATAAAGACACACCGCTGAGAAACTCAAGGGAAGACTCGCGGGAAAGAGGCAGGAGAGATTCTTTCCGTGATAAAAAGAAAGAGGAAGATGATGGAGAGATTGATGAGGGAGAGATAGATGTAAGTATTTTGAAATCATTTGTGATTATCATATGATTATAGGAGCTGTTCAATCTCAGTTCACTTCTGCTGAGCCATTTGTGACAGTTTTAAGGTTTTATGCAACATTTGTGGAGGTTAGCTTTGCATAATGCACATCATTTTTTTGTGGATTGTTAGGCCAGGCCATAACAGTAGAGGGAGCCATTGAAATAATCTTTTTTTCTTTTTCTTTTTTTTTTATCAGAATAAATGACACTGCTGCTAAAGCAGAAAATACTTAATCTCTCAATGTCAATTGATCACCTAATAGACTAATTATATAATATGTAAATACAAAATATATATATATATATATATATATATATATATACACTACCATTCAAAGTTTGGGGCAGTCAGATTATTGTATATGTCACCATGACTCTTTTCATTCATTATCCATTTAAAACATCAATATTGAGAAATATTAGTTTAATTAAAAATAACAGTTTTCTGTTTAAATATATTTTAAAATGTATTTTATTCCTGAAATGGCAAAGGAACAGCACCAATACTCCAGTCTTCAGTGTCACATGATCCTAATATGATCAGTCTAATATGTTGATTTGGCATTCAAGAAACATTTCTTCTTATTTATCAATGTTGTGAACAGTTGTGCTGCTTAATATTTTTGTGGAAACTGTGATACCTTTTTTAGGATTCTTGAAAATGAAAATATTGTAGAATAGGATTTACCAGTAGGCTATTTGAAATAGAAGTCTTTTGTAACACTGTGAACAAGTCTTTACTGTAATGTTTGATCAATTTTATGCATCCTTGCTGAGTTGGCTATTAATTTCTTATTTAAAAAATCTTACTGACCCCAAACTTTTGAATGGTAGAGTAAATTACTTGCCCTTGATTTGGATTAAAACAATAACAGTATTTGGATTAAAACAATAACCAGTTATTATTAATTGCTGTAATAGGTGTTTTTTCCTGTTCATTTCAGGATGATGACCTTGAAGAAGGGGAGGTTAAGGACCCCATGGACAGAAAGATCCGACCCCGGCCCATCTGCAGGTTTTTCATGAAAGGTAGTTCTTCATTCATCTGAATTCTCTGAATGGTTATACATCTTCTAATACAGCATTTCTAAATGTATGCATGTCATTTGCATTTAGTTTGTTGTTATGTGTATGCCCAAATTACAACAGTAGGGGGAGCAATTGAATACGGTATCTCTCCCGTGAGCAAATGTATCCTCTCAGAGCAAATCCTGCAAACCAGCAGATGGTTTTGATGTTAATGTGATAAATTAATTTAATTATTTAAAAAGTATTTAACTATACACACACCATTACTTGGCTATCTAAATGGGGACATTCCATAGACGTAATGGTTTTTATACTGTACAAACTGTATATTCTATCCCCTTACACTAACCCTACCCCTAAACCTACCCATCACACAAAACTTTCTGCATTTTTAATTACTTTATTTTTATAACAGATTTACAAATGAGGATGACACTAAAGGGAGGTTTTTGGAGATTTTTTTCAGGTTTTGGTCACTTCTGGGGACAAATTTGTCACCAAAATATAGTTAAGTAGACACACACACACTCACTCACTCATACTCACTGGTCACTTTATTTGGTATACCTTGCTAGTACTGGGCTGGACCCCCTTTTGCCTTCAGAACTGCCTTAATTCATTGTGGCATCGATTCAACAAGGTGCTTGAAACATTTCTCTGAGATTTTGGTCCATATTGACATGATAGCATCACACCACATCCCAAAGTTGCTCTATTGGAGAGGCTAAGGCTGGATGGATCCATCCTTGTTGTTTTCACCAAATTCTGACCCTACCATCTGAATGTCGCACAAATTGAGCCACATCAGATCAGGCAGTGTTTTTTCCAATCTTCTATTGTCCGATTTTGCTGAGCCTGTGTGAATTGAAGCCTCAGACAGGATTGGCACCCGGTGTGTCTTTTGCTGCTGTAGCCCGTCTGCTTCAAGGTTCGACGTGTTGTGCGTTCAGAGATGCTCTTCTGCGGACTTCGGTTGTTACGAGTGATTATTTGAGTTACTGCTGCTTCTCTATCAGCTTGAACCAGTCTGGTCATTCTCCTCTGACCTCTCCTCTGGCATCAACAAGGCATTTTCGCTCACAGAACTGCCGTTTACTGGATATTTTCTCTTTTTCAGCCCATTCTCTGTAAAGCCTAGGCGAAGTGACGCACACCCGCCTTCTCTCACTCACTTGTCTCACTCACGTAAAAAGTTGAGAGAAAACGCATGTAGTGCGTAACGGTATATTGGATCTGTGCATAAACTCTTAAAGTGACAGTAGCCTAATATTCCTAGTGCTGTCTGTCAGGTTAATCAAAGAACAAAAAACAAAGAGCAAATCACTCACTGCTCTTGACTGAATAACTTTTGTAATTAAGCATTAATCTGTATTTAATTTTTACAATGAATGAACTAGTATCCAGTCAGTGTTATTCTACATTTGATTACTTTAAGTTCTGTTGTATTTCTTACCGGAATACTAATCTACTGTCTAACTTTAACTTAAACTTAAAGCCGTTTTTACTCCATATCTCTTTATTAAATTGCATTTATTTGTGCTTTTGTTTGCAATTTGTTTATTTGTTCTTATTTTATTATTGACATTTTACTTTTGTTAGTAAACAAATTTTTGTTTGTATATGCTGTCAATTATAGTTATTACAAAGAAAATCAGAATCAGCAAAAATCTACTACATTTGTAATCTACTACAACTACATTTTTATCTTTTAAATTATACTTTCTAAAAAGCCTACTGCTTAAATACATTCAGACCCACAGCATTTGATCACTGGATTTACAGAAATCATTTCACTTTTAAGGGTTTTCTCAACATTGCAACATTACATATGTAATCAACTCCTGACAAACACATTAATTATCATTTGATCACTCAGTGAATCATTTAACCATGTATTACTGTCTTTGGAAGCCTTTTGTCTTTTAAACAAAATATACAAATTCATGTTATTTCAAATGTACATGAGCTTTTTTATCAGCTAAACCTTTGACCTAATATATTAACAATGAACTAATATATAAAAAGTAGCCCCTGAGATTTTAAGTTAATAAGTTAGGTCAATAATAAAATGAAGTCAATAATAATAATAAATAATAGAATAAAGTTCATGGTTCACTGATGTAGGTTAATAGTTACATGACATGCAGGTAAACCAAAATATTTTTGTATTGTTTTTAGCAGGTGTTTTATTTTGATTTGTTTTAAAATTATTTGGAAACTATTTTATCAAACAATTTTTTTATTTAATATTTTCATTATACTCATCATTATACTTTCATTCATAATTATACATTATCTGTAATATTTAATGCACTTCATGTTGTTGTTAACAAAGAAAGGAATGTATTTTCTTTCTCTATTCATTTTTATGTTCCGCCAAAGAAAGTCATACAGGTTTGAAATTTAATTTAAATGTAAATAAACACAATTGTAATTTTGGGTGGGGAAAATCCCCATAATATGAAATTATTTTTTTAATGAAATTATTCTCTAAATAAGAAACTAAAACTATCAGTAGATGGTGGTAAATGTCTAAATGAATAAGTCATCGAGTCATTTATTCATTCATTTATTCAATTCGTTCAAATAGCTGGTTCATTCAGGAATGAAGTAAATGGCACTCTTTATGAATGGGCCATTTAATCATTGGTTCACCGATAAACTCAAAACGCGGATTCATTCAGTCACGAAACGCTGCTGTGTATTGCTAGGAGATGCACAACAGTTCTGCTCTGGTTTTGAAGGTAATATTTTTGTTGGCATAACTGAGCAAAATATTTGTATCTAAAATATTACACTATTAACTTATTAATTTAACTTTTGTATAAAATCAATATCACATTTGCACACATGCTATTCAGGATAAATTTAAATTTGATATTGCACTCTTTACGCACGTGAGATTGCTTAACTGTATAATATGATATAAATATGAGACGACAACTCATACTGGGGCATTTTTCCCCTGATATCTTGAGTTTTAGGGGCATAATATTATCATATAATGGTATTATTATTTTTTTTAATATCATTCCACTTGATGCTTTTTTTTACCTTCATGGTCTGCTCAACATATTTAAATATCATAATGGCTTCTCTCTGGTCTCTGACAGGTAATTGCACATGGGGCATGATCTGTAGGTTCATCCATCCAGGAGTCAATGATAAAGGCAATTACTCCCTCATCTCCAAGCCAGACCCCTTCTCTCCTAACGGAGCTCCTCCTGGAGGAGGAGGAGGACCTCACCCCCTCATGCCTGCTAACCCCTGGGTATGCATCCTTTTTAATTCATTTTCTACTAATTTGTTTCTTCTTGAGTTAAAATTGTTTAATTTTCAACTCAACATTTGAATCTTCATTTCTTTCAGGGAACCCCTGCCGCAGAAGAGTTGCCTCCCCCTCCGCCGCCTCTAGATCCTCCGGTGGAGAGCGCCTGGGAAAGAGGCCTTAGACATGCCAAAGAGGTACGGTTTTCAAAATATATTATATTAAGGATGAAAGACATTGTAAGATTCCAACTCAAAAAACTCAAAAATGCTTTCCCTTTAGGTGTTGAAGAAAGCCACCATCCGTAAAGAGCAGGAACCAGATTTCGAGGAAAAACGTTTTACCGTAACCATAGGTGAAGATGATCGAGACTTTGACAAAGAAAATGACTTCTTCAGGGAACGTGGCTATCGTATAACCAGAGAGATCAGAGATGCTGGGTAAGAAACCATAACTTTTTAGAGTGTGATCTCTTCCACTTATCTTTGGTCACTGATAAGTTTCTGCTGCTCTTTTAAAGGCATGAAAATTCTGTCATCATTTACTCACCCTCATGTTGTTCCAAACCCTTAAGACTTTCATTCATCTTCGAAACACACACATTGAAGATATTTTTAATGAAATCTGAGAAATTTCTGTACTCACCATTGACAGTCCACACAACTACAACTTTGACGCTTCAAAGAAGTTCATAGAGATTGTAAATCTAATCCATAGGAATTGAGCGGTTTGGTTCAAATTTTCTAAAGAGACACAATCGCTTTTTATGACGAACAGATTTAATTTAGGCATTTATTCACATAAAACATTTATCAACACACATTAGATATGGTAAACGGAAGCTCAGGCATGTTCACTTGATGCGCAAGAACCATTGAGGTTCATTCACGTGTTACGCAGCACATTTAAGCTTCAGCAAGAACCAATGAGGTTTGTTTCTTACACATACAGCAAGTTGCACTTCTGTTTATGTTCGCTGATCAATGTTTAAATGTAAATAAAAGCGTAAATTAAATCTGTTCATCATATAAAGTGATCAAATCTCTTCAGAAAATTTACTAAACCACTTTGTTCATATGGACTATTTTGACGATCTCTTTAAGCGACAAAGTGGTAACTGCGTGGACTGTCAATGAGGGGACAAAAATATCTCAGATTTCATTTAAAATATCTGCATTTGCGATTCGAAGTTGAACGAAAGTCTTACGGGTTTGGAATGACATGATGAGGGTGAGTGAGTGGTGACATTTTTTTCATTTTGGGGTAATAAACTAAGCCTTTAATTTCAAATGTGGGTAGTTTGTTAAAAGGTAATGGGTAATTGTCATCCATCTAAAACTATTGTTTTGCTCATTCATTTGCTCAAATGGCAAAATGGAAAAAAGCTTTAATGATGGCCTGTCACTGCACCTAAAATATACAATGATCCTTAAATATTCATGTAAATTTTAACTTAATTATTGTTGATTAAAAAAAGCAACATTTTTTACCCTTTTTCTCTCTCTGCATTGCAGTGATATTGAGTTCAGAGATCCAGGTTATGGGTGAGTACTATAAATGAAATGCTTCCCTTCAATACAATTTGTATATTAACTATAACTTGTACCCCCTCACTTATGAATGGGCAATATACCGGTAAACATGATTAACCGGTAGAAAATTTGGACCATCGTCTCTATCGCAGTTAAAGGGATACTTCAGTATTTAGCATTAAGCTTTGTATCAGTAGAAAACCCGAAGTGTTTTCGAATTACCGTGCTTTCCTCCCTCATATCCCCCTGAGATGAGAGATTTATGTTTTTTTTTTTTTGTCTGGAAAAAATTCTCTGATGACGCAAAAATTATCATTTTGCGTCATCGGAGGATTTTTTGGCCAGAGGCTAAAGACTGCAGCCAGTAGTAGGGGCTGTCCCGCATGTTTTCAACCCACCCATAGGGGGTGGGATCTCACTCACAGAATGTACATATAGTGTCAGCCATCTTTTTTTGGAAGCTAAGCTAGCAGGCTCTTGTTCTGTGGAGAAAGCTGAGTAGTAGGGGTTACCATCCTCTTTTTCCCGGACATGTCCGGCCGTCGAGATTCAGAAAATGTCCGGGATTCAGCTTTTGCTTTCTGCGGTCGCCATTCATTGTTTACATGCACACCTTTTGTTTCAGTCTAACTGAATTTATTCCGATTGGTGAATCTGAATGTAAAGTTTCCATGAACGCTAAACAAGTGATCGGTTGATATGCCTTTTAACATTGCTAAGAAAATTCCCGCTCATCAGTAATCACGCCATGGCCTCGCGCCGTTCTCCCGCGGCTCTCAGCCTCGTCCTGCTCACCACAGTAAACATAATGAATGGCGACTGTAGAACGCAAAAGCCGAATCCCGGACATTTGGGGCGATCTCGAAATCCCGGGCAGACTTGTCACGGAGACTCACTAGTAGCCTAGTCTTGTTGTTTAACTGCGCTCTCTTACCGGTAGGCGTGGCTTGGGTGTGGCCTCGTAGAGCAGCGAAGCAAGCGCATTCTGGGAGTTAAAAAATACATTTTCTGGCTTTTCGCAGTCTAGAAGGCTCCAAATTCAAAAATAATTTCACATTTCTTCTACATAAATGACCCATTTTAAATACACATTCATCTTTCCAGAGGTGAAGTATCACTTTAAACTCAAGTGACATTGCTGTGGTACGCTGTCACGAAAGCTTATCGTTTGCATACGTTTTTAAGCATTGCAGTTTAAATAAAGATGATTTTAAACTGTTGAAAAGCAATGAACAGCTAAAGACAACTCATTTTAGTATGCTTTCTGAGAGATGCGCGCACATGAAGCCGTTCCTTACCATGTGAGATAGATGTAAATATATATATATTTATCTCGTTATCGTGAAATAAAATTACTCATATCATGACATAAGATTTTGGTCATATTGCCCACCCCTACCCTCACTATTCATTTAAACCCCAGTTTATCACTCTTCCCTGCTGTATTTTTAACAACCTTTTCTATGGTAGTGATCCATATGGTGACCCATACTACGATTATGAGATGGAAGCTTTTTGGCGAGGAGGCCAGTATGAGAATTTCCGAGTGCAGTACACAGAGACCCCACTGCCGTACTACCCTGTGAGTGATGTAGTGTTCATCTGTTTTACTTGTTTTTTGTTATTTCTTCCAAAGGGCTTTTAGCATAAAACTAAAATGCGAAGTTACTTATCTTTTAAATATTCACAGTTTGCATGTATATGATGTGTTTGTTAAATTATGCCAAAATTGTGTATAATACAAAAATATAGAATATTGCTGAATTAAGTATCCCTGAGAGCTGTGTACCTGAATTTGTACTACTGAACAACTGATTTTTTTTCTTTCTCTTGTGCATCAGGACCGAGAGCGGGAGCGCGATCCACGCGAGCGCCACAGGGAGAGGGAACGGGAGAACGAGAGAGACCACCGTGAGAGGGAGCGCAGGCAGAGAGAACGGGAAAGGGAGAGAGAGCGGGAACGAGAGAAAGAGAGCCGCCGAAGGAAGGAGGAATGGGAAAGAGATCGTCTGAAACGTGACGAAAAGGAGGGAAGGCCAAGAGAGCGGCCTCCCAGAGAGCCACGGGAGAAAAAGGATGAGAAGGAGAAGCCACTCAAACCACGTTCCCCCACAAACATGCCACCCAGGTCAGTTTCAAGCTTCCTACAGTCTTAGATATAACGAAGAGAGAAAAAAACGTCTGATGCTTATTGCGCTCTAAAATCACAAAACTGACGAAATCTGCCTGTTCCAGTTTGATTGCCTGGTTGCTATGCATCTTTTTGGGATATAGGTTTTTAGTTGTATTTTGAAGTCTGGTGCAATGAGTGCCACCTGAATTAGTATAATACCTGCATTTTGTAAAAGTGTGGAACGTTTAAGCTCATTTGGTACTTCTTTTTTGGATGGATGGAAATTCTGACCACAAATTCTACATGCACTTCCACTAATTTCTTTGGTGTTTTCTATACAATCATTCACAGAGACTGCTGCATTTTAAATTCAGCGAGCGTCCCCTTTTTGTATGCTGGTCTGTTGTTGTGGTAGGATCAAATTCAGATTTAATTGTGTGACAAACTGTGGTTATACTCGTTTTGCATATTGGTCATATTGTCTCTTTTCTGGCTTAGCGAGACGTTTCTTTTCAAATAAGCTACTATGTGCACCACAGACTCCATGTTGATAGGGTTGTCAAAAGGACTGGTACTTCGGTACCAAGTTGATACTTAGGGGGCTTTCACACGGGGAACATTTGCTGCGGTCCGAGTCTGAGCGCGATTTGTTCCCGGTGCCCCCCCCGCAGCGTTTGTCTGGTTTCACACTCAACTTGATTCTACCGAACCCTGGTGCACTTGCATTTATCTTACATATCACAATTGTGCACGCCGTATGATCGAAAACAGAACGTGGTCAATATATTGTTTTTTTATTAATTTGGTGCTATTCATAGTTTTCATTCATGTGTCTGAATCAAGTTGTTGCACCACTTAATTTTAAACACAGAATAACAATTCCGGGATTACATTTCTAACCTGTAATTAAAACCATCTATGATTAATTTGCCAATTAAACAGCAACAATGTTAATATTCCATTTTGTTTTTTATTGACCACCAGAAACTCTCTTTCTGACAACAGTAGCTCTTGCCGATAAAGGAAATAATCTTGTAAAAAGTCAACCGTCTTTATAAACCACTACGCATAGTAAGGAGATGCTTAATTCTTATTGGTCCAACTACCCACGCTTAAAGTGCCTTAATGTACTAAAACACACACCTTTTTGATGATTCATTCTATGCAGGTGAATATGTTAAAATGCTATTAACATTTTCAGTTTGTTGATGAATGAATTAATAGAGCCTTATTGTAAAGTGTTACCAAACAATAATAAAGAATCAGAACATTTTCAATCAAGACTAAGGCATGTAATAGTCCAGATTAAAATGTAAAAATGTTTAAGTTTGAAAATAAATAGCCTAATTAAGTCTATATTTAAGTATTTGGTGCTGCGATAAACACCATGACTGCAAATACATGTTTAAAAAAAATTTAAAACGTTAATTTGTTCAGAAACAGAAAGTAGCGCAGCTGCTTTATGGCGTTACTGGAGTAACGGCTGCATTTCTGCTGTTTCATCAGTGTCATCTGCTGTCAGAGCATGAATGTGCATTTTCACTCAGCACGTCTACTTCACTCGTTCCGCCATGCACTTCTGATGCGTGTTGTGCTCGTTAAACATCAGAGTGCACGCATGCCTCTTTGACGCAGCATACAGCAGTGTTCTACATTTTAACCGGTTGATGGGAAAAGTATTGTTAAAATAAAAAAATCAGAATAATTCTTATTTCTATTGACAGAATGTTTGCCAGTTCAGTACAAATTGTGGAGTTGAGGAACTGAGTAGTAGAAATTTATAGTTGTATATTATCTTTAAAAAAAATCAAACTAACTAAAACTTGAAGGATAAAATAAAGACAAATTTTTTTTGCTGTAGCTGTTTTAGCCATGTGTGTTATGTTTAAACAGTAAAATTAATTTAAAACGCAGCTTTGGCCTCAATTTAACATTTATATTAATTCTTTGTGGAAAGCACTGCAGGGTGCCTTTTCTTCGATTAGATTACTTGCACTGTTGTTGCAGTTGTAACTAGTTTGAATACGCATTCTAATTCTTCTGGAATTTAGGTATTTCCTGACATTATAACAATAGTCTTTTCAAGTTGGGTTTATTTCCCCTCACAGCAATTTCTTTATCACTGTATTCACTTAACCACAGACTCAGATTGCATATTTGATTATGGTCACTTTATGGGAAATTTCCTGGAGATTCATATCTCATGGCCACACCAGCGCTGCTCTTTTGACCTATGTCACGTCAGCTCTCATTTTTCTTCAATAAAAAAGATTCGCATTTCATTCATTAAGCCAAGATCCCACACAATAAATTTCCAGCTCACATGAGTAAATCCCTTGTGTTCTCAGAATTCCGCAATGGGAGACTGTGAAATGCATGAATCTGTCCCATGATACTTGCAGTCATTTACCAGGCAGGGTAGGAAGAGATTCACACCTAGCCAGTTTGTTTGACTGCAAAGAATGCTGTTGTCTCAAATTTCTAAACTTCATGTAACTGATGTAACACTCCCCATTTTGTGTGAACATAACAATTTGGTCAGCTTGAAACTTGAGAAAAACACTATCATTTATTTAGTTCTGCCGCTGTGTCTTTGATCTATAAACATGGAGTTTCAGTTCCACTGATCTTATTTGGAAGTGAAAACTTGAACATGCACTACATTTTGTTAATTAAAACTGAATTGTGTAATTGCTAAAATACTTTCTCCTATCATTGTATGAAATGCATAGACACATAATATATTTAAATAAATATTTTTATTATTGTATCTCATTGTGTATGTACATGTGTGTATTAGGGCTGTCATGATTCCTTGATTAAATTTGAGTACTCTATTTAAAAAAAATCTTCTATTGCAATTTACCCATGTCAAGTAACTGGCAAAACACCGGAAGTGGCTCATTCCAAGGTTGATAATCCATGAATTATTACACCATTTTCTAAGGCTGCACGATTTATTAAAACCATTTTAAAACCATACTATAGCAAAAAATTTGCAAAGACTGCGATTCAATTAAATAAATATATGCTTTACGGGTTTAATATATATGTACATGCCCTTTAAGTATTTACGTGTGTTTCAGAGCGGCTCCGTTCACATGTTGCTCCACACGAAGTCACAAACTGTTTTCATTTACTAAGTTAATGTTAAATGAATGAAAAGAGTTGTGAGAAAATAGGATGTTTGTCAGATCCGGGTCATGTCTTTAAAGTGACAGCAGCCTATTAAACCTACTGCTGTCTGTTCAATGTTAAGACAATGAGAAAATCACTCGCTTCTCTTGACTAAATAACGTTTGTAGCTTTAATAAGGATTATTCTATATTTAATTTAGAATTTATGCAGTGAATACTGAAGTGTTTGATAACTTTATTCAATTTTTGTTCCTACCTGTTGGACCTACCTGAAAATCTTAAAGGGGTGGTATAATGCCCTTTTCACAAGATGTAAAATAAGTCTTTGATGTCCCCAGAGTGTGTATGTGAAGTTTCAGCTCAAAATACCCCACTGATATTTTTATATAGCATGTTAATATTGTCACTTTTTGAGGGTGAGCAAAAACGCACCGTTTTTCTGCACTGTAAAAAAATTCTAACCTCCCCAACTCAAAATGTTCTAGTGACTGGTCACATCTAAATTTTTCAATTGGCCCCAAGTGAAATTCTGTACATTTAATTTGATCAATTGTTGCAATAGTCTGTTAACATTGGATCAATGAGAAATAATACGTTGAACCAATTGAAAAAAAAATCAAGTTTACCAAACCGTGTTATTGGCCCAATTATATATTTTAAATTGTAGTAGCATTCTTTTTTTTTGTTTTACCTAAACTAAAAATGTATATTGGTAAATTTATATTAGTAAAATAACTTTACTGTATTATTCCCCTTTGCCCTCCAAAAAAAAAAAAAGGAAATAACATCATTATATATTAAACACTCAAGCCATTCTGCCTGTTTATTTAAAGGGATACTCTACCGTTTTTTCATATTAAACTGTTATTCCCTTAACTAAGACGAGTTGATACATACCTCTCTCATCTCAGTGCGTGCACTTAATCGCTCTAGCGCGGTGACACTTTGAAAGCACTTAGCTTACCACAGTATATTCAATGGTATCTAGCAGCAATGAATTTAGAAGTGACCAAACACATCAACGTTTTCCCTATTTAAAAACAGTTACACGAGTAGTTATACAACCAAGTATGGTGACACAAAATAAAACGTGGCGCTTTTCTAAGCAGGTTAAAAAGGATAACTATAATGTATGGCGTAATAGCACTTTTGGGGAGTACTGGCGCAGTAAAAAGTCACGCCTGATCCTCTTCCTCTCACTTCTGTCAATAGTGGGAAGAGGATCAGGCGTGACTTTTTACTGCGCCAGTCGGAGTACTCCTACCAATGAGTCAGACCTAACGATGCTGGGTTACATTGAGGGAAAAAAAAGTTATAACAGAATGCTATACCTAGTGTCTCATACATTTAATTTAATCATTATAAAGTTTGATAAAATTATTTAGTTCAATAAATAGTAACTGAGAGATTAGTATGGGCTAAATTAGGTTATAAAATGCTATCATGAAACCAGCAAAGGCGTGAATTCACTGTTATTCTGCAAAATACAATGTTATGTATGTAAAATATACTGTGTCCTAAATTAAAACATTCGGAGAATCGTTCTAATTCGTTTAGAGAATGCTTATCGGGCGCGGTAATGGATACCCATGTTTTTCAGTTTTATGTTGAAATTGAGACCTGCACTCAAATTAACGTACACATGACTTAATAAATACAGAGTTCATATCTAATATAATAATCATAATCAACCACCCCTTTAAAGCACTGTTTACATGGGTCAAAAACAACACTTTTTTTTTTTTTTTTTTGCAGGGCAGGAAAAAATATGAACCGTCCTGCCTAGGAATAAAAACTTAGTGTTGAACCCTGATGTATTAAAGGCACAGCTAAATGTGACAGTTTTACAACCCATTATTACAATGAGTTTGTGTAGATTGTTTTAAGTTCACCATACATTAAATGTTAGTTTTTTTAAAGGCTATACTTTAAATGTTAAAATTGATAGCTTTCTATTATAGTGTATTATATTAATTAATATATTAATGGCTAAAACTGACGGGGGAGGAAAAAAATCCATGTAATGGGGACATCAGTATCAGTTCTGGTATCAGTGATACTGGCCTTCATTCTTAGTGCATAGTATTTAAAATATGCCGTCTTTATGTTGGTTCTACATTATTTGTGAGATTAAATGTGAAAGTATTACAACATAAAAAAAAGATTAAAAAAAACTTTAATGTTAGGTGTGATTAATTGCGATTAATTAGTTAACTTTTTTAATCTCTTGACAGCACTAATATATATGTGTATGTATATGTATGGTATGTATTGTATGTATGTATGTATTGTATGTGTGTGTTTATTGGGCAAAATGTGCAGTATATGTTGTAAGTCTTTCAAGGAAGGATTTGTTTCATTTATTATCCTCATGAAACTTGTAAATGTAGTGTGGAAATGAAGCCTCTGCAACTATCAAATGTTGCATGATTTTGGATTGCATTACTACATAGCTTTCTATTACCTACACCACAGGTGAAAGTTTGATCTAATTGTTATCTATTGTTGCGTCTTAACAGGACCTGACGTAAATGATTGTGGACATTCATTATAGTAGCAAGCACGTGATCATGAAACAAGGGAATTTTTTGGCTTGTCAGAGGAATGAAGGAAGGAAGTAATTAAACCTGGATATTCACTGTGTGAACCATTTCCCAGGCGTGGTGAAGATAGGAGTGTGATATTAGATTGATACTGTTTGCTTGCAAGAAGCAACTCCCTGTGACGTTGAAAGGTGTGCATAATCACCGTTTTAGGCTTTACCTGGATGTGTCAAGGCAAGTTTTTTTTTTTTCGTGTGTATTTGCCTTCATAATGTTGGGTCATCGCTACTCAATTGGTTTCCGGTTTAAGATACAGACTGATTAGTTTAAGGAAATTAACATTTGAAATAGCAATAATGGAAATGCAATGCCATTTCATAACTGAAACTGTACCTCTATACAGCATTTGACTAACTGATACTAGGGGTGGGTGATATGACCAAAATCTTATTTCACAGTATGAATAACTGGTATTTGCGAAAAACAGTATATATCATGATAGTTATTATTTGTTTTATTTTAGTTATTAAAAATAAGAGTAACAAATAGGACACATACAATAAAGCAAAGATATGTATGTATGTGTGTGTGTGTGTGTATATATGTATATGTATATAGAGAACCTGTGCCCAAATTAATTGATATTAAATACAACTCATAGGTTTGGTTAAACTTAAATATAAAGTTTTGTTATTTTTATTTTTTAATCTCATGTTTTTGTTTTACTTTATCAATCAATATATAGTATCTAAATATTTTATTGGTGAACTCTTTTTTTCATAATGAATTACATTTCCTTCCTTTTAATTTTTTTTTAGGATATTTGTAATACTAGTTATATTGTATATTTGTTCCCCTGGTACAGTTTTGCCATATCTGTTTGTTATATTGTTTTTAAGTGCCTTTTATGTGATATCTGTCAACCCTTCACTGGACCTTTAATAAAGAGAGGGAAAATTTCGTAAGAGAGTTGGAGAGCAGCAGTATGCAAACTGAACAGCAGCTACTGTTAGTGGGGTTATTTAATAAGATAGTTTAAATTGTACACTCCTTGTAAACGCATTATTATTTTACTGAAGCCCGGTGGAGACTGAGAATATGTCGCTGCTCAGCCTTTCACATTCGCCTCTCACGCCGTGAGCACACGCACATCTTTTGGATAATCAAAATGCGTGATTATCAGCTGGTTCTGATCATTGGCCGATCTTTTGGAGTTAGAAAAACATAAAACGCACAATTGCATTCTCAATATTCAGTGATTTAGCCTCAGATACAGGATATTTTCATTTGCTTTTACAAGCAGGTTAAACTGTCAGAGTGCTGCACTGTTTGTTCCATCCATTAATATCACATTATTAACAGAAGTTTAGAATAATCCATTTTTCTTTTAAAAATGAAAATGAAATTTAAGAATAGATTTAAATCGTTAGAAGATAGAATCGTGATTCGTATGTGAATCGACCCACCCCTAGAAGAAATACCACAGAAATTGAACAATCAAATGTAAAAATTAAACGCTGCATATTGTATGAATTAAATATACATCGATAATTGTTAAAGGTACTCAAGTTATTCTGTCTCTCTGTTTGAAGACCTCATTTAGTTTTGTTTTGCGAATTGTTCCGCATCGGACTCAGTGTGCAAAGTTTCTGTGCGTGATGAATTTTTAGGATGACGAATACGTAAAAATGCATATGAAAATTTCTGACTCAGTGTGCAAGGACCTTCACGTCTTATTGCCCGTATCCACTTTTGTGTCCTTAAACGCTATTTTTTTGGGGTCGACAGCGTATAAAAACTTAGTTCTGTGTTTTTTAGCTTGTTTTTCTGTACACCCTGTCACAGCAGCTTTCAGACATTTTGTTTTTTGTTACAAGTCAGAAATGACAAGGAGGCAGCTTCACGCAATACAAAGTCAATGGAGACGGTTGGATTGTCCCCCCCGGTGGGCGTGGTTTTCAGATTATGACACTTGTCGCTCTGTCTCTATACTCGCATAATTATGTAAAAATGTTGCGATTAAAAAGTGTTAATTGTCAATGTTTTTATCGCACTACATGCTTTTTTACTATACAATTCAAATTGACAGTCAAAATCCAAATATTTTTTATTAGATTTATTGTGAAGTATCTCTTTATGTTGAAGTTTTTGTTGTTGTTGTTTTTTGAATGGAAATGTATTTTTATGGAATGAGGATTGTCCAAAGATGTGGAGAGACCAGAAGAGGAATTTATCCGTGTTCTCTTTTTCCATTGTGTTGGTGTCTGGTATATTCCTCTGTGTCGCCCCTTTCATTGTTTTGTTTTGATCTATTGTTCTGCTTCTCCGTAATTTGTATCATTTGGCTGCATGTGATATTCCAGACTTCACCATAATGTCAGGGCATTTTGAAATATTAATTGAACTGTTGAATGTGCCATGAGTGTTTGTTGACTTGGCAGTTAGCCTACTCTGTGGTTTTCACCACTTGGTTCATAGATGTGCTCTACGCTGTCTTTCATTGTCACGTTTTCTTGTGTACTTAAACATTTTTCACCTGTGAAGAACAATGCCAAGCCAGGAATAAAATAAATGGAGGTTAAAAATCAAAACAAATTTATTTTTTTCTATTTATAGCACAGAATGGTTAAGTATGCAACATAACAGGTTGTATTGTTTGCCTGTTTTCACCAGACAGCTCTTGCAATACTGGAATTGTGAATCTGCGTAATTTTTCATGTTGACTTTGTAGGTTTCGTCATTGTACGTCACAAAGGTAATTAACGTAAAGGGTGATGAAATGATAGAGATTTTTATTCAGATTTGTTCTTTGTAAACATGAGTAATGTCAGAGAGTTTGTCTATATAGAACTTGTTGCAGTTAGTTGATGCAAAATGTACAAGTGGATGGAAGTTTTTTTGTTTACTTTAAAGCATTTTTGGCAGAATCTAAAATTAAAAAAGAATGTATTCTTCGTCCTTTTTGTCTTCACTTCATGTCCAGAATAAGCCATAGTACAGACCAGACTCGCAAAAATTGGTTTGAGGTTAATTTGGAGTTGTGATTGACTGCCGTGGCTGGAGAGTATGCTTTTACCTCATCAGTTTCTCTGTATTATTCATGAGAATAGACTAAGTCCAATCACTGCGCTGTAATACGCATGAGATCGCATTACAGCGCATAATTCAAATGTGACGAGACCTGTTCGATCACCCTCTGCACAAAAGTGTTGTTTGCATTTTCCCTGTGATGAGGTCAGAACTCTAGTTTGACTTCCTACACACAGAAAATATGCCTGTAAATATTTAATTTGTAAAAGCATGCGAATTGCTTATGAGGGCGGTTTCTGATCTCTGTGATAAGTTTAACAATACTGCCCACACGGATCACAGTTCATATCCGGACCAGAGCAAGCGTGTTTCAGGTTTTTACGGATATATTTCACATACTCTCCTGCTCCAAACATAAAACGGCACAGTGTATGCACACATATTTCATCATATCTTCAAATGAAATACATGTGCAGATTAGGACACTGATACAACATCTGATCATGAAGGATTATTCTGATACACAGAAGACTATAATGCAGATCAAACATTTTAAGAAGAATGGGCAAAAAAGAAATTGCCTTTATTCTTTATTTATTCGCTCATATTTTAATATTCATTTGTAGTAATGAGCAGGTCTGTGTTTTTATTGGTGGTTTTCTTCCCTCTTCCCAGCCTCTACACTCCCACTTTTTCACAGCTTGGGTGTGAACAACCAGGCTAAATCAGGGGGTTTCATGAAACCTTAAAATAAATGCTGATCTTCGAACTTTAAGGTTTCAGAACTTTATATTCATCAAAAAATCCTGAAAAGAATGATCATGGTTTTCATAAAAATATTAAGCAGCACAACTGTTTACAAGATTGATAATAAAAATAAATTTTTCTTGAGCGGCAAATCAACATATTAGAATGATTTCTAATTTTCTAGAGAATCATGTAACACTGAAGACTGGAGTAATGGCTGCAAATGTATTAAAATAGAAAGTGGCTATTTTAAATTGTAATCATTTTTCACACTATTTCTGTTATTACTATATTTCCGATCAATAAAATGCAGCCTTGAGCACCAGTGACTTCTCAAAAACATTACAAAACTTTTGATCGGTAGTGTATATTGTCGTTGGAATTGTAGGTTAATTACGTAAGCCTGTGGAATCTGCCGAGCTGCATTGTTGCAGCCTGTTTTCCTTCAGACTTTCTTCCTGTGTGAGTCTGATTTTAGTACAGAACATTTTTTGTACAGAACGTTTACTTTATACCTTGCTCAAAGAGGTGTGACTGAAAGTTTTTTTTATCTGATGAAGGTTGGGTTACTTTTTTTTTTTGGAGCAATCTGGTGGTTCCTGTTATAAGGAAAACAATGCAGTGACTTCAGTCAACAATTAACACTGTTCTCTGCAAGGATATGATTTCATGATGGTCTAATCTTGTCTGCAGGCATGAAGTAATACATTGAGATATTTGCCCAGAATAACACGAATGAGTGAACAAAAAATATTTTAAGTTGCAATAAATTGGGACAGCCCTGCACTTAGCTTTTCTAAATATTTTATCACATTATTTTGACATGTATGAACAAGAGGTGTTGTCTCTTTCCTTTTGTTAGTACTACATTTTGCAGTGGCTTAACTTTATTCAATTGTATATGGTAGAAAATTAGACTATTAGTCAAAATAAAATTTTGAATGCTACTTTTTTTATTCTACATTTTGATATTGATATGATTATATACCAAAATAATTATCAGGTCTAGCAAAGAAGGATTTTATCTTACAAAGCTATGAAATCCAGTGGTCAAATCACAGTTTTTTTTTAAAAAAACAAAAGGGGGCAAAAAAAGGATGACAGTGTCTGTCGGCCATCATCAAAGACCATTTTTAACCCAGGAAAAACCCTGTAGAACGACATTTTGCAGTGGCTTAACTTGTAAGTGATTCTTGGAAAGGATTGTAGCTTGTCAGATGATACAGCTGCTAACCTCTGTTACTTTCTGATTTAGCGCAACATTCATATATAGCCTGCTCACACAATGAAATATGACGTCAAGGACAAATCCATCACGTGAAACAGGTTAGAAAGCATGCTGGTTTTGATGAGATAAACACACCTGGCTGGGGCCACATGCTCTCGTGGAGCGATGATGAAATTATTATGTTTATCCTTGGGCATGTGCTCACGTTTGAAAACATTCCAGATAAAATTTTGGAGATGTCATTGTTCTCCTCATAATGCATTAACATAATGTGTTGTTTATTTGTGTGTAGTGTTAATAAATTAATAACGTGGTTTAAAATGAGAGAAGTTAAACCACTGTTCAAAAGTTTGTAATCTGTATTTTTTTTGTATAAAGATTTTTCTTTTTTGTAAAGTAATAGGCTACTTTTGTTTAGCAAGGATGCATTAAATTGATCAGACATGACATCAGTAGACTTTTATAATGTTACAAAATATATTGGTTTCAAATAAATGCTGTTCTTTTGAACTTTGTATGATAATAAGAAATGTTTCTTGAGCACCAAATCCGTATATAAGAATGATTTCTAGAGGATATGTAATGATGCTGAAAATTCAGCTTTAAAATACATTTTAAAATGTATTAAAATAGAAAGTGGCTATTTTAAATTGTAATAATATTTCACACTATTTCTGTTATTACTATATTTCCGATCAATAAAATGCAGCCTTGAGCACCAGTGACTTTTCAAAAACATTACAAAACTTTTGATCGGTAGTGTATATTGTAGTTGGAATTGAAGGTTAATTACGTAAGCCTGTGGAATCTGCCGAGCTGCATTGTTGCAGCCTGTTTTCCTTCAGACTTTCTTCCTGTGTGAGTCTGATTTTAGTACAGAACACCTTTATAACTTGCTCAAAGAGGTGTGACTGAAAGTTTCATCATCTGCTGAGCATTGGGTTACCTTTTTTTTTAGAGCAATCTGGTTCCTGTTATAAGGAAAACAATGCAATGACTTCAGTCAACGATTAACATGTCCTCCACTGTACTCTGCAGGGATCAGATTTCATGACGGTCTAATTTTGTCTGCAGGCATGAAGTAAAACATTGTAATGTTTGCCCAGAATAGCACAGAAGCTTGAAAAAAAGTGTATTTTTAGGTCCACCAATTGATCCACCTGATCAGATTGTAAGGTCCACGCACTGGTCCAAGGACTGTAGCCAGTGCCATGGCAGAAGGGTTCCTGCGTGTTACTGTCTTTCTTTTTATGCAAACCAACAAGATTAAATTAAATGGATTTCCTTATGTATAACCTCATTTATTTAATCAAATTATGCTTTTTTTTCCCCAATAATGTTCGATAATTAATGTTTAAATAAATGTTTGTTCATTCCTTTGAACTTTTAACTATATTTTACTCGTTCATTAGCAATCTGCAATCCGCATAGAGCCTCGCGCCAGACGCAGTTAATGCAGGTCGCACAGTCACTAGTAATATGATTTGAGGGTTTATCACTTTTGACCAATAGGTGGCGCTGTTACAAATTTCATGTGGTGTGGTCAGAGTAAGGTGACAATGACACATACAAAGTGTGGCGTCAATATGTCAAAGCATTGCAGAGATACGGCCTCCGAATCGTTTTGGCAGCATACCTCATTTTTTGCTGCGGTATACAAAAACGGCTTCGTCTATCAACACGAAATCCTTAACTTTTTGTGTTCCTTAACTTTTTATCAGCACAATCTGAAGATGGTCTGACTCCAATTTGGTGAAAATCGGATAAACGGGGGAGTTCAAAAAAGTGGGTTTACCCCTGGGGTCGACAATCACGCCGGCACGATAGGCTCGCTTTTCTTTCTTATCAGTGCAAAAGAGACTCAAAATACTCTGTTGACTTTGATCTTGCATACAATCTTTTCATACATCAATCAATCCTGTTAAGTGTGTATTTTTTTTTGTGTATACTCACAATAAAAACAGTGATGTGCTTTTTGCCAAATAAAGAAAAATAAACATGATGCGAGTTCTGCTTTCTCTCTGTCAGTGAATTCCATTCTGAAACGCGTCCGAAAATGAACTGTAATTCAGCGAATACTCAGTCAATCAGGCATAGACACACAGGCATGAAGCTTGAATTCTCTTCTTTTAAATGAAGTAATTTTTATAAAAAACAAATATTCTCAGTTTATGTAATATGTATGAAAAGAGAGAGATGTCAGTCGTTCTCATCTCAGCTCATTATGTTTTAATGTGACCCTGCCCACGGAGAGCGCGCGCTATTCAAACGCAAATGATCTGAGGCGATCTATGCAAACCTGTGAAACGCCCACATCAGCTGGATAACACACACCGCGAGTTCACTTTCAGACTCATGTACTTTACGACGCTGTGAGGAATAATACTATATTAATAATAATCCTTGAAAATTTACCTCAGAAGTTCTGGAAGTTTCATTTCGAGGAGCAACGGATCCGGCTGAGGAATAGGTCAGTTCTATATTTTCTTTGTTCTAATCGCAATAGTGTCTGTAGGCTACACGCAAAAAGACTGTTTAAATATGAATCGCGTTTCTGTGTGTGAATGAATGAACGCACAGATGCGCGCTGTTGTGTAGCGACTACAGCTGGCACAAATACTCTTTCAAAATGAATCGCGTTTTTGTGTGTGAATGAATGAACAGCTTTTTACCAAACTCTATTGCTATACTGAGATGAGTAAAAATCGACTACAAAAATCGGATAGATTATAAAGTTTTTACTGTAAAATACTGCCACATAAAATAAGCTTATAATGTTGCCAATTTCTGCTCATATGTTAAATATATATATACTATTTTTTTGTCAAAAATAGTCATCAACTAAGATGTTATTATAGTGTTTGTTCCAATGTAGGCTATATTCAAACTAATGAATCCTTAACTTTGAAATACGTATGATAAAATGTATACTTTAGTTTTTACAAAGAAAGATTACACTGGAAATATTGTTACAATTGTAATTGTTGTAATTGTATAACCTTTTTAATAAAATAGCAAAAACAATATATATATATAAAATATACACTTGCGCGTGCTACAAGGGGAATGACAACATAAGAAGCGCCATTTTTTAATATAGAGTTTAATATAATACTACTGTTACTGTGTCACGAAATGTAATTTTAAGAGTTTTTCAGGCGAGAATGTAGTTGTTTAAAGCTCAAATCTATGGTTTATTTATAAAGATGATTTTTTTTTTCCCCGGTTGTGAGATCCATGCGGTCAGCGGGCGCTCGGCGCTCATGTTTCCCGGCTGGATGAGCCTTTCCTCGGCTAGTTCTTCTGACGTTTGCCGCTGACGGTAGTGGTTAAACATGAGATATAATTCGTCTTGTGTAGACCTAACGGGCGATCTTTGGTCTCGTGAATATATAATTCGTTCCCTGTCAATCGTTTTGGCTGAGGGCTAAGTTTAGTTTCATATTAACGTTATAGGCTATTTGTATTTAACTTTACTGTTGTAATGTTAGACTAGAGCGCTGCATTTGGATATTTGACTGAATTGTTTGCTTTATTTCTTATTGTGTAGCTTCTTGTACCTTTTACTTAAACTTTTATATTGGCTATTATTGATAAAACTGAAATTTTACAGAAAGAAATATGGTTTCTTGTCATTTTTTTATTACAAGATTATCACTGATGTTTATTGCAACATTTGTACAAATGCATATATTGCCTGGAAGATGTTTTTTTTTTTTTTTTTTACGAAAAGAGGTAACGTTAGGGTTGTTTTAAATTTCGTTTTGTTATAAATAGAATAACGTATAACGTGCAGTGAATAATCAATATGCGTTGCGCATGAACCACATTTGTGTCCCTATAATGTTTAATTTATTTAAATGAAAACGAAAAGAGGCAGAGAGGTGTTTTATAACAGTGAGCTGAGTGACGCTTTTAAGAACGCGCTGTACCATTTGCATGTAGGAGTCGCACATGGCAAGTAGGCTACAATGCGTAACGTTACTTGATATTGAGAAAAGCCTAATGTCGGCGCTTGTCTTCTTGTGACAAACATGTCGAGGAGCAAGAACAAGATCTGCTGTATGTCATCCATTATAGTTTACTATGTTCTTCTTCGCGCGAAAATGACGTCGATCGAAACACCACGCCTATCAAGTAAGGGTACTGTTGGCAGTGGAAACGCTAGCCCGATCATGGTTAACAGACCCGAACCGTACCGTACTGTCCCGTACCGTACCGTACTGCTCAGTGGAAACGAGCCATAGGAGGAGAGCCTCACGACTAGAGCTAGTGAAAGAGAGCCAAAGAGAAGGCCCCAAGAAAAGTTACGGCCTTCATCTATCACTTCCTTGACCATGTGACTTAAACCCAAATGTTAGACATTCAAACTGACCAATCAGAAGACTACAACTTCCCCCACCGTATTAAAGGTGTGCCAATTAGCAGACCCCCACTGTACACACATCTTGGCCTACAGACCTTGATCACTATCAGCACATATTTGCCTTTAGAAATTCCAAATGGCTTTTGGAAGGGTTTGAAACAGAAAAGCAAAAGTTTTTTCTTCATCCTTACAGTGAACATAAGAAACTACTTTCAAAAACATAAAACAAATCTTATTGACCCCAATCTTTTGAGCAGTAGTGTACATGTGCAGTCATTTAACAAATTGCTATAAAACCCTTGTCATTTGAATTATAAACATAAGTTTATCTTTTGTTATATTTTATTATCAGTTGAAAGTCTTCATGAATAACATTCAAAGTCCATTTTACTTTAGACATTACAGAGTAAAACAGGATTTTCAAAAAGTATGACTTGAACTTTTGAACTAAGCATTTGTCTCCTATGTTTTGTTACTTAATTGTATTTTTTTAATTGGGCATTTGCCGTGTTACTGCTCTGCATCAAGTATTCCTTCACGGAAGGATGTTCTTCCTTTTTTTCCGTATAAACAGGAAAGTGAGCTAAGGTTTTTAGATTTCACATCTAAAAATAGCTCAGCTTGTCTGTTCTATTTTTAGGCACACTGCAATACTTGGTCTGCCTCAGGTTTGTTTACTTTGACGTCACCCAAAAGGACATTCCAGGTCCTAGGCTGGATCATGTTAGTCATTTAAAGGTATACTTTAAGTGTAGATGATGTGGAATGCCCTATGTTTGACTAATTCTGTAATATAATGATCTTTAATTAATGTGCAACTTTTTCAAAAACTCCCACTCTCTTAACTTTTGCCTGAACTGCTTTCTTGAAAATAGAGCAAGAATATCCAGAGAAATTACACTTGGAAATGGGATTGCTGGTCAGGTGATATGACCGCTAAGATCTGCTTGCTGCATTTTATGGACTGGAACTCAGTAATGTATTTTCTGAGTCTGATTTAGCACAGCTCAAGTTATGAATTCCCAGAGAAATTGAACATCCACATTGGATTATTGGAGAGCCAATAATAACTGAAAAATATGAAGGCATATTTTAGAAATGTTATTAAGATTTGTATTATAATAAAAATTCTATAAATATATATATTATTAACGTTTCTCCCCTAATTTTAACACACATTCATTTTCTTTGTAAATGTTGTTTTATTGGTATTGTGTTCATCTTTTAAGGGTAGATTCCCTGCAGTTGTTCAGGCTGCAGGATTGGCAAATTACTAAAGAAATGTTATCAGCAAGATGGTAGAAAACTGTACATTTCTAGTCTATTACCTGCTACTTATACCAACGACGGTGTTGCTAAAGTGTGACGATATTGAATTGCAATAGGTAGAACATAAATGTTAACACCAAATCAAAACTAGTTAGCACAACATTTGTAATTGAAAGGGTTTAATGACAATATCTGGTTGGTTACAATTAAAGTAGTTAAAAAAATAGATGTATGAGATGATAACCATTAATCGTACAATAAAAATTCTATAAACATAATAAAAAAAATATATTAACGTTTCTCATTTCTTTCTACCGAAGCACAGGGGAAATCTTCATGCTCTTCTGCAGGAAGTAAAAACAATTAAGATTGAAAACTAGATATCTAGTTGCCAGAAAACAAGTGGTTTAAACCAGGTAATGTTTATATATCATTGATATCATCTTCCTTTTCTGGTATGGTGTTTGAATGGTAGCCAACTAAAACTCAGTCATGTTACTTTTGCTTCAATATTATCCATAGAATTGGTAAATTACATTGTAAGGTCAGTGGTTATTATTTAATTATTTAAAAAACACAAATGGACCTGAGAGCACTAAATTTCCCAGAGGAAACTAAGTTGGCTAAAGACACCAATGATACTATTTTAATACTACAGCATAGAGCTAATCAATTGTTTTTGAATAACAGCTGACTAAATTACATCTCTAGGTTCGTTTTGTGGGAACCAATGGGAAACTCTTGAATGTATTTTTGGTTACAAAGACTTTCATAAGACTGTCACATGAATCAGTACAAATGAAGAGACATTTAACACTTCTTATGGGAAGCTTTTTGGCAGCTCTAGCTTCCTGATGAATAGTTGGATGGCTACCAAAGTCAGTGAAGAGGATATAGTCTTCTGCCTTCATGTAAAATTATTTGACATGACTTGAATTGTCATGGCAGTTTACTTTCATTTTACAATAATTCATTAAATTCGGATGTCTTTTATCACTGTTGCAACTCCACCACTCTGTGAATACTTAAACATGGTGAAGTCTCCGTAACATAGCCATCTTATAATAACATTACTTAATATTGTTTACATAATGGTATTAGTTTATAACGACAATTGGCGTGCATATTTTGGGGGGTTTTCAATTGTTTTTCAGGAAATGAACAGATATTTTTTACAAGGAAGACTTGTTCTTCTGTTGAGTCTCAGTGAGATGATGACAAATCTGTGCCAACTTTGCAATGTCAATGACACAGATTCTTTCTTTTACAGAGAATATGGAAATTCAACAGTGGTTTTCATTAATGGCTCATTTCCACTGACCGGTACGGTACGGTACGCAATTATTTCTGTTTCCACTGTCAAAAGTTGTGAATGGTACCAAAATGCCATACCGTACCGTACCACTTTTTCGGTACCCTTCCGTTGGGGTACTTAGCACAGTGGTACGGTACTAAAGGGTGGAGCTAGAATCACTGCAGGACATTGATTGGTTGACAGAGTATCGTCACTTGCGTGTGCTACAAGGGGAATGGAACAGTAGAAGCGCCATTTTTTTTATATACAGTTGAAATGTAATACTTCTGTTATTGTGTCACGAAATGTAGTTTTAAGAGTTTTTCAGGCGAGAATGTAGTTGTTTAAGGCTCAAATCTGTGGTTTATTTATAAAGATTTATGAAAATTTGATCCAGGTTGTGAGATACATTCCAGGCGATCACCGGGCGCTCAGCGCTCATGAACCCCCGCCTGGAACAGCCTTTCCTCGGCTAGTCCTTCTGACGTTTGCCGCTGACTCTGACGTCTCTGTAGTGGTTAAACATGAAATATAATTCGTCTTGTGTAGACCTAACGGGAGATCTTTGGTCTCGTGAATCTATAATTTGTTCCCTGGCCAATCGTTTTGGCTGAGGGCTAAGTGAAATTTCATAACTTTATATTTAGGCTATTTAACTTTGCAACGTTAGACTAGAGCGCTGACTTTGTATGTTTGACTGAATTGTTTGCTTTATTTCTTATTGTATAGCTTCTTTTTACTTATACTTTTATAATGGCTATTATTGATAAAACTGAAATTTAACAAAAAGAGACAGCTAGGGTTGAGTTTTGTCATTTTTTTATTTTATTACAGTGAAGATGATCAGAGTACAAATTAACATATTGCCTGAACCATATTAATAAGTTTAATATTTGTAAAATTTATTATAAATAGGCTAACGTTACATGCAGTGAATATAATCAAAATGCATTGCCTGAACCACATTTGTGTGGCTATAATGTTTAAGATTTCTTTAAATGAAAACGAAAAGAGGCAGTGTGTTTTTTTATAACATATTTCGTTTTATTGTTGCCTAAAATATACACTCACCTAAAGGATTATTAGGAACACCATACTAATACTGTGTTTGACCCCCTTTCGCCTTCAGAACTGCCTTAATTCTACGTGGCATTGATTCAACAAGGTGCTGAAAGCATTCTTTAGAAATGTTGGCCCATATTGATAGGATAGCATCTTGCAGTTGATGGAAATTTGTGGGATGCACATCCAGGGCACGAAGCTCCCGTTCCACCACATCCCAAAGATGCTCTATTGGGTTGAGATCTGGTGACTGTGGGGGCCATTTTAGTACAGTAAACTCATTGTCATGTTCAAGAAACCAATTTGAAATGATTCGAGCTTTGTGACATGGTGCATTATCCTGCTGGAAGTAGCCATCAGAGGATGGGTACATGGTGGTCATAAAGGGATGGACATGGTCAGAAACAATGCTCAGGTAGGCCGTGGCATTTAAACGATGCCCAATTGGCACTAAGGGGCCTAAAGTGTGTCAAGAAAACATCCCCCACACCATTACACCACCACCACCAGCCTGCACAGTGGTAACAAGGCATGATGGATCCATGTTCTCATTCTGTTTACGCCAAATTCTGACTCTACCATCTGAATGTCTCAACAGAAATCGAGACTCATCAGACCAGGCAACATTTTTCCAGTCTTCAACTGTCCAATTTTGGTGAGCTCGTGCAAATTGTAGCCTCTTTTTCCTATTTGTAGTGGAGATGAGTGGTACGCGGTGGGGTCTTCTGATGTTGTAGCCCATCCGCCTCAAGGTTGTGCATGTTGTGGCTTCACAAATGCTTTGCTGCATACCTCGGTTGTAACGAGTGGTTATTTCAGTCAAAGTTGCTCTTCTATCAGCTTGAATCAGTCGGCCCATTCTCCTCTGACCTCTAGCATCAACAAGGCATTTTCGCCCACAGGACTGCCGCATACTGGATGTTTTTCCCTTTTCACACCATTCTTTGTAAACCCTAGAAATGGTTGTGCGTGAAAATCCCAGTAACTGAGCAGATTGTGAAATACTCAGACCGGCCCGTCTGGCACCAACAACCATGCCACGCTCAAAATTGCTTAAATCACCTTTCTTTCCCATTCTGACATTCAGTTTGGAGTTGAGGAGATTGTCTTGACCAGGGCCACACCCCTAAATGCATTGAAGCAACTGCCATGTGATTGGTTGATTAGATAATTGCATTGAGAAATTGAACAGGTGTTCCTAATAATCCTTCAGGTGAGTGTATATATACAGAGATAACCGGAGTAGCAGAGCGAGCTGAGTGACGCTTTCAAGAACGCGCTATTCTATTTGCAGAATTACCGGACTCGCATCCTCATGAGTCATTCTCCTGAGTCAGACTTGGCAAGTTCGAACTTTGTGTACTTGGTATTGAGAAACGCCTAATGTCGGCGCTTAAGATAATATTATCTTATAATATAATATTATAATATGTCTTCTTCACCTATCAAGTAAGGGTACTGTTGGCAGTGGAAACGCTAGCCGATTCATGGTTTACTGACCCGTACCGTACCATACCGTACCGGTCAGTGGAAACGAGCCATAAGATAAATGTTTGTAGGTGCATTCTATCTAAATCCACATCTTCTGCTGTTCTTTTCAGAGGGCCATTGGAGCCACCAACAAAGAAGGAGATGGTCCCACTGGCCAAGAGGCCAGATGAATGGAAGGACCCCTGGCGCAGGTCTAAATCCCCTAGGAGAAGACCTGGTCTCATGGGCTCCCCTCCCCGTGGCCGCAGGCGACACAGGCCCTCTGGATCTTCAGTTTCTCTTTCCAATTCATCTAGGTAAGATAATAGCTTTCTTGCTAGCTAAAGGTATAGTTTACCAATTGTTTTTTATTAAATGTTCATTTACATTTACCCTCATGTCTTTCCAAACCAGTCTGACTTTCTTTCTTTTGGAACTTAAAAAGATATTTAGATAGAAATTGTTTTTGTCCATACAATCAAAGACACTGTTTTGGACCCCACTGAATTTCATTATATGGTCAAAATAATTTTTCGAAATATCTTCTTTTGTCATACAGATTTGGAATTATATGAGAGCGAGTAAATAAATGAATCTTCACTTTTAAGGGATGGTGCTTTTATTTATCCATTTCTCCAATTTTCCAGGTCTTCATCCCGGTCCTCATCGTTCACGGGTTCTGGCTCTTCCCGGTCCCGATCTCGTTCACAGTCTTCACTGAGTACCTACTCAAGTCACTCCTCTCTGCACAGCTCTTTCAGTGGAAGCCGCTCTAGGCAAGATATAATGATTGCTCATGCTGATTTAATGACTTTCTGAACATTTAGTATACCACATTTATAAATGGCTGGGTTTTGCTGTGAATATTTGCTTTTATTAATCACTTTATTTTCCATTGTCTAGATCGCGATCCTTCTCTTCCTCACCCTCACCAACCCCCTCGGCACAAAGAAACACTAATAAAAACAAAGCTGAGCAGCCTCCTGTTGCAGTGAAAGGGTAAATGCACACACTCATGCTTTCAAAACCCATTTGGTATATAGACCTTATGTAGACCCGCCCCTTTTCAGCGCTGCGCTTGTTGTCTTTTGTCTTCCGGTTTGTATTTCCACAGCGATCTTGCATATTTAAGACATCTGCTTTAAACATTAAAATGCTCGTGATAACATTTCATTAACTCTACAATAAGTAAATCCACTTCACCAGCTAATTACTCCTCGACAGCGATGCCATAGAGATATACAGAGCTACCGCTAAAACGAAAGTTCAAAGACAATATTCTAAAGATGCTGCGTGCTTATTTCTCTGGCGCATAAGGTCTATACATGTTCAAAAGTTTGGGGTTTTCTTCTTCATGAAAGACATACTTTGTCAGCAAGGATGCTTAGTAATGTGATTTTTTTTGTATTTTCCTACCTTAAAAATATGACCCGCGTGAATTGCGCATGTCCGAGAAAAAAATTGTTTTGTGGGTGGTAATGGTTACTATATGATTGAAATTGCAAAATTGCCTTAAACAATTGCTAAATAAACTGCTAAATGTTAAGTTTTCTAATACATTTATTTCATGCACGGATTGCTTCTGAAGGGGCTGCCAGAGCTCGTGGCGTCATCTGCGGGACACCCTTAGCATAGCCAGGGTTCAAAGCGCCAAATGCGAGTAAAAATTGGCATTGAAACGGTGTTACTCACCAGTTGAATTTTGACAATGCATGGTTGTGAGAATGTGATATGGCTTAGTGCAATCATCAAATCGCTGTTGAAATTTGATAAATATAGTCTTGCTCGCTGCATGTTTCAGGAGCATTCATTCAGTGGAGCATTCATTCATTTTCATTTTTGATTCACAGTAAATGCTGCTCTGCAAGTGCTGTGTGTTTGAGTCGCTTATAATTTGCATTTGTGAACGCAACATGTGCCAGACATCCTCCCAAATTTGTAATGAGAATCATTTATGAATCTGTTGTCAACAAAGAGAAGCCTTAAGGTCTCCCTGTGGTTTTCCGCCAAAATAATTCCTTTGCTATCAACCATTAAGCTTTTAAGACAACCTTAGTATTGTAATTTTACTGTTGTTCTGTAAAATAGAAAATAGGTTTTCCTCCTTTGTGTCTTTAGCTGATCACATGCCTGATTAAATTGAGGAACTTTTAAAAAACCCAAACTTTTGAACAGCTGTGTACTTCTAATCTATATCAACACAGCCAATTAAATCAATAACACTGAGGCTTAGCCTTTTGGCTGTTTCTAACTGTAGTTGTCAGAACAGAACGCCTTTGTTCACTCACTGCATGCACGTGAAAATGCATATTTTCATTCAGCCCCCCGTTGAAGCCTGGTGCACTGCCCCCTCCTCGCAGGGAGAAAGGACCTCCCAAAATGATGCCCAGTCCCTTGTTGCCTGAACAGCCGGGGAAACCACCCAAGCCAATCACAGAGGCAGGAAAGCCCCCCAACCCACGTCCAGCTGGAAGACCTCCTGGACCCAGAGAACCCAGAGAACCAAGAGAACCCCCCAACATGAGAGAAGGACGCAAGAAAGAACGTCAACAGCACAACCCACCTCGAAGGTACAGCACACGTTACGTTCGTTCTTCCACTAACATAAACTGTCGCTCTTTGCAAAGGTGTTTTATGGCCATTTACAAGGATCGTCCACCCAAAAATGAAAATTCTATAATTATTTACTCGTTATGTTGTTCCAAACTAGAGTTCTCAAAAATATCAATATTTCGATATGCTTTGGTACTGAAATATCTGAAACATTTCCAATACTCCTTTTCTGCAGTATCGATACACCGATACCAGCTACGCGTTCTCGCTCTCTTCTCTCCGACAGCGAATTGACAAACACCCGCCTCCTCTCACTCACTCGTCTCATTCATTCCGGTTAAATAGTGATTGTATTGCACATAATTTGACTAATTCCCACAGGTTTCGCACTCAAACCTAAAATGCGTGCATCACTGATCTATATAAGTGGCGCTCTCATAAAGCCGTCTCTCGCGAGACAGCTCGCGAGAACCAAATTGATTTCCTTTTCGTGGCTTATTGCGCTTAAATGGTCAAATACATACAAAATTGTCAAAATGCCTATCTTTCCAAGAATTCAGGTAAATGCAGTCAGTTTTGGAACGTAAATAGTTGAGAGAAAACACATGTTGTGTAACAGTATATTGGATCTGTGCATAAGCTCTTAAAGTGACAGCAGCCTAATATTCCTAGTGCTGTCTGTCAGGTTAATCAAAGAACAAAAGACAAAGAAAATCAATCTCTGATCTTGACTGAATAACTTTTGTAAGTTTAATTGTAAGCATTAATCTGTTCCATTTTCATAATTAAAACTATCCAGTGTTATTTTTCATTTGATTACTTTAATTTCTGTAGTATTTCTTAGTGAATACTACTGTTAGACCTACCTGAAAAAACTTAAAGCCATGTTTTTTTAATTTGTCTCTTTATTCTAATGTATTTATTTGTGCTATTGTTTGCAATTTGTTTATTTGTCTTTACTTTATTACCGGCTGTCTTTTTTATATATTTTTTTTATTTATTTTTTTTAAATGGAGTTCAGCGATTCAAATAAAGCCTCCCTGTGCTGTAAGCTATTACAACAAAATTTCACAAATTGTCAAAAAACTATTAGATAAATTACCTGTATGGCGGTATACATCTCTGTGTTATTGATTATCAATATTTTTCAAAGTATTGTATCAAAGCTGGAAATTTCAGTATTTTAACAGTATTTTAACACTATTCCAAACCTTTACACGTTTCTTTCTTTTGTTCTTTCACGTTTTTCAACTGGGATTGTCAAGCTCCAAAATGCCAAAAAAGCACCATAACATTAAAAGTGGTCTTTTTGATTGGTAGTTTTTGATAATTTATGTATTTATTATTATTATTATTATTATTATTATTAATTTAGTCATTTTGGAACTTGTAGCAAGACCCCTATTACGTTCATTAATACTGTAATTTATTTGTTAGCTTTTATTTATTTATTTTAATTTACATGAGGGTTAGTAATAAATAGTGGTAGAACTCTTTCTTTAAGGTTCAAGGATTGCATCATCATAATAGCTGGAGGTTTTGCCTCTAGTTTGATAGTGTGCTTGTGTTTTGTTTTTGTTGTGTTTTTTTGACATTTTGTGTTTCGAGTGTATTTGCATATGAACCTATCACCCAGTGACCAGTGTGCCTAGAACACGGCATGTCTGTGTTTTTGAGTGTGTGAAAGAGAGAGTGTGTCTAGAAAGGGCACTTTTCAGCATAGGGAAGCAGCATGTGATCAGTTCTGTGATCTGTAGCAGTGAGAGTGAAGTTTCACTGTGGATGTGGAATACCCTGTGTGGGTGTTCAGGAAAATCTCCTGTCCCGTTGGTTATAATGCCTCCGCACAAAGAAGCTTTTGTTGACTTGTCATCGTTATCATAACTTCATTATGTCATGTCATGGCATTTGGCCAGATGCAGTTGACGTGTAAGACACATTTGATACATCTGGGTATGTGGCTGGTGTTTGCCCATGCAAAACCTGTAATTTCTTGCTCTGCAGTTGGGTATTGTGCGTGGTTGTTAGGTGTTTAATTGGCCATGTCTACAAGATTTTTGCCTTATTCTCCCCCACTCCAGAAATCACACCTCGTCCTCAAAAAACTACACCGCAGCTCACGTTTGGATTGTTCAAGATGTCGTTTTGAAATGCTGGGGTTATGTGAAAAATTAGTTTTTGGGTGTGTAAGGTTGCATAATGTATCAGCTCTATAACACAACAGGGAAAAGGGTCATGAAACCTATAACACATTTTTGTTGACAGATAAACAGATGTTATCAGATAAACCTAAAAAATATTTCTGCACGGACCGCCGCAAAAAGTTTAGCAATGCGGATATCGCAGTTCATATCCAGATCAGAGCAAGATTTGTTTTTATGGACAAATTTCATTCACTCTAGTTCTCCAAACAGGAACAAGCACCGTAAATGTGCACATATTTCATCGCCTTCAGATGATATATGGACAAATAAAGACACTGATACAGCAGCACGTCTGATCATGAACGCGATGACATTATGAATTATTCTGATATACAGAAGACAATGATATAGTATTAATTTAAATATTATTTTGAATGGTATTGTATATAACTAGTAAAATAATCTGTGTGCTAAAATGTTTATTTTTAGGAAGTATGTAGTATCTGTTACCATTTTGTTTCGAACATACTCTCTGTAGATTCATTTTAATTTTGAGAACTGGCTTCCATTTCAAAAATGTATGTTGTACTGTCCATAGTTATTGTCAAAGAGGAACATTCTCGGTTGACACGCGGAAGAATGACAATTGTGACACGGATGCTTTGTATGTTCTTCCCTTTGCTTTGGATTTTTCACTAGCAGATTTGTAATGATTACAGAAATGTTCTGTTGTCTGAATGAACCTTAAACTGTAAACTGTCACCACCCTTTTTTGAGAATAGATCGGAACTTGAATGGTTGTAATTCATGCTTTGTAATACTGACAACTAAGTTTGGTCTCTCTTTAAACTAGACAGTTTAGCAGATTATTGCAGAAGTGAAAGTCAGAAAATGAAAGTGTAAAAAGTTTGTTTACTTTAAAGTAGAACTAAACATTTATTTTATGCAAAATATAAATCATTTGGAATTGCTATTAAAATCAAAGCCTATCTAACCAAGTTGCTTTCCACTTTTGAAGTTAATATCACAAAATTTGAGCCCGCTAAAAGGTTTTAAAATACTGTTTCCATGGGAAAGCAATATACAATTTCAATTTGTTTTCACAGGATGAATTTTATATGATTTTATGATGATTACTAAAATTTGTGATAAGGGATTAAAAAAAGTGACAAGTGTCCCTCTACCGGGACACTGACCAGGAACAGGCAACTCATAGTTGATTCAGTAACTTTCCTGACAGCTTCAGAACAGTTAATTCAGTGAAATATTCCAGTCTGTAACTGTAAGAACCGGTTTGTTCTTAAACTGCACCATTTATTAACTATGCTAATTCAATCTCCAGTGCTTGACCAACATTTCATTGTCTCTCTCTCGCTTTCTGTCTGTTTCTCCTGCAGGCGAACAGTGAGTGGCAGTGTAAGTGGCAGCAGTTTTTCTGGCTCCAGCTCAAAATCCCATTCCTCCTCCGCCTCACTCTCCCGGTCCCGTTCCGGATCGCACAAGTCTAGGTATGGGATGCACACAGACAGTAGAGTCTTCATTGAAGAGTTCAAATGTAAATATCGTGGTATAACAGAATGTCTGTGGTTTCGCAGGTCTCTGTCGGTCAGTAGCGTGTCATCTGTATCGTCCGCCTCCTCCAGCAGTAGCTCGGTCAGGAGCGCTGACTCGGATGACATGTACGCTGACCTGGCCAGCCCCGTGTCTTCCGCCAGCTCCCGATCACCCACTCCGGGCCATGCCCGCAAAGAAAGGGGCCCTCCACGGGACAGGGTGCCCAACAAAGACAGAGGTACTGTGGCTCAATGACTGTCACATTTGATGAGCATTTGACTATAACAGGCCATACATTTAATTTTGTTATTGTAAACTAAAACCTTGTTTTTCGTTAGTTGAATTAAAACTTAAATAAAATGATAAATATTAGATCAAAAACTAAAAAACAATTAAATAAAAATTAGAAATGTTGCATTGACCTAAAATAGGTAACTCTTGTGTGGTGTCCTTTCAAGGAAAACCACCAAAGAAAGAAGAGCCTTTCAGAGATGAGCGGAAACGAGTGGACCCCTCCGGTCTCCCCCCCAAAACCAGCTCCGGCATGCCTAGATCTGGGAACAGAGGTCACCCCATGCACCCGCCGCCTATGGGGCCACCAGGAGGATACGGCTCTCACAAGGACATCAAACTCACCTTGTTAAACAAGGTAAATGGGGAAGGCGCTTTCACGTTCAAACAGCTGAGTTGAGTGCATGATGGATCAATGACTTCTTTATTCCTCTTTGGCCAGCAGCAAACCGACAGAGGCAATAGGAAAAGGTACTTTCCTGCCGATAAAGAGCGACCCCCTTCGCCTCTCAGCAAGAGGATAGCGCTGTCACCTGACAGAGGTAAACAACACAACACAACACCTTTACTGTCCATTAGAAAACCCCTCCAGAAATATGATATCTGAACAGATACTGTAGTGCTTAAGCTCTTTGTTCAAAGAATGTCCAGAAATAAGAGGTGCACCACATTGCAATCTGCTCTGTCGGTTCCTCAAGCATCACTCTCTGATTTCTCCATAGGTCGAGACAGGAGAATGCCTGGGCGACCCCCGTTGTCTCCCAGAATGGATCGGCCCAAAGGTCAGGGTCCTCGGCCCATGCCTCCACAAGGAGAAAGGTACCCACTGCCACTTTCTTTTGTCACACTCTTCTGAATATCCCTTCAAATATATGGTGATTTCCATCACTTGATAAGTTCTTGTCTGAAAATGTTTTTGCTTGTATGCAAATTTATTAATTTGATTTGTTTGCATAAGAACTATTAATTGCCCTCGATATGGTATGTTTGTATAGATAACATGCAGATGTCTCATATCTTTAAGTTGAGCAGTGACTATGAGTTATTATTGTTATTATTAGTCCAGCTTTTATTAAAAAAAATCCCCATGTTTGGTCCGCTTTAGTTCCCTTTTTATGTGCATGATGGATCAAGGTGTTTTATAACAAAAGCTTTATCATTGTGTGACTAAGACTAAAGATTTAAAAATGTCCCATGTTCGTAACTCTTAATTCTTCTCTCTCCAGGAAGCGTCCTCTATCTCCTCCACCCAAGTCTTCTGGGAAAGGCCCTGCTGCCGTGTCTGCAGGTAAACCTCCAGCACCAGGGGCCGGATCCGGTTCTGGCTCCGCTTCTAGTTCTGGCTCAGGCAAGCCGAGCAGCACCCTTTCTCGCCGCGAGGAGCTGCTAAAACAGCTAAAGGCTGTCGAGGACGCCATAGCCCGCAAAAGGGCAAAAATCCCTGGGAAATAATAAACCTGGCATCATCCAACTTCTGGGACATCCATTTTTGCCCAGTGTTTGCCAGAAATGGGGAAATGGTTGCCGTTCTGAACTCTTAAGGATGTCTCGCATAAATGTCCTAGGGAAAAGAGACCGCAGTTACATTTCTGCTTGTTTTGCCCTCAGAGAGAGGTTGTCTAGATTTTATATCGATGTGATAAAGTTGAGAAGTGGCGCTGTTCACTTGTTTGTTTTCACAGGATGGAATCTTTACTGTAGTCTCAAAGATTAAAAAAAAAACCCTGTACATTCAGTGCTAATTTTTGCTCTTCATCCTGCCACAATCCCTTCTCTCTCATATTCTAGTTGCTTTTTCCTCACTCCTGTTATTTTATGGGGCGAGTTACTGTGGACAGGCTGGATGCATCTGCGTCGGTCCTACTCAATCAGAATCTAGAACTGCTTTTCAGAGCCTTTACAGTCTGTAAAGTCCACCTTAACTGTTGATTTTGTGTATCCGCCACCATGTGTTTAGCCATTACTGTTTTTCATCATGTACAACTACAAAGCCAGATGATACAATACCTGTTGCTTAAAGTGTATGATCCTAGAGAACCATTGACAGTGATGTGAAGTATTGCTTTTTTAAGATTCTGCATTGTTCCCTCTCCCCCCCTCCCCTAGCTTTTCAAGTGAAAACCTCCATTTTATTTGTCCCTCATTTTTAGTTGAAAGTGTGAGAGGCTGCAATGGGGACACCTGGAGATGAGGAATAATTCCGTCTAGCTTTTTGTGACAGAAGAAAAGCTTCTAAATAAACTATTTTGATAAAGAGAATAAATCTGTTGAAATTGTTCCTCTCTGATGGAAATATGACATGTCATGAAGGACTTTCCCCATCTGTGCACACGTATGTTTCTGCAGAGCATGTGCACATCTGCATCATCCGTTTGTGTGCTTTGATTACTCGGCTCTGTTTGTTGTTCCGCTGTTCTCCTGCAGCTTAGTATCAACACGTAGCGCAAATTAGTGAGATCATTCATTGACAGGGATGGAACATTATTCATCTTCCTTTGTTTGTACATTTTTACGTCACAAGTTGTAAGAGTTAAAAAAATCTGCAACACTCTTCTGATGCGCCCACATTCTTTCATGAGTCACTTTTAAATGATTAAGCCATTATGAAATTACTGTGGTGCACAAGTGCCAGTGCAACTGAATACAATATAAAATGCTGTTGGCTTCAAATGGCCAAATCCACCTCCAGACCTCAAACCTATTTTAAATGCTTATATCCTCGAAAAATTGCAAGCCGAATGGATTCAGCAAACTACAAAGTCAACCAGTTGGTGGACACCATTAATCTACACTTGCTGTCAAATAAGCCACTCCAGACTAACCAGTATGGCTTTGTTAATGGGTGATGCCTCTTTATGCCCATCTTTCTCAAGTCCTTTATTGTTTAGCACAATTTGATCTTAATTACTGAAGGAGTTTATCTTTTACTTTCCCTTTTATTTTATAAAAACAAAAAAATAATTGGGTATTTGTATAAATCAGAAGCAGTAAAAAGTATATAACTAAAAATATTTCAAAATGAAATGGTTCATTAATAAATATTTGAATATTTAATACATATTGCTCTGAATACTAGTTATTTCAAACTAATAGAAAGGTGTTGATTATTATAGCGTCTAAATGTTGATGTAATTGTCACATTGTGTGATTGAATCATCAGTTTCACGTTCTCCATAGAATGTATAGAATTGATGCATGAAGCTTAGGGGACTCCTGGGGAGATGTTTTTTTCTGAGCGGCTGATCATGATGTTGGGAAATTCACTTGGTCTTGTCCCGTGATGGCAACCCCACAGAAAACTGCTACTAAAGCTCATTTTAGTTAATGAATGACCTGTTATTAAGGACTCTTTTGTCATGTCCAAAACATCCAGGGGGGGCTCCCACAATTTATCTCCACATTCACTGTTTCAGGGATTTGAAAAGGTCACAAAATGCTCAGAAAAAGGGAAATTTTATTTATCTGAGTATTGCTGATATCTCTCCTTATTAATGATATAGCCTTATCATAAATGCAGGGTAAGTTTGGAAAATGTTTTATATGACTAACAGATGTCTTAGGCTTGTCTTGCATCACTTCTTTTTTAACAATATTAATGGAGCTGATAATTAAAGGATTTTTTTTTTTTTTTTTAATAAAAGTTTTAAGTTTTACATCTCGCCTTTCCTATCAAATAAGATAGAATGTACAACTATAAATGAGTTTTAATGAATGAAAGCGTTTTCTTGTCACTTCAGGATCAGGAATAGTCGTGTTACTAGTGATGGGATCAGAAACGCTCCCAATTTCTCTTCATATTATTCATATTTCAAAGTTCAAATCGCGATACTCTCATTTGAGTTAATATCTGAAATCGTTTTAAAGCTGCTAATGAATAGAAAAAAAAAGTTAAGGTCTGAAGGATTTTTTTCAAGATGCTTTTGTAAATAGCGCTTCATTTGAAAGAGGAAGCACGGAAGTAAATATTTATTACTATTTCCTCATAGACTCGGATTTTCCCTGGTGATGGACAGCAGGTGAGTATAGTATAAATACGCGTAAACTGCATGAAGGCAATAACAGTTCTGAGGCCAACCTGAGCATTGATCTGAAGCATCACTCTTGAGCTTTGATAATATAATAAAGTCTAATCAAATTATGTTGGTAAGTAGAAAACTGTTTTAAGTAGATCCATATTTTACAAAGTAATACATTTCATCTTAACCTATGAAATATATCATTTTTCTTCATAAAGAAATTGATGTTACACCCTGCTAATTTTACTTATTTATTCTTTGCTTTGCAGTTTCCGCTGTTTTTTGGAATATTTTTCTTGTTGGCGGAGAACACCGTGGAAGGAAAAAATATGGGATGTTTCATCAAGGCACACAACAAGCTACTCGACGCTTTTCTCTCATCCGCCGGACACCGGCATGCGAAGGCCACCGGTCACGCGGCGGACTCCTGCGAGAAAGCCGCTCAGTCTTTATCGCACATCAATGAGCGCTCACTCTCCCCCTGGCGGACAAGGTAAATATAGCTCTCGCTACCACCCATTTAATATTACCAGAGAAATCAGAACACTGTTCAGCAGTGAAGCATTGCGTGTGTATGTAGTATATGTATCATACAATGCCTCATGTGCTGCTAATTTATTATATTTTGGCTTAATTTATACCTATAACAAAAATGAATGTGGAAAATACATTTTTAAGTACAAATGACTTGGATGTTTAAGTCATTTCAACTTAAATTACATTAAACTGAAAAATTAGATGAATCTTGTATAACTTAATTATTATTATTATTATTTTTTTTAATGGTTAACTTATTTTGATGAGTTAAAGCCATGTAAAAATATGTTTTCATAACTTATTGATCATATAATTTTTCATAGTGGGCGGAGTTGTTATTAAGCCTGTTTTGTAGTGTTCAAATAACAATACAACATTATACAATAAAACAGTTGTGTATATGTAATATCTATTGAATTTCACCAAATTTAGTTACCTGCTACAAGACTCATGCCTTTCTATCTGTTGTATTTTCAGCACTGTGCACAAGCCAGATATGTACCCCAAATCATATGAGGAAGCAAAGTGTTTGTGTGAAGGATGCATCATTAACGGGGTCGAGAACATGACCTACAACTCTGTGCCCGTGCAGAAATCTCAGTTATTCCTGAAGAGGGTCCCATGCCCGTCTGACCCGAGCAAATACTCTTTAGAGTATGAACATGTGTTAGTGACTGTGGCCTGTACCTGTGTGGTCCCTCGCCAGTAAGAGAGGACAATCTAAACCAAACCCGTAGAGACGAGTCTCATGTACCATGTCGTGTTTGTTTTAAAATGCAATTTTTGATAAGGTACTTCATTTTTTTTTTTTTATATGCTTATATGAATAAGCTGAAAAGGTTGCATGTGTCACATGTTTTTAATACTTATTAACTAACATAGTCTTTCTTGAAAGGAAGATATATTTGTATTATTGTAAAACACTACTTTATTTAGGACATTATTTATTTATATTATAATAACTTATTTATTGTTTATTTAACTTTTGTGTAACTTATGCAAATATGTGAACTTTTGATCTTGTGCCTATTGCTGTCCTTTTATAACTCTGTCAATGACAGGAATAGTTATGTCAAGTTTGTTTCAGTGATGATGATAAAATGTGTTGCAATTTGTCCAAAATTCAATTTGTCCAAATGGTATTATGTTGAATAAAATATATTCTGATCTTAATTCATTCATTGTTTCATCATATTTCACCCTGAATATATATAAACTGTTTTGTAAATAAATGTTAATATAGTAGATGAAGTAAACGTATTTATAAATTATTGTACCATTTGTTTTAGTGCCTTTAAGCAGAGCTAATTAAATAAATGTTTTCATTAGCCTACAGTACTTGCCATTCACCACTGAGATTTATGAAATAGTAAAATGCAGATGATAATTATCACATGAATTATTGCCATTGCATTATTCATTTCTGCGTTTCTTTTTGGGTTTCGTGTGAGTTTAGCTTTTATTTTGTGGGACTTTTATTTTGAAAAGTTTCTCATCAGTTTCAACTTTCAACCACAGTTACGTTAAAGCTTTGCGACAAAGTTTTTGTAAGTAGACAACACAACAGTGTGGCGTAAAATGGTCACAGCACTAATAAAGTCTCTCAGTATATTAACGAAACCTATTCGAGGTAAGAAAAAATATATATATTCGGGTTTAAATAGTGTTGTTTCATAACATGCTTTGGTAGTATTATTATTTTTCCACCCCCCATAAAACCTGTCATATTTTACTCACCCTCATGTTGTTCCAAAACCGCATGACTTTGTCTATTTATTTCGTAAAACACTAAATATGTTACTTATATGGTAACATAATATGTTAATAAATATGGTACTGACAGCCTCGGCTTACACTTTCGGTGTATATTTTTTCGATACAATAAAAGTGAATAGCCAAACATCTAATTTTGTGCTTTACAGAACAAAGAAAGTCATGCAGGTTTGTGTGTTGTTTATGTTTTGGAAATCTGTTAAATAGTGATGGCATGCACACTCTTTTCCAGAGGCTCAGTGGAGCGATGGACAAAGCACACAAACAGCACTTGTCCTGGCTCTCCAGAGGAACCTGTCAGAGCTCCGGGAGAGCATGTCTGCAGGCGAAGAGCTGGAGGAAGCCCGACGACTTCTGGAGGAGGTCAGGAGTGACAGCACATGGTTTTGCAGTGATGCTAATGACCTAACCTGGTGCTTTGTTCAGGAATGTCTTCTCTTACTGCTCTGCCTGGCACGACACCTCAACCGCCTCGTGGAAGCCTTTCACCAGATTCCTGCTGCACCAAATCCTGCGACCCCTGAAGCAGCTCCACCACTTCCCCCAGATGTTCTCAGTGTGGCCCAACAAAAGACACTGGGCGCCGTGCTGCAGTTTGTGGTCACACTGGGTCTCTGCCCATATTTAGCCCCTGGTGTAGGAGTGGCACTGGGGCTGAGGTCAGCCTTTGGGGCAGCAGTGGAGGGAGCCGTCCGACACGATGTGGCCCCTACAGGGGAACGCCGTCTACTTATCACCACTAATGTGCTCCTGGAGGTGTCTGCTCTGTCATCGCTAGCGACTCCTGTGTTTACACGCCACCTGGGTGACATCATGGCAGCTCTGTGTCAGTTAGCTTATCGACCCCAGCGGCCTGAAGGAGACGGTACAAAGAGTAATAAGGTAAAAATACACTAATGTCAAAGAAATATTTAATCCTATTTGAATACATTTTACTAGTGGTCTCTTTTTAGATCTGGGGTTCCCAAAGCCATGGATAACCTGGAATTAGCAAGGAAATGTAATATTGCTCCAGGCATGGAAATGTAATATTGCTCCAGGCATGGAAATGTAATATTGCTCCAGGCATGGAAATGTAATATTGCTCCAGGCATGGAAATGTAATATTGCTCCAGGCATACAATACAATACAATACAATATACTTTATTTAGGGAAATTTGTCTTGGGCACAGTGTGTATGCTGCATTTTTAAATCACACAAACTAATAAGTAATAAACAGTATAAAATAAAATAATCAGTGTTAACCAGAAACGATCAAGTCTTTAAACTTGTCATTCAGGATTCTAATGGAGGCAGGCACAAAAAACATTTGGGCACCGAAGGCAGAAGAACATACTCAGGATAAAGAATGTGGGAGGGATCCGCCAGTATTCTGTGTGCCCCTCGATACACAGACTGCTTATACAGTGTTTGAAGCGATGGATAGTCTTTCCACTCCACAATTTTCATGGCAGTTTTGATAATGTAAGAAAGTCTTGTTTTTAACTGTACAGAGAGGTTACCATACCAGGCTTGGATCCCATACCTGATTAGGCTCTCCAGAACAGCCTGATAAAATACAGTCATAATTTTTTTGCTGACACCATACAGCCTGAGTCTCCTCAGGAAGTAAAGTCTTTAAGTCTTTAAAGTTTTAGTCTTTAACTAATAGAAAAGTCATGAAACATTAATAAAACTACATATAAATGTGTCTCTCTCTCTCTCTCTCTCTCTCTCTCTCTCTCTCTCTCTCTCTATATATATATATATATATATATATATATATATATAGTTATTGTTAAATAAAGCTGAAAATATAAATATTAAATGAAAAAAAAATGTTGCCTTGACCACTAACTGAAAAAATAGTTGTAGTTTAGGCTAAAGTACAAGTACAAAAATTAAAATTGATTTTTTTTATTACAACTATAGAAATATAAAAAAACATCTCATTCAAATCTCATTCAAAATATCAATAAATAATACAGTAACACTTTACAATAAGGTTTCATTAGTTAACACATTAGTTAACTACTTTAGTTAACATGAATTAAGAACAAACAATAATTCTAGACCATTTATTAATCTAAATTAATGTTAGTTTCAACATTTACTAATACATTATTAAAATCAAACTTTTTATAACATTAGTTAATGCACTGTGAACTAACACGAACAAACAATCAATGACTGTATTTTTATCAACTAACATTAATAAATACTGTAACAAATGTTTTGTTCATTGTTAGTTCATGTTAGTTAATACATAAACTAATGTTATCAAATGATACCTTATTGTAAAGTGTTACCAATAATACTTAAATAGTATATAAATTATACTAAAATAACACTGTTCTAGTTATTCTCAGTGTTTTGTCCTTTAGAGGCAAATCTTTATAAAACTATATTTTTTAAAATCCCTATACAATAATGAAGAATGACATGAACGTAAGTAAGTGTGAGAATCCTGATTCATCACTCTTTCAAGTTTCATATTGGCCCAAGCTAAATGTTGAACTAATTCAGTCATTCTCATCTACCACAGGGACTAACGGTAGAGGAGCGCAAGACCTGCAAAGAAGCACTCCACAGTCTTCTTGGGAAAGTGTATCAGCCAATCGTCATCAAAGAACTGCTTGTTCTGCAAGGGGGTCCTAAACAGGTGTGTGTTGCCCACTATCTTTCTGAATACTTTTCTGATGTGTTAGTATTTGTGTGACTCCACAGAGACATGTCCTGTGTATTGCTGTAGGCATCTTCAGCTTCCCGAGGTGGAGGTAAGGCTCTATCCCAAGCTCCCCCTTGGCTGAGGCGCCTGTGTGGACAGTTGCTGTCTGACAGGTTAATGCAACCACAAGGCGTCCAGGCAGTGGTGAGGGCCATCTTAGAGGGCACCGGAGGTAAGGCTGAATTTAGCAAATTTAGAGTACAGATGATTGGTTCAGAGAAACACAAAGGTTTTTCATGGAATACAATCAAGATTACAAGACCATCTATCTAGTGTCAGTTCCAAAATGTACTGAATGCCTTGTTAGTGGATAAAACATATTTTGTGTTCTCAAATATCTTTAGCTAATTGTGAGTAAATATTGTCTACTATTAGTATTTATTCAAATTCAGACATTTAACGTATGCCTTATTTGCTATTATTTATTAATATTATAAAAATGAGCATTATACCAGCCATACAATTTTTGTTACTAAACTCAAAACCCATTTCAAAACTCTTTCAGTAATGCAGCCCTAAACTAGTATATTTACTAGTAAACAGGTTTAATATTTAAACATTTAAATGTATGCAAATGTAAAATTGATAACCTATTTGTTTTTTATTGCTTATGCACAATTTTTTTTTAGTATGCATGTATGTGAATACAAATGCATTTATAAATACATTGAAACCTGTGTTCATGCTTATGTTGTTTCGTTTTCCGCAAACTTATAAATAAAATGCAACATCCTGGAACCGTGTGCTGTTGCCTGGAATATTACAATATTGACCCCAAAAAGCTGCAGACTGTGAAGGAGACAAACATGATATGTCTCGGTTAGAATGGCTAGGTGACCTAAAATGTTTTGCATATTCTATAAAAAGCACAGTGTCAGTGGGTTCGGACATAATTTTATGAATTGTGGTGGAAAAATGTGTATTTTTATACCATACATAACAAATCCAGTACATAACAAAATTCCCAATGTGTTTCCAATAGGTTTATCATTCCATGGAAAGTCATTCTGTTTTTTTATGATAGCTGTAAATGTTCAGCACGTGCTTTTCAGTCATGTTTACTTGTTACACATTGCTGACCAGCAGGTGGCGACTCTGACTGGAGGAAATGTGATGCTGTGGCCAAGATTCTTGCCGCCTGTCCTCAGCAGTCCCTCTCCGCTGAGAGCTATTACAGTCAAGTGTGTCCACAGGTGAAGTAATGTTCTCTCATTACAGTCAAAATAGTGAGATTATTGCTATAATGGTAATTTAGAGTTTTATTTGGTTTGCAAAAGATGCTAGTAGTCAAATAACAAAAGCAAGAGTTCATTGCCATCTGTTACCTAAAAACCTATAAATAATTTTTGAAATGTACTGTAATAATAGAAAGTAATATCACTGGATTTAGGTTCTGGAGCTTCTGCATTTCAAAGACAAGCTGACTGCACAGCAGTTCCAGAGAGTGGCCACCAGGGCGGCGCTCATCATGGTGCAAGATCGGCCTGAGTTTGCACAGCGATTCCTTCTCTTTCCTCTTCTCTCCCCCCTTCGTCGTTGTGCACAGGAAACCGGTTAGTATTTGTTAGGTGACTGCAGTTTAGCATTTTATAGTGGCTGATATAATTTAGGTTGTGTGAAAAGGCTGCATCATTGCTTGCTAATGTTTGTCCCAACACACAGGAATCATTTTTAGATGCAAAGTATATTCTCTTTTTAGTATTACAAAAATAACTGACAAGCTTTTGCAGGAGATGACCTATCCCAGGATGCAGTGGAGGAGTGGGAGCTTACTCGCTGTATTGAGGATGTATATAAAGTAAGCCAAGCGTTCTGTATTGTCTAATGCGCCATATAATCAAGTATATGAAATTTACATAAGAACGTTATTTCCTTCTGTTTAGATTTGTGTGGTGGGTAATAATCCATCAGAAGTGCTGCTGAAAGCTCTAGCTGATGTCTACTCAACACTGTTCAATCTCTTTTGCTTCACCAAACAGAATGTCTCTCATTTACGGTCAGTCTTTCTTTTTTCAGTTTTTTTTAAAGAAGTCTCTCATTTACGGTCAGATTTCTTTTAGAATATCAAGTATTTGTAATAGATCATTTGTTTGGAAAAGACTAAAAGTGGTTGTTCCCTACAGTACATCCTGTCAGGAGATCCTGATATGGTGCCTGTCTCACTCAGAGCGCTCGGCATCTCTTTTGCTGCTGAAACGCTTGTGTGGACTGCTGGGAGAAGTGGGTGGAGTCAGACGCGGCTTTCAGTTCTCGCCTGGCAGTGAAGGAGGGGCCAGACTTACAGTGAGAGAGCTTATCAGGTATTATTAAATGAGAACCCTACAATAATTATGCAATGTTTTGTGGAAAGTAGTGAGATATTAGTCTGGTTTACCAGCCAGTATTTTGCCATTTTGAGCTTATCAGGCGATGGTCTAATTGGGAAAATAGCAGAATCTATTAGCTAGATCACCCTTTTGTCAATTTTAAAACAAACTGAAGCCTTAAAAAAGATGATGCATGTTTTTAAGTGTTTAGTGATGAATTTAGAGTTGATATTTTGTAAAATATTGATTTCAGTAATTGTGTGTGTATCTTATTTGCTTTCATTAAATTAAACATTATTTATATCAGTATAATATCAAGTGAAATTGATCAAAAATGAAAGTAAAGACATTTATTATGTTACAAAAGATTCCTATTTTAAATATTCTGTTTTTTTTGTTTTTTTTTTACTTTCTATTCATCAGTGAGTCCTGAAAAAAAATAATCATGGTTTCCACAAAAATATTAAGTTGCACAACTGTTCAAAAGTTTATTTTGTTTTCCGTACATTGCTTTGTGGTTTTCATAGCTAAAAAAAAAAAAAAAAGTTTGGATCATGAAGGATCATGTGATACTGAAGACTGGAGTAATGATGCTGAAAATTCAGCTTTGTCATCACAGGAATCTTTTTTTTTTTTTTTTTTTAACTGTCATATTAAATTGTAATAATATTACATAATATTAATTTTCCTGTATGTTTGTTCAAATACAGGTGAAACTCGAAAAATTTGAATATTGTGCAAAAGTTCATTTATTTCAGTAATTCAACTTAAAAGGTGAAACTAATATAAAAGTGAGATATTTCAAGCCTTTATTTGTTATAATTTTATGCAAACCCTGAATCAAAATCTCAGAAATTTTGAAAATTTTCAAAAGCTGTAAGCCATAATCATCAAAATTGTAACAAATAAAGGCTTGAAATATCTCACTTTGCATGTAATGAGTCTATATAATATATTAGTTTCACCTTTTAAGTTGAATTACTGAAATACATGAACTTTTGCACGATATTCTAATTTTTCGAGTTTCACCTATAAATGTAGCCTTGGTGGACATAAGAGACTTTTGAATAGTAGTATATGTTGCAAGGCATAACAATGATTAACTGGCTCTTTTTCTGTGTTTTGACAGTGATGAAGATGAGGCTCTGTATGAGAAGGTCTCAGGTGAGCAGTGGAGAGTGCAGTGTCTGGTGCAGTTATTGGACGAGATGAAGGACAGTGACCTGCCTGGAGAGTTTTTCCTACTGCTGCTGCAGGTGCTGACCTCTGCCTGTCTGTTTCAGCCTGACCGTTTCCAATGTAGCTCAACAATGTCTATACTACAGCACATAAGACACATGGATGTCCATAATTGTTTTATAGCAAGATTTGAGGACCCAAGAATGCTTCAAAATGTAGAGTAGATGATTAAAAAGAAATTTTAGATTTAAGAAGATTAAAAAAATTCCCTTTTTTGTGTTTTGTGTTGCTTCCAGGATTTAACAGCTGTGGCTGCTGAGCAGGACGAGGTTGATCAGGAAGTGAACACCTCATCTATGACGCTGCTGGAGTTAGAGCAGCATCTGCTGGGGCGTGCAGGTGGACACGGACAGAGACTTGCTCTGCTGCAGGCGCTGGCCATCATGTGTGAGGGTCTTCCACACACACAGCTGCTCTGCAAACCCACTCAGGTGAGATATAGAAGAAATCATTCATTCGGTTCATTCAAATCAATGGTTCTCTCTTTTCCTGAGTGAAGTGGTACATTTGAGTTTTAATTCTAAACTTTAAACTCTTTTAAGCTTTCTTATCATTTTGTCTTTTCTGCTTTCATTCAACTGAGGTTTTAATAAGATAAAACATGGGCCTTCTAAAAATAGAGCACATCATCCCCTGGCCAGATCTGTTCCATTTAACTCGCAACAAAGAATATCTTTACTCTGACTGTTATTTAGGGCAGATGTGTTATATCTGCAGTTGTGCTACTTTATGTAGTGATAAGGTGTGATCTCTCTCTCTCTCTCTCTCTCTCTCTCTCTCTCTCTCTCTCTCTCTCTCTCTCTCTCTCTCTCTCTCTCTCTCTCTCTGCTTACAGGTGGTTGGGTTCATAGCATCCATGCTGCAGAGAGCATGTGTTAGTCTGGAGCGTGGCACTGACAGCCCAGTGGAGAGTCAGACTCTCAGTATGGGAATAGGGCTTGTGGCCACTCTACTTTCTGGAGCTGCTGAGGTAGTGTATAGTTTCTACATTTTGCTGCTGTTCTTTGCTCACTCTATTGTAAGAGTTCCTATAGTAATAAGCTGTTTGCTGTGTTTATGGGTAGTTAACATATTGCATATTAATCCTGCAGTGTAGAATGCATGCTACACTTTTTTAACAAAAGGGATCTATTTTTGTATACTTATTAAATATGCCATTTTCATGACCTCGTATAAATGCGATTACATTTTAAACATTAGTTTAAAATTAGTTAAAAATGAGTTTGTTGCACCCAGGATTATTATCGTTAGCTAAAACTAGTGAGAATATTTATGTTAATTGAAATAAAATAAAATATAAATATTAGTTACAAAACTAACTGAAAATTAGAAATGTTACTAAAATAAGTTGAAGTTGAAGCACTACAATTATAAATAAATAAATTTGACAAAAAATTTGACAAAAGCACATAATGGAATGACTGAAAATTAAACAAAAATTAACATGAAAACTAAAACTATAAAAAATAAAACCGCTAACTAGAAGTTGTGCCCAGTCACAGCACACAAAATATGTACTAATGCCCAGTTATTGGGTGTGATTAATTAAAACTAATAAATAAACTATAATAAGCAATAATAAACTAATAAGCAAAATAATAAAATGACATGAAACAAAAAAAGATCTTAAGTTATGTTTTAATGTAATTTCTTTGAATTATATTCAAATAATGTATTATATTCAAAGATATGTAATTGCCCAATTATATTGGGGAAGTTCCTTGCAATATTCATATGCAATTAATTGTTATTGATTAATCAGCATATTTTCTTATTAGTATGATTACAAGTTTTAAACAATTGACAGCCTAAAATCTTTATGTTCATGTACATATTATTAATTACCTACCAAATTGTACATGTGTATGTCTTCTTTCAGCTCACTGCAGATGATTATTCATCAATGGCTGCACTGCTGCCCCACCTGGAACAGATTTCCCAGCAGCACCAAGAGCCCGTTATCCAGGAGCTAGCGTCCGATCTGAGGGCCACTATTGCCACACACGGGGCTTATCGCCCTACAACTGTCCCTAAAACAGCCAGCCAGCACAGCACTGCCCACAGTCTTACTCAACCTGCAGGCCACAGTTCAAACTCCCTCCCAGCCAGACCCCAGGTCCCTTCACAATCAATCTCACATCCCAAACATACAACAGACCCTAGTGTAACACCCAAAGTTAAAGACTGTCAGACAGCTGGAGGAATACCCAATCCTGGGATTTCTGAGGCCTTGCGCAGTAAAGCTTTCTCTGAGTGCCTGCTGGAAGCCTGTGACCCAGATGTGCCCACACGAGCCGTAGCACTGCGTTCACTGACCCGCTCTGTTAGAGATGGAGACGAGGAGGCATTGCAGAACAAGGAGAAACTACTAACAGTGAGTGTGTAGATGTGTATGTATCTGTATATGTAAGCAGATAAAACTGGCCTGGCATGAATTTAAAAAAAAATACATTTCTCATTATGTATGATATGAAAGTGGTCACATTTACTGAAAATTTGCAGTTGAAATCTAGTAATTTCAGTTGGAATCTGCATAATCAAGGATTTTGCTGTTTTGATCAACAGTAATCTGCTTGGTTTTAAATTAATTCTGTATGAGCAGTGATTTTATACGTCGCTACATCATTGACAATGGATGAACATTATAATATATATATATATATATATAATATTTCCAGGGAATACATAAATATATAGTTTTTATAATTGGAAAAACATCTGCCAAATGCATCGGAAAAATAAATACTATAAATTTTATAATTTTAAAATGTTCCCATTAATTCTGGACATTATTATTATTATTGCTAAAGGTGAAATATTTTAACAATTTTAAAATATTGAAATATTTTTTTGTATAATTAAATATTATTTCCATTTCACCTATTACTGTATATTCTTAATGGCTGGTTTAGGGTACGCTTACACAACATCTATGTACTAAAAACGGAAAAAAATTTCCTTTGCATTTTTTACAGCGATGTCAAAACAATCCCTGTTCACACGCATCCGCAAAAATGACTAAAAATGCTGTATTATGCATGTCAGTAGTTGGCGATGTCACTTTGTAAAGAAACGGTACATGCCTATATACTGAACATATAATCCGCATGTGCATGACATCACCATTTTCACAAATTTGCAGACGATAACAGTATCATTTTTAAAAACTTTCACAAGTTTGCATTTTCAGGCCCCCAAAACGCTGTTGTCATTGCGCTTTGATGCAGGCGATCATTATAGTATATGATAAACACTTACTCTCCCAGTATGCATTATTCTCTCTGATGTCAAAAGCTTGGTGTCACGTGCACATCTCTCCTGGGATTTGCGTAGACTCTTCTTCCCTGGGTGACATTGTTTAAATGGGCCATGACTTTCTTCCAGTGTTTCTCTTTCTCCTGTGTGCTAGTGTTGAGGGTGGGTGAGGGTCTAGAATAGACCATGTTTAATAAATGAGGTGGGATGTTTGGTGTGTAAAACCTCTTGCTTGAGGGTGTCTGAAGACTCTCGTGGGATCTAGTTATGATGAGCGGCTTTCTGCAATGTCTCATCTAATATTCTCTGTTATAAGAGTCTCTTCTGTGTCCAACGCTTCATAAATACAACTAATTCACACATGAACAGACACAGAGCATCTCACTAACACTGACATAACACCCACCCAGTAATCCATTAACATAGCCTAGATGTGAATCTTTTTCTTTTGATTCATTCAGTTTTAAATATTTATTTGTATAAGTGTCTGTCAGAGTTCTTAACACATAAATGTCTTATCTGTTGTATTCATTTTCTCTTTCATTCTCTCTGAAAGTCCATAGCACTTCACCTCACGTGAACTCATTTAAATCTTTTAAAACTGCAGGCCATAGACATGCTTTAATTTGCATTACTGTAAACGTGCTGAGAGCTGAAAAACTGTCAGCGATAATTAGACTAAGGAATTAATTAAATCTGCTCTAATTCTTTGCTCTCAGCTTTCAGTGAATTATTTCAATGTGTTTCAGCTCTTTCTGGAAAACCTGGAACATGAAGACTCCTTTGTGTATCTGTCTGCTATTCAAGGTAATTAATTAATTAGTTCAAGAAAGAAACCAGCCTAAACTCCTTCGAAATACAACAAAATATGACAATCACACCTGCTTTTGCCTAATTTTTAAAAAATTACTATTGAGGGTTTTTCAGAAATTAATGAAAATTTTTGATTTATTTGTAGTTGTGATGGTACATAATAGAACAGCTTGGTTTTGACTGGTTGAATGACTTAGTTGTAATTATAAAGCACAGACATTACATTGACCTGATTTACTTTTGCCAGCTAAACTCACTGTCAGCTTTACCTCAACACATTACAATGTGTTTCAGCCCTCACGTTACTCATTCTTAAAGAATACAGATGTTTGGCTAAACCTTTCATTTGTTAAATGACCAGGCTTTTGCTTTGCCATAATGAATAGATAAAGCATCTGATTCTTGAGCTCATTAAAGTAGTCAATATTATGCAGCATAACTGTTTTCAACATTGATAATAATAATAAATGTTTCTTGAACACCAAAGACACTAAAGACACGAAAATTCGTCTTTGAAAAAACAGTTATTTTAAATTGTTTGAATATTTCACAATATTACTGTTTTTACTATATTTTGTATTCCTGGCCCCAAACTTTTGAACGGTGGGGTATATTGATCGGCAGTTGTGGAGGACTTTCTTTTGTATATGTGTGTCAGGTTATTTCAGGAACAGCTTTGAAACCTACAAGGCTGCTGTATCTGGGCCAACAAACAGATTTGGGATGCTATATTTTGGTTTGATTAACTAAACCAGCTCTATGTATTTGCAGCCAATGTTATTTCACCTTTTGTCCATGAATGGTCAGAACCATCTCAACCATCCCTTTTTGGCCTATTGAGGAATAGCTAAATTAAGATTGTAATGCTCTGGCAGCCTGCTGTGCTTTCTATTCATCCTGTCTTAAAAAGGGTCTGTCAGAGTTTTAGCCTTTATTCAGAGCTGTTTTTTTCTGTTTCAGGGTTGGCAGTGTTGGCTGATTCTTTTCCTGAGCAGATTCTGCAGAGACTGCTGGGAGAGTATCAGACCGGGGCAACCATCGGTCCCCCCAAAAGAGAGCGCTCCCTAGAGACACGCCTCAAAGTGGGCGAGGTATTAATGAGAGCCTGCAGGGCCATGGGTGAGCACAGTCACTGACTGTAGTATTTCTTTCTTTTTCATATTTCTTTCTTTCTGTATTCTTTTCTTCCTTTAAAATACTTCATGCTCCATTTCAGGATCTGTTTGTCAGATCTGGGCAGTGCCGTATCCCCAGCACAAGCGTGCGGTTATTCATTGTGTCTCGAGATCATTCAGTCTGGGTCTGAGGCATGTCGCCTTGGCCCGGCTCCTTAACGCTAACAGACCGAGCTCTGAAAAAGCCCAACAGCTGCTACAGTCCGCTGAAACCGCACAATGAGTCTCACAGCTCTCTGTCACATTCATAGTGCCTTCACACACAGCAGGGGGCATCACACACTTCACATTGCACACTTGAGCTCAATTTACATTTTCAGCTCTTGAGTATTATCTAATGAGACACTTATTTCAATCCTTAAATCCTTGATTTTGTAATAACTAAATATCTAACCAAAACACGCTGTTTCGTAATGTACACATCCGATGCATAATTAAATAAATCCTTTTCCTGCATAAGTGTGCCACAATTAAACATGTCACTTAATAAGGTGCTGGGACAGATGGCCACAGTTAACAAGAAGCACTGGATCAAAGAAGCGTATGTTACACTTTTTCTTGCCCCTGTTCCTTTTCCCTCCCATCAGATACCCATTTTTTTCTTGTAGATCTAGTCCACAATAGACATTAAAACTCTTTTGATCCGTTTGGAGGATTGGTCAGCTGAACAAGTGGACATTCATGCCTGAATAAGTCCTGGCACATGGATTCTGGAAGGTTTTATACAGTTTGAATGATATTTCAGACAGGGCCAGCAAAATCAGCTGTGGGGAGCAAGTCCCTCTGGACCCACCTGGCAGCCATTATAATAGCTTTTGTCTAGTTGTATCCTTATTTTTTTACCCATAAAGAATATAAATTCCCCTTACACTAATACCTGTCAGTGTGAGGAGGTTTTTTGTTTGTTTTTTGTCAGAGCCCAAAAAGAAGCCAAAAAAATTCCCAGTTTAGTGACTTTGCTCATGCTATAGGTATGGACTTTGGACTTTCTCAGACTTTCACACTGAGATGGAGAGATTGGAAGAGGAGTCGCGACTTCAGCTTTGTGTGTGTGTGTGTTCAGGCTGGAGCTCTCATTCCTTGCACTGTACATGTTATATTAGGACAAATCTGAGTTTAATTTTTATTTTTTTAAGTCTGTATACACTACAGGTCAAATGTTGTTGATAGAAGTCTCTTATGCTCACCAAGCAAATTATATTTATTTGATAAAAATACAGTAAAACAGTAATATTGTGAAATATTACAATTTAAAAGAACTGTTTTCTATTTTAATCTGTTTTGCAGTGTAGTGTATTCCTGTGATGGCAAAGTTGAACTTACAGTTGCCATTACTTCAGTGTCACATGATCCTTCAAAAATCATTTTAATATGCTGATTTGTTGCCCAAGAAACATTTATTTTCATCAGTTGAAAACAGTTGTGCTGCTTAGTATTTATGTGGAATCAATAAATAATAAATGTGGAATAAATTACTACTTTGATTAAGCAAGTATGCATTAAATTGACCAAAAGTCACAGTAAAGACATTTATGATAAATGTCAAATAAAGGCTGTTGTTTAGAATTTTCTATTCGATTATCCTGAAAAAAACACATCAAGATTTCCACAAAAACTATGCAGCAAAAACTATTTTCAACATTGATAATAAAGAACATAAATAAAGTTAAATATTATAACTTTAATAATAAAGAATAAAGATTATTAGTAATTGAGTGCCAATAATATTTGAGCAACAAAACGGCATATTCTAATGATTTCAGAAGGATCATCTGACAGACAAAATATGAAACAAAACAAAATTGCCATCACAGGAATAAATTACACTCTGAAATATATTAAAATAGAAAATAGTTATTTTAAATTGTAATAATATTTCAAAATATTACTGTTTTTTTTCTGTATTTTTAATCAAATAAATGGAGCCTTAGTGAGCATAAGTTACTTATTCCAATGATAAAACAAAAATCATAATTATTCCAAACTTTTGAACAGTAGTGTATGTCTTTATATATAGCTAAGTATCTGTACAAATAAATCAATAAAAGGTTTTATCTTTTAGGTGACCTTGCTCCACACTATGGTCGCCCTCTGATTGGTGTGTTCCTGAGTGGCACACGAGACAAGGACAGTAGTGTGCGTGCCAGCAGCCTCTCTAATTTGGGTGAACTCTGCCAACGTCTCAACTTTTCCCTCGGACCACTGGCACAAGAGGTAGTACCACTCTAGTATTCAAAACCTAAAAGTCAACTAGACAAGCTGATGAAAAGCTGAATCTGCGCAGTTTAGTCTGTAATTAGTTATTTTTAAGCAGATCCCCGAGGCTGCTTCTAGTCTGATGTCGTCGTTCTCTTTACTCGGCACAGCTGTGTATGTGTGTACACACATGCACATCTCACTTCACAAGATTACTACTACTGCTAGTGCTGAGATCAGGGTTTCTGCTGGTGCAGATGGGTGATAGATGGATGAACCTGAACTCATTAAAATCAGCCAATGTCTTGACCACAAATCTTTATGTAGCAATTGATTGTGTATGCTCAAATTTATTTAAATGCTTTCAAAATAGATCTGTAAATAAAAATGTTCCATTTTATGATGTTAGCAAATTAAAAACATAATATTTGCATATTGGAATGCTTTTTTTTTCTGCTTTTTTTTTTATTCATTTGTATTCTGAATTGTGATTAGCCTTTTTTTACTCTAGTCACTTAACCATCTATAGCTGCGTTTGAAAGTGGACAGAATGTGTTGAATTTGCGTAATGTTGATTCCCGTGCACAGCCAATAGAAAACAAGAAGTGTCTTAAGGGTTGGGGAAAAAAATATCACTTTTCGTTTAATGGAGCACTCCCCATATTGATCCATACAATCCCAAGATCAATCTTTTACTCTTAGCCTATTTTCAGTGGCTGATGCAAACATATTTGTTCAGCCCAATTCACAATACAAATGAGCTGGTTATTTTATTGATTAGTTCTTTTCTTTCATATGTAAGTGAAATGGACATTCATAACTGAAATATAGAATCAGCGTTGAATCAAATCAAGTTTAAAGCCTGTGAATCAGAATCACATCAAACTGGGAAATCAGTCATGTCACCAGTATTCTAAGTAGAATCAAAGACTAAGCTGACCTAAGACTTTAGCATTGTACTTTTGCTGCCTTGCAAGCATTGATGTTTCAGGAAATACAAATCTAGAGTTCTTTGATACTTTGTGCCAATGTGTGAAATGTGTGACGCCTTGCAGTTGGAAAGCAGTTTGTTTATTTTTCAGCGCTTGTGCGTACGGTCGTTGAGAAAATCTACCGTGAGTGTCTGAGCTGCGGCAGTGGTCTAGAGATCTTCATGAATAAGCATCTCTGTCAGTGTGACTAACTGGGCTGCTTATTCATGAAAGAGCCCCTGCAACAGGCTGTTCTAGACCATCTTGACCATCAGCCTTCTGCAAACCCGTGTGCGTGTGTTTAGACATCAATCGACCCGCTACATTGACATAAAGATCAACTAGTGCAGCATTGCAGATCTCTGCGGCCTGCGTACGTCCTTTGCATTTGACCTCTGTTTGTGTGGTTCCTGCAGCTGAGCTCGTGTCTCACCGCCCTGATAAAGACGGACAGAGAAGCAGAGGTTCGGAGGGCCGCGGTCCATGTCATTGCTCTGGTCCTTAGGGGCCTCAGTGATAAAACCACTCAGGTGAGTATTTTGAAATATGTGTGATCAATTTAACTTGGCTGGTATTAAAGGAACATGAAAAGCTTTTATAAAGGACTTAAAATGTATGAATTATTCAGTATTTTAAAATAATTAATTTAATATTTCTATTTTAATATATTTTAAAATGTCATTTATTCCTGTGATGCACAGCTGAATTTTCAGCATCATTACTCCAGTCTTCAGAGTCACACGATTCTTCAGAAATCATTCTTACATGTTGATTTGGTGCTCAAGTAACATTTCTTAAGCCCAATTTATACTTCTGCATCAAACTCACGCTATAGCTATGTCGTAAGCTGTGTGTAGCACGCATAGCCTATGACGTACCCTGACTTGCACCTCTCCAAAAATGTAACAACGCATTTATTTGAAATATAAATCTTTGTATAGTTATAAATGTCTTTACCGTCATTTTCATTGATCAGTTGATCAGTTTAAAAAAAAAAAATTGTGGTATTGAACAGCATGCCACAGATGCTATCCATTTACAGCATGTTTTTAACCAGAAATATTTCTTCAAAGGTGTGAAGTCCCATCACTGTGTTTTGTGTGTGAGGATATTAAGTAGATTGTTAGGTCTTTCGATCATGATCAATGCACGTGTTTAGTGGGAGGAATTCTTCCAGCATCTGGACTGATGAGCAGCAGCTGTAATTTTCTACTCTCTTATTTAGAGGTCACCTGCAGTATAAGACAACCAATGCTCTGTCTAATCATCACTCTCAGCAGACTCTCTTGTTCCCACGGCCCTGATCACTTTCCCAGCAATGCCTTTAATTTCCGACCATAGCTCCTACATTTGGTGCATGATGAATACAATTAATAGATCTAAACCATATGAAAACCGTTTTTTTAGATTTTCAGAAGAAAAGGTGGTCCTTGCTCATGCAAAATTTGTCCCTGCTATGATAGTGTTGTAGTAGGTTGCCAAGACATTGTTATACATTTACATTTATTCATTTAGCTGACGCTTTTATCCAAAGCGACTTACAATTGCTATACATGTCAGAAGTCGCACGCCTCTGGAGCAACTAGGGGTTAAGTGTCTTGCTCAGGGACACATTGGTGTCTCACAGTGGATTCGAACCCGGATCTCTCACACCAAAGGCATGTGTCTTATCCACTGCGCCATCACCACCCATAACTCCTAACCCTAGATGATAAATTTTATTAACTCAACCTGCACTGTTCATGTTATGGACATCAATGATTTTTAGTTAAACCTCATAGTCACTTTACCAGGTAAAAAAAAGTATAAAGTTATAAAGTACTATGGTACTTTTTTTTTTACCTGGTAAAGTGACTATGAGGTTTAACTAAAAATCATTGATGTCCATAACATGAACAGTGCAGGTTGAGTTAATAAAATTTATCATCTAGGGTTAGGAGTTTTTTGAGAAACCTTCTACAAAGTTTTATGTATCACAAGTTCTGAGTTACAGCTGTAACTACATTAACCAATCAGAGGTGTGTATCAGCTTACATAGATGTGAGAACATTGAGTCTCTGATCCACTGGACTATTAGCAGCCATCTTCAACAGATGTTTACCCTGTTGTGAGATCATATGAACCACACTTACAGAAATTTGTACATTTTAAAGTTTTTTGATGTTGTCAGCAGACTGGCAGCCGATTGACATTCCAACCTCTCAGACCACAGATCTGTTCTCCCATAATGCAGTGTGATAATTTTATTCCAGTTAACTCTTTTAAAACATATTTTAAACATAATAGGGTATGAATCACAAGACTCCCACACATTCCATGAAAGCAAGATACTTGATCATTGATACGACTTATTTCCTTTATCAAATGTATTTCTATAAAATAATCTTTAAACCTTGATAATGTCTTCATCTTATTTGCCAGGTTTTTCCAGTGTGATTATGGTATGTTCTACAGAAGTTAAATTCATTAATGTACTCAAATAACAGTTAAAAAAAAATAAAATAATAATAATAATAAAATATATGTATAAATATATATATATATATATATATATATATATATATATATATATATATATATATATATATATATAAACTTAAAAAAATCTTAATTGTACTTAAGTTTATTTAAAGTAGTTTAATATTTTTAATTTTGTGACTTTTTTGTAATAATAAGATTCTTTAGAGAAGTATTCTTGTATAAGATGATACATTTAATTTTGTAGAGAGTTTGATACAAAATGTCAGGATGCTAAATCTTCTGCTTTGTCCTTTCACTACTTCACTTTGCAACACTTGGAATTTTGGGAGCGTTTGTCTGCATAAAACACATCTTAAGATCCCTCTATAAACACATGAACTGATCCCATGACCTCAGAGCAGACCAAACTGGCCACGGTGCTGCAAATGACCTTTTATACTTTTGACCCCCTGATTTACAGCACCAATGTCCACCCTAGTTAGTACCCTGGCCCTTGAAATATTTGCACATGCACTTTATAGGACAGGTTTTACTAGACTCAGGCGGTGCTGTCCCTGGCCTACATCTTGGCATTGGACCCGGGTGCAAAGTCATGTCTGTCATCGCCGTCTGTTGAGTTTCCCAGGATGGAGCTTGATAGAGGTCCTTCTGGTATGAGAAACTGTTGTTTCTCGGTACAGCTGTTGCAGCGAGTAATGAGACGGCTCGTCCAGGTAAACCATAAGTCACAACGCCTGGTGTCCTCTTAGTGTGAGGCTAAAACAGCTGACTGCTCACAAAAGCGTTCTCCTGCTGTGAAGGAGAAGGTCAAGAGACCATCTGCCTCAAGAGACATATACAGTATATGTATATGAAATTATTTTTCATTATTTTCTCTTCTTTTTCTTGCTTTCAGTTGTACAGTAAAACAGTACATCCACTTACTAAGTGCTTTCCGACTCTTTTTCAGGTTCTTGGGGATGTTTTATCTGAGCTGTATCGGGCTCTGAAAGGGGTGGTGCGGTCGGACACGGATGATGTGGCTGTACTCCATGCTCAGCTTGCTCTGGAGGAGCTGGATGATGTCATGAGGAGGTTCATCTTCCCTCAGCAAAAACTTGAGAAAAAGATTGTGGTACTTCCTTGACGGCGCTCCAGAAATTACATAAAAAAAAAAAATTGTAGACCTCTTAGATTTCTACCATCCGTTTATATTTGTAGTAATTGAATAATTTATACATTTGCAGCTTTTCTTTTTTTCTTCTCCATAATCAGTTTTCACTCCCACATTTCCATTCTCAAACCAAAAAACCTGTCTTGCCATAGATAAACTAGCATTGTGCCTTTTGTTATCTGTTACACTGAGGTTAGAGGGGAACAAAAGCAAAAGATATATCTTTGTAAAGAGCCCTGGTGTTGCTGGTTTCCACTCTATTCTGCACTGGTGATAAAATGCCTGTTTGCTTTTTATCGAATGTTTGTTGTACATATAAAGACGGCTAGGTCATGACATCATTGTAAGATACGACAGGGCAATTAGTCATTCTCTTAAAATTCCTCCCACTGCACAATACTAAAACTATCCATTCATGTTAACCGTCTGTATAGCATCCTGACCTCTTGGAACTGCCCTGAAGCAGAACTGGTTAAATACCATATAAATACAAATGTTAGCATTTATGCTAACTCATAAAATGATATCTTGGTCATGAGGTGTCTCTAAAATAAAATAAAGAGTGCTTATTTTTCTGAAGCTGGTCTAATGTGTTTATATTATGCTGTCGTTAACAGTTTCTTTTTCCCTTTGCTAGGACTGTTTTAGAGGTAGTATAAATGTAAGCATGTGTCTGAACATCTGTGTTAGGTTGCAGTGCCACAAGTTCCTGTCTGCCTCATGTGCTGTAAGGTAATAGGTGAACCAAATATTAATGCAGGAAAAATGTAGGACAGGAATTGTGGGCATTTAATGGAGCCAGACTGAATGAAAGTTTGCTAAAGCAATATCTGAATTGTAACCAAAAACCCTTTCCTGCGGATTCACACACAAGGCTTAAGCCTAGTCCTAGACTAAAATGCAAGTTTGAGCTGTTTGAACTGAAAGCAACTTGCACTGACATCAGTCACAATATGTCAGTGCCATTGTTCTGTCTCAAAATGCACAGCAGTAATGTTTTTTTTCTTCTTCTTCTAAGGCACGTTTACAAAAGCTACTTATTTAACAAAATAAATCAGAAATAGTTTGTTAAACTTTGTGCTGTTTTTTTTTTTTTTTACTGTTTAGCACCAACAACTTTTTAACATTTTAGTGTGGATTATTTTGTGATCCTTGCATCAAAACCTCAATGGTGCTTCACACTTAAAAATCAGTTCATTTACTGTTTTTATTGATCACAAAAGTGAAAAAGCCTCTCAGTCCTTCTTCAGTGTGTTTTAGTAAACTACTTTGTTTAATTCCATTATTTTGTAATGTCTAAGACTTTGCGAAGAGATTATTATTGATGGATGGAGCAGTTACTCTATATATTAGTATAAAGAAGATTACACCTGAGAGAAAAATTGCAGTCACGTGGAAAGTGTAGCAAAGCAGTTCGCCTATATATACACTGCCCGGCCACAAAAAAAAAAGTCACTGTTTGGATTTAAATAGGCAAAAGCTTAAGAGTCAATGATTGGATCATTATTGCAGTGATTATTATATTTCCAGCATGTTATATGTTTGGCAACAGTTCTTCTAACCCTAATTGATGAAGTGTGTAGCTTTTCATTTCTTAAACAACCATGTAGGGAAACACATCATGGCCATAATCCGGGATAACAATATCAAGATCCATCAGGCTTAAAATATGAAATAATAGTTAAGAGGGAGCATAAAGAATAATTTTCACACATGAATTGGTGCCTCTGAGTCCAGACCTTAAATTCATCGAAAGTCTTTGGGATGTGCTGGAGAAGACTTTACAGAGTGCTTGACTCTTGCATTGTCAATACAAGATCTTGACCAAAAATGTATGCACCTCTTGATGGAGAAACATCACAACATTTCCATCAAGAGGTGCATCAATTTTTGGTCAAGATCTTTGTCTGGACCAATTCATGTGTGAAAATGATTCCTCGTGCTCCTCCTAACCATTCTTTCACATAATGTAACATAATAACATAATGACTGCAATATTGATTCAATCATAGACTCTTAAGCATTTGCCTATTTAAATCCAAACAGCAACTTTTTTGTTTTTGGGCCGGGCAGTGTATGACGCTTATATAGTCTTAAAGGCACAATAGCAAAAATAAACAGCCTGTTTAATTCTAAGAGTCAGAGAGAGAGTGAATGGATTTTGATATCCATGTTTTGACAAGTCATAATGTTAATTGCACATGTATTTAAACCCATATTCAGGTGTTGGCTAAAACAACTGCCGTGTAGTGGCCTGCTGCCCAGTTGGAAGTCATAAACTTTGTCTCAGCGTTTCTGCAAAGGAACCTCACAAGTCTCTTGTGGTGTCTCTGATAATTGCTTCTCTGGTTAAGATCCAAGGACGTTCCCACAGCAAGGGGTAAATCAGCCACGATGGAGTTATCTAGTGGAGAGTCACACTTTCACCTTCCTTCCCCGCAAACCCCATAATAACCTTCTCACGACTGCGATTCAGCCATGAAAGAGCCATTACGCTAATTACTCTTCCTGCCATGAAGCAGTCTCGGAAAGAGAAAGGGCATGAGCGTGTTTTACCTGGCTGGTGAATTTCCGAAAACAGAGCAAGTTTTCATTGGGTGGCCGGAAGAAGACGCAACTGCGATAGGAATGTTTGGAGATTCCGTGGATATTGATTATGTCCGAGCCTGCTGCAGTCTATCTTTCTCTTCCTTCTCTCGCAGATCTCTTCATCAGCCGGTGTTGGACCTGAAGGATGCCAGCAGGAGGGCTGCAGGGAGGGGTGATAGATAAATAAATAACCCAATAAAGGATGCATTGAGAGGGTGTGTGTGTAACCAAGAGAAGAGTGTGCCTGCTCAAACAGTCCAGAGGCTTGTTGGAGGCTGGCTGCACTGCAGAGCAGGAGGGGGAAAGCACAGAGAAGGGACCTTGAAGGATTTTCGGCTGCACTGCAGAACGATGCCACTGCAGTAAGGCACTGAAACAGAGGCATGAGGTCCACCGGCGGACCCCCGTCCTCCTCGTGCCAGGTGAGAACTTAGTTCAGAGCTGATATCAGAGGTCTTCATGCCTCGGGACTCTCCGGGAGGAGAGTGAGGGAGAGAGACAAAAAGAAAGGAAGGGAAGCAGAGGAGGAGGAGGGTGATGGTGCTGTATTTTTGGATAAGGGATCTCCTGAATTAAGTGTGGCTGGAATAAAGATGTAGTGTGAGCAGGAGGCTGAACAAGGACGGTGCTGTGCTCCACTGTGGTGGAGAGGAGCGGAGCAGACGCCTGGCAGACACACACTCGCACACACACCGACTCCACCAGAGGAGAGAGAGAGAGAGACCACCGTCACAGCTGCGGGGCTGGGAAGGTAAAATACATTTCATTCAACTTGAGTTTTGTTTTGTGTGGGAGTGGATGAAATATGAAAGCATGCTGCACAAGAGCTCTGTCAAATGTTCATTGTGTGGTTGTGTGTGTGTGTATAATACACAAAATTGAGAGAGAGTCAAAGCATGGAATTTTAGGTTAGGTAGGTGTGTTTTTTGCACAAATAGGCTACTGTAAGCTTGTGTTTGTGCAAGGCACTAAATAATACTGCACTAAGCAACTTAAAATAAATGGTTATGTGTAGAGCTTGAGAGAATCTGTGAAAATATGAGATTTTTTAAGATCCTCATATGTGTGTTTTTAGTAATTACAATATTAGTCCTAGTGGACTAAGATTGGCCCTCGGTTTCTTGGCACCCTTGCTAGTGCCCTGAGGCTGAGTAACTAAGTCAGCAGCAGGACGGAATAAAACAGGAAAGCTTCAGAATGGCTCGATTAAGGAAAATGACGTCTGTTTAGCTTTCCATTTCATCATACTTTGACAACACAAGGGTCTAGTGAGAGTTTCAAAGGTGTTTGAACTATTTGCTAGAGACCAAAATAGGATTCACCCCAACGCAGGCTCTAGCCTGCTGGAAGAACTTGACAAAAGATTTGTTAAATATTACATGCAAGTTCAGTGTGTGTGTTTTTTTTTTTTTCTACAAATCTAATGCTTTTTTATTAAGTTTCTTTAACAGGATTAAGATTCAAGGTTACTATTTTGAATATAATCCTAGTGACTTTACTATTTTTAAATCAGTTCTATATAATTGAATGTGAGCATTTAATAAAAATAAATAAATAAATAAAAAGTTTTTGGGACTTTTGGATATTGGATGTTAAAGGATGAAGTCTCAGTAGGTGCCCCCTTGTGTTTTTTCATTTACAAATTCACAAAAAACAGATAACATTTTAAACATAAATTTTATATCAAATATTTTTAATTTTTTATAATATTTTAAAATAAAATCATACATAAGACTTTTAAAAAGATTTAAGATTTTTAGATTAGACCCCCCCCCCCCCCAAGAATTTTAGCATTTTATTTTTTTATTTTATTCTATTTTATTCTCCATAAAGTTACACTACTTAGACATTTTTTACTTTCAAAAAGAATTACATTTTTAATGTATTTATAAAAAACTTAAGAGATCCAGACAAATTTGCCCATTAACAATGCAAAGAAATTGAGTCTATAACAAACCAGGACTTTAAGTTGAATAGCTGTGACACCAATCACATCATGACTGTGGAGAATGCGGTTTATAAAGTTTAAAAGTGATTTATATCTGAATCTCGATTGATCATTACTTCAGTTGATCATTATAATTATAATGCATATTAGTATAGTGCACTGGTACAATCTTAATTTACCCAAACACATCATGCTCTGCCTTCCAGCCATTCATCTCACATCCTCTCACCTGCTGCCCTCCCTCATCGGTCCTGGTGATTCCCAGCCCCCCTTCATTCCTCTCCCACCTCCTCCCTTTGTCAGTGTCCTGTCTTGCATCCAGAGTCCTCATTCTATCTGGTTCACACCTGAGAATACACGGGGCAAGAGGCTTTAGCTGGTCACCCCCCACCAACCCGCAATGCACCTGTGACTTCATACAGATCTTTTGGATCCTGTCCACTTCTGTTTCATGTGAGACCACCTGCTTCTGTCTAGGCTGAGAATGCATGATTACCCATGATCATCCTTACCATCACTCACAAGAGAAACAGACCTGCATCTTCTCTGTTAATCACTGGGAAGAGTATGGAATAGAATTATTAAAAGCAAACTAAGGATCTGAGATTATCAAGCTCTCATGGATTGATCTCCACCCGGGCTGTGAATATCTCATCATGACAACAGTGAGTAACCATTGACCTCTGACCTCTTTATTTGGTGGAAAGTTGAAATATTACTCAACTTCCGTCATTAGGTTAGATACTGACATCCAGGGGTTACGTAGAATGCAATGCAGCATGCAGATATTAACATTGTGATGTTTTATTGTCCTAAATGGTTAATTTAAGATTAAATGTGTTATAGATCACCTTGTGTGATGACTCAATCTCCACTATTCTTGGATGTGCATCTTGAGTTGACTTAATCCTACCAAGAGATCAAAGGCCATGTGAACACCTTTACACCTTTCATCACACATATGGTAGTGGGTTTGTTTGCTGTGTTTGGGGACTGAGTGATGGTTGGTGTCTTGTTGAGTATGACATGGGGCCCTTCTTCATACCCGTCCCTTTGAGCTAACAAGCCTCCGGAGGAAGATTCCCTCTAATTAGGGTCAAACATAACACTCAGTATCTGCCTGCTGTCTCTATCTCACCCTCAGGGTCTATGTTGTCTTTGTTCACATGACAAGAAGGTGTGTAGGATAATGCAAGAAAGGGAGAAACCCATTATATAGTTCATAAACAATATTTAGGTTTTATGACAGTTCTCACTTCAGATACATTGCTAATTTCATGTAACGTGAAACCAAAATTGCTAATATGAAAGGAACAGTTATGTATTTCTTGGAATTATATGATGTAAAACGGTTAAGTACTGGTCTGGCGCAGCTAAATAACTGTGGGAACAGTCAGTTACTGTGATAGAAAAATCAACAACCACTTCAGTGGAAGTCAGCGTTATTTCTGCCACTCTTCTCCATTGCGTTGGCCGTTATGATATAAGGGCACTGAGTGAAGCAGCTCTTTCTTTCATGAGAGGGGGAGCAGGAGGCAAGTGAATGAATGAAAGGGGGGGATTGTTCCTTAGTCTGGGTGCCTCTGATTACCTGCCAGACTCGGCCTAGCCTTTAATTAAAGTCATTAACCTGAGAGAATGAGAAAAAAGTGAGAAAGAGAAAAAGAGAGTGACTGAGAGAGAGTTTCACATGAGGTTGATAGTGTTCTAAAATTGTCACAATGTCAGTTGTTGCCATGTGTTTGGAATAAATTCAAAATGGTTGACCCTTCTGTTCATGTGGTAATCTCACAAAGCCTTTAAAAAAATTCTAATTGTACCTCATATCAAGAAAATGAAGCCCAAGTTATAATATCCCTTTTTCTCCCTCTTCAGATGCCCTCTCGATTTGGCACTGCGGTGCGGATCTTCATCACCACCCTATTCGCAGCAGTGGTGCTTTTTGCTATCCTACTAGCCTATGTGACAGGCTACCAGTTCATCCACACCGAGCAGCACCACCTGTCTTTTGGCCTGTACGGTGCCTTTCTGTCCCTCCACCTCCTCCTGCAGAGCCTCTTCGCCTATCTGGAGCACCGACAGATGCGTGGCCCCTCCAGACCTCAGCACCTGCGTCACACCGTGGCCCTCTGCATCGCGGCCTATCAGGAAGATCCGGACTACCTTCGCAAGTGTCTGCGGAGCATTCGCCGCATTTCTTTTCCCGGGCTTAAAGTGGTGCTGGTGGTGGATGGGAATCGGCAGGAGGATTCCTACATGATGGACATCTTCCAGGAGGTGATGGGGGGAGTGGAGCAGACGGGCTGTGTGGTGTGGAAGGGGAATTACCACAGCGACGGGGATGGGGGAGGAGGGAAAGGCTCATTGCATGCAGAGGAAGCTGCACATGTGGCCAGGGTGGTGCGGAGCTGCCATTACTCCTGCATCATGCAGGAGTGGGGCGGCAAGAGAGAGGTGATGTATACAGCCTTCAAAGCACTGGGAGAGACTGTGGATTACATACAAGTAAGTCTAGACACCATTTACAACCTAAAAATTCAATAAACAGCATTCATTCCAGACTTGCTTACTTGTTGCTCTTGGATGGCCAAATTACTATTTTGAAAAACATTGGATTTCATATTATTGAGCCTACAATATACTGTCACTCTTCAATCTTCATAGTCTGCCATCACCCCAGAGTTCCCTCAATGTCACTGTAATATGAATCCATGCAGCATTGAGGTCAAAGGTCAGACTTATTACTTACCTTCCCCTGTAGTCCTGAGCACACCTGTGCGCTGTCATCAACTTTTCATGGTTTCGGCATATGATTGATATCTTCAGAAACCAAGATGACCTTGAAACATCTGTGAGCCAATGTCTATGGTTGCAACAGTCCTTGCATTGTTCACACAGTCATTGTCAACATCAGCCTCAATAACTGAAAAGAGCTGCATGAGTTGCGTGAGTTAAAGTTGCAGAGGAGCTTTCTAAATCGTATACATCTCTTGGTTTTGCAGGTATGTGATTCTGACACTGTACTTGATCCAGCATGCACCATTGAGATGCTGAAGGTTTTAGAGGAGGATCCAGAAGTGGGTGGGGTGGGAGGAGATGTTCAGGTGAGAAATGTGCCTATTTTAGTTTTAAATATGCAGAGAGACGTTTTTATGTTTCTTTCAACAAACAAGTTTTCCAGTACCTTTCTTCTTTAAAGATTACCCACGGAGAGTTCTTTCATTGTCTCTTTCAGATTCTGAACAAGTATGACTCCTGGATCTCCTTTCTGAGCAGTGTCCGGTATTGGATGGCGTTCAACATAGAGCGGGCCTGCCAGTCTTACTTTGGATGTGTGCAGTGCATCAGTGGACCTCTGGGAATGTACCGCAACTCTCTCCTCCAACAGTTCCTGGAGCCCTGGTACCACCAGACCTTTCTAGGAAGCAAGTGCAGCTTCGGTGATGACCGGCACCTCACCAACCGCGTCCTCAGCTTCGGCTACAAAACCAAGTTCACGGCACGCTCACAATGCCAGACCGAGACCCCCACACAATACCTGCGCTGGCTCAACCAGCAGACCCGCTGGAGCAAGTCTTACTTTCGAGAGTGGCTCTACAATGCGCTTTGGTTCCACAAGCACAGCCTCTGGATGACCTATGAATCTGTGGTCACTGGGTTCTTCCCCTTCTTTCTGGTGGCTACAGTCATCCATCTGTTCTACCGAGGTCGGTTGTGGAACATCTTGCTTTTCTTGCTGACGGTCCAGCTGGTGGGCATGGTGAAGGCCACCTATGCCTGCTTCCTGCGGGGCAGCCTTGTCATGATCTTCATGTCACTGTATTCACTACTCTACATGTCAAGTTTGCTACCTGCCAAGATCTTTGCCCTGTTGACTATTAACAAAGCAGGTTGGGGCACATCAGGCAGGAAAAAGATAGTGGTAAACCTTATTGGAGCTGTGCCTGTGACCATGTGGGCGGCCATACTGCTCGGTGGCGTGGTTTATACCATTTACTGCGAGGTGCAAGAACCCTTCAGTGAGACTGAGAAGGCTCTTCTCATTGCGGGCACCATCCTCTATGCCTGTTACTGGCTCATACTTCTGGTGCTCTACCTGGCCATAGTGGCCAAGCGCTGTAACAAAAGAGAGGAACAGTACCACCTATCCTATGCCGAAGCATAGTCTTTCTAAAAGATCAATACATGCTGTCAGGGCTCATTTTAAATGGACCCTTCTTTACCTGGTGCTGCAATCCTGGTTATAGTTATGGATCATGTGCAGGTCCAAGACTGTTGGTTGTTAGCTATTTTAACTATGTTAGCTATGGCTACATTAGAGCTTTTGGACATAATCAAGAGCTTTTGAGAAAGCTATGTTTTACATGAGTTAAAATCAGAAATTGTGCTTCTCGTGATTATAAAGCACACATTGAGGAGGCGCCAGCCAAGGCGGGCACAAAAAGTAGAGCCAAAGGTTAGTGTAAGAGTGATAAGTTAACGTAGTTAAGCTGACATATGAAGTTAAAGGGTTATATTGGTGCTTGAACTTATAATTATATAGAATGTGTGCTGTCAAGGTTAGAGAGGTGTGTGCCAAAACTTAAAGAAACCTGCATATCACACTAACCTGGTTTTACTTGCCAAATCCAGTCAGTATTTGAATTGTCTTTAATCTGACAATCCAGCATAATTCTATATTTCATCATTAGAAATTGTGGTGCTTCTGATACTTTTGTGGTGTAACATGATAGAACATTGAAGAAAGAGCAAACAGCATTTAAATGAGAGATTTATGATACTTCACAATGATTTACTACACTGTAGGCTACATGTTTACAGTTTGAGATTTTTAAAGTTACATCCAGCACCAGTGAATAAATAGTGTCAGGCAACCAAAACGGATTTTCTCTAGCATCTAGAATGTTCTGTTGCTGCATATTTAGGTAGAAAAATGAGCAAAGTTTTACCTGGATTCCTATTCATACCCTATTCTCCTGTTTACCTAAGAAAAACTTTGGTAGAACTAGAAGTATATAATAAAAAATGTCATGTTTTATTTTTTATTATAGATGGAACAACAGTCATATTGACATATCAATATGTCAATATTTTTTATACCCTGATCATTTATGAAAAATACATAAGTATCGGAATCCGGTCACCCTGACAAGAACCTTTTCTGTAACTTATAAACTTATGGTTCCTATTGGTTTAAATAAAATGGTCGGTTAGCAAAATAAATAAGAATCACATGAACTGAAGTAGCTTATTTATGGTATGCAAATTTAGATGTTTAAAGATTACCTTATATGGAGCAAAGGTATACAGTGGATTTTCATTCCAGCTTTTTCCCCAGCCTCAGCCACATCCTAATGCAACAATTAGCAGATTTAGCAGTTCTCCATGAATGCTAACGCTAACTTTTTCTGCTCCCCCCGCCCAAAACACACATTAAACTCTGGCAGAGATATAAACACTGAGGCTAGTGTGCAAATGTGTGCATGGACAAGTTTAGAGAGGAGCTTTAAGTTTATGAAATATTTACCCACTTGACTTGTGCACTACATGTGCAATAACTGTCTTTACAGTGAACTGCTGTGGACTGCAGCATCCTATAAGGCTGCAACATTACGATGATGAGACTGATAACACAATGCAATTATGAAACTTATCATTTGTTTACAATCAAACTTGCAATCTCATTGCTCACATTTGTGTGTTTTAAGATTTTATGCTATTCTTTTGTAGACTGGGTGCCAAACTTTTGATCTTTGATATGCTCCGTCTTCAGGAACAGAAATCCCTCCGATTGCGGGGCTTAAAAATGTATGTATAAAAAAATAATAATAATTTCAAATTGGGTTTAAGCAATATACAGTGAAAAAGGTTCTTGCTCTGCTGTCTGCCAGACACAGTACCAGTACATTCATTTTTAGATGGTGAAGCTTAACCAGTGAAAACTAGGATTATATCAGTCATTTCAAGTATATTGTAAAGTAATATATATTTTTGTAAAGTAAAATTCAAAGATATTTTAAACATGCAAGAATTCTCATTCTCTGATACTCACACATATCAGTGTATCTGCATTTTCCTAGGAAACTTTATTTTATGGAAAATGTTATTTTAATAACACTGTACAGATTAGGGATTTATAAATTACAGTATTCATAATCCATAATCGTAGAGGTTACATGTTTTTAACCAACATGCAGTTGTTTTACAGATTGCCACTGGCAGCTTTTGTCTTCTACTCAGAATTACACATGTGTTGATGAAACAGCACCATTTAGTCTGAGTGTCACAGCTAACCTGAACTTCTACAGTGGACCTGCCTGGTCTTTTAACCTCACATGAATTTTACATATTTGTTTTATGTATTATGTACATTGTCCTGTATGTAAAAAGGGATTCTTTAAATTTCGACATTTCCCTCATAATTATTTTTGCAAACACTTGTAACTGATGTTTTGATACAATAAACTTCAATTCAAAAGTGAGCATTCTTTTTTTCTTTTCTTTTTTTTAATTCGCTTGAGACCTATTACTTGCAATATTTATATTTGTTTATCATTATTGTCAATAAACACACAAAAATACAACAATGTATGTAAACAATAAATGCACTAAGATACTAATCCACCATTCCAAACAACATATGGTTCCAAATCTAGAATATTGTGATGATCAGTTAAGTCTCTGATATCTGGACATAAGTTATACTTTCTTCGGCACATTAGTGATGATAGGTTTGGGTCGAGTTTTAAAGATAAGCTTCTTTTTGATGAGGGCAGAGACGGTGTAAGATGTTGGTTTCTCTTGGTTGGTTTCCATAGTTTCCTCTGTATTCTGAGGAAGTCCAGAGTGTTTCATCAGAACAGCAAAGGGCTTCTCCAGTTTGACCTGTTTTCCATAGAGGATGTGATGTCCGACTATAAGGACTGGTAATCCCTTGAACAGTGGACAAATCAAGAATTTACCATAGGTAAAAAGTAGTTTTATCATTTTGTATGTATAATATATATATATATATGTATATATATATATATATGTATATATATATGAAGAGTTCAGATGCAAAAGCCTCTAAATGCCATCTGAAATTTTCTTTTAGAATGGTCATTTTTATCAAGCTCGTATATTTAAGTTCAGTAATTTCACTTAAATGGCAATGAAATTACCTATTAGTTGTCATTTAAGTGAAATTACTGAACTTAAATATACAAGCTTGATAAAAATGACCATTCTAAAAGAAAATTTCAGATGGCATTTAGAGGCTTTTGCATCTGAACTCTTCATACATATATATATATATATATATATATATATATATATATATATATATATATATATATATAATAGGGCAGATTTCAGACTAAAATCAAAAGAAAATAATAATATAGATACATAAATATATTATGCATACATATAATATATGTATGTATCTATATTATTTTTTTCTTTTGATTTTGGTCTGAAATGTGGCCAATTATTAGAGAAAGACAAACCTCTTTAGTGTAGTGCAGGTCCCCCATCAGATTTCCTGCTAGTCCAGTATTTTGTCTGGACATCATTTCTCCCTGCAGCTCCACCAGCAACCACTCGGCTGGACCTTCAGCAGCATTACTGCAGAACACATCGAAAAGCCTTTTCAACGAGCACTTTTAGATCATTCATGGTCTGTAAAAACTTGTATTTCACACCAACCTTGAAATGACTATTTGAACCATTCTTTATCTGATTCCTCGGTGTCAGAATTCACAAATCACACAAGTCTTTTGTAGACCTTCTCGTCTGAAACGTTGTCAAATATTACATCCACAAATTACTGTCATGAATGTACAAATATATACTACACATGTAAGTACGCTCACTTGCCAGGTCTGTAGTTGTGCATAATCTACTGACACAGAAGTTTCCCGCCAGTTGGAAGACATTTCATTTCAAAATAAAAGTCCCATTGTAGTGTGAACCGCTAGAGGGCAATCGAGCCTCTCTTGGCTAAGGTCTGACTTTCTTCAGTTGAATTTTTTCTTCAGTTGTATTTTTTAAATACATTTTATTCATGCCTTTATTCATGCAAAAAACGAACTCACAATTAATTGTACCAACAAGTATACAACAACAACAACAACAACAATAAATATGAATAATAATAATGATGATGGTGATGATGATGATGATGATGATGACAATAATAATAATAATAATAATAATATCAAAAACGTCAGAATAAAAAACGTAAAACATTGAGAGTATTTTTGACAATCAAATAATTATTATTATTATTATTTTCATAGATTGTTCATGAATCGTTACAATATTTGTTTTTAAAGAACATTAAAAATGATTACTCTATTTGGAAAACATCACCTACCTACATACAGCAAAATATGTCAAGCGCACCAAATATTAGATTGTTTTCCACCGACTTCAGAATTTTTTTAATTCCTTATTTTCTTTAAAGATTAACAAAAAAAAGAAAAGCTGTTGTTGAAAAAGATAATTGATGTAATAGTTATATGACTGTTTTTTTGTAAGATGTAAGAGATATATCTATTCGAATAGTATGCATACATGGATGTATACGTTTTATAACTTGAAAATTCAATAAAAAAAATATGTCAGTGCGCATGCGCGGCGTTGGCCATGCGGAAAATGACTCGTCAGAGTTGTTGTGGATCGCTGACAGGCACGTGAGCGATGCTACGTATGTCGTCGATTTAGCAGTCGACATGGCGGCCACAACTCCTCCCAAGGTACTGAGCATGCTGCTTTTTAAGTCAATACACGGTCAAAACGACAAATAGCTCCATTTTACCGATCTTTTTCCGTGGGTTGTGGTGTAGATATTCTGTTTGACTTGCTTTTTGAACTGTCGGTGCTGGGAAATAGATGATACACTGGTCTGGGAAACTGCTGTGTTTAGCAACAGTTAGCCTGGCTGCTAGCTGCCAAACCCACTGACACACAGCTGATCAAACTGCAAAAAACACGGACGTTAGAAGTAGCGTTTCCGTTGCCAATAGCAGCACAACTGCAATATCGAACGTATTCGGGGCGTCTGGACTCTAAAAACAAACAATCAGAGTTGTGTTTGTACTTTAACTAGTGTTGAGTCATGAGCTGTCTGGCAGGTTTATGTAGATGTTTTGAGCTTGATGACTGATTGTTTATCAGCTGATTCCGGGAAATTCAAGCCATAAGGAAACTAGCTTTACATATGAATGTTTTTTTCTATTTATTAACTATTTATTGGCACTACATAATCTCATTTTCGTGTGTGGCGTTTTCTCGTGTCTGTTACACATGCATTAGCAAGTACCTTGGCCACCATGATGTTTTGATATATACACTTACAGCTACCTACCACTACCACACAAATTCAGTATGAGAATATAGGAGACATGAACATTACACATAGTTCCAGGTTATTCCATGGTTGTTTTCCCAGTGTAATTTCTATTTTTACAATGATCAATGCCATTTATTGTTGGGGAGTATTCAAGAACATTGTTTATGTCAGTATGAGAAGAGCGGTCCGTTCCTTCAGTTCAGGCCTCAGACTAAGACATTTAAAGGCACGGAGCAGAGTACTGAAACAGGATCTTGAAATGTTTGTTTTTAACAGCCTATTTTTAGAGAGAATAATGTGTTTGGCTTATAATAATGAAACTGTAATGTTTTATCAATACATGTTTCTTTGTGTTTGTAGGTGGTGTTTGAACGTGAGGGAATCTTCATTCACTCATCTCAAGATGAATCTGAGGATCAGGATTTAATATCAGGGTTCCTCAGGATTGTTGATAAGGTATGGTGATTGTCATTGATAATATTATCTATATTAAACGAGTGTGTTTTTCAGAATTGCTATGATTCCTCTAAGTTTTACCTGAACTGGGTCCACGTGACATACATAAGATGTTATACCACATTCTTGTTTCACTGTTTTGTTTTTAATATATGTGTATTTTTGAAAGATACTTATGCTTACCAAGGCTGCATTTATTTGATCAAAAATACAGTAAAACAGTAATATTGTGAAATATAAAAAAAAAAAAGGTCTTCAGGGTCACATGATCCTTCAGAAATCATTCTAATATGCTGATTTGGTGCTCAGGAAACATTTCTTACTATCATCAATGTTGAAAACAGTTTTAAAAAAAAAAAAAACGTGATACAGGATTTTTTTGATATCCGAAGTTCAAAAGAACAGCATTTGTTTAAAAATTAAAAATATTTTATAACATTATACATATCTTTACTGTCACTTTTGTTTAATTTAGTGAATCCTTGCAGAATAAAAATATTAATTTCTTTCGAACAACATCGTACTTACTCCATACTTTTCAATAGTAGTATATATATATCTGAGAAGTCCGAACTACCTCCTTTTGAAACGTCTGTAAAAATCACAGCCATCTAACGATCTCTCCCAATATCTATTTTTTCTTCTTTAACTGTAGGATGGTGAAACCCTTGTGGAATATAAACCCCTGGAGGATACAGATCCCTCGAACATACTGTGTGCCTGCAAGGTTTGTTACCCGTTTCATCTGTGAGAGTTTGCATATATATGTTAAAATGCCTCAAAGACAGTTCTTATGTGCCCTGTACTAGTATATTCAGGATTCTGAATAGTTTTCTGAATTAGGAAGGATAACTTGATTGTATGATTGTGTGAAGGACTCCAGCTCAGTGGTGGAATGGACTCAGAGTTCAGAAGACAACCCTCATCGCCCTGTCGACCATCAGCTGAGCTATGAAACCGAGTGGGATATGATCAATGCTGTCTCATTCCGGAGAAAAGCCCACACACATGGAGATGGTAAAACAATTAAGTCAAATGTGGCTGAAAAAACAACTTCTTTTGTATCAAATTGCTTTCACCGTTCATTTTACCCAGTACCTAACAGAAAATGTCAGCAAGATAACTTATGCATCAGCCAGTGAATTTTGCCTATGGCCCTTTCTTTCCAAAACCAGATGGAAATCTGTAACGGTAACCAAGCTGATTATTTATTGTCGCATTGTCACAGGTGGATCAAACCACGCAAATGACCGGAACAAGTGGGCCTTCTCTTTTAATGTGTGTGACCTCAGGTCTATCACAGTCAAATGTGAGGGCTGGTCATACATCATTTTCCGGTTGAAGGATGGCACAGCACTGCCAGCTATTCATTTCCACCAGGGAGGGAGCACAGCGTTCCTGGATAGCCTGAGGAAATCAGTTCAGATCAACGAGTGAGTGCAGTATGGGTTGATTTTATTTAAATGGATCAAGCCTGATCTTTGGCTCAGCTGTAAGCAAATGTTGTGCAATATCTTATTGCAATATCATTCTGTTTGCGCAAGATCTAAATGATTTTGCATGCTTTTTTAATTACAGCATTAGACCAGTAGAGTGTAGTCATGAGTTACAGATTTTTTTTATAAATGGTTTTGAATACATTATATAAGCAGTGCTTATATAATGTATAAGAACCTGCACTCTTATTTAATAATTTCTCTGCATGTATTTTCTTGTGGGGTAAGATCCATTGAATAATTTTAACTATGGTAAAATCCGATAAACAGATAATACTACGCTCTGATTATAGCTGAAAATGTGATAAAATATATTAGAAATGTTATATTTTATAAATATAAAATAAATTTGATTCATTAAAAATATTTTAAATATATATTTTTAATTATATTATATATATTAATTATATATTTTTAATAAATTGAAATCAGTTAAAACTAGTGCTGTCAAATCGATTAATCGCATCTAACATAAAAGTTGGGTTACATAATAAATATATATCTATATATATCTATATATATATATATATATTGTGTGTGTGTGTATATATATATATATTTTTAATTATTATTATTTTTTATATATATATATTGTATATATGTCTGTGTGTGTGTATACTGTAGGTCGTTGCTAGGTATATACCCAAATATTTGTACACAAAAAAAATATGTGTGTACATATACACACACACACAGACATATATGATAAATAAAAATAATTATAGTATGTATACACACATATATATATTAATCGTGATTAATCGATTTGACAGCACTAGTTAAAACATGCATGTGTTTTTAAACTTTGCTAATTTAACATGATCAAAACACTAATCCATTTTAATGACTAAATTTCAAATTAGAGAGCAAGTGACAAATATCGGTATCAGAATCGGCCAATAGTTGTTTGTTAAAATAGGTATTGGCGCATCCCTAATTTATACAATAAATGGCATAGAATAGTGCACAAGTACGCAAATTGGGCTGCAGCTTATGTCTCCCTTTGTTTCTGAGAGCATAAATGAGCATGTCGGCTTTTACATAACTGTGTAGCGTCAGATGTCTTCCTCTGAATGAATATGGCTTAATATTTTCATTCTTCTTTTTCTTATCTTAAAAGTGACCCCTGACCTTTTAATTCACTAAATACCACGGGCATTTCACAATCGGAATGATTCGTCCAAACACTTCCTCCTTTAAAACTGAAGTCATCAAAAATGTAACCCAATCTGCATGCAAACGAGATGGAATATCTCCGCACCTTTGAGGAAGTCTTGCATGTGTTCTGTGGCAAGAGGCCGTGAGCGTGATTCATGTAAGGTCGAACAGCAGCTGTTCGTTTAGAGTTAAGGCTTTATGAAAGGGACAGGAAGGCACTCCTCTCCCCTGCGTTAAATATCACACCAGATTAAATCCGCCCGTAAGCATGCTGAATTCAGCCCTGCTGAGGAAAAGATAGCTGTTATTAAAGTTCTTATCGTAGACTCCATAATGAAACATAGGCTGGGCTTTATTGGCTCAGCCTCTGTCGTCATTCAAATCACAGAGCGATATGGCCAGTGATGTCATATGTTTAGAAGTCGAATACTTGTGAGTACTCTTAAAATTATTATTTTCATTATTATTTGTTTTTACTATTATGTCTGTTATACATTTCTAGATGTTCCTTCGTTTATATGCTTCCACACACACGCATATACAAACAGGAGTTATCAGAATAGACTGTTAATAAATAGGCTGTTTTGTATGTTTGTTTGCTTTGATTATTTTGTATTTGTCATGTAAATAGTGTCACAATCTTTGTTTGCACAATAAAAAAAAATGATTTATGGTCTTTCAAAAGGTGTCCCGATGATGAAAGTATCTTGATTGTCAGCTCTTATAACAAAGCCTTCTCGCAGTCCTTTGAGAATCTTCTGGATGATACAAACTATAACTTTGTTCAGGTATGTGGTTTATACTGTGAATCGTACTAGTAGTCATCCATGAATTGATCTTTGATAAAAAAAATATTCATGTATAATAAGTTGTCTTCACAATATTTTCACTATCAAACAGAAATTCAAGAAAGATCCTTATACAACAACGCTGGGTGGCTTCTCCAAAGTCACTAACTACCTCTTTGACGCATTTCGGGCGCCTGAATTAGAGTGTCAGCAGCGGCCTGCTGAGGAGGTGGCGGATCTGTTGGGAGAACTCATTCCCGGACTAGAGATTAACCAGCAGGAAGAGCCTGGATTTGAAGTCATCACCAGAGTAAGTGCAGATCTAATTCCAGCCTTAACTTTGACTTAGTTGAGTCTGGACACAGACAGCCGACATGAGGCATCCTGTGCAAAAGTATTGTTATGAAAAATTGATTTGATGTGTGTGTGTGTTTGTTTCAGCTTGATCTGGGACCGAGGCCAGAGGTGCAAAGGAAGGGGCCGGTAACAATGGTAGAATGGGAAAAGTATCAGGACTCAGAGGGAAGAATGACCAATGTACCTCACATAAAGGATGTCATATTTAAAGGGGTAAGATATTGCTTTGAATATCTTACTGTAACTCATTAATGTACCTACATTTCTGATCCACAGGATATCCTTATGTCTGTCGATTATGTCTTCGGCAGTCGTTTCTTTGCTTGTGGTTTTATCACCTTGGCCTCTCTGTTACCTTTGTGGTGGATTGCAAACATTTAGGTCATGAGTTACTGAAGTTTTACCCATTTGGTTTTGTTCTGCATCATAAAGGAAGTCACGTACACTTCTGTTTAAAAGTTTTGGGTCTGTTTGATTTTTAAAATGTTTTTGAAACCAAGGCTGCATTTGTTTGATGGAAAATACAGTAAAAACAGTAATTTTGTGAAACATTGTTACAATTTAAAATAATAAAAAAAAAAATCCTGTGATGGCGAAGCCAAATTTACCCCAGTCTTCAGCATCAAGTGATCTTTCAGAAATCATTCTAAACTGCTGATTTGGTGGTAAAAATAGTTCTTATATTATCAATGTCGAAAACAGTTGTATTGTATGTAAATATGTAAGTCTTTCACTTTTGATCAATTTAATACTGCCTTGCTAAAGAAAAGTTTGCATTTCTTTCAAAAAGATCTTACCATTTATATTTATATTCTACATAATCTACATACCTCAATCTCTCAATCTGATCTGTTTGGGTGGATTTCCTTTTGGCATACCCTCCACATTAGCTAAATGCAAAGTTAAACACAAAATGTTTTTTTTTTTCAATTTCAACAACTTGATTGAAAATGAGTTGAGTCTGAGATGAGCTGTTGCATTGTCTCATTTTTCCTGTGACCTCTTGTCCAGCTCATTTCACTTGTTTAGACATGTTTATAAATGTTTCAGAAGATGCAAGTCATCAAGGCTTCTGTTGTTTTGATCTCAACAGGGCCTTTGTCACGCAGTGAGAAAAGAGGCTTGGAAGTTTTTGCTTGGCTATTTTCCATGGAACAGCACTCATGAAGAAAGGAAGCTCCTGCAAAAGAGTAAAACGTACGCATGTTTCCCTCAGAGAACCGACAGCATGTGTTTAAAGCTCTCTTTCGTTAGATTAAACATACATAAGATCATGTGTTCTCTCAACAGTGATGAATACTTCAGAATGAAGCTCCAGTGGAAGTCAGTAAGTGAGGAGCAGGAAAGAAGAAACTCAAGGTTACGAGATTACAGGAGCCTGATTGGTATGTCTTTAATTACATTGCAAGTTTTATTCTTTAGTTGTTTTAAAAATGTTTTCGAAATATATTCCCATGCACCTTTTCTCTACCTGGGTGAAGCTCAGTTTATGGTTGTTACATTTTTTTAGAAAAAGATGTGAACCGAACCGACCGCAATAACAAGTTTTACGAAGGCCTGGACAACCCTGGCTTGATTTTACTACATGACATCCTGATGACATACTGCATGTACGACTTTGATTTAGGTAAGTGATTACATGTGTTTGAATCATTGTTCAGTGCAACTTCTCTGATTTAAAATATCAACAACTGTTATGTATACTACTGACTCCCATGCTGATCCCTTGTTTTCACAAATCAGCGAAAATCCTTCAGTTTATGTCAATGTGATTTAATTGCACAGTCATTTATTTAGATTATGGATAATCTTAAGTGCTTTACGATTGCTTACATTACTTGTATTTACCCAGTTTCCTGTTCCTGTGCAGGGTACGTGCAGGGTATGAGTGACCTGCTCTCTCCCGTCCTTTTTGTAATGGAGAATGAAGTAGATGCCTTCTGGTGCTTTGTTTCCTTCATGGATGAAATGGTAATGAAATATGTTTGTTACAGCACATCTCTCTTTAGCACTCTTGGGTTTGCTGTGTGTGAGAAGATTTGGCTGCGTCAATAAACCATGATTCTGTCCTCACGCTATCACTGTTGTGGGCAAGCACTTTAAATGGACTAAATTAGTCAACCAACAAATGGTTTACTTCTAGTTGTCTCTGCATATTAAGCCATTATAGGATCATTTCTTTTAGAGGGGTCCTATTATGCCCTTTTTTAAAATCTTGATTTTGTTTTGGGGGTTTACTAGAATAGATTTTCATGCTTGAATGTTTGAAAAATACATTATTTTCCCACATATTTTACATTGTTGCAGCACCTCTCTTCCCAGTCTGTCAGTAACGCTCTGGGGTGTGTTTCCCGTACGACGCTGAATAACTACAACAGTATGATGCACCGTCGGAGAAACTAACCAACTAGTCACCATTGTCTCCCGAAACCGTAGTAACATGGCCGCACCTCTGTCATTTAAACCACATTGGTTCAACAATATAGGACTGTCGTTAATGATTGTTAACACGTCAAAATACATAGAATAAAATGTAGTATATACACTACTGGTCAAAAGTTTTAGATCGGTATGATTTTAAAGGAAGTCTCTTCTGCTCACCAAGGCTACATTTATTTGATAAAAAAACAGTAATATTGTGAAATATTATGACTATTTAAAATGACTGTTTTTTATTTTAATATATTTTAAAATGTAATTTATTCCTCTGATGGAAGCTGAATTTTCAGCATCATTACTCCAGTCTTCAGTATCACATGATCCTTCAGAAATCATTCTAATATGCTGATTTTATGCTCAAAAAACATTCATTATTATTTTCAATGTTGAAAATAGTTTTTGTTCAAAATTCTTTGATGAATAGAAAGTTCAAAAGAGCATTTATTTAAAATAGAATATTTTCTAACATTATAAATACTGTTACTTTTGATCAGTTTAACTCATCCTTAATGAATAAAAGTATTGATTTATTTTATTTCTTTCCCCAAAAAATAAAATAAAAATTCTTACTGACCCCAAACTTTTGAACGGTAGTGTTTAATGTTACAAAAGCTTTCTATTTCAGTTAAATGCTGTTCTTTTGAACTTTCTATTCATCAAAGAATCCTGAAATAAAAATGTAAAAAAACTGTTTTCAACATTGATAATAATCATAAATGTTTCTTGAGCTTTAAATCATCATATTAGAATGATTTCTGAAGGATCATGTGACACTGAAGACTGGAGTAATGATGATGAAAATTCAGCTTTGATCACAGGAATAAATTACACTTTACTGTATATTCACATAGAAAACAGCTGTTTTAAATTGTAATAATATTTCACAATATGACTTTTTGTTTGTATTTTTAATCAAATAAATGCAGCCTTGGTGAGCAGAAGATACTTTTTTAAAAACATTAAAAATCTTACCGATCTAAAACCTTTGACTGGTAGTGTATATTTAAATAGAATGATAGATATAGAATCCACTGGATGTTAACTTGCTCATTGTGCCCAAGAGCATGGTATATTAAAGTCCACGTCAACTGCTTCTAACCGCAGCTCGAAAGCTGTAGTTCCAACCACGAAAGTTTGCGATGCTGTTTGCGTTTCAAGAAACGGCAAATCGTTGAACTGTGTTGGTAATGAATGTACTTGCGACCATAATTGGCTAACGATGCTTTCGGGAAATGCACCCCTGTTTAGTTCTGGTCTCTATGAAGCCCATCCTTTTGAAAAACTAAATGTGCTTTGATTGGTCGGCTGGACCAGTGTGTTGTGATTGGTCAACCGATTCGAACGTGTTGCGGAAATGTCACGCCCCTTTCCATAACCGCAAGTTTCAACACATATGAGTTATTTAAATGAGGAAAATTGTGACCTCTGCATTCCTGGAAGAAAACTCAAGACTACAATTGAGGTGTTTCAGGGAGTTCAGAAACACCCTTTTGGTGTGGACTTCGTAACTTTGCAGACCTTATTCATGCTCAAACAGCAACATTAAACACTAAAGGAAGTTGAAAATGTTTAAAAGCATAATAGGACCCCTTTAATTATCACTAATGTTTGTGGCAGCATGAAAACTTTGAAGAGCAGATGCAAGGGATGAAGACCCAACTAATTCAGCTCAGCACTTTGCTTCGTCTGCTAGATCTGGCCTTCTGGAACTACCTAGGTAAGATACCCAGAGGAAGACTTATTAGAAATAGTCTTTTTTATTAATGTTGACCATCAGTAGGCATTGTGTTTACTTCTGTATTTATGTGTTTTCACAGAGGCACAGGATTCTGGGTACTTGTATTTCTGTTTTCGCTGGTTATTGATCCGATTCAAGAGAGAGCTACATTTTCAGGACGTCCTTCGCCTTTGGGAGGTGTGTTATAACTATCCTTTTTTTGTTGTTGTTGGGGCCATCAGTCCATTTCTTTGTTTCTCAGTACACTGCAGCTACTGTCTGTTATCATTTTGATTATACTTATGTGTTATATTGGCGTTTGATTTAATATATTCTTCAATTCATATTTTCCCATTCAGGTTATGTGGACCAGATTGCCTTGCCAAAACTTTCACCTTCTGGTGTGCTGTGCCATTTTAGACTCTGAGAAACAAAAAATAATGGACAGAAAATATGGATTCAATGAAATCCTGAAGGTTAGCCTTAACTATATCTTATACCATTCTGAAGATTTATTTCTTTGAAAATTAACACTTTAACTCAGCAAGGATGCATTAAATTGATCAAAAGTGACAATACAGAAATTTGTTTCAAAAAATAGTTTTTAATAAATGCTGTAAATGTTTTTAAACTTTCTATTCATCAAAAAATCCTGAATATATCATGGTTTCCACAAAAAAATGTAAGCAGAACAACGGTTTTCAACATTGATAATAATTAGAGCACCTTTAACTTTTGAATAGTAGTATGTATCTGCATCTTGCAACATACATAAATTAGATTTTGAGAAAAATGATTCACCAATTGATATGTTTTCTTTACAGCATATAAATGAACTCTCCATGAAACTGGACATCGAAGAAATCCTTAGCAAATCTGAATCTATCTGTATGCAGATAAAGAATTGTAAGGTATGTCATATGCATGATTGCAGATAGTGGGGTATTTGATGTAAAATGAAAAAACAAAATCTCTATAAAATGATTATTTTGTTCCGGTAATACAAGTTTTGAATCTCTTCTTTTTCCCTCTAAGGACTTGCCCCATTCAGTGAGTGAGATTCTGGGCCTCAACACAGTCACTGAACCCTCTGCAGCATTAGAAACCAGTGAATATGGAATACTCGAGTCACCTCATACCTCACCAAGATCCTCACACAGACAAGATCACGTCGTCTCCAACGGCCACAGCCATCTAAAAGAAACAGCACACAACGGCTGCAAAGTAGCCTTCATTTCCTAGTGTACGACACTACATGATGTATAGTACAGATTTTATATCCCCTGTATTCCAGCAAGATGAACAGTGTTGGGTGTCATGTAGATATTTGCTACCAAATGCCACATTGTAAAAGAAAAACAAATCGCAGAGAAAATATATGAATGTAAAACTAGGATCCAAAAGGATCCTAAAGCATTATTTTTGTAATATCTTGTACCATAATGTCTTTCATTGAAATAATCATTCCTTCTCACTGTATAGAGAGAGTTTTCACAATGTTTCAGAGGTGGGGTATCCATTGTTGAATATTATATATATTTTTTGTTCTTATCAGTTTGCCCTTTTCCTAAATAATTCAGATTCAAATTAAAATCTGTCTTCCATTAGCTTGTGAGTTATATTTCAACTGTTATAGACCGGTTAGTTTTTGTTTTCTCTCTCTCTCTCTTTCTTTTAGCAGTATTAGAACTCAAATCTTTTTAAATAACACTAAACCCAAAATTGAACATACATGTCTATTGCACCTGCTGTTGTCCATGTCTTTGTCCAATGAAGAGAGCCATTTTGGGTTATGTAATATTACATTAGTTAATGTGTTACATAACTTGAGATTTAATCAGGTAAGAGTACTTTGTAATTAGGTAGTCACCTTAGATACAATTTGCAAAGGCACACAAAAACAAAATGATTTAACTGTCTTAGTGAAAGTAAATGAGGAAAATTTGCTTGGCTAAACTAAAGGCAATAGTGCAAAACTGTGGCTTGAGATTATTCAAAGTCGGTAGCCTTGGTTCAGTCGGCCTGCTATGACATTTGCAGATGAGATGGAGAGTCGGTGAAAATATTGATTGATGATGAAATGTATTTTATCCACTCATAACCACAGCCCACAACAAAGACACACGGAATCAACTTCCATCTCTTTCATTTCCTGTTCCACAGGAAATTGCCTCAGAGGAGGCTGATAGCTCACTGCTCACGACAGTAATGTTATCTCTCTTCTAGCTCCCTTTCATTAAAAAAAACCTGCAGCATTTTGTGCACTGACAAACGTACTTATTTGCCAAAACCATGAACAATATGCATCTGACCTCAAAGGAGGTGACGTTTACATAAATAATGCTGACATTTAAGTTCATACTTCATGGAAATGAATGCTCTAATCTCACTAAAGCTCTTATTTTCCTTGCTTTCTATGTTGAACATGTTTCTAAATCCTGCCTCTGAAGGATACACTGTACAAAGGCATTACATCTTACAAAAATGATGGGTGATGTCCTCCCCCTCTTCTCCTTCACATCTGTAAAATGAAGCCTCATTTATGTGAATCTTGAAATCTTGATGACTTTGCTCTAGATTCATTTCTCCTAGAGGGTGAGATGAGCTTATCCACTTCAATCAGGTCTTGGACGAGCCGACATTTCCTAATGGAAGAGCCATCCCCTCAAAAGCCAATATGAGTGATAGCCTACCCTGTGCGAGAGTCAACAGGCTGTGCAATGACTCAACGTCATTCGTCACAGTATATAATCCCAGCTCTGATACTGACAGGGGAGGAGTGTCAGGTACTGTGGCACATGCAAAGTGCTCCCTGTGATCTCCAAGGGACAGCTTAAAGAAAAATCGTCTGAGACAATAGTACCTTCGCCATAGGAAATGCAGGGAAAGAAGACATCTCAAGAGACAGTAACTATGTCCTCTGAACTACAAGCCAATGCGAAGGGGCCGCAGACAGCCCCTAAATCACCTATTGGGCTACTTAGGAAGAGGGGTCAAGATGTAGTTCCGAAGATGCAACCTGCTATGATGATGTTCTCCAGCAAATACTGGGCTCGGCGAGGACTATCTTTGGATTCAGCAATGTATGACCAACAACACCTTGCAGCCTCAATGGTGGGTACTGAACAGTTTGATAGACCCTATTTTGGGCGCCACATTTTATATAGTCAAATTACCATACCTTTTGTTTATAATGAACCGTGATTTCAAAATAAATTTAAAATCATTTATTTATTTTTATCTATTTTCAAATAAATATTAAATTGCTGTAGTCTTTTTTTTTTTTTTTTAACTAGTTACTTGCATAAATCATTGATTTACACTGGAAAACTTAGTGTCTGTTGGTTGTTCTGGATGTAGAGGCAAATCCAATTGAATGTTTTCTTGCAAAATTCAATTTTGACAAAAAAACAGAAGTCAGTCAAATTGTCTCTCAGTGTAAATTCTTCTTTTGAGTTTGTTAATTACCACTCTTGTAATTTAAACTACTTAAAAAAAAAAAAAAGCTTTTATCTTAACCCATTTCTGCATCTTAAGAGTTTTATATTCACTAAACAACACCTCCAAGCAGCTCCGCAGGACATCCTTTAATCGGATAGATGAAAGACCTGACAAAGAGGAACAGAAATCCACCTATGACCTTGGGAAATTAGCAGTGATTTTCTCTCTGAAGAATGAAGTGGGCTGCCTGGTGAAAGCGCTAAGACTCTTTCAGGTTAGTAAACACCTCATCCTTTGGTGGGGTAGATTAATAGTACACTTTAATAAGGGAACCTTATGCATAGTACTTGTGTAATAATAATACGTTTTGATTAAGACCAAAGTGACATCCTGCTGTTCTGTTTGCTGTATGTTTAAAGGAGAAACATGTGAATTTGGCCCACATTGAGTCTCGCAGATCCAAGAGAGCCACCAATGAGGTGGAGATATATGCAGAGTGCAACTGCACAAAAAAAGAGTTCAATGAGCTGGTGCAGCACCTGAAAGACCACGTCAACATTGTCTCATATAACACACCTCAACAAGTGTGGTCTGCAGAGACCGGTAAGTTCTCTGTGAAAGAATTGCCAGTGTAACAGTGTGATATTGCTACTGATTCATCTGTCTCTTTATTCCAGACTGTTTGGACTGTGTGTGTGTTTTGGGAGGATTGGCAGATGGAGAAGGAATACCATGGTTTCCCCAAAAGATCTCAGAGCTGGACCAATGTTCGCATAGAGTGCTAATGTACGGCTCAGAACTGGATGCTGACCATCCGGTAAGTAAATCTGTTAAATGTTTAGTAGCCCCATGGTGGAGTGAACAATACTTTTACAGCATTAATTAATTCTGGTTAATGTGAATTTCTAGATAGACTAATACGTTAATATTTAAAGTTGATTAACATGGGTTAACAATGAATAATAGTATATTTATAATTTTTTATTGAACATTACAGTGTTTATTATAAATTATTTATCTGTGCACATCTTTTTTTTTCTTAATCATGTGCCCTCAAACGACACCTCTTCGCTGATGACGCGTTTTTCGGCGTGAGGGCGGGACAATCTGTCACTCCCATGATCCAATCAAAGTCCGATGGACAAAATCAAGTCCCGCCCTAATTTTTTGTTTTGTTTAAGAAGCAGTTTCACTTGGATATACATAATAATAGGGAAGAAAAGACTATCGCAACTTCCGTTTCATGCCGACTTTAAATAATGTTAACAAATTGAACCTTTTAGTAAAGTTATTCTCTGTTCTCTATTGCAGGGATTCAAAGACAAGGTGTATCGGCAGAGGAGGAAGTACTTTGTGGAGGTTGCAATGAACTATAAATTGTTAGTATAGATTATAATAGTTTATATTCTTTTGTAGTTGATTTTGCTATTGGGTTCTTGAAGCTCAATTATTAGAGCATGGCAATAACAACACTAAAAATAGATGCATAATACACTGCCCGGACAAAAAAAAAGTTGCTGTTTGGATTTAAATAGGCAAAGCTTAAGAATCAATGATTGGATCATTATTGCAGGGATTAGTTTGGCAACAATTCTACTAACCCTAATTGATGGAGTGTGTAGCTTTTCATTTCTTAGGAAGACACACCATGGCCATATTCCAGGATGACAAAACCAAGATTCATCAGGCTCAAATTGTGAAAGAATGGTTGGGAGGGTGCATGAAGAATCCTTTTCACTCATGAATTGGACCTCCAGAATTGGAGTCCAGACCTTAAATTCATTGAAAGTCTTTTGGATGTGCTGGAGTCAGACTGCTTGATTCTTGCATCGTCAATATAAGATCTTGACCAATAACATCACAACATTTATTTCCATCAAGAGGTGCATCAATTTTTGGTCAAGATCTTGGTCTGGACTCAGAGGTACCAATTCATGTGTGAAAATGATTCTTCATGCTCACTCCCAACCATTCTTTCACAATTTGAGCCTGATGAATCTTGACATTGTCATCCTGGATTATGGCCATTATGCGTTTTCCTACATGGTTGTTTAAGAAATGAAAAGCTACACATTTCATCAATTAGGGTTAGAAGAACTATTACCAAACATATCCAGTCATAGACTCTTAAGCATTTGTCTATTTAAATCCAAACAGCCGGGCAGTGTACAATTACATAAATGGAGTAGTAGTTGACTAACTGAAATTACAGTCAATTTGTTTCCCTTTTCTTGCTTAAAATGAATCCGAATGTCTTTTGTGTAACAGTGGGCAGCCTATCCCACAAATAGAGTACACACCAGAGGAAGTGAAGACATGGGGAGTTGTTTTCAGAGAACTTACAAAACTCTATCCAACTCATGCCTGCCGCGAGTACTTGAAAAACCTCCCTCTTCTCACAAAGCATTGTGGGTACAGAGAGGACAACATCCCACAGCTGGAAGACGTGTCTCTGTTCTTACGAGGTAAAATTATTAATTCCACTCATTCTATGACAAAGAAAGTCAACTCTCTTTAATGTGGTGGTTTGGGTTGTGGCCTTTGCAGAGAGGTCAGGGTTTACCGTACGGCCTGTGGCTGGATATCTGTCACCACGAGACTTCCTGGCCGGCCTGGCTTATCGAGTGTTTAATTGCACTCAGTATATACGTCACAGCACAGACCCGCTCTACACTCCAGAACCGTGAGCAAAAGCCCCATACTTTTATTTTGTGTGTCGAAAACTTAATTTTTCTTGTCACTTCTAACCTGTTAACTGTTTTCATGTCCTCAGAGACACCTGTCATGAACTTCTGGGTCATGTACCACTCCTGGCCGATCCCAAGTTTGCTCAGTTTTCTCAGGAGATTGGCCTTGCATCTCTAGGCTCTTCAGATGAGGATGTGCAGAAGCTGGCAACAGTAAGTGTGACAACAGCTTATTGAATTCTTAAATGTCATACGGAACTTGACTGGCAGGTTCCTAACTAGATACGGAAATAAAAAGGTCACTGAGGTTTTTTCATGGCGTAAAGTTTGATCTATGGTGTTGAGTCGCATGCATTTGCATTGAAATCATATCAGTGGCTCTGTATGGCAGACTTTGAGACACAATCAGATCTGGGTATAAAGTTTTTGGAAGTCTCAATATGAGTGTGTACATCTCATAAGGGTCTGATGATCTTGCTTCCAAACCTTTGAAATATGCAAGACAACATGTTTATTATGCAATAAACCACTGTGCTTTTTTTCCAGTGCTATTTCTTCACAATTGAGTTTGGGCTGTGCAAACAGGATGGTCAGTTAAGGGCATATGGAGCAGGTCTACTGTCTTCTATTGGAGAGTTAAGGGTAAGAAGCCCTTCGTTAACCATACATAAACACGTCAAGTATTCAGATGTCAAGTTAATAGTTAACTAAATGTATAATCCTCTTTGATTATGCAGCATGCGCTTTCTGAAAAAGCAAAAGTGAAGATGTTTGATCCCAAAACCACATGCTACCAGGAGTGCCTCATTACAACATTTCAAGATGTTTATTTTGTCTCTGAGAGTTTTGAAGAAGCAAAAGAGAAAATGAGGTAGAATATATATCCACTCAGTCATGAACAAAATTACATGAAAATCTTACAACAATCTAAAACTCTATTAACAGACTTCATCTGTATAAAAGAGACACATTTGCTCTGTCAATTTAATCACATAAACGTATGTCATACATGTATCAATTTAATAATTCTTTCCTTCTAAACAGGGAATTTGCTAAAACAATAAAGAGGCCTTTTTCGGTCTACTACAACCCATACACCCAGAGCATTGATTTATTGAAGGACACCAGGAGCATCGAGAACGTGGTTCAAGATCTACGCAGCGACCTGACCACTGTCTGTGATGCCTTGGGGAAAATGAACACATACCTTGGTATCTAGACAAACAGCGTCACCAGTGCTTCATTGTAGAATACAAATACAACTGATTTACATGATTAAATTCAATTTACATTAATACTGTAACATTTGCAGTGATGTTGATTTATCTGGGCTAAACATCCATTAGTCTTGCCTTGTCATAAGGATATATGTCACGTAAATTAAAGGAATAGTTAACTTAAAAATTATTTTACTCACCCTCAAGTTGTTTCAAACCTGTATGAATTTTTTCTTCTGCTGAACACAAAAGAAGATACTTTAAAGAATGTCTGTAACCAAACAGTTAATGGACCCCATTGACTTCCATAGTATTTTTTTCCCCTACTATGAAAGTCAATGGGGTCCATCAATCTTTCCATGTGTTCATCAGAAGAAAGAAATTCATACAGGTTTGAAACAACTTGAGGGTGAGTAAATGATGACAGAATTTTCATTTTTAAGTGAATTATTCCTTTAAGGTGTGAAATATTGCAACCATAGTCATCATATAGCAATTAAAACTGATCATTGCTACAATGTATTAAAACACTAAAGGAACGACAAAGAAAATGAACAGATTTAGTATTCATCTCGTCTTTGCCTCTTTGTGCCTAATGTTGTGCTTAAGACAGAATTATAACAGATTTGCATTTCATTTAAACTTCATTTTGCTGCATACAGCAAGTGAATGAAGTTGATACTGAAAAAAAAAAATAACTAAGCACTGTTCTGATTCCAATGCCATACTGTATTTGTATGTTTGTGGTGCTTGCTTTATTTGTTGCCAACAAAGCAAACTTCTCAATCAATAAAGCATTATATTTTAGCATTATATTTTGGTTTGCATTTTAAAAGTGTGCAGCAATGTGTTAGGACACATTTAATTCACTACCACAATGTTATTTTACATTAAAAGTTTAGTAATTTGCAAGTACATAGTCAGCAAGTACAATACTGAGAATATACACATTTAAATATAAAAAGTAAACAAAAAATCATTCATATTTTATCATATAACTCATAGATCACTAATAGCAATCCATTTCACAGTCGATCTTGTCAATGGACCTCGTCATTGTCATCAAAGGCTTTCTCCTATAGTGAATAAGATGTGACGTATTTAGTATATTGCACGTTATTGTAATTATTTAAGCTGCATTCATTTCTAGTAAACTTGTTTATTTGTAACAATACTTTTCAACAATAGGCTTTGTGGAAATTGTAATTAAATGTAAATAGTGCATAAACTCACCCAACCACCGTGCTGTTTAACCCAGGGAGTGAAGTTCTTTTGCAGGTACTGAGCTCCGAATCCCATGACCCTGTTCATGGGGTGAAGGTCCAGGGCTCGGAGTCTGCTGGTGACCTCAAAGGTCAGGGCGATCTGCTCATGTTTGTTTCTGCTCTGATAAAATTCTGGTACCACACTTTCGATGAAGGCTGTGGTCAGTTTTTCAAAAAAGTCGTAAGAGAAAGTACTCTGCAGGTATCCTAAAAGCACATGGTTCTTCTCAATCTGAGAAGGCAAATGGGACATTTAAGAACGTAACAAGATTTTATAACTACAAACTGAACAGTTAGACTACAGACTATAAAGAGATAATGATGATTACCTTCTCATTTAAGTCATCCCCTGATTTCTTCAGCAAGTCGACAATCTGCTGTATAACATCCGTGCTTACTTTTATAAAAACAAGGACATAGCACAATTACAGATAATTAATAGTGTTATGCAAGATTATATTTCGATGACTTGTATGGCGATGTAAGAAGTGAATGTGTATAATAGTAGCCTACACTTTACCAGAATCTGCCTCTATTCCATCGTCAACAAGAAGTCCGCTGTCTACAATCCGGGTCAGTTTTTCAGCCACATTTCCATATTTCTCACCACCTGTTTTTTTTTTTTTTTTTTTAAATACAGACAATGTCATTCAAATGACAATACATGTTATAAGAATCTCTGAAAGAGAAACAAAGTTATCAAGTACAGTATCTCTCTCTGGTCTGACCTGTTTGTGTCCCCATACTGTACATACAGACACTTCGCCCCAGGCTGGTGCTTGGCTTTCTCTTCTGGCAGTATGTTTCAAGCAGTAGATATTCATCGCTACGTGTTATTGAAGGTGAATCACCTTCCATCATGTAAAACAAACACTGACTTTTGCTGTTTGGATAAAGAGATGTAAGGAGTTAACGTTATAAAGCTACAGCTGAAACTTTACACGACGTCAGTGATCATAGTTAGCCTACTCTAACATTAAATCTGAATGAAAAATGCACATAACTTATCGGACAGCATATAATCTGCCGAATGAATGTCAAAGCAATGTGGTCTCAATCATATCTTAACAGAAAATACACAACAAAACTGACCGGGAAACTTCTGTCCTCCGGAGTGTGTTGGAGTCGTACGTCGTAAACACGTCACGAACACCAGTTTCCTTGTGACGTATACGGACGTTTTGCTGCTTTCATTTTTGTGAAGTTGTCTCCAGATTTATTATTAGGGATCGTATCATGCACAGCTTTCAACTGTCCTGAAAATATTTTGTTCGATTTTAATTACATGTCTTCAATATTATAAATTCGAGCTAAATTTAGCATAAATGTTTATGGGAGAAATAACCCCATGTTGTAAAAGGTAGAAGTTCGAGTTTGAAAAATAAGAAAGCTGTCTGGAAAAAATGTCCATGTTTTTATTTAACATTTAAATCATATTGAACCTTTACAAGAACCCTTGGTGGTGGTATTTGTAAATCCTTAAAACTAACGAAAATAATAAAGAGGTGACTGCCAGAATGAATTTAGAGCATGTAGGTCAACCGGTATTTCCTCCATGGTTCCTGTTCTATCTGACAACAAGCTCGTAATCACGACTTCAGAAGTGGGAAGAAGGAAATGTCCAATAGCACGTGAAGGCAGCCCATAGAAACAAACAAGGCATCTTGGTACTGTCAGTGTGTCAGTAAATTATGCTTTCACGTGCTATCAGAAATTTCCCACTTCCCACTTCTTAAATTGAGATTATCTTGTTGCATTCAAATGCTTTGTTGTCAGAAAAAAAACAGGAACCATGGAGGACACCAGGTTTATTCTTCCCTATTAATTGGTAAAAAATTATTAAAGCCAAAATTATATTAAGCGTCCCTATTCATTGACAACCATTTAAACATTCACCTCGCTATCCAAAGTCAGCTTGCTGACTATTCTGGAATTTTGGTCAAATACAGGCTATTTTCACTGTTATACAATACATACAATATGCTTCAAATGAGGCTAATACAGGCCCACAATAAATGAACATTTATAAATATTATACATCATATACTAAATATTACATTTTATGGCATCTGCACATTTGCTGAGGGGCATGCAAGATCATTGTTGATTTTCTCTTTGTCTTTTGTTGTTTGATTAACATTAATGACAGACAGCAGCAGGAATATTAGGCTGCTGTCACTTTAAGACCTAATGCACGGATCTAATGCTGCCTTCATGTGCTTTCGGAATTATCGTAAATACGAGTTTCCTAGTTAAAAATTGGGTATGAAAGCCCTCTCAAGTCATATTTACCACTGGGAAGCTCGGGGATAATTTTGATATCCAAGTTCCCAAGACGGGCGGGCCACAAACTTTAAACATGGTGGAGGGGAGAACGATTGCTGCTGTGACTGGTATTCTTTATTCGTTTATTTCCCACAAACGCTACATTGCCTGGTCTTGTTGGTAAAGTAGTGCATATGATTATTATAAATTAAAATAAAATTGCATTTACTAACAACCTTACTACTAATACAAAGGAAAAAGTAGCCTAGACTAATTAATTGCAAAAAGGTTTCTATGAAAAACAAAAGGACAGTAAGATTTTTATTGTCACCAAGTAACAATATTCTGAATATTATCGACTAATAATCATTTTACGTAATCATGTTTATACATTTTTATATCAGTAGTAACTAAAAGCCACAAGCAATTTACAGTAATAAAAGATTCAATAATTTAGTTAATCATTTTATAAATAATTTTCAGGAGGGATTTTTTATGTCTCCATGTCATATATCAGATGAATAAGTCATAAATGAAACTTCACTTGGGATGCTGTTGCTCTTGAGTAGTTGTTAGTTCTTTTTCAGCAATCTTCTTCCAGCAGGGTAGTTGGTTTGCACGGGACATGTAAAACACAGGCCCGATACAGGTCCCGAGTCTGGGAAAGGCATTCATCAGAGTCAAGATCAAACAGTCTGAGTCACTAACTTCTTTATCTCCATCCTCAAGTGTGCTCACGTAAGGGGCTATAGCCAGGACAGGTGCGTAGATTACAGCCGTTGGGATTAGAATCAATAAGGTGTTCTTAAGTGCTCTGTTTTTTATGGATGAGCCACCTCTTCCACCAGTTTGCCCTTCACCTGGACCTTTTTTGGAGAGTGCACACACAATGCCCATTAGACATGCAAGCATTATCAGTAAGACAACATCAAGGATGATTGACAAGTACACAGCTATTTTAGGGAGCCTTTCTTGGTAGGTAATCATTGCAATGCCTAAAGTTAAGATCCAGATTACAGCCGAGCAGAAAACACGATGCTCCCATTTACTCCCTAGTTTCATGTAGAGGACTGCATGTGCTGCGGCAAAGTAGCGCTCCACACACATACTGGTCAAGAGGAGAGGACAGCCGATTATGTTGAGGATAGAGATGGCCTCAGAAACTATGATAAGCGTTCCAGTGGGTTGACTCAGAGAATTGTACATAAAAAGAGGAAGACTGACACAGTAGAGTATGTTCAGCACGGCAAGATTGAGCCCCGAAACTTCAGAAGGTGACAAAGCTTTCCCACCCCTCACCAGCAGCCATAGTAGAGCCAAATTAGTTGGGAGACCCACCACGAGAGTGAAGATTTCCAGTGGCAAGCGAACACGGGAATAATCTTTTTCATTGCACTTATCCACAATGGTAAGAAACAACAACGGAAGATTGCTTGTATTACTGTAGATTGTGTGTGTACTGGTTTCATTTGATATGTTGTTTGTCATGTTGATTGAGCACTTAGAGAAACACAAAAAATTGCTTGAATTACAAAAACAAGGCAAATATATTGCAAAAATGCATTTAAACTCTCATCTAAAAACAGTAATATTGTGAAATATTGTTAAATAACTGTTTTCAATTTTTATATATTTTAAAATGAACTCAAGTCTTCAGTATCACATGATCCTTCAGAAATCATTCTAAACAATTTAATTAGATCAATGTAAGGCATCCTTCCTGAATAAAAGTAATGATTTCTTTCATAAAAAATCTTACTGAACCCAAATTTTTGAATGTCTATAGACACACACACAAATAATAAATATATATATTTAAATGTATAAACAAGATCAAATAAAATAAGTTGTGAAAGTGTTACTGAAAATATTGAGATGTATAAACTTACCTTTTCAGGCTATGAGATAAATTTTACTGTTTGCTGTCCTTCCCTCTTCTTGACAGATCTTAAATATATCCGTTCTTGTTCTGTTTTGTCAATGTAATTTAAATACAATTATTTGAATTTCTGTGCTGGTACATTGAGCGCATTTTGTCCACAACCCAATGAAAATGAGAGATTTTCCATTTCTGGTTTTGAAAAAACACACTTAGCAAATTTTACCCAAATCAACGAGGGCATCTGGACTCAATTAAAGGCAAAAGGAAAACAGATCGACCCAACAGTTTATTACAAATGAATCAGTGCATTTAAAGTGCAAATTTTACAGATAGATTTTAAGTTAACAGATGTATAAACTCTAATCAAGAGTACATACAGCTTCTTTACAATACATTATGAATATAATATTATGAAAATGGGGGGTAGTTAGCCACCACAAGCAAAGTATTATGTGCAAAACAAAAAGATTTTGCTCTTATTTTCTATTTTCTTATTAGGTATGGTGCTATCAGTTGTCAGATTTGACAAGAATAACCAGGTCAAGATATATTTACAGTATAGCAGATATTAAAAGATATCATCAACATTAAAAATATCAAAGTGCTTCTGGTTACGCTGACCAGTTATATCTGTGCAGTGTTGTTTGTATTGTCTTGGCCACATTCAGTGCTGCTGATGAGAAAGTCGAATGATGGTTGCATGTCTATGGGTGGGTGACGGAAGGAGCATGTGGGGTCTTGTTTTTGGGAGGTGTAGAAATCTGTACGTAAACTGGGGTGGTAGAAGAAGTGGAGGGGTTTGGCTCGTTTTGAACCCTCTGAAACACAAGGGCTGGGTAGATTTGGCTGTTGGCGTGGTATGTAGGGTATGTGGTATTGGGGCTTCTCAGCAGACTCTCTTGACTCCTGTGTAGAAAGAAAGAGAATTTAGTGATGTACAAAATCATAGAAACTGAAGCACTTCTTATAGGTCTTATGGCTTTACACATCCTCCCAGATATTACATAATAGTAGAAAATGTGGTGTGGTTGTAGCGAGTGGGCAAGGGTTGTGGGTTTCAATGCACGTAAGAGGCCTATTAATATACAGGCACGACAAGAAGGCAGGCTATTCCTGTTGTAAGTGTACTGTGAGTCTATGTGGGGAGAAATCAGCTAAATAAACAAATATATTTTACAATGATTTTCCTTACCTCTCATACCCTCTGTTCTCATAGGCTCTGATGACCTCGGAATAAACAGGACTTCCAGGAGGCAGCGGTCGGTCAAGACGCTGGGACAGGCTGAAAAGTTTAGGCGGAGGGAATGCCTCCCAGTCTAGCTGCTCTCTCTCCAACCAGGACGGGCTCCTCCGTGTCCTAGAGCTTCGTGTTTCTCTTCTCCTAAAGGTAAATAAAGACAGTACCAACAAATTTAGTATTATGATTGTAAAAAAAAAAGAAAAAAGTGCATCATTATAACTTTAAAACACAGTATCCACCGGTTTTACAGATAATGCTTCCCAGACAGCAACATAGTGTCAGCCCAGATCTGGCCCACATCTGGTGGAATTCATGTGTACCAGATGTGGGCCGGATCTGGGCCGACACTATGTTGCTGTCTGGGAAGTTATCTATGTTGCTGTCTGGGAAGCGTGAGCCCAGATCTGGCCCACATCTGGGCCATGTGGAATTCATGTGTACCAGATGTGGGCCGGATCTGGGCCGACACTATGTTGCTGTCTGGGTTAAGGCGAGACTAAAATGGTTTTAACTGAAAGCAACTTGCACTGACAAATGTGACCCTGGATCACAAAACCCGTCACAAGTAGCACAGGTATATTTGTGGCAATAGCCAAGAATATATTGTATGGGTCAAAATTATCGATTTTTCTTTTATGCCAAAAAAACATTAGGATATAGTAAATAAGTAAAGATCATGTTCTATGAAGATATTTTGTAAATTTCTTATCTTAAATATCTAAAATTTTCTTTTTGTGAGTGAATGCAGCACAATTGCGAACATAAATGGACAACTTTAAAGGCGATTTTCTCAATGTTTCGATTTTTTTACACCCTCAGATTCCAGATTTTCAAATAGTTATTTGGCCATATAGATTTTCGGCCAAATATTGTCCTATCCTAACAAACCATACATCATTGGAAAGCTTATTTATTCAGTTTTGTGACTGGTTTTGTGGTCCAGGGCCACATATCTTAAAATATGTCAATGCCATTGTTTTGTCTCAAGATGCACGGCAGTAATGTTTTCTTTATAAGGCAAGGCATGTTTATAAAAGCTAATTAATGATGGTAGTATTTTCTAAGAACAAACCATTTGTTTTTAATTCATTTCACCAAGAATTCAAAGTCATTCTAATGGATGAATGAATTCAGTTCCCTAATGTTTGACAACCAGAAAGCGTCCAGAAATTTAGTCTTAACTTTGCCTTTATTTAAACGCTAACAAACTAATTTTTTGTAAAATTTAAGACAAACATATTTAAGATCTTTTTCTATATTTAAAATAAATGCCACTTAATTTGATAATTTGATATGTAATGCAATTATACATTCATCTTTAAGTGTAGCCAAAGTGTCCACATACTTTCTGGAGCTAATACATATTTGTTTTGTTTATCAGATGACGCAAACTCTGAATCAACATGTACCAATGCTATATTTTCTAAATGTCATAATCATTTGTTAACAAACAAGTATTCATTACTTCAATGAGCTCATTGTATCTGCATTAAATTATTACATTGTTTAAATTAATACATTTTTAGCTAACTGTGATTTTTTTATATGTACATTTCTGAAATACATAAATTAAAGTTACCTCTGATAACAGAACACTCTAAATTGTAATATGGACTCATGCACTTTCTGTAAAGCAGAAAGCACATTTCTTTGAAATGATATGTATTGTGAATATAGCGCTGTACAAATAAACGTGAATTGAATTGAATATTTTATTGAAAGACACCACTCTTTTTTAATGATTTTGATGAATTATCTTTAAGGTTATTTTAATTATTAAAGTGACCGACCTGCTTCTGCCCATCCGATGCTTTTCCTTCTTTTTGCTCATGCGCTCTTGACAACAGCAGATGATGAAGCACACAGTCATGACGAAGATGACGACCCCGCTCACTACAGACACCAGTAAAGCGACGCGAAGTCCCTGGTCATTTGGCCGAGGGATACCTGAAAAAAAATAGTGTTGGTTTCAACAGATATGATGGCCAGTTATATTAAAACTGAGAGAAACTGTAATTTTTCTTTAGAAAGATCTTACAGATTTTAAATTCAGATATTTGCTTACATTTGGGGGAAATAAGCAAAGTTGGCAATGAAAATAATAATTATGCTTTTTTATTAGTATTATTAGGATACATTTCTTTCCATAAAGGGTAATTGAATGGCTGCCCTACTCTCACAGACTGGCAGGTAGCTGCTCCATCGTGGGATGCCTGCATGCAGGATGCATGTGATTTTCTCATGGCCAACCAGCTGGTAGCCCTCCTTACACCAGAACACAAGCATAGAGCCCACAGACACCCCTGTGCCGTGCTCCACGTAGTAGGATCCCCGTCGTGGGGGAAGCACAGAAATACACACAAGCCCTGTAGAAACACAGACAGACAGATAGACATGTATAGATGAGATGAGAGCAAAGACTTTGAATATTCTGTGATGTGTTAAACTGTGTAAATGGACTCATAACACTCTGTGGCGAATGATTGTATCATTCCAGTTGTTTTGCATATGTTATAGATTTTTTTTTTCTGCCTCATGCATCTTGCTTGCATGTTTCCTTTGCAGTGAGACATCTCACCCATCTTTGTATCCTGTGGTAAACCACAGTGAATTTTCATTAATGTGTAAATGTCTGTCTTGTATTTGCATGGTGTTCTGTGAGTATATGTTGCTTTGAATCAGTGCCGGCATATCAGTGACTGTCTTCTCTATCCAGCCTCTTGTCCCATGATCCCAGCTCACTATCAAATACTCCTCCCTCCAGTTTCTCCGTGTTTCTGGAGAAGCAACTGATTAAATAAAGATAAGGCCCTTTATCAAATATTGATTAATTCCACACAGTTTTCCTATTATTAAAAACCTTTGAAAGTGCACTTAGGCCATCCACTGACATGTCCACTGACTGACATGAGTTTTTTGAGCACAGGTCAGGAGAAATTATATATGAAGTGCTAAAAGTCTTATCTACCCAATTGTATCTGTCTATCCATATATCTGTCTGTCTATCCATTCGTATCTGTCTATCCATCTATTAATATCTGTCTCTATTTATATTCATCCTTCTGTATCTGTCTGTCTACCCTTATGAAAAAGAAGTTTATTCAAGTGTGCTATTATTATGTATACTAATAGCACACTTGAATAAACTTCTTTTTCATAAGAAGTATACTTCTTTTAAGATAAAAAATAAGAAAGTATACTTTCAGTCTACTTTTTATGTACTTCTCAGAAATATACTTAAAAGTGCATATTTAAGTATAATTAAATCTATTTAAAAATAAGTCTATTCTATTTTATAATTAAGTATATTTGGCCTATACTTGTACTAAATCTATTGATCGAGATATTCTTAAAAGTATAATTAATTAATATATTCTAAGTTGGCTTGTAGTTGTGTTTACTCTTTTGATTGAGTCGGTTATTAAACACTTTTTTCACGCCTGTGTTAGGGGTTAGGGTTAGGGTTAGGGTTTTCATCTTTTGAAAGAGTACAGAATTTTCGGATCAAAACACAGGTGTATAGAAGAAGAAACAAGTGATAGAAGATTGCTTACGCACATGTAAAATAACGCGATCATCAAACATTAAACAGCATATATGTTCAAAACTGCCTAACGTGACCGAATGATTGGAGTTGGACTGTGAAGCTTTGGGGGTGTTGATGGACTCTATCTACTCCATCTATGTTTTGATCATCGTTCTGATTCCCATCCAGACGTAGTCTTTGACAAAAATGAGATTTTCTCCACTTTTTGTTTAAATTGTTGCTTTTTTTAATTTATTTTTTAAGAAACTTACCCACATTCAAGTTGTGGGTAAAAGATAAAAAAGTTGATATAAAAGGATGCATGAAGCTCCTTTCTATCTATCTATCTATCTATCTATCTATCTATCTATCTATCTATCTATCTATCTATCTATCTATCTATCTATCTATCTATTAGGGGTGTGCAAAGCAGCCGGTATTTGTATCTGTATTTGTATTTGTTGAGGGGGGAAAAGTATTTGTATTTGTATTTGTATTCGAGTAAAATTCAAAATAGGTGTAAAAATCCATTTTTTTTGCGTTACACTTCTAATTTACGTTATAGTGTAAGTATTCTTTAATTATATCCATTATAATAATTATGGATATGCAATATTGGTTGATGTTTTTCCATAAATCCAGCAATTGAACATGTAACAAGGAACGTCATTGAAAAGAAAATAACATAACAGCCATTACCAACAACTCTGTCAACAGCCTATTGTCTAAATTACCGAGCTAACAGAGCTACTAGTGTTGTCACTGTACCAAAATGTCAGTATTCGGTACCAATCCCAGTGAAAATCCACGGTTCTCGGTACCAATTTCGGTACCAAAGCTTAATTTAGATTAAATTTACATATATTAAAGTGTATATCACGGTTACAAAGATGGAAACTGTAGTATTAAAAACACTTTACAATAAGATTCAATTTGTTAGATAACATTAGATAAAATTACCTAACAATAAACAATAGTTATATACTGTCGCAATTATTCTCCTTGGGGTTAATTTAAAAATACATTTTTAAAATCAAAAGTTAACATTATTTATGTTAACATTATTTAATGCACAATGACTGAAGTGAACAAACATGACCAATCAAGTGTTTGTATTAAATAACATTCACAAACATTAATTAATGTTGTAAAAATATATTGTTCACTCAATGTGTTGATGTTAGATGTGCATTAAGTAATGTTAATGAATGGTATCTTGTAGTGTTACCAAATACAGGAGATAAAACGTGTTTTATTTGACTTGACTGTACTTTTATTTAATCCAAAACTGCATTCATATTTAATTTTAAAAGGGCTTTTTAAACCTGCTAAGAGTTATCCAGCCAAGAATAAGCCTAGAACAGCTTTTCTGAAGGACTGATATTAATGACATGATGACGGCTTTTTATTTCATTTCTCATCTCCATAAATATATCTAAAGCTAATGCAAGGGCTAGAAATCAATTAATTATTTGCTGATACTTCCTCGTCATCATGGAGAGCGCAGTTCGCACCGCGTCTGTCGTTGCTATGCAACCAACATAGGCGCGCCTGGAAAAACGAGCGCGCTTGCCCCGCGCCTACATTTGAAATCTGCACGCGCAAAAAACGCGCTATGTGAACGACCGCTTATGGCAACGTGACATTAGCCTAATCCAAAATATTTCCGTGTCATTTCCTCCTTTCTTATCAAGTGGATTTACAGCCGGAGGAAACGCAGCTTTTTGATATAAAGTTTTTCTTGTTCCCGAATACAAATATTTTTTTAAGTATTTGTTCGAAATAAGTATTCGTAAAAAACACATTATTTGTGCCTTTCCGAATACCGTATTCGGGTTCGGCTCCACCCCTACTATCTATCTATCTATCTATCTATCTATCTATCTATCTATCTATCTATCTATCTATCTATCTATCTATCTATCTATCTATCTATCTATCTATCTATCCATCTATCCATCCATCCATCCATCCATCCATCCATCCAGTCAGTCTGTCTGTCTGTCTGTCTGTCAGTTGTTCTTACCTGTGTTATTTCTTGGATCTGTAGGTTCAGTCTGATGTTCTGGATTGATTGATTGCTCATCAGTGGTTGGATCAGAGGTGGTCATGAGCAGATTGGGTCTCACTGAGGCTGTGTGAATAACACAATCAGTCCACACACAACTCACAAGTTTTTGTAGCTCCACACACCATGTACTGTATCAGAACAATTTTATATTGGTCACATAAATCAAGCGTAGCGTCCGTTCTGGCAGGTCACGTTAGCCAAGCTCGCATCAGCTGACTCACATCTACCTATAGGAATACAACGCTTATCACAGCATTCATATATAATCTCCTTCAGTATTATCAACAGCTATCGCGTTTCTCAGGAGCTAATTACCCTCCTCCATCCCCAGCTCCTCCTCTTGTCAGTCAGGATTTGGCATTCTGATTCCCCTTTGAATCAGACTAAATTATGTTGTACATTAAAATTTTTGAATTAATGAAATCTGCAATACATTCATGTTGGTTCTGTTCTGTTTCCCCTAAGGGGGGTTATTGCTGCTCTCCCTGCTCTTATCAATGCTAGGCTGCATGGATGCGCAGGGAGTTCTTGCCCAGAACAGAACCATACCGCCAATCCAAACTGTATGCTAACTGTCAATGTATTTGACGATTGTAGTCCTGACAGAATGTGTCTGTCTGTCTGTCTGTCTGTCTGTCAATTGTTCTTACCTGTGTTGTTGCTGGGTGGATCTGTAGGTTCAGTCTGATGTTCTGGATTGATTGATTGCTCATCAGTGGTTGGATCAGAGGTGGTCATGAGCAGATTGGGTCTCACTGAGGCTGCGTGAATAACACAATCAGTCCACACACAACCCACAGGTTTTTGTAGCTCCACACACCATGTACTGTTGCAGAACAATTTCTATTGGTCACATAATATGTCTGTCTGTCTATCCATCCATCCATCCATCCATCCATCCATCCATCCATCCATCCATCCATCCATCCATCCATCCATCTGTCTGTCTGTCTGTCAATTGTTCTTACCTGTGTTGTTGCTGGGTGGATCTGTAGGTTCAGTCTGATGTTCTGGATTAACTGATTGCTCATCAGTGGTTGGATCAGAGGTGGTCATGAGCAGATTGGGTCTCACTGAGGTTGCGTGAGTGTAGGGAAACCACACCGTCAATCCACACACAACCCACAACAAAGACCACACTGAAGTCATGATCAAAGGCCCCCAGGGGCCACAGCACAAAGAGTAGATATGTCCTGAGGTGATCACAATACTCCGTGTAGCACGCTAAGCATCACTGATTATAATCCATTCATAGTGCCAGGTGAAGGAATATCACAAATAGCTTCTTTTCCTAAAGGTGTCTGTGAATATCCAAGCTCATCCAACCTTAGTTCATCCAAGCTTATGCCCATAGCTCCTAAAAATGGCAGCTCCTTCTCTGTTTCTCCTGCTGTATTAAGCATAGGCTTCCTTGTGTGTGTACACAGCATCTGCTCTGCCTGTCCGCTCACTGCTGCTGTTATAGCATACAGTGAGGCAGTCAAGGGTCTTACATAACATGAAGTGCACGTGTGGATGTAATTTTGTGCACTCTTAAATCCCCGATCTCATCTCTCCAGCAACTCGTGCACGCTCTCTCACTCTATCTCACTCTCTCGGGAAACTCGAGGGTGAATCAGGGCATGTGGCTATGTGCATGTGAGCCTCTGTCCCATATCTGCTGAGAGAATGAAAAAAGAGCCACAATCTGCAGGCACACAGCATATATATATACTCAAATCAACATGTTGGCTTATAATGCCTCACAATTTCTTGAGCACCCCAAAGCAGAATAAACGTGTGTGTATACAGAGCGTGATGCAGCAGATGGTGTTTATAGATTGCACGTGGACCCAACACCAGTACGGTTGAATGAATTCTGTTCACTTGGATGAGCACAGTGGGTTTCATTCTCAGTGCAGAGAGCCTGTTAGACTGTGTGGGAAGTGTTAGAAGGATGCTATAGGGAGGTTTCCTCATTGCATAACACTGAAACCGTGGTAACAGTGTCCCGATTTATATATATATATCAGTATTTACGGATATGCATTCAGTGCAGCTCCTTTTTCTTTTTTCCCCATCTATGGTCTGTCTTCCTGTAGAATGCCTTATTAATGTTTGATAAATCACAGGGCAGCCACGGGATGTGTAGAGACACAATCAAATAACAGCTTCCAATGTTTTCAGCTGCATTCAGTGAGTTTGTTGCATCTTTTACATTTTTTTAAGTATTGGAACACTAATTTTTTACTTGTTTGTTGATGAATGCTGTGTTTCTCACATGTCACATGTCCTGATGGCACACTAGTTAATCTGGCCATGGATGTCAAATAATTACTAAGCATCTGCCCTAGTAATCCTTTAAGCTTTAAGATGCTTCATTGCATTTTTTGGTGAAATATTCAAATAAGATGCTTCTCTGGCTTTTAAGAGATACTTTGATAATTTTCTGATATCCAGACTTTATGAAAAGAAGGAACTAAAAGTCATAGTCCTATATCAAGGATGATTTGTTTAAAACAATTGCTAGGATCCATACTTAAGTCACTTTTTTATCTACTCTTTACACAGTTCTCCTTACCTACTTTCAGCTTGGCACAGCAGTTCATTTTTACATTTAAAATGCTTTAAAAGTACTAAATCACTGACAGGACTCCAGACTAACATTTGACAACAGTGGCACCCAGAGGTGGACAGTAACAAAGTACATTTACTCGAGTACTGTACTTAAGTACACTTTTTGAGTGTTTTTTCTGGATACTTTTTACTCCACTACATTTCTGTCAAGGTCCTTGATTAGAAAGTAGAAACGTCAGTCATGATTTTGGTTGCAGTCAGAACCCGACGTCAGTTTGATGTCAGAACCCGACATTAGATTGACGTCACCATCCGACGTCGGGCAGACGTTGGATTTTGGTTGGAAATAAAATGTTGGTTTCTGACGTCAACCCGATTTTCATTTTCAACCGCAATACAATGTCTGTCCAACGTTGGAGATTGACGTCAATCTGACGTTGGATTCTGACATTAACCTGATTTTCATTTTCAACGTTGGGTTTGGTCTTCTAAATGCGAATTTTGTCATTGCTTTGGAGCACACTATATCTTATAGATAACATATTCATACTAAAAGCCAAAAAACTTTTCATAGAGACTTTAAATAGGGTACTATTTGAGGGAACAGCCATTTGTGTGTCCGAAACCATTGTGGACATTATTGAGTGCACTTATATATCCCACTACTGGGTATTGATATTGATACGAGGGTATAGGGGGCGATTTTGGACACAACCAATATCTGATTAACGTGGATATTATTACTCGTCTTCTCGACTAGATATCATCCTTTTATTTTTACCTTGTATAGGATTACAACGGGCTCCTGGCACCTGATTTGGTAAGAACAGTGATCCTATAGGCTTAAATGCTTCCCGACTAGAATATCATGCACTGATATACAAATATACTCACTCTAACTCTATAAAACCTGACCAGTTTGTTCACTTTTTCCAGCTCATGTTTTTCACTGGTGGTTGAAATTTCATTGCATTATTTATCATATAGCCTACCTATTTATTTATACAGGACATTTTCTACCGGTCTGAATCAAAATGCACAGGGTTAGTCTCTTCAGTGTTGCTGTTAATGTTGTGGTTATTTTAGCAAATAGTTTGCTTCGTACTTTCAGTTCAACAGCATTAAAGGTCCTATATTGACAAAATTGAAATTTTCTGGCTTTTTTCATTATAACAGAGGTCTAGGGGCTATGAAACTACCATATAAGTTTCAAAACAGTCAATCCACAGACAAATGCACACAGCCTGCATGACGTAGCGGTGCCTTTTCACGAGCCATTGTGACTTCCGTATAAATGTGATTATTTTGCATAAATGTTACATTTCAATCAAATGCCAATGTAACCCTTCTGTGTCCAGGCATATGAGCAATTAGTATGAGAATCAAAGATCAGTTTTAGCTAGTTTTTTTTTTAAACGTTGCTACCTAAACATGTTGTTCTATTCTAATTTAACTCTCTGAAATAATTTCAACTGCTAATTAATTCCTTCCCTCGTAAATTTTTTAACAGTCACTTGTCTCCACCTACTGGTGTCACAATGTAATCGATACAAACATTTTTTGAATCATTAAGTTACTTTCAAAAGGTTTTGTTCACTTCTGTTTGAGATGGGGGAACTAGTTGTCTCCCTCGGTTGCAAGGCTGTAGTTTGGGTTTGAAAATTGGGGGGGTTAAAGTGTGAACCGTTTAACGGGGTACCAATGCTCCCTCGTGAGGTTTATTTATTTGTTTTTTGCTTTATTTTTGCAAAATGGCCCACGCAAAGTTGGTTGATAATAATCACTTGTTTACAAAGTGCCATTGGAAGTCAAACTATCATTGCTTAAAATGTTCTAATACTGAACATGTTACGTTCCTGTTATTAATTGGATTATCTTTTATTTTCCCAATAGGCATATCTGCCATATTAGCAGAACACATTTTACACATGAGGAAAACCAATTGTTTAGTCAATATTTCAAGAAGGTCCATACTTTAAAGCTCTTGATTCTAACTTGTACTTGGCCTGTTTTCCCCTCGTTTCAACAGTCTTTTTAGTGGCTGTTTTTAGATCATGTTTGATTTTCTCCACAGCGTTTTACTACATTCTCATTAGAATTAAAATGGTGTAGGCTACTACATTTTATCAACGGCTCGCGCAAATCTTATCACACTTTTGTAGCGCGCTGGTGAACATGCTTATAAAGGCTCCGATTGCGCGATGTATACAATTAATTAATAAAGTTAAAGAGGGTAAACTTCAGAGAGAAACTTCAGAAAAACTTCAGAGAGGGTAAAGCCATAGATTATTCTAAAATGTATTTTTTCGAAAATGTATTTATTTATTATTAGCCTATTATTATAAAATGTAGATTTGTATGTTTAAAAAAGTAGGAAATTGATGTAATATTGTTATTCTTGTTGTTAGTGTCGCGTTTAAACCACGGAAAAAAGACTCCATTTCCCGGCAACGCGTGGGAGAGAAGGAAATGCATTTGAACTTTCACTTTAGCGACACACACCCATCACCAACATACAGCGGCAACAGTTTGAGAACTATTGGACTAAATGCGGCGATCATTTTATACAGTTAAACGAACAAACAGCTGACATTTTGGGCGTCATTTAATCGTAAGTTTCGCGTTTAAAATGCAGACATATTTTCTAAGTGTTCAAATGTTTGCCATGCGCTTAACATTCTAAATCGTAGCATGGTTTTCATGAATGCAAACATCAGAATTATAGCTCGCTGCAAATAGTTTTTCGTATTATGAAGTAATCATTTTGTTTAGGCTATATGAGATGCAGTCTAATATTGGTCATGCAATTCCAGTGCACTCCGCTTGTTTACATGGCCAGTGAATCCTGGCTGGAGTCTTCCCTGCGCCGTTCATCTAAACTCGGGCAGGAAGTGTTGGAAAAGGCAAAAAGACGGTCTGTTAGCAGCTCAAGTGCAAGACTAAGACCATCACCCATGTTCAGTCACTATGAGAGGGGCTCAGAAGTGAGTAGACTCAATAAACATTTGTTAGGTCAACTAAATAAATAACGTCCGTGACACTAATTCTTTTTGTCCTGTGTTACAGAGAGACATTTCCCATTCAAACTTGGACCATGCTTTTGCTACAATAGTGGAGTACATGTCTGAAACTACGAGACAGTGCCAGGTGGAAAAATGCTTTATTCATTAATTTACTTTAACTCTGTTGAGATATGAATGAGAAGAAACAGCCTGTGTTTCTTTAATAGAAGTTTTATAAGACTGTTCACCTGGCTCAGCCCAGTGAGCGAGAACACATCTGTCGCTACCATTCACAGCAGATGTTGAGGACCGCAGACCGGAAACAGAATGCTACTGCAGCCATCAAACGAGACATTGTAAGTACTGACCTTAGCAACAAAAAAAAATTATACATTTTCATTTTTTGTGAAGGCATTGTACAAAAGTTGATTTTGAGCAGAAACGGATCATATTTTAACCAGGCCGTATTTGCTCTGCAAATCAACTCATTAGAATGGTTCATCTACATATTTTATTGAAGGGTTCATCAGAACCAGAGGATTTTCTTATTGAAGTGCCTCCAGGAACCTATTCCATCACGGCAGCAATGCAGGACTCAAGGCCAGAGACGAAAACTGTCCACATCAATGCAGGAGAAAGCATGAGCCTTACATTCAACCTCTGAACTATGGGTGAAAATTAATGCCTTAATTGAGGACTTGCACTAAAATTTTAAAATGCACTGACTTTTCTTGATTTCAGCTTGAGTGTTCATAAGTGTTATTGCTAATACTCAGGAATATTTATTTAATAATTTTTAAAGTAATCATGAGTTTATATTGAGGCACAGAAGCCATAATAAGATTATACAGCAAGACAAAAAATTACATTTCATTTTTACTTTCTTTATACCTCTTACAGATGTTGCATTTTAATAAACTTTTGCATGATTTTACACAATAGTATTTTCTATTCAATTACTACACAGCCATCAGATGTTTGAATAAACAACAAATATCATCCCTGAAGAAAACAAATCAGCAAAAGCTGACTGGCAATTCTCATAATACTTTGAACTTTGGCTGTGTTATATCAGTTTATTTGGCCTTGTGCTGATTGCTACAGATAGTGGTGATGGTGATGACTTCGATTCAGTTGATGCAAATATGTCCCTCATATTGACTCCTCGTTTTGGTGATTCACGAACCAGTTTAAATAAAGAGCTGTGATTGGTCATCATAGAGTTATCTGTAGAGCTCCCAGAATTCCCAGTGTCTCTTGGCCAAGAATGGGTTACATTTGAACACCTGACTGCTCTTCCTGAAATACCAAGAACACCCAGGCAGTACAAATTAAATTCACTTTGAAAGACAAAAAAAAAAAAAAAATTCTGGCACTTGTATTTAGACCAAATGGTTCTAAATTGTATGTCTGCCATACCATTAAAATGTTTGGGGTCTTAAGATTTTTCAAATGTTTTTGAAAGAAGCCTCTTATGCTCACCAATGCTGCATTTATTTGGTCAAAAATACAGCTAAAACAGTAATATTGTGAAATATTATTACAATTTAAAATAACGTTTCTATTTTAATGTCTTTTAAAATGTAATTCCTGTGATGGCAAAGCTGGATTGGTGCTCAAGAAACATTTCTTATTATTATCAATGTTGAAAAAGGTTGTTGTTTTATGATAAAAAAAAATGTCAGGGCTTAATAGAAAGAATTCAAAAGAACTGCATTTATTTGAAATGTAAATATTTTGTAAGATTATAAATGTCTTTACTGTAAATGTCGATCAATTTAATGCATCCTTTCTTTCCCCAAAAACATACTGACCCCAAATTTCTGAATGGTAGTGTGTATGCTCAAATATACTATATGTCAGATCATGATCAGTATTTTTAATGTATTGTATTTGTCCATTTTGACCGCTATATTGTAAATATTTTGTCATTACCTGGTTGCTTGTGCTGTGGTTCTGCAGAACCGCTTTTCCAGTATCTCCAGGCTGGTCTGGACTCAGTTTGACTGTATGGCATTCTCAGGCAGGAAATATCTGTGTTTATTGAGCGGCTCACCAGTCCTGACCCCAGAGGCCTGTGTTTTTCAGCTGCAGTATCCTCCTCATTCTCATCTGAGTCAGAGGTTGATGATGAGGAAGATGAAGGCACTTGTGTCTGTTGAGAGCTCCGTAGTTCTTTCAGTTGGAGATCAACTTTCCTTTCCAGCACATCTCTCCTCTGGTTGTTCAGTAGTGGAGGTGACATGAACATTGGCCAGCATCTCTTGACTGGACAGTGGAGCAGTGGAATGGAGGACAGACTGTGGTGGTTGCACTGGTGACATGGCAACTCAAAACAGTTCATGGTGCTGCAGTGGGAAGCCCTGTAGCAACATGGCCTAGATGAATAATGCTGGAGGTCTTTGATAATTTGCTCATGGTGAGAGGCTGGGATCCGTACTGCAAGCTCTTTGGGGACATGAATTGTCATCCCGTTCCAGAAGAGAACCTGAAGTCCCAAAAGACCTTCATCACCTTTAATGAGACGACAGATCTGAGCAAATTCCCCTGGGTTTATTCAGTTATACAGATCACTCTTATGATGTAGTATTGGTTTAAAAAATTGAACTAAAAAAATCTTACTTTTTAGTGGATATCTTGGCTCCATACCGGAGATGACTCTTCCAGGCCCATATCTTCTCAGATCTTGCTCCCATGGTGCTAAAACGGTGTCCCCTGGTACTATACTGTGCCCATGTGCACTGGCAAGATTAACTATATCAGGCTGGCAGGTTGGCTGAACTGTATTTAATGTTTCCATAAATGTATTTCCTTTAGGTCCAAACTTATCAAACTCCACCATATAAAGATTTCCTCTGCCCTATAGAGACCGAAATAAATGTTTAAAAAATGTTTAACAAACTATGATTATACATCTAGTTCTTTTGAACTTTCTATTCATCAAAATTCTGAATAAAAAGTATAACATTTTTCACTAAAATATTAACTAGCACAACAGTTTTCAACATTAATAATACGCAATATTTCTTGAGCAAATCAGCATATTAGAATGATTTCTGAAGGATCATGTGACACTGAAGACTGGAGTATTGATGGTAAAAAAATAATTACATTTTAAATATATTGAAATAGAAATTAGTTATTTTAAATAGATTTTAACTGATTAAATTCTACTGTTTTTGTGTTTTTTTTAAATGCAGCCTTGTTAAACATAAGAGACTCATTTCAGAAACATAAAAAATCGTACAGACCCCAAAACTATTGACTGGTAGAGCATGTTCATAATTTAAAAAAAAATCTCAGTACCTGATGTATGATTGTCCCCAGGTAATAAAGACCGTCTATCTCTTTCCTGGCTAAAACACGGCAGCCGGAATACAGTTCAACACCTCGCATTACCCTTCCAGATACACATGATACTGAACTAAAAGGATTCATAGGGGAACACCTGCAAAGATATATATTTCCCACAATATAATTATGTATTGTTTTTCTTTCTTTCTCTCTTTTTAGTTAAATTAGAAAGCATACCAGTATGGTGCAGAACAGACACAGCTTGCGCAGTTGTGGTATGGGACCTGATAGAAGTCCACTGAATGCCTGGGATCCTCTGAGTATGATGGATTTTGAATCAAGTCATCGGTTGAATGCAACAAACTGAGCTGATATATTATAAAACATTAAATGGTGACAAATATCCGATTCACTAATAAAGGATGGCTAGTATAAGTGGCGGCCAGTCACCATACAAACATCTTACCTGGTCCACATTGCCAGCAGAGTTGAGAGACATCACATAACAGCTTCCTCTAGTGGTGGAGGTGATGCACTGCAAGAAGTCTGATATGTCAGTGTTCATGGGAGTCTTGTCAGATATGTAAAATGTATGGACAGGGCGTGTCACCAGGGTTGATAATGAACCCAAGCATTGTGTGGGGTTGTCTGGGAGACCGCTGGTCACCAAATGGACAGACTGACAGGCAGGGTCAGAGAATGCTAAGGCCAGTGCTGTGTGGAGGTCTCTGCCAGGACTCGTCTGTAATGTGTGGATCCAGCTCAAGGCTTCATAGACTACATCAGGAGTGCAGGGCATCATGTGAGAAGACCATGGTGTTGCCTAGTGAAATATATATGAGTTTTTATGGAATATTGCAGTATTATAAATGATTTATCTGTGCACATCAATATTTTTTAAAATTTGTGTGCCCTTGTAATGTTTAATCAAAATAACTTCCCTCTTGAAGTGACATCTCTTCTCTTCTCTGATTACGTGTTTACTGGTGCGAGGGCAGGGCAAATTGTCACTTACATGAGATTGAACAATATCAAACCACAACAATCTAATCATCCAATCAATTCCTGATGGATAGAATTACTATATGGATTGAATAGAGTCCCTAAAGGGAGATAATATGAGATGGCGGAAAAATGTCACCACTTTTGCGTTCTCTGGCAAATGTTTGGTGTTCCCCTGAGAAACTTTGCATTTCCTCGCAAAAAAGTTTCTCGAGGGAATGCAAAGGTTTTGCGAAGGAACGCAAAGTTTCTCAGGGAAACAAAGGTTCTTGGGGGAACACAGGTTTTGCGAGCGAACACAAAGTTTCTCGGGGGAACGCAAAACATTTGCGAGAGCACGCAAAAGCATTGCTTATTATTTTTCCTTCCATCTCATATTTTTTTCCCACCACCATGTCCATTTAGGGGCTCCGTACAAAATCCAGCCCTAAAATTTTTCGTTTGAGAAGCTGTTTCTCTTAGATATACGTCACAAAAGGGAAGAAAAGACATTTGCTGCTTCCGTTTCATGCTGACTTTAATAAACTCAACCATTTAAGATTAAAATAATGATTAATTTGATTAATTGAATTTAGAGTTAATTTAATTTGATTGCATTTAAAACTGTTACCAACCAAACTTGCAGCATCATCAATATGGAGACAGTAGCTTCATGGGCAATTATCATACACTTTAAAAACTCTTTTTATTTAGAATATATAAGTAACATTTTGCGACGTGTTCATTGTGTTTCATTTTAAGTTTACCTTGTATGAAAAGCTGATAATGTTGAAGAGCGAGTCTCTGAGTGAAGCTTTAGTAATTAAGGTTTGGATGATAAGATTCTTCACTGATCCCAAAAAGCCATTCATTCCCACAGATGAGTCCAGAATAAAGGTGATATTTCTGCTTTTACCCATGAACAAGGGAAGGACACTTTGGCTGTGAGATACCTGAGATGACATTGTTTCTCGCATCAAATGATCTGCAACACAATTGAATTTGCTGTTAGTTACTTAAAGACTTAAAGACCCATCTGACTAGCTTCTGTCAACACAAACAACTCTTTTTCATATTTTTGTTATAAGCAAAAGTAAAGATTTTTAGGATGGAAATACATATAAAAACAATTAAAAAGTATTCATACCTTTCCTGACTCCAAGAACACACTTGCAAACTGTAGCAAGTTTTGTTCGAATAATCCACTGAACAAGGATCTCTGTCTCTACTGTGTACTGAGGTTGCCATAGTGAGCCACTGACCAGCCTTAAACTATTAGAATGTCATTACATCCATCTAGTGGTGACAGAGTGCATCTGATGTGCAATTGGGAACATGGTCTATTTGTGTCTGAAGGGAATAGGATAATTCTGGAGACTGGTGTTTCTCTAATCACTTAAGTCACATAAAATAATATGTGACTACAGACTACAGCTACAGCCAATGCTTCTGAAATAAATGTAGTCAAACTTTACTAATTGTGGGTCACAGAGAACGAACATGATGCTTAAAATTGTTGATTGGCTCTAGTTTTCAAGATATGCTATTGGGTCAGTAGCTATATATGACAGTTTTAAAGCTGTTTTGCTACATAATGGCAATGATTTGCCATCAATTCCAGTTGGTCATATGAAGGAAATGTATGACAACATGAAACAACTTTTGAGGTGCATAAACTATGGCCAACATCAATGGCAAATTTGTGGCGATTTGAAGGTTGTTGCTCTTTTGCTTTCAGATTGGATAAACAAAGTTATACCACCCTTACACATCAAGCTGGGTCTTTTGGTCCTCAGATTCATGAACATCTTCGAGATGATGCATTTTACCAAACAATGTGGCAAGGAAAAGACAATAGGTTAGTGGAAAACCTCAATTCATACAAAAGCCTTGGTTGGAACATGTCCCTAAAGTTACATTTTTATCTAGATTTTTTCCCCATCGAACTGCGGAGCAGTGAGCGACGAGCACGGCATGCAGCGATTTCCCTAGGACATTGCAACAATAGAGAAACGCTATCAGGGCAAATGGAGCCCATCAATGCTTGCAGACTATTGCTGGACTTTTCGGAGATTTTACCCTTAAACTGTGACTTTCTTAACTCTCCACGACTTAAAGGACGGGATGGAGGAATTGCGATTATTTTTAAGGAAAAATTAAACTGTCGGCGTGTGATGTGCAACTTCTCAAGCTTTGAGCTGATTGTATTTGAGCTGAATCAACCTGACCCAGTGCTATGTGCTGTGATTTATCGTCCTCCCAAATACCATAAAGACTTTATAAACGACTTTTCCGATTTTCTGGCTGAAATCATGCCGAAGTATGACAGAGTTTTAATTGTTGGAGATTTTAACATCCATATCTGTTGTCCCTCCAAGCCATTGGTTAAAGACTTCTTAAATCTCACGGAGTCGTTTAAATAATCGTTGCAAATAATTCTCACAAACCTCGTGTTCTGTTCAACACTATTAATTCTGTTTTAAATACATCTCAACAAATGACTTTGGAATTTTCCAAAGAAACATGTGAAAACTTTTTGCAGTTTTTTAATGACAAGATTGTGACTGTTAGAGCTAATATTGTTCACCCTTCTGCTGATATGTCTTCTTTCTCTGTATGTTCCTTTGTTTTTAATCAGTTTGAGCCAGTGTCTCTTGCTTGTTTAAAAGACATCATTGACAAAATGAATCCATCTGTTTGTCCTACAGACATTATTTCCCCAGATTTCCTAAAAAAGGTTTTTGAAACCCTTGGCCCTACAATACTATTGATTGTAAATAGTAGTCTCACTCATGGAGTTGTACCCCTACATTTTAAACACGCAATAGTGGAACCATTGATGAAAAAAACAAACCTGGATTCATCGGTTCTTGCTAATTTTAGGCCTGTTTCTTTCTAAAATATTGGAAAAAGTTGTTTTTAAACAATTACTGTCCTTTCTAGACTTGCATGGTTTGCAAGAAATTTATCAATCTGGTTTTAAATCACTTCACAGCACAGTTAAAAGTTTATAATGATTTATTATTGGCCACTGACACAGGTAACTATGCTGTTCTTATGCTGTTAGATCTTACTGCTGCTTTTGACACCTTAGATCACAAAATACTGATCTCTCGTCTTGAGCATTGTGTTGGTGTAAAGGGTGCCGCATTACAATGGTTTAGATCTTATCTGGGTGAAAGAACTTTCTCGGTACGTCTTGGGGAATTTGTGTCTTCTACTGCATCTCTTGTATGTGGAGTCCCTCAGGGTTCCATTCTTGGACCCATTTTATTTTCTTTATATATATTATCTTTAGGGTCCATATTTAGGAAACATGGCATCTCGTTTCACTGTTATGCAGATGACTCGCAACTCTATCTGCCTTTGAAACGAAACAATGCAAACTCTATAGCACCTTTGTTGAAATGTCTTGAGGATATTAAAGCCTGGATGGCCTCCAATTTCTTAAAGTTCAATGAAGATAAAACTGAAATCATTTTGTTTCGACCTGGTGGTACCATCAATACCCCTGATGTAGATCTTGGCGACTTAAAGTCATATGTGAAGCCCGTTGTAAAAAACCTAGGTGTTTTAATGGACGGTGACTTTAAACTAGATAAACAGATTAATTTGGTAGTTAAATCGTGTTTTTATCAGTTAAGGCAATTATCTAAAGTCAAGTCATTTGTATCTTTTACTGATTTTGAGAAGGTCATCCACACTTTTATATCATCCTGCCTGGACTATTATAATAGTCTCTATGTAGGCATTGGTGAGGCATCTCTAACACGTTTACAGAGGGTACAAAATGCGGCTGCACGTCTATTAACAAGGACACGCAAACAGGACCACATTACACCTATATTAGCTTCCCTTCACTGGTTGCCAGTTCGTTTTAGAATTGATTTTAAGATTTTACTTTTAGTTTTTAAATCATTAAATAACACTGCTCCTAAATACCTCTCAGATCTATTACAGCCATATGTTCCATCCAGAGCACTTAGGTCTGCTGGGCAACTGCTTTTAATCTCTCCCAATGCAAGATTAAAGCCTTTGCAGTGGCGGCCCCGAAACTCTGGAATAATTTACCTTTGTACATTCGGCAGGCACCTTCACTTGCTGTTTTTACATTTAAAACATATTTGTATAGTACTGCATATAACACAGTATGAGAGTTACCTGTTAGGAGTTCTTTTTAAGTGTGTGTTATAATTCATTATTGTATTTATTGCTTTTTTATTGTGTTTTTATTTATTTTATTTTATTCTTTTTAGTTTTACTGTTTATTTTATATTGTATGTACAGCACTGCTGTTTTAAAAAGGTGCTCTATAAATAAACTTTGATTTGATTTTGATTTGGACAGTGACAAGAGATGCTCCATTTAATGAATAAAAGAGATGAGCCAAGAAGCACAGAGTAGACACTGACTAGGACTAAACTATGTACGTTTTTTTGTGAGCCTTTTGTTACATAGTAAATTTGATTTATATAATCCTTTTGTTGGTTTTTAAAGTGTTATATTCTACACAATATAGCTACATGGAAGTAAAATGCAAAACTTAAATATCTTGGAAACAGTAGAAAAACACATTTAATGAAGCTGCAGTAGTAAAGATGAAACTGTTAAAAATGTGTTTGATCGCTTTGAGAGAAATGCCATTTGAGATCCTGCACCAGAAGGGGTCACCTGAACCTGATTTCAGAGCTTTGACGCCCATCCCAATGAGAGACTCTCAATCCAAAAATAGATTATGTGCTGTCATCCTCTCTCCCACAGAGGCTGACATGTGAAAAAGACACTGAGGTGAAAAAGGCTAATGAAAAATACATGTTTTAGAAAAAGGACCCAACTTTGACAGAATAAAATAGAAATGTTGAAAATGTAAAAAAGTAGCCCTTCGGACAGCACAGAGAAAACACTAGATTGATTTCTGAAGGATCATGTGACGAAGACTGGAGTAACCTGCTGAAAATTCAACTTTAACGTCAGACTAATAACTAATAAATAGCATTTTAAAAGGTATTCTAATAGTTTAAAACAGTTACTTAAAAAATTTAAATATTACTAATATTACTGTGTTTACTGTATTTTTCATCAAACAAATGCAGAGATATATATATATAAACAAACATTGTGAATGCATTGAAAATTCATTCAAAATGTTGCATAAAAAACAAACTAATACGACATAAAGATAAGCATGGTACGTCATGCTGATACAAAACTTCAAAATTTCAAACTGGGTACTCCACGTTCTCCTTCAGACAAACTGATAAAAAGTGAAGCCTTTCTACTGCACTGCATTGCCCATGCATCCTCACTCCGGCCATGACATAATGCAATTCAAAATGGCTACCAAGCCTTCTGTGTCACACTTTAAAAATGTGCTGTTATAAAACCAATAAAACCACTGGTCAAGTTATGGCGTTAGAAGAAATGTACACAAAACCCGCGGCATCTATCCGCCCAATGAACATATCATGCCCATACGCTGCTGTGCTAGATTTGCTTATTCACGCTTGAACAATAAACCCAACAGACCCGAATGGCGTCCCTAAGGTGCCCCTGAACATGAATTTCTGGCAGCACGAGTTCGCATGGGCTGGCGTTCAGCCAATGAGAGCGCGTCAACAGACTCCTTCAGCCAATCGCATATACGTATTACAGATCAGTTGGAGGAATTCTGCCGTTATTCAGGTTCTGGGGTTGGATTTTCTGCATAGCGTTTCCTGCCCTGTTGCATGGTGGTCGAACGAAGGGATTGTTGGAAAATTTTCGGAGGTTAGTATATAAATGTGTTTTTACCCAGTGTGCCTTATTTCCTCAGACGCCGCTTAGCCGGAAAGTGCGGCGGTGGAAGTGTGGTGGAAGTCAAAGTGGGATGCAGAACGAAATAAAATAGTGAAAATGCATCGGAAGCGGTGTTTTATTTATTAACAACATTAAAGGCAGTTGGACGCAGGGTTGTAATCGGTTGCAACATTGTAACGTTCCGATTGTGATTGTCAAGTTACCGCAGCAACGAACTCAATATGGGCTAACGGCTGTTTGTTTAAGTTTAAACGCCTTTATAAAGTACAGTAGTGCTTTGCGTTAGTTTGGGAAATGGTATAGTTAAATGAATCTCAACGGCGATTAGGTTATGTAAACGTTAGGAAACGACCAAACTAAACCGCGAGCTTTATTGTAGCATATTTGCTAACATGTGAGGATGAGTTAGCATGACAGATGTCCGTCTTGTCAACTAATAAAACTAAAAACTTGTGAGCAACTTTACCCGGGCTGCCTTTGCATTCCCGCCATTTTACGTAACGTTAATTTACTAATTATTTTTGTACTCTTACGTGTTATTTACAAATATATGTACGCAAGTTAGCTATTTGGCTAAAATGGACATTAGCAATGAAATGCCCGCGTTAGCACATACTTGAATTCGATACACGTGCATTAAACAACATTTTCATTATTGCACCATTTGAGAAATGGACTCTTTTTGCAGAATACTAAGTAATATATTCTGCGCCAAGCCGTTTTAATAGGCCATACAATAACTATTGTCTATTATTTATGTTACTAGTACTTTTGTCAAATTATTATTTTTTTAATATTACTCATATAGTGTCAAGTAATGTTCCATTGTTACTGTTGTGGTGACAAATTACACTTTTTTGCCATTGAATCTTTTGGGGATCTGTCGATCACCTCTGACTAGTATGTATGTACACTAGTTTTTGCTGGAATCTATTCCAATTTTCCCAGCACTAATTGAATTAGACACTAGAGAGACTTATTGAAGAGACACTAGAATCGAACTATAAATTACTTGGGGAATAGTTGATATCTGAATAACAGATCCACTGTCACTACTTGATTAGTTACTAGTAGTTATAGTACATTTATGTAATGATTAAATTAAGTATATTTAAAAAGTACTAGGACAAAAATAGATGCTGGTTTTAGGAAATGCATATTAAAATGATTTCTATAGAATGCAACATGAGCAAGTACAGTTCTGAACAATATAGGATGGTTGGGGTCATGTTCACTAACTTAATTTTATTTAAATATGTAGAAATCTTTAAAAAATTAGGTCATACAGAAAGGGTACACAAGCACAAAACCATGATATATACAAATTATAAAAAATGTAATATCCTTTAATTTTTTTTCAATGTGTTTTTGCAGTTTGTAAACTGAATATTGCTAAATTATAATAAATTTAGGGACAAAAAAAATTGTTAATGCACTGTCTAAATTTTGTAAAATGACAGGAGTACTTCAAAATCCACCATGACAAATTATCACAGGCCTTTGATTGCCTCTGGGTTTTAACACAAAATCATTGATGGTTGTTGGTTGGTTTGTACAGACTGATCATGCTCTTAGCCCAGGTGAATCGAGACACCCAGGGCATGGAGTTTCATAGCGTGGACGGGGACCCGCAGCAGGTCACCCTTTGTCTGACGGAGGCAGTAACAGTTGGAGGTGAGATAGATATGTATAAAATCTCTGCAACCGTATTATAATTTGTGGATCGTGCAATGTAGATCCATAATGGTCAACTGTTACCACACAGATGACAACATGGAGGGAATGGACACAGTGAGCTTGCAGGCGGTGACTTTGGTCGATGGCTCCACAGCATACATCCAACATAGTCCTAAAGGTACTGTAACTAAACATTAATGTGTATTTTTTGGCATGCATTAGCTAATTCAGTTCTTCTTCTGATTGACCATTTCTATAAAAAATGTCCAGATGTCCTCTATTTCATTCAGCTTACAACAAACATTGTGTAGTTACAAAGCATGCACAAATTTTCTTGCTCAGTCACCATTCAAATCTTACAGCATATAATAGTTTCTTTCACAGAAAACAAATTAATGGAAGGACAAGTGATTCAACTGGAGGATGGATCTGCTGCTTATGTCCAGCACCTACCAATGTCTAAAACAGGTATTTCATATGGATTTCATTCTAATGGATGCAGCCCTATGATCAGTGACTGTCTAATTGCACTGTTTTGATAAAATGCAGACTACTTCTGTTATTTTAAAGACCATACATTTGCATTTATGCTTTAAAATGTATTTTTCAGGTGGAGAAGGATTGAGACTAGAAGATGGGCAAGCTGTGCAACTGGAGGATGGAACGACTGCTTACATTCATGCACCCAAAGGTCTGTCTCTGAAAAACTATCTGCTACTGTGTATTGTGATTACGACACGTCACTTCTCAGACATTCTAAATCCGCATGTTCAGTCGGTGAAAACAACCTCCGACAGACGCCAATAGACTCCGACAAGGGTAACGCACTGATCCAACAAAACCCGACGAAGTGTCTGTTGCCGTCTGTCGGTGAGGTGTGAATTGGCCTTTACAGACACTAGAAAAAAAATTCAACTTAAATGTTAGATTTGCTATGATGAAATAAAGTAAGAAAATCTCCACATGTTCAATCTTTTTAGAAACATATGATCAGGGCGGTTTACAGGCTGTTCAGCTGGAGGATGGCACCACTGCATATATTCAGCATATGCCTCCATCCAACACCATCTTGGCCATCCAGGCAGATGGTACTGTTGCAGACTTACAGACGGATGGGACAATTGATGCTGAGACCATTAGTGTGCTCGAGCAATACTCTACTAAGGTTAAGATCATTGCCCTGTCACTTATCCTGCATTCTTTTTATTTATTCTGTTTATATGGTTTAATTCACCAACATTTATTGGAATGCTAAACTGATTTAAATTTGTATATGTATACTTTGTATGTGATGTGCCTTGTTATTCTTAAATTGTTTGTTAATTTAAAGAAAGCGTTTTATGCTTATGTAATGAAACCACAAATCTTTTTTTAAAATGTGTGCCTTTTTGTAGATGGAGCCCACAGAATGTAGTACTGGGTTACTTGGTCGAGGAGACTCTGATGGCAGTGTGCATATGCAGGTACCGTCTCTATTTATCTATTTATTAAATGAGTAACTAATAAAATGAATGCTTTGCATGTTAATGAAGCTGTGCCCCACTTTGTGTTCTCAGATTGTACTGCAGGGTCAAGACAGCCGGTCACCTAGAATCCAGCATGTTGGGGAAAAGGCCTTCCGATGTGAACATGAGGGATGTGGAAAACTCTATACTACTGCTCACCATCTGAAGGTGAAATTGTGCAAGAGAGAAGATTTTCTAAAAGTTTTCTGTTCATATGTGCCCTTAGTCTCTGCTGTACTTTTTAAAATTCATTTCTTGACCATGTTGTTTTCTAAATATTTTTTAGGTGCATGAAAGATCGCATACTGGGGATAAACCATACATTTGTGAACATATAGGTTGTGGCAAAAAGTTTGCAACAGGTAAAGATTGTTTCCACAAGCATGTTTCTATTGTCCTCTAATTTTTTTTGTACAAGCATTTTATTTTTCTTTCCGCTTTCTTCAGGGTATGGTCTCAAGAGTCACGTCAGAACACACACTGGAGAGAAACCGTATCGCTGTCAGGAAATTAACTGCCTCAAGTCTTTCAAAACCTCTGGAGACTTACAAAAACACACAAGAACACATACAGGTGGTTTTCATATTTACCTGGCCTGCAATAAGGGTTTCATCTGACTTATAAAATTGTTTTGTCATCAAAATGTTGATAAATTGAAATTTTTCCTCTGTTTTGTTGTTGTTTAAATTGCATAACATTTCATTTTGTAGGAGAAAAACCTTTTAAATGTCCATTTGAAGGCTGTGGGAGATCTTTCACCACTTCCAACATTCGTAAAGTCCACATCCGTACTCACACTGGTGAGAGGCCTTACTACTGCTCCGAACCCAGCTGTGGAAGAGCCTTTGCAAGTGCCACCAATTACAAAAATCACATGAGGATCCACACGGGTACTTGTCTTGTCTGCTCTTAACTGCTTCCAACATATAAAAGTATCATTATAATGAAACCTGAAGACGCTTTGAGTTTGCATGGATTTATTTGTATAGAAATAAGGTATAATTTCAGACCATAAGCTCAAAAGTGTGTCTCATCATCTTCAGGTGAGAAGCCTTACGTCTGCACTGTTCCTGGCTGTGACAAGCGTTTCACCGAGTACTCCAGCCTGTACAAGCACCATGTGGTTCATACGCCTTGCAAACCCTACAACTGTAACCACTGCGGAAAGACGTATAAGCAGATTTCTACATTAGCCATGCATAAACGCACAGCGCACAATGACACAGAGCCAATAGAAGAGGAACAAGAAGCTTATTTTGAGCCCCCTGCAGGTCTGTTTACTTAAATCTCCAGTCACAAACATTGACTATATTTACATGTGCACCAATAATCAGGATTATTACTTACTTACTGCGGTAAGATGTGTACATGACATTAGCAAACCGCTTTACTCCTGTTTACATGCAATTTTCATTATTCTGATTGTTCACTGAGAATTGTGGTTTTATTATTTACATACCCCAACAAACTGTTACTGGCCACTGTTTTAATCTACTTACATCAAATGTAAAATATTTCTATGGATGTATTGGATTTTTTCTGTGACGGGCCTTAATTTTTATGTTTTCAACCATCAGTATACTGCATTATATTCATGTTGCGCAACATCATCATCATCATCCATATATACGTGACAAGCACATGCGCACTTAGGTCAGAGTGGAATTGATGCGATTAAAGTGTTGTTTACATGCCTTTTTATTGTGATTAAAATATTATTAATATTGTGTTTACATGAACGTTTTCAAGTTTAATCGCAGTATTGCCTAAATCTCATTAGAATCGCATATATTAGTCAATGACCATATGATATTGATTAACTAATAATCAGAATTTTGAAATTGCACCTTTTTCAGAGGCCATTGATGAGCCTGGGTTAATGTACACTCCAACAGTGGTGGAAGATGACTCTGGGTCTGAGCAGGTGTCAGGATCAGAGGTCATGGGACAGCATCATGTGGCTCTCATATCTCAGGATGGCACACAACAGGTCAGTGATGACTTGCACTGTGTCTGCACCAGACGAGATCGTTGTTGTCGTGTCGCACCACAATAGCTAGAAGCTGTTCACAATGGACGCGACTAAGTGAACGTTGCAAATCCATTTGTTCTTTATGTCAGAAATAGCGTAGGTGCTTGGAGTATGCAAGAAATAGAACAGGACATCAGTTTGCTGTCAGGAATTTGTTGTTGTTATAACTGGTTATAATAGGTCCTATTTGCTTTTGTCGTGTCACGCCACTCGTGTCCGGTGTAAACAGTTGAAAAATGGAAAAGTAAAACATTTCATTGAGTAAAATCAATGTCAGGGCGGTGGATATGCAGTTATCTTCCAGGTAATTATTGTATTTTCCCTCTCAGGTTCTGTCTCAAGCAGATATGCAAGCTATGGGAGGCACAATTACTATGGTAACACAAGAGGGAACCACCATAACCATCCCAGCACATGAAGCAATGCTTTCCTCAGGGGGAGCACATTCTGTCACTATGGTGTCTGCAGACGATACAGATGGACAGGTAGGTGATGTTACTAGCTGGTTTCCTACCTAGGATCTCCATTACTTTGCTAAATACACAAATAAGTTGAGCTAATTTGTAAACTTTATTTGTGTTTTAGGTGGCTATTGTGACGCCAGATCTATCTGCATACCAGACAGAAGAAGGAGAGCTTGTGCAGGATCACGAACAGCATGTGGTTTCCTCAAGACCTCACCCAGTCACGCTGCTGGCTACCTCTAACGGCACACACATAGCTGTGCAGGTATAGAACATTTACACACGCGTTATGGAATCTTACTCTCACAGACAGTGTTACATTAACACACAAAGTTAGGAGTGGTCACAAAGCTTAAATCATGTGTTTACTTTGCCTGTTAGTAAATAATAAAATCTGCAGTTAATGCTGTAAACCTTTAAGCCACTTTTAGGGTGGAAACAAGCAATTATTTCCAAAAGACTGGTGGTTGTAACATTTGAGGTTTGTAACCACCCTCCATTGAGAGTGTTTTTAGGATGTGTGTTAAAGATGTAGGTCACTCAACTGAATTAGTATTGTGGACTGTTCTGTAAGTCTAATGTTTGGAAGCATTTTAAATGAAATGCACAACGCCTCTCAGCATGATATAAGTAATTTTAAGCTAAGCCAGATCAAATATATTTGAAACAATGCATGCATTTATTAGTGCAAATTAGTGCAAAATTATGATTTTTAGTGATTTTTAAACTCTTACCCCTGGTTCCTCAGGCAAGGCTTAAGCCTAGTCCTAGACTACAATGCATGTTTGAACGGTTTTAACTGAACTGAATATATCTAAAAATATGTCAGTGCCTTTTTTTGTCTCAAGATGCACACCAGTAATTTTTTTAAGGCATATTTATAAAAGCTACTTAAATGTCCTAATTGAACTAAGGCCTAATCCTGGCTTAATCTAAGTCCTGTTTGTGAAACCAGGCCATAATCTTTTTTTTTAATCCCGGCTTCCAAATAATACTATTTAATGAAGCACCGATTCCAGCTCTTGGTGTGTAATAATAGCTGAAATCAGTAGCAGATAATGATCTAATAATTATGATTAGTGATTGTATCATTTGTCTTTTTTGCTTTAATGGAGAACTAACTGAGCAACCTAGTTGGTTTGACATTCACTCCTGATTAATGAGCCTTTATTGCCAACAAGGGGGCAATGTGTCACTCTCTAGAAGAGGGGAGGGTCACTCTGTGTTTGGTGGGTGGTGCCATTGTGCATTGCAAGATGGACAATTTTGAAATTATTTGTTGTACTGCAATTGCAAACAGTTTTGTTGTATTAAATTGAATTTCAACTTTTCCCCCTCTCAGCTCAGTGATCAGCCCTCTCTAGAAGAAGCCATCAGAATAGCATCAAGAATACAGCAAGGAGAAACTCCCGGCATGGACGATTAACTCACATTGTATAACACGATGAACTAAACATCTCAAGGGTGTGTGTGTGTGTGTGTGTGTGTGTGTGTGTGTGTGTGTGTGTGTGTGTGTGTGTGTGTGTGTGTGTGTGTGTGTGTGTGTGTGTGTGTGTGTGTGTGTGTGTGTGTGTGTGTGTGTGTGTGTGTGTGTCTGTGTGTATGTAAGTCTGGGTATTGAAAACCTGTCAAGCATCATTGTTTTTTCTAATGGAGACATCATGAATGCAATACATCAAGAAGATATTTTTGTGTGGATATGTACATAACTGTTTTAAAAGTAGAGTTTTTCTGTATATATTTGATTATGCTATTTTTTGCAAACTGTTAAGAAAAGGTCTACAAATATATTGAAGAAAATTTTTTCATTGTAATGTATTCTTTGACATCATACAGTAAAATGTTTACAGACTTGAGTATATCAGCTTAAAAAGGAAACAACTGGTAGAACAAAAGTTGTCATGAACAATACTGGAAATCCCCATTAATATGGTGTGCAAAACATCATTTGCCTACCAGGCTATTTAAGTGATTGCTATTGTTAACTGATTACCAGTGAATTCCACTGGAGAATCTCTGCCATCAAAACAAAACCATGTGGCTAATTTACACCACCATAAAAACACAATGATGATTAATTGTGTTAATAATAAACACAACGATTAATTTAATCAAATATAATGTCTTGCAATTAATGTAACATGTTCCTGTGTGTCACCTAGAACGGAAGACAATGTGCCATAGTGAAAGCTCACTAAAACATTCGTCTGATCAACTCCATGATCAAACGAGACCATTTTCGTAGATGAAAGAAGAGCATTCGCGCCAAATTTAGGTCACAGTCAGTGGGTATTTCAGGGGAGGGGCTTACTGACGTAGCACTTACAGAACCTCCTATCTTTTAAACTTTGGAAGTCGGCGCTCATTGGTGTGTATCACGTCACATGACCAACGGTCGCGGGAAGGCTTTGAGCACGCGTGTTGGTGGGAGGAGTAGCTCACCATTCAAACTAGTTTTGTAAACATTATTGTGTTAAACGATATTATTTTGGGTGTTTTGACATGTTTTGAGAAGTTTACCTTTTAATTCGGCGTCTTAAATATCGCGTAATTACTTTTAGGAATTTATTTTTTCTAGTTCTTTCTAAATCAGTTGGAAGTTTGTGGAGCAGCCATTTTTTCAGTCGAAACTCCGCCGTGGACGCTTGTTTTATACGATTTCAACATCGTTATCAGCTTCCATATGCGTCTAAACTGAACTTGTTTGGACTTGTCACGGAGATATCAGTCGTCAAAAGGAGATATTTTCTCGGACAATCTGTAGCAGTTTTCCACCTGGAACATCGCATCGCCGTTTTTGGGACTGTTCATCAGCGCTTCGGTTGTTGCATTGCACGAGCGGTATTAGATATGTTTATCTAAATTACGTAATCTCTGCCTGATTTTTCCAGCCGTTTGGGCTGGTTTTTATACTCTTACACAACTTGCGTTGTGTGTTTTTAAGTTTGATCTTTTTACATAAACTGAACATTTGCCTGGAAAGATGAGTTTCGGCCCACGGAGGCACGGCAAGTCTCCAAATATTAAACCCGTGCGCCAAAAGTTGCAGTTTTCGGCAAGTGATGGTGAAGAGGACAGTATCGAAGATGCAAACAGCAGCACCGGGGCCGAGTCGGGCTTCACGGAGCTGGACTCCCCGCTGTCCGTGCGGCGCAGCGGCGATAAGAGGCCGGAGGACCTGGGCAGCAGCAGCCCGCTTAGCCGAACCAGAGACGACGACGAGTCCTGGGATGAGGAGGGATTTGGCTCACCGTCTCGCGCGAAACAAACTTTTTACATGAAAGGCTCTCCATCGCCAAGGAAAAGTCCCCAGGCTTACGACAGTTCACCCGAGAGGAGTTACATTCATGATGACATGGAAGGATCCAGCTCCCCTGTCCCGGACTGTCCTGATACACCACCCCATAAAACCTTCAGAAAACTCCGTCTGTTTGATACCCCTCACACCCCAAAGGTTTGTTTTCATATTAACTTAAACACGATTTTTATTTATTTATTTTTAACATCGGTTCTATTCAAATGCTTAACGCGAGAGAACATTTTGTTGTTTACATTTGTATAATTATTTTTCCTCTGACATTGTTAATATTCAAAAAGCAAATTAAGCAACGTTAGTTATGATTTAAAAAAACAGTCCAGCCTTTACTAGGTGGATGAGTTCACCTAGTGACACAGATATTGGACTTGCTGTACAAAGTTGCGTAACCGCTTGAGTGAATCAGTCTATTGATACTAGCACATCATTACATCATTTGAAATGTGCAGTGTTTTTCTTTTCGACTGTGTCGGTTTGTTTTGAATTTTACTGTGCTGTAGTCTTTACTTTTAGGAATGTGGTTTAAATGCGTTTTAAATGAGTATTATGTATGCATTTACAGAGCTTGTTGTCGAGGGCCAGGACGATGGGATCGACGAACCGGAGAGTCGCCCTGTTTAAAAATGTGGATTCCACGAGCAAAACCTGTCTGGACGGAAGACGAAACCAGACACCTCTAGTAAACATCAACCCCTTCACCCCGGACTCCATTCTGGTGCAGTCCTCGACACTACAAAGAAACAACAGGAAACGATCACACTGGAATGAGTATGTTAATCATAATTAACTTTAAATGTCTCTTCTAGCTTTTCCTCGTGTTTATTTTTTATTAGTTAACCTCCAGGTGGTTACTGACTGCTGTGAAGTAACGTTAGTTTTAATAGAATGATAGACAATGCCCATACTGGACAGGTGTGGCACAGGTTGCAGGGCCGTTCGTTAAATCCGTTTACTAATTCTGTTACAAGACAAAAAGTTGGCGAGGAACCAGCTCCTCGTGTTCGCCCCATCTACACGCCATGTGCTTAGTCAGGCCTCTCTGTTGCCTCCTAGCGTTTCTAATAATGTCTCTTTATTCTGTAGCTCCTGTGGAGAGGACATGGATGCAAGTGACGCTGAAATAGAAGAGGAACTGATTCCGCCCCCAAAGGTAATTTTTTTTTATTAATTATAGCTGTGAGTTATTTGGAGTTATACTCTTAAATACTTTTGCTTTTTATCCAATTAAGCACAGAAATACATTTAGGCAGAAACTGAAAAGAACTGAAACTGATTTTAAAATGAAAAGTCCCCGTGAACTGGTAGTTGCAACCGACTTTACTTCAGTGTTGTGATGTATTTCCAAGTGAACTGGAATATTGAATAGAAGGCAGGGTTTTACTTCAGCGCACCTCCTCTCCATCCCTCGCTCATAGCAGACTGATGGTTGGAGGGGAGTGGTTAAGGATATTTGACCCACTGACATCATTCGAGAAGGAACGTTTAGTGCAAGATTTTGAATATAGATTACCGTGACAGTTTTTTATGTGTATTAATGTTACGGATTAATTGTTCACCACAAGACTAGTAACGTAATGTCTGCTAACAAAGTAAATGGGGTCAATTTTGATTTCAGGATGACTTGGGAGGACTTTTCATTTTCTCTTTGTTAAAGATCTCTTACTGGATTTTAAAATAACAGTTTCTGGTCAGTTTCAGTCTGGATTTTCAACAATAACACTTTTTGGCTGAGAACAGGAAATGGCAATGTTTTTTTATTTTTATGCTTTTTTTTTTTTTTTTTTTGGTGCATCCCTACTTTAATCCATGAATATCTAGTTAGTATCTACTGCTGTATTTTTTCTGCCCTAATAAAAACTGATTTTCCCACAGAGGATCACAATGATGGAGAATAACATGATGTCCAGATATGCTTCTGAATTCCATGAGCTGGAGAAGATTGGCTCTGGAGAGTTTGGTTCTGTTTTCAAATGCGTCAAGAGGTTGGACGGGTGTATCTACGCAATCAAACGTTCTAAAAAACCCCTGGCAGGCTCTGTGGATGAGTAAGTGGTCCTTTTATGAATGCGTTTTCAACAACACTGACTATATTGAATGGAGGTTCTTATTGTTTTCTAATTATTGCTTTGAATTCTCTCCCAATAGGCAAAATGCACTTCGTGAGGTATATGCACATGCAGTTCTTGGACAGCACCCCCATGTTGTGAGGTATTACTCTGCTTGGGCAGAAGATGACCACATGCTGATTCAGAATGAGTACTGCAATGGTGGAACCCTGTCTGATGTCATCGCTGAGAACAACCGACGCATACACTTCCTTTCTGAGCTGGAGTTGAAGGATCTGCTACTGCAAGTATCTCGTGGACTCAAGTACATTCACTCTACAGCACTTGTTCACATGGATATCAAGCCAAGTATGTATTTGATCATTACAGCCTTAAATAGCTTGTTGATGCATTGTTAAATTGTCATTTAATTATATGGCTTTAATTTTGGATTTTTTTTTTCAGGCAATATATTCATTTCACGCAAACCTGTTCCAAGTGTAGAGGAATTTGAAGATGAAGAAGATGGTCCCACCACAAGTGTGGTGTACAAAATAGGTAAGATGCTGAAATTACATGCCCAGATGATTGTTTAATACAGACATGGCTTAATGAAGTGGACAAGATTTTGACAATCTCTTCTCTATCAGGTGATCTAGGTCATGTTACAACGGTTACCAATCCACAAGTTGAAGAAGGTGACAGCAGATTCCTGGCAAACGAAGTTCTTCAGGAGGTAAACACTTTTCTTTTTTCTTTTTTATTATTCTGGGTCTTAAGAATTCCTGGCAGGTCACAATCTTCTGTGAAATATCATGTACTAATTTAGCTGTTCTTACCCACAGGACTACAGTAACCTGAAAAAGGCAGACATATTTGCCCTTGCTCTGACTGTAGTCAGTGCCTCTGGAGCAGAGCCCCTTCCCACCAATGGAGAAAAGTGGCACAAAATCCGACAAGGCATTCTGCCCCATATTCCACAAGTGCTTTCTCAGGAATTTATAAGCTTGTTGAAGGTAAGGTTTCTTCTATAAATATAAGTAGTACTTATTATATAAATAATAAGTAATTCTAAAAAACTAAATCTGTAGTGCTTTTATTTTTTTATTTTTTTGGCAGAACTGTTGAATGGGGTCTTGAATGTTTGATTAAAATGTATATATCCTCCTGACAGCTTATGATCCATCCTGACCCAACACGGCGACCCTCAACCACTGACCTAGTCAGACATCCTGTTCTTCTGACTGCTTCCAGAATGAGTGCTGACCAGCTGCGTGTAGAGCTCAACGCTGAGAAATTCAAGAACGCACTTTTGCAGAAGTATGTGAGATATTCTTTCATTTAAAAAAAATTCCGGGCTATATTAAGAAGTCTTTCACTTGTTATAAACATACTAAATCCTACTGGTGGAAACTATACTTCTTTGGATTGAATTAATTTTCGGTTTTTGTTTCTCAGGGAATTAAAGAAAGCTCAGATGGCAAAGGCTGCAGCAGAGGAGAGGGTTCTGTCCACGGATCGCGTTCTTACACGTTCCACAGTCCAGTCCAGCTCGAGAGCTTCTCGACTCATCGGAAAGAAGATGAACCGCTCTGTTAGCCTCACAATTTACTGAACTGAACTCCAGACAAAGGAGATGACCAATCCTGAGTGAGAACTACAGTGGTGCTTATGAAAGATTGTGCACACAGACAGTTTTGTCTGTAGCCAGAAGGATGACACAGACTGTCCTGTGACTTATAGTGCTTACACTGTTTGACACAAGTACCATGGTCTATACTGAAGCTTGGGTCCTTCTGCATTGTTTTGGAAATAGCCTTTGAATATGTAATGCAGATCTGCCTTACCAATTAGGTTTGCCATTTCAAATCTCTTGACAGAATTGCCTTATAATGGACATATTTTTAGTATAGATCTGTCTTCCTAATCCTTGCTTTAAGTTCCATAGGTAAGAGTCAAAATGGTCTCCCTGCACTTGCTTTCTCAAAGCTGCAGTGTTGCTCTTTACCAAATTGGAGATGTGTGCCCCTATTGAGCCCTGATATGTGAATGTACCAGATCGAAGATTTGTGCACCTTACTGCCTGTGAAAAATGCCTGTTTGGCCACAGAACATGGGGGTTGAGTTAGATTGCCATTAAAATGAGCACTTTGGAGGCAATGGTGAGCTTGCCACAGAAAGCCTGCTGCTATTCATGTTCGTCTGTATCCTGTTAGGGTTGGAATTTTTTATTTTTTTTTCTTCTTTAAATAACTTAAATCATTTTATCCTTTCAAACAAGCAATATTTCATAATATCATCATCATTAAAGTGTTTGTGCTCCAGTGACCTTTTTTTTTGCAGATTACATTCATCCGTTTCTTTGCTTTGTTCAATCCAGTCAAATCTTGAATTTAACCATGTGACAAATGTACGCTTAACTGGAAGCAAATGATTTAAATGTACATATGCCATTCAAATCTCCAACCCTATTTTTTGTAGCATTAAAACAATCTGTCCAGTTCATCTTATGTCTTTAGTTAATAATGTATAGTTTTGACTTATGTGCTACATAAACTACATTGATAGGGTACTGTTTAGATACTTTGGTCTTGTTAATCCTCAAAACTTCATTTTGTCTGTAAATATGTTCATTTTAATAAACAGTTTTCACCTAAATGCGACTAGTTTGCTTTTTTTGAACTTTAACAATTAAATAACATTTGAAACAATGTTTGTAATTAAACCTTCACTTTTTGAAGGCGCTAGAACAGGCAGCTTACCGTTTCTATGGTTACGTTCCGGCGAACCAAACTGCCTTTCGTGAGTCTCGCATTTCGCAGGTACTAAGATGTTTGGAAATGTCGAAACATATGTAAAAAAAAAAAGAATTGTGAGAGGTTCATAATCATCACTCTGGCTAATGACAATTGATGTCATAAATTCCTGGCAAGTCTTTCAGCAGCATGCGCTCATCGCTGAGTGGTGCTCTAACTACGAGTTGTGTAGTTCTAGTTCTAAGGTCATGTGACCGCTCTATTGTAAAACCTCATGAGAAAACAGTTCACATCAAGAGCGACGCCAGACAGTAGTCGGGAAACACTACCTCTGAAAATGGGACTAAGGGACGAACTTCTCAAGGCAATATGGCATGCATTCACAGCCCTGGATGTGGATAAAAGTGGGAAAGTGTCTAAGTCACAGTTAAAGGTTTGTTTTTGCCTTTGAATTAACGGTCTTGTTCTTTTAAGTTTGGGCACTGGAGTGTAACAGTTGTTTCAATGGTTCAGTGCGGGAAATTCTTAGTGTTTAAGGACGCGTGAATCATAGACACTGACTGTAAATGTAACAATGTTTCATGTGACGTTTTCTTTAGAATTTCAATCTCTAGTTTGTTTCAAAACTTCACAACGTTATAAAGTAGCCTACTCTTGGACAGAGAGTGCTATTTCTGAGGTCTGACTTTAACTGCTGTGTGTTACAGATGAGGTATTAGATAATATACAAATGCAGCCTGACAATTTAAACACTTTTAGTTATTTTCTAATCGCTCCCAAAACGTTGACTTTGTTACAGACCTCTAAAAACATTTAAAAACATTCAGATGAAATGGAAGAGTTATGAAAATTAATTAAGGTAATTATATCAACATTTTGTCCAACACATTAAAAGGTTCTCCCAAAAATACACAACATGAGTGCTACTATGAACTAGGCTAAAAAAAAACTCTATGCCTACTTCATAAGTCTTTAAGCACTGATTTAGATAACTATTATTGAATATGAATTTCCATTATTGAATTCTTATTGGATATGTTTTGGTGTTAATCTCAGTGGTGCCTTGCAGGTGCTTTCCCATAACCTCTGCACAGTGATGAAGATCCCTCATGATCCTGTAGCTCTAGAGGAACACTTTAGAGATGATGATGAAGGTCCTGTTTCCAATCAGGGATACATGCCCTACCTGAACAGATTCATTCTGGACAAGGTAAGCACTTCTTTCATTGTCCAAAGTTTTGAGGATTGTGGGCCATCACTGAGTGGAAAAATTAGTCCTGAGTGGACATTTTAGATCTTAGTTTTTCTCTAGATAAAATATACGTTGATTGTACTGACAAATAATGCTTTTGAGGGCCATTCTTATTCCAAACAGCATACGGTTTTTCATGCTGAGCCATGCACTTTATCATAAATGCTGTAATTCTTTTATGGATGTTCATTTTCTTATGTGAAAATTTGTCATCTTCATGACACACTTTTTGGTTAAATTTGACTAAAACAACTAGTGCATTTACATCTCTTTAAAGTAAATGTTAGATTAAATAATGAAAGGCATCCAAGCATGATAATTTGTGTTTCATTTTGCAAGAGAAATGATGGTGAAAGTAACATGGAAGAATTGCTGTCATTGTAATTTCTCATTTTCTTGTGTAAAAGGAAACAGAAGGAGGGAAGAGATTTCTCAATGCACCACAAAGCAGTTAAATTCTGGTGTTTAGGCAATATTTGTTGTTGAAAAAGGTATCATAAGCAACACTGAATTTGAATGCCTAAAATTCCTAGAGTGGAAAGGCAAATTATACCCTTTGCCTATTTTATGTTTGTCTGAGGTTTAACAAACTTTGGGGCATTTACATCACTAGCCACGTATTGTCAGCTTTTTCTGGTCACACTTCTGCCTCTAATTGTATAGTTGTGTGGCTGACCAAATACTCACTCCACCCTGCTGCAAAGAGACCCGCCTTTCCCCTTTCCCCCGCGTTCCATTCTGATTCTCAGCCAAGTAATTTAACTTGTGGTCAGTGGGAGAAAACAAGTTACAGTGCTTCACTTTTACACTCATACATTCACACACTACACACACAGTCATGGCCGTCTGTCAGTACACAAACAGCTTAGTCACACATCTTAATTCTCATTGCAAGACTATGTATGATTGTGTGATTATTTTTTTATTTTTTTTGTGTGGGTAAATTATGCCCCACATCTTTCATAGCCTTTCAGCTCTTTTGATTCCAGAAATGCATTGTCTGTAAAATGCTCTGATGTCAAATGAGGAACAAAAGAGCGCAAACCAACACAAGACCAAAATAGATTGACGCTATATCAAAATGGTCTAGCGCTGTGTGACCCACTTCTTCTAATACGTGGTTGTGCTCCTGTATAACATGCTGTGGCCACAATATCAAAATGTTTTTGTTGCTCAGCTATGTTTTACTTGAGATGATAGTTAGATGATGCTCAAATGACAGGAAACATATGCTACCTTTCAAAAGTTTGGGATTTAGTAATATTAATGAATAAAAAGTAATACTTTAAATTGATTTTAAAAAGTGACAGTCAAGATTGTTACAAATAAATGCTTTTGAACTTTCTTATTCACAAAAAATATTAAGCAGAACAACTTTTAATATTAAAATAGACCACAGCCATTTTAAATCCTTATGTTTTACAATATAATGTTTTATTATTATTATTATTATTACTGTAATTATGAAATGCAGCCTTGGAGATCCACTAAAGTGTATAATTGACCATTGATTTTCTACATGTGCTAGTTTAATGTATTTTAGATTACTCTGTCTTTCACCTCACATAATAAAACACTTTGAAGTAAAATGAATACTTTATGCCCATTCCAGTAGCTGTTTAAAGTGAGATAATGTACGTGCAATTGGTTTTTATTCCTTACTTCTTTGTTATATTAAAGTTGTTGACCATAGTTGTTGAAGTTTTTTTGTGAACTTCTAGATTACAATATTCAGTTTGTGACATTATTACAGGTCAAATATACTTCTATAGTTAGAAATATTCACTCAAAGAACTGATTGCAGTGACTAGTTTTCAGCTGTAGCTGTCTTGCTCATCCCAAACACTTTATACAGTCAGAGAAACCATAAAGCAGTTATTCACAGGCGTGATCAAGTCTATTTATGAATGTGATGGAGCCCAAGCTCCACTGAATACAAATGAACAGCTTCATCTGGAGAAGAACAGAGGCTCCACTGGCCTCTCAGGTCTCCACAAGGCCCCTATTGTGAGGCTCCCGGAGAAAGCAGGGGCACGATGGGAGGTGTGCGTGTAAGCGAGGGATTAAATCTGGCACATATATTAGTAAAGAGGAGCTGCCATTTCAAAACAAACAGACTTACACCACTGCAACTGAAACGGCGCTTGAGTTTACAGTGGATTACAGTGGCACGGTGTTTAATGGGAGTTGTCTGGTCTCTTTTGTTGCAAACATTACTCCACAAGGACTCGAGTCTAAATAGTGTAGGGCTATAATAGGTCAGCAGTTCAGCATCTTCTTGTCGTTTGGTTTTAATGTATGAATTCATAATTAGATCTTAATTTAGACATGATAAGAAGTCCAGCAGGTCAACTGTAGTCTCAAGTTGTGTAATTTGTATATTTGCTGGGCTTATTTTTTTATCCATTCTGCTGAAGGGATTGAAATGAGATTTTTTTTTTTTTTTCTTCCTTTGGAGCTGAAAAGATAATCAATTTACACAAAATATTTAAAAAAACAAACATGCAACATTTGCGAACAACAGCTGTTAAAATGTTGTAGATATTTGTTGAGCTGTTATTGCGCTGCTGACCTGGGGTTTCCCAAAGCCAACTATGGTCTCAAGTTACGTCGTTACCAATAGAGTTTAATGGAACCTGCAACCAAAGTTGGCTAACGCACCCCAGGTTATTTCTTTTCAATTATTCGTATTTTATCTTTTCTTATTATTTGTCAATAATGTATATAGGTCTTATTTATATGTTGTAGGTTTATATTGAATAATGACTGTAATATGTTCCAGAGTAGACTTTCATTAGCTTTTGTCAGACTTGTGTTCAATACACATTTAGTACTTTATAATTAGAATTTTGCCCTATCATTTAAAGGCATAACTACTTTTGTTTAATTAGGGTTGTCAGTTTTTTTTAGGACATGACGTCACCGTTTTTACAAATTCGCGTTTTTGCAGTTTACATGTCACGGAGACAATAGAGTGGTGCAGGTATGACGTCAGAACCTGGACGTCTAATTCGCCGCTGGTTCCTTCGAGGTTTTCCTCTGGGGTTTTATAATGGGGTTTTTGGTGTTTTTTTTTGTTTTTTTTGTAAAATAAAGCCGTGTTGTAAACATAACTTGACCTTACTTTGACATTGTGTTCTACAGCATAAATTACACACACATAGCGAAAACACACATTTTGAAGCAGTTATGTTCATTTTTAAAAAAAACATACATTTCAAGTAAGTAACTGAGAGTAACTGACAGCTTGGGTTGTGAGTGTGTTCAGTGTGCATTGTAGGATAAAACTTCAAGTCAAGTCAAGTCACCTTTAATGATATAGCACTTTATACAATACAGATGGTTTCAAAGCAGCTTAACCGTCATAACAGGAAAATTATTAATGTCTGTGCGAGGGCCTGTCTGGTTCTTGTGGTCTCTGCTGAGGATCTGTGACGATGGCTATCATTTTGACGAGGCCTTCACAGGGGATTTTCTTGTAGACCCGGTCTCTGCTGACATTCAGGGGTGTGTTTTGGTTGTGTCTAATTGCAGGTCCACCATCTGATCTGGATTTCAACCAGATCAGACTGACTATGGTAACCTTGGGATAAGGATGAGACATACAGACTAATATTAGCGTAGATGCCATTCTTCTTACGATGTAACAAGTACGGGTGTAATAGGAAGTGTTCCCTGTTCCGGTTTACCTAATTTATGCAGCCTAACAATAATTTAACTGATTTGAATAATATAAATTGATCATGTGTTGTAAGCCATGATAAAGAGATGTGTTTTTAGTTTAGATTTACACTGACAGAGTGTGTCTGCTTCCTGACCAAGACTAGGAAGACTATTCCAGAGTTTGGGTGCTAAATAGGAAAAGGATCTACCAGTTTATTTTGATATTCTAGGTATTATCAACTTGCCAGAATTTTTAGATCGCAGTGGATGTGAAGGACTATAATGCATTAAGAGCTTGCTCAAGTACTGAGCTAAACCATTCAGTGCTTTGTAAGTAATTAGCAAGATTTTAAAATGTATGAGATGTGTTATAGGGAGCCAGTGATGTGTTGACACAACTTGGGTAGTGTGGTCATACTTCCTGGTTCTAGTAAGAACTCTAGCTTTTTTTAAGCGTGCAGTGCAACCACCCAGTAGAGCTTTACAATAATCTAGCCATGAACGCATGAACTAACTGTTCCGCATTTGTTATTGAGAGCATTTGTCTTTATTTAGATATGAAGGAACCAGCGGTGAATTAGAATGAAGGGTTCTGACATCATACTTGTACCACTCTATAACAGCATTGTTTTCAAAAACTTGCACTTTGTAACACATTTTCAAAAGTTTGTGTTTTCAGGCCCCCAAAATGCTGTCGTCATGTAAATGAATGGCCAAAACGCATACAATGGTTTTTAGTTTTTAGTTGAAAACGCTGTCGTGTTAACGGCCCAAAGCTTGCTTTGCTAAAATGTTTTGCAGTTTTCCCAACTGAATGTTTCAGATGCACTATTCAGATGGGCACTGGTTGCAAACTGTGCCCAGAATTCTCCAAAAGTATCCATGGGAACTCTAGTTAAGTACTGAGGGGAAAACATGTTTTATTTGCAGTGTTGTGTGTGCTTTGAATAGGTTTCAGGCCTTCTTTGCACTTGTAAACCAGATTCAGGACATTTTGTTCATTCTGATCTGTACATCAAATCTGCTTAGAGTTGAACCTATCTAACACTTTATTCTGCCCATTATTTTTTTGCATTTTCAGTTCCATAAGGTCTCATGAGGACTTTTTTCCCCCTGCAGGTCCAGGACAACTTTGACCGAATTGATTTTAACAGGATGTGTTGGACACTGTGTGCCAGAAAAAATCTAAACAGAAACCACCTTCTTATCTCAGATGATGATGCATTTAAGATCTGGTGCATTTTCAACTTCCTGTCTGAGGATAAATATCCGTTGGTCATGGTCGCTGAGGAGGTGAGAATGATAATTATATTTTTGCTAAATTCTGAAACAAAATTGTCTAAAAACAGGGTTTCCACACCTTTTGACCAATTATTTTCATATGTCATTTGTGATCACTGGAGGAAGATTTTTATAAATAATTATTTACTTTCACACAAAGACCAGTTGCTTTCTGACAAAATATTTTAGAGCTTAATAACAATTTGTATTCAACAATTTTAACAATTCAAATATTTTATTAATTTTCCGGACTTTTCCAGGCATTCAAATCATAATTCCCCAATATTCCCGAATGTTGGGAAAATACAGTATACAGTTTATTCTCTGGTACTTCTGTTTTATAAACTTCTGTTCTCCCATTCTGGTTATGATTGTGATCAGTCTGAAAGAAGGAAGTTGTCAGCATGTCACTGTGATATTTTAATAGAGAGGGAACTATCAGTATTATTATACCTTTCTTAGTCATATAAATGCAATTACATATAAATGCCAAAGAAAACTCAAACTTCATCATCTTAATCACACATCTTACTAAAAAACATGCATTTGTTTTAGGCCCACAAAAGTACCTTTCCGTTTCTACATATTTCATTGAAGTATTAAAAAAAGTTTTGATATAATTATGTGTTTGTTCTCAGATAGAGTACTTCCTTCGTAAGCTAACGGATACCATGGGTGGCAGCTGGATCGAAGAAAAATTTGAAGAGTACAAGCTCCAGCTGAGCAGCAAGCACCAGTGTCTGATCGTGTGGGAGATGATCGAGTTGGTGGGTATGGGTCACTTCAGTAAGGGCATGGACCGCCAGACCCTCTCCATGGGCATTAATGAAGTGTTCCAGGAACTTATTCTGGATGTGCTCAAACAGGTAAGAAGGAGCATGGCTCCAGTATAATATAAACTGTATATCAACATACATAAACATACATACAGGGTCCAAAATTTACCTTTTGCGATAATTTCCATTGGCCTTAGAATTGAGAAAATCTGCTGGCCATAAATATTTCTAATTGGCTATGAAAATGGTATTATTTGGCTAATTTTTCCTTTCATATTTTTGACAAAAATGTTGCGTCACCCGCAGCAAATGAGATTAGGGTTCATCTTTCAGGGAACTGGCACCTGTCACATGGAGTTATGGAGAAAAACATTTTAAATAAAATTTTCACTGAGGTAAAAGTTGTTAGGAGACAAGTTTCTTTAGTAAATGGTTTGTTTTGCATCATGTCATCATTCGATCATGTATTATATATTTTAATTTGATATATAATGCCATCTTTCCTAATAAAGTTACCAGTCAATTTCCGTCTTGTTTGGCATTTGGCAGGTGTTAATTTTGGACCCAAAATAATTTAATTATTATATTATAGACAGTTGTGCTCATACCTTTTGAAGGATCTGTTTGATGTACAAATCAAATACATTTTTATCCAGACATCAATAGCTGTATTACTATCAGTGAGACTGACCTTCATTCATAAAAAAGATACCACTAAACAAGTATTTGAAATATACTGTATGTTGTTTCTACATTACTTAGGAAATTAACTGTGAAATTATTACATTATAAAATAAATAAACTAGATATAAACCTACAAAAATGTATGTGTTTTTAATCACGATTAATCACAATTTTTTTTTATTTCTATTTATTCGTTTTTTCTTTTTTAATCTTGTCTTTACTGTCACTTTTGATCAATTTAATGCATCATTTTGAATGATAGTCTATATCCATTATTTAAGCATTTTTTTTATTTATTAACTATAGTTAAAATCTTGCTCAGAAAGTAAACTATGAGCAGTAAGTATGTTAATTTGCTATGCAAAAATGGAAAATCTGGTTTGATTTAATCAGTGTTTCATTGTGGCGGCTGTTGCCAAACCTGTTACAATTCAATTTCCTCATGGTTAAGAATGTAAGTCATACCTGGAATGTTAATGCCTTAACAGAGTGTAGCCTGCAATATGACTGTTAATAATGACCGTTAGTATATTGACGTCTGGCTATCAGCCATTAAATCAGTTGCCTGTGTTTGATGTCTGTGTGTTTTGTAGATCTGAGGCCAGTGTGAACAAAGCACACTAGCATCACTGTTGTTTTCTGCTATGACTGTGAATGAGAGAGAGATTGGTGCCAAGGCCAGCTGTGTAGACACAGTCAGGAAAAGATACAGATTAACTAAGTCATAGGAAACTGATTCTTAAACAGGACGCAATACTTACATGGCTTGAAATGTGCGTTCAGTGTTAAAGACACCTTAGAAAAAAAGAGCATGTGAGTCAGCATGGGTATCCAGACTTTTTGGTCCATTTAGCACTTGTAGCAGTGATACAGAGTGACTCATAGATAATTTGAGGAGCAGGACTCACTGTTGTTTCCAGTGTTTGGCTCCACCAGCAGGGAACAGTCAACTGAACTGCAATGTGACCTGTTCCTTTGACCTGTTACAGGGTTACATGATGAAAAAGGGCCACAAAAGGAAGAACTGGACCGAGCGGTGGTTCCTGTTGAAACCCAGTGTAATTTCATACTATGCCAGTGAAGATCTTACAGAGAAGAAAGGAGACATACTACTAGATGGAAACTGTTGTGTTGAGGCAAGAATGTTTTTCTGCAATGATTTATTGTAAACATGATCTCAGCTTGGCTTTTACTGTAAGTGAAATCTGTCTGCAATTGTTATGGTGACATCATTCTCATAGCTGCATTTCCTTTTCCTCTTCTTGTGATGGCCTCATGCATTCCTCTGCAGTCCTTACCCGATAAGGAGGGCAAAAAGTGCCTTTTCTACGTTAAGTGCTCTGACAAAAGCTTTGAAATCAGCGCCTCTGATAAGAAGAAAAAACAAGAGTGGATTCAAGGTGAGATAGGAAACATCCAATCAAAAGTTTGATCACATTGGGTGATTCATTAATAATTGCGTGGATTATTTCGTATTTGTGCGCACAGGAGAACGTCTCACTGCCTAATTCACAACACGTTCGTACACATTTTAATCTGTTCTTAACATCGTTCTGATGTTATTGAATTTGGAGTGTTCTAAATGAGCAACAGTGTGCCTGAGGTAGGTCATTTACATAAAACACATCCAAACCATCTCCATATAAGGGCTTTCCACACACCCTTTCCTTACAGCTTCTCGTCACTCTCGTCAAACTTGCCGCTGTTTGCAGATGCGCTATTGCCTGTTCCTCGAGCAATGCCAAGTGTGCCATTCTCACCAGTTCACAAAATAAATACCTTTTAGACCCAGATTACAAACCTCTCATGGGCCAGCTGTACATACACATATCTGCGTTATTCAGAGAAACCTCGCATCTGAAGCTATAACGCAGCTTTTCTTACTCTTTAACTGTATATGATGGGAATGTATTTAAGATGAAATTAAATTGTATTATTATATAATTTTATAAATGGATTTTATAATACAATTAATGCAACATACTTCAATATAATAGTTGTGTTAGGATGAAATATAACTTATAGGCTGATTTGGTGCTCAAAAAACGTTTGTTATCATTATCAATGTTGAAAACAGTTGTGCTGCTTAATAGTTTTGTGAAAACGTTTCGCGATTCTTTGAATAGAAAGTTTAAAAGAACAGCATTTATTTGAAACCGAAATCTTGTGTAGTGGTACAGTAGTTTGGAATACTTTACTATTATTATAAAATGTGGTAAATACTCTAATAAAGAATGAGTAGGTCTGAGAAAAGTGTACTGGAGCGCATACTGTTTATATTGTTTCATTATCCTTTATTGTTATTCACCATTGTCAGGTTGGTACTTGGTATATTACATTATCGTGAGAGTTAACTTCATTTCTATCATTTATGCCCACTCAGCTATTCAGACTTGTATCACACTCCTGAAGGTCGGACGTCCGGCTCCACACCACGAGGCACGGCAGAAACGGCGAGAGTTACGACAGAAACAACAGGCTGAGCAGGAAGAACTGGAGCTGAGGATGAGAGAGCTGCAGACGGCCAATGAGAACAAACAGAGAGAGCTGGAGGCCATGAGGAAGGTCTGTAATGTTCTACAACAGCTGCTGAGTTTCTAGCAACTCACAAACAAATGTCTCTCAGACCTTTTACTGGAAATTGCATGTTTTGTTCCTTCTACATTTTAAATTTCATTTATATTTGATTTTGTTACTTCGTGATTAAAAAAAAACAATCCTTGCAAAAAGTCACCATCTTTGGAAAAATTTGACTACAACTTTGGGACTTGTAGAAAAACCTGTATTTAGTCATGCATGGAATGGCAAAAACAATTAGCATTTAAAAAATGAAAAGATAAAGTGTTGTAGGTATTGTGAACAAAACTACAAACATACTGCACTGCAGTTTAATGTGTGAAACAGGAACTTTGTCTTTTTCCACACTGACCATTCATGTTTCCTCAGGAACCCACGGTGGTTCTTTGTGAACTCTCTCTCTGCTATTCATGAATTTTGATGTCACTGAAACCCGTTTCTTTGATTTCAAGTACCACCTTCCCTATTCAGGCCCTCTACAGAAACTTTCAGCAGAAGTTGTTTCATCATAAACAGCCTGTACTGAAAGCTGAAATCAGATTAGCTCGAGTGTGTGGTTTCACACCCTATAGAGAGATGTGGATTGAGCAAAGAAGTGAGTTTAGTATGTATGTGTGGGAGTTGGGGGTTGGGAGTTTGGAGAAATAGTGTTTTCTCATTTAACCCCTCTTAACCTTCTTTCATCTCAATTCTCGTTATCCTAATTATCTTTTCTGCTTGAGTGATTTAATATTGTTAAATCAGGGTTTAGCCAGACTTATCCCCAATGGGTTTTGTCATCAGCAAGTGGATTTAAATCTGTAAGATAAGCATGACCATGAACAGATTTAGCACATCGACTAATCAACCAAGACTGAGATTTTAATGTTGAGTAATGTGCAGTAAAGGAATTTCTCTTTCGTTTGTCTGCGTTTATAGACTTTAAGCAATACTAAATTAATCTTTTGGCATACAAATATAAAGCAATAATTAAGACTTGATTCTTTGACTAGCTATACACAAGAACCACTATAAACATCTAAACATTTTTAAACTGTTTAAATGTGTTTTGTGAATAGAACTGTTTAAATAGAAATTATTCGATATTAATTATTGGTTTACTTAGTCTATAAACACAGACAAATTTAAATTTAAACAGTGTTTTATGTATTTATTCATTTGCCTGCATGCTTTCAGTTTAAGCATTTAATGTTGAAAAATTAAAGTTCTGTCATCATTTACTCACCCTCAAGTTGTTCCAAACCTGTATGAATTTTTTTCTTCTGCTGAACACAAAAGAAGATATTTTGAAGAATATGGGTTACCTAACAGTTGATAGACCCCATCGACGTCCATAGTATGTAAAAAAAAATAATACTATGGAAGTCAATTGGGTCCACCGACATTCTTCAAAATACTTTCTTTTGTGTTCAGCAGAAGAAAAACTAACAGCTGATTACAGTGTATTACACGCAACACAATATTCTCTGATAGAAAACCAGTGGCACAGTAAATACAGTGTTAACTGGGAACAATCATTTAATTTACGGTGATGACAAGTTCTCATTGTCTGGTCCAGTTGTGTCTGAACTGTTGTCTGAATGGAGAACAGTCCAGCATTGATGTGTCAGTGCCTCTCCCCCTGTCCTCTAATACATGGCAGGACAATAGGGGCCTGGGGAGAGAGCTAGAGAGGGCCGTTCCAAACCCTGAGGAGTTCATACTGGAACAATACCTGCCCTGTCACTCAGCACGGCCACCTGGGATCTCACACTGACCTGCCATCTGACCACAACCATATAGACAGTGATTAAGGGGTGAGACTGTGGTCAGCTGTGTAAATGGAGGATATTGTTGCTGTTTATATTTAACTAGAAATAAAAAGAATTCTATTCTGGCTTTTACAACATTGTGCATGTTATGGGCTTGGATGTGTCAGTTTTAGTGCTTCTGTGGTTTATTTGTGTTTGGTTTGCTGAAAGATCCTGCTATGCTTAAGTTTGCATATGATACACTTTCACTGGCCCTAATCCAGATGGTACTGCCCATCTCTGACCACTTGCATTCTGGGTAGTGGTATTATGATCCAATGAAGAGAAGTTACTTGTTTCCTCCTTTAATAGCCAACTCGTAAAATCCAGTTCAACACGTGTATCTGTTTTTTTTGTTTTTTTTACAAATTAAGTCTTTGTGTTGCACAGAAACTGGAGGAGGCCGCAGCCAATGCAACAGAAGAGGAACGCAGACGTCTGCAGACCCAGAACGAGCTGCAGGATCTCTACCGGGTGGAAATGGAGAAAGAAAAAATGGTACTTGTTCTCTCTGTATACCTGATTGGTGACTAATTTGGCTAACTTTCTATTGACATAGCACTCACTCTTCTATGGCTTTGATGTCATGCACCTGACCAATAGCAGTCTTTCCTTATTTGATTATTACAGGAAGTACACTGCAGCATATGTTCTGCTTTCTACTATTTTAACTGGAAATGTGGAAGCACAAAATTTGCACACAGTCACACATAAAAAAATTAAAAAAAATTCTCTACACTGATACTTTAGATTTTATGCCATTTTTTTAAAGGGAGAGTTCACCTAAAAATGAAGTTTGTCATCATTTGGTCATCATCATGTGGTTCCAAACCTGAATGACTTTACTTTCTTCTGTGGAAGTGGAACACAAAAGATATTTTGAAAAATGTTTTTGTCCATTGAAAGTCAATGGGGTCCGGTGTTGTTTCGACAATTAAAACATTCTTTGAAATATCTTCTTATGTGTTCTGAAGAAAAAAGGATTTTTTTATTTATAATTTTGTGTGTTTTAGGTGCGGCAGCAAATGGAGGAACAGGTGGCTCAAAAGTCCAGTGAGTTAGAGCAGTATCTGCAGCGCGTACGTGAGCTGGAGAGCATGTACCACCGCTTAGAAGAAGCACTAGAGGACGAAAGACAGGCCAGACAGGATGAGGAAACTGTCAGAAAACTACAGGCCAGGTATGTATAAAGTCAGGGCCGTTTCTGACCATTTCGGTGCCCTATTTCAGCAATATAGTTGAAGAAATACAGACAAAATAACATAAAATTAACTAGCCTATTTAAAATATTTGATAGGAGACTGATTTTCACATATGAACAGAACACTTTGTTACTGTACTTAAGTAAAGTGAGTCTGTCTCTTCCAAGCCTATTTATTTAGTTCCTCACTGTAGTTTATGTGAGAATAAGATCACAGTTGAGGCATGAATGTCATGTGGCACCTGGAATGGGGCAACCTAAGGGCCGTCCATTTCCTTGTAAGGTGGGAAGTTGAAGTAGCGTCACAAACACATGATGTCTGTTCAAGTCTGTAGTTCCTGTTCCCTGTCTCACCCCGCGAAAGCCATCTCTCTTCCTGTGTTTGTGCTGACCCATCGCAAGCTCATCACTTTACCCAAACACACACACAAACTGACACAAATGCACTATAACCCGTGTGAATTCCCCTCATTTACATGGCCGCACATCTTGGCTCACAAAGGCCATTCTGTTTAAAATATATACAATTCAATGTGTACATGCTTGCTTTATACAGTCTATTTTAGGTCACATGAGTTTATATACAGTAAAAATGTATCTTAAATTTACTTTACTTCACATTTGTAACCATATGTCAGTACTTTGCAGGGTTGTTATTTAACGTTATCTGCATTATATTCATCTGCAACATCAATGTGGACTTTTATAAACATCCATGTGGCCAAATTTTTAAATGCATTGTAAAGCAAACACATGAGGAGAGTTCTCCACATGAAAGATACACAACTGGCAGATCAACGTGCTACTTCTTTTCTCTCTAATACGGTAGGAAATGAAATTAAATGAAATGTGGAGGATTTTAACTGTTGATTGACAGGCCAGTTTAGTGACAGGATGCGTGTAACTATGCGACAGAGTCTGTTAAAAGACGCAATTTAATGACATGATAGTACGTCCCAAAGCTTGTCTACTCTTTGCTACACACTCAAAAGTATGTACTTTTTCTTCACAAAAAGAGTACATACTTTTAGGGCGTAGTATAAGTAGGCAAATTGGGACACAACAACCCTCTTACTTCAGCGATAAAAACAAAAAAGTCATTTTGCTCATGGTTGAATTGGATCATCAAAGATAAATATTTTTGGATCATCAAAGCAAAAGCATATTAGTATATTTGTGTCATTTATCATTTAATGATTGTAGGTATTCGGAGTTTGCATTTCACTGTTTTTGTTCATTTTAAGGAATACTCTGTTTTTGTGCAGGTCAGATGAGTAAATGCGTGCTCACATTTATTCTAGAACTTCATTAGCCATCATATTTACACACAACGCCTCTGCACTTACTCCCGATTTCTCTCAACATTGGGGACAGAAGAGGTGTCAGTCAATAAATGGGAAGGCACAGTAACTCAAATTACTTTTTTTAAAAATGAAATTTTTATATTATATATATATATAATTTTTTATTATTATTATTATTTTTTTTTTGTAAATTTAAAAGTGACAGTGTATGCGTTACCTTTACTGGTTATTTGAAAAAAAATATTCTGATTACGTAACTTGTAATGTGTTACCCCAACACTGCCAGTACCAGTATAAGAGTGAATTTGAATTTGAGTTATTTCATTAACACACTATGACAAATTGCTCATAATATACACTACCGTTCAAAAGTTTGGGGTCAGTAAGATTTTTTAATTTTTTTAAAAGAAGTATCTTCTGCTCACCAAGGCTGCATTTATTTGATAAAAAACAATGAAAAAAAAACAGTAATATTGTGAAATATTATGACAATTTAAAATGACTGTTTTCTATTTTAATATATTTTAAACTGTAATTTATTCCTGTGATCAAAGCTGAATTTTCAGCATCATTACTCCAGTCTTCAGTGTCACATGATCCTTCAGAAATCATTCTAATATGCTGATTTGATGCTCAAGAAACATTCATTATTATTATCAATGTTGAAAACAGTTGTGTACAATTTTTTTTCAAAATTCTTTGATGAATAGAAAGTTCAAAAGAACAGCATTTATTTAAAATAGAATATTTTCTAACATTATAAATGTCTTTACTGTAACTTTTGATCAGTTTAACTCATCCTTGATGAATAAAAGTATTGATTTATTTTATTTCTTTCCCCCCAAAATAAAATTACAATTCTTACTGACCCCAAACTTTTGAACGGTAGTGTTTAATGTTACAAAAGCTTTAGATTTCAGATAAATGCTGTTCTTTTGAACTTTCTATTCATCATAGCATCATGAAATAAAAATGTAAATAACTGTTTTCAACATTGATAATAATCATAAATGTTTCTTGAGCATCAAATCATCATATTAGAATGATTTCTGAAGGATCATGTGACACTGAAGACTGGAGTAATGATGCTGAAAATTCAGCTTTGATCACAGGAATAAATTACAGTTTAAAATATATTAAAATAGAAAACAGTCATTTTAAATTGTCATAATATTTCACAATATTACTGTTTTTTTTTATTGTTTTTTATCAAATAAATGCAGTCTTGGTGAGCAGAAGATACTTCTTTTAAAAACATTAAAAATCTTACTGACCCCAAACTTTTGAATGGTAGTGTATACTTTTTTGTGGCACAGCAGTAACGCAAGAGCTTACGACAAGGATTTACCGCTTCCTCCTGACACTTTTATAATAAAGATATAAATAGCTTGTAAATATAGTATAATATCGTAGCATTTGAAAATGATTTTTTTTTTTTAATGTGAGCATGTGCATCTCTGTCTGCTGCAGTCTGTTGGAGGAGGAGGCATCCAAGCGTGCAGAGCTGGAGCAGATACACCTGTATCAGCAGCAGACCATTTCTCAGACACAAGCAGAGAAGCAGGAGCTGGAACGAGAACGGGTGGCAAAGGAAAGCGCTTTGGAGTCTGCCATGCAGCAGCTGCAGCAGCTCGAGGCGGACAGACAGGAGGCTCTGGAGCAATATGAGGTAAGACACTAGAATAACAGCTGCAGGCTAATCATACGCAAGTTGTGATCGTTCTTGCTCTCAAAAATGTTCCTGTGTAGATTGCCATCTAGTGGCTGGATTGGTGCAATGTAACCACTCTTTTATAGTGCTACTTCTCATGGTGGGTTTGTATGTTTTTGTCTGAGCAGGAGGTGATGAAGAAACTAGCAGATGCTGCTAATAATACAAAAAGCTGGAAAGACAAGGTGACCCACCATGAGGGACTCATACGGCTCATTCAGCCAGGTGACCCATTTTTTAATTTAAGCACTTTTATTTAACATTTATTTACCAGCACCTGATCTTTTCACATACGACTATCATTTTTAGGTTAAGCCTTATTCACATCGAGACTACACATATTTTTGACAACAAAAGATAATAAAATGGTACAATGCATCTATATTAACCCCTTCACACCAATTATGTAATATACTGCGATGGACCATCATTTTTTGATTTATAACATTTCTATTATTATTATTATTATTATTACTAATTATAACAAATTCGCTATTATTATCGATGTAATTATTGTCTCTATTAATAATAATAATAATAATAATAATAATAATAAACAATAATAACGTTTATTTTTAAAAATAATATTAACGGTTTATTATTATTATTTACTGATCATCTAGTGCCATAAAAATGCAGTTGACCGTTTATGCTCTTTATGCTCATATTAATCTAATTTGTGAGTAACTTTAGATTAGTGTCTGCTGAATTAATTCATTTTCATATCTTATTTATCTTATTGTATGGGGGTTTTTTTTATGTTTTTTTTTTTTAGGTCCTAAGCACCCTCAGAAAATCACAAACTGGGGACCTGCAGCATTCACAGAGGCAGAACTGAGTCTGAGAGAAAAGGACTGGCAGGTCAAGAAAAACAGGCCTGCTACACCACAGTAGTGCCCTTGAAGTTTTGTTAGTTATACTGTGCTGTTAATACACCATTACTGTAGATAAAGTCACTAGTGAAGTATGTATGCTGCCTCTGTGGGGTTAGTCTCTGACCACACTAAACCTGTAGGCCACTTGACTTTATAGGGTTTAGCCTGGCTTCATCTGAAGAATCGTGTCTCACCATTGAAATCTATACTGTAACATTCCAGTGTCATTTGGCCCTCTGCTTTGAAGTGATTTTATACATTTTTGTATGATGTTCTACATCTTGTGAATGTGTTCATTTTGGTGCATTTCCACCAAAGTAATGGCAGATGTTTCTTCCCCGTAATTCATGGATTTTAAACCCTTTTTTTATTTTTATAAAAGTAAAAAAAAAAAAACAATTAAGTGAAAAACCTTTCTGACCAAGTAAATTTTTACAAAGTGCACTTATGCATACATTGCAGTCATCTCTAATTTAGTGTTTTTTTTTTTTAAATGTATTAAAAATGTTTATCATCTATCATGTAAAATGGACTAATGAAAAACATTCTGATAATTTATACTATACATAATACTTTTGCAAGAACAGTTCACATAACAGTTGTACCCATTCTCATTCAAGGAGACATGATTTTATTATTAACTGATTATTAACAAAACTCATTACCACAATTTATCTGTGTTTTTTGGGGATTTTTCAGTCAGTTACAATACAGTACCAAACTTGTGTTTGCCACAAACTAATGCCCAGATTTAAGTCCTGAGACTGTATTGTTTATCATTCAATAAAAAGGCATTATTTAATAGTTGTAAATTATTTATTTGCTGTGTTTTAGAACCTACTGCCTTGATACCGGAATAATTTTGTTCAGTGCATGAAATGTGAAAGGTTTTAATGGTAACCGTCCACGAGGGGTCGCTAGATTACTGTGTTTACAGCCCTGCTTGTAGAAATGGTTGGATATTGGATGTGAAGGAAACTTAAATTGGGTTGAAAAGGGACCTGGCTAATTGCTGAAATGTTTAAATACATATTGGACAAATTTGTTGGAGAATTTAAATTTGAGAACTCAAAAAAGCTTTTATGTCGGTATGTCACGAGTTGGCCTATATCATCTGTTTCAGTAATTGCTCCTGGCCGTAAATGTAGGTAAGGCAGATTCTGGGCCTTAGCGCTAGTTTATGATAGACCTTTTGTTTTATCTATATCTATATTTTGTTATATCACGCTTTATATTGTAATCGATGAACGCATCATACACACTTTTGGCAGAATTCCAACGTCCTTGCGTTATTCAGCCTGAGGGTGGCGCTCTAATGATGATTGACAGACTTCAGTAGGCTATACATGTACGAATGTCATCTTAGAATTGCCTTAATGTAGTATAAACTGCCTCCGTATGTTGTTTTAGAACATGGCAAGTAGTGTAGGAATTCCAGTGAGGAAAACAAAGTCATGTCTATTATCAGAACAAACATAAAACAAACACAACAGAACTACTGTATAGAGGCTATTCACATGAGCACGTTTAAACTAAAGGATTTAAACTTTCAATAATTTGATATGTTACTCCACATAGGAAGAACATACATGCCAACTAGTTACTGACCTGATGCTAGAGACACATTTCTGAAGCGGACTGATAATGTCTTGTTCTGGAGCGAGGTTTACGTGAGGTAACGTGAAAGTAAAGCGGGGCAGTCTGAAATCTGCCCCAATGCACGCTGCAGTTCCATATTTCACCACAGATTTACATAGGAAATTTGTGGGGCGCTGTAGAGCTTGGGAGGGCTCAGAGACCGGCTGCCCGGTCCATGCGGAAAATCTTAATATATCCTGCTCACTTTACGACTTAAAATAGTCTAGAAAATCAGAAAAATATTTGTTGCAGAATGCTTAACACGTTTAAAAATTTTTAGTAATTCAGTGTATATAGCCTAGAGGTCTATGTTTGGATGAATATTTTGATGTGGCATTTACTGCCACACCTGCCCTTATACAGACAAGCCGCGGCTGGTTTGTTTTAAATATTACTAAATTCTATTCAAGATGTATTACAAGGGCCAAACAATGAAAATGTGCTGGATTGAAAGGAAAATTGTGAATGGGAGGGCAGGAGACTACAATGTGTTCGCCGTGTGCATAAATGTGTTCCTGATTAAGCGTTATACAAGGCTATTAAAAAGTTTGGCCACATTTCAGGACACTGTCATCCTCCAATGATATGATAATTGGATTCCTGATAGACTCACAGTTTCCATAAACTATTCCTGTCTATAAGTGATTGAAAATCGCTCATAGCCTAAACAATCAAAGGACAAATGTAGCGTTAACTTGGTGGAGCAAAGTTGTATCGTCGGCTTAATTTCTCAATGGGGAACCGTGTATTAAGATAACAGGGAGGAAATTGAATTTCTTATTTAGCATACTTGCTCTCGTACAGCATGGAATGATTAAAGTGAGATAAGAATTGAGATTATTTTAAGCTGTAGGATTGACTTTGACCAGAGGTTAATGCTTCTCTTACCCAAGAGGATGACATATCAACACTTGTACACACTAAATTTGTATCGCTTCCATTCTTGTTCGGAAGTGTCAGATTTGTGTTATTAGGCACAAGGGTCCATTTGTTTTCCATGAACTCATCCTGTGAAATATCACAAAAATTCATGCCTTATCTTGTCAGATATCAATTTCTAGTTAGTTTACACGATGTGCTTCTTTCGAGTGCCGCGTGCCATATATGGAAAATAGGAGAAGCATGATTACATTGTCAATAAAAGAAATTCCATCGGTGCTTAAACACAAACAAACAATAATAAAAACAATGTGATTATAATATTTACATATGAAAATGAATAAAACCATATAGGCCATTTCAAAATATTTATTATTATTATTTAATGTAATGGTAACACTTTGCAATAAGGTCACATTTATTAATGCATTAGCTAATATGAACTAACAATGCGCGATACATTTTTTATTGCATTTATTAATCTTGGTTAATGTTTGTGAATAAAAACATAGGCTAGTTGTTCATGTTGTTCACAGTGCATTAAATTTTGATTTAAAAATTGATTAATATACATCTATAGTATAGCCTACCTATTATGTTATAAAATTAATAATTAATTAATGTGAAGGTACTGTTCATTGTTAGTTCATGTTAATGTAGTTAATAGACAGATTATTGTGTCCATGAAGTTTGTGTATGTACTGCAATAGCTATACCACACAAACACAGAGGGCAAAAGGTGGACCACATTAACATCTTATGTAACACGTCCAGCTGTGGTTATAATAAATGGCGTAACTGACAATACCACTTAAAGGTGTATTTACTGCCGAGACCGACCCCGTGACCCCCAGGCCCGTCCAATGATCTGAAAATTTTGCAGTCAATTTATGCTGAAATATTTTGCCTCATTAAAGTAACCCGGTCCTCGCGTGTGTTCTCACATGCAATCAGATATTTGATGATAAAAGCAATATTTATTTCAACTACATCCCCCTGGCTGATTGATTGGCTCTGGCGAAAGACGTCATTAGTGATGTAAATGGGCGATTCTCTGCATTCCTCCAAATCTATCTGATGTACATCCAGAAAAAAAAGTGCTGCACTTATTAAAAAAACGAGAGCAACAACAGAATAATTTGCAATATCGCAGCCCATATTTATGCATCCATCATCATCTGTCGTTCCGTCACGGACTTCACGTCTCACCACCACACTTGATGAAATATCTTTTCAGTGACCTTCAGAATTATTTATATATTAAAAGAAAAATCTAATGATTGTGCAAATATCTGCATACTACGTGAGTGACGGAGAGCAAGAAACAGGCTGTGGGTAAATGTGCGCTCCAGATGCACGGCGTTCTGGCTGAACTAACTGGCGTCTCTTTACGCGGCGAGATGGAGGGTCATTAATGGTGGACGCCGGATGCGCCCCGCTCCCCAGCAGCGCCTGTATCCCATCATTCCCCTTTCAAACTTCCTTGAATCCATCAGCTCCGGTTTGGGGCCTTCTGCGCTAGCGCAACATTCCAGAGAAATGATGTGAAACAGAAATGCATCAAATTCCTGATCTGGAATACATCGCTGGGTTATGCCTGTCTGTGGCCCCTCAGTAGATACTGTAAAAAAAGGGACTCTGGGGGGTCCACGGAAAGGCATTTTTACATCTGTGCTGCGAGGAGCTGCTAGCACCTCTGGGGAGCCATGTGTTCAGTTTAATTCTTTGAGTCTTTGGAATGTGTGAGTGTTGTAAAAGTCGCTATCTATGGAACTGATTAGTGGCTTGTTCTGCATTGATAGTCTGGAGGTGTTTGTTCCTTTTTTTGTTTTTTTTTCAGAGTTCTAAATAAATTACAGTAAAAGGATTCATAAATGTTAGTTACAATAACTCAGGATTGTAGGATAGTAACAATATGAAAACAACACGTGATCAAAGCTGCATGCAAGTAAATGATGACATCCAGCACTGCATATATAGATAGTGCTGCTGACATTTCAAGTATAGATCCAGTCTAAACCAGTCTTAAATTCTGTGATAATAAGGATGGGTCAAGGTTATGAATACTACTATACAGCATCTATATGTCTGAGGATGAATCTGACCAAGTGTCAAGGTCAAATATATTCATAATATGATTGACAATATGAGGATTTCCTCATTGCCATTATACATCCATTTGTTTTTGCTTGTAATTGACATTATTTCCAATAGTGATTCTCCTTATTAAAAAGCAGTAATGAATTTCAATGTATGAAAAGTAGTGTAATGCATATAACCATTTTCCCCATTCAACTTAGCATAATTTAAACCATAATAATATATCCATATTTTCCAGTTTTATTTAAATGCTGAATATACACTACCGTTTGGGGTCAGTAAGATTTTTTTTTAAAGAAGTATTTATTTTACTTTTATTTAGCAAGGAGGGTGCATTAAATTGATCAAAAATTACACAGATACATTTATAATGTATCAACAGTTTTCTTTTTCTTGGAAAAAAATCAGTTTTTAGTATCAGCAACACAACTGTTTTCAACATTGATAATAATAAGACATTTTTCTTGAGCACCAAATCAGCATATTATAATGATTTCTGAAGGATCACGTGACACTGAAGACTGGAGTAATGGCTGCTTTGTCATCACAAGAATGAATTACATTTTAAAAATTGAAATTGATATATTATATTTATGTTATATTAAATGTGCTGAGCAATGAATTGAGACTGTAATTAAAATCATCTGGTCATTTCCTTTCCTTATTATTTTCCCCAGTTTCTTGACCTCTTCCTGAGGCAGTGGTAACGAACGAGCCCCAAATAATTGTAATACAAACCTGGATAATTTTCACAGGAAACTCAGTGGGATATTGAACCCTTCCCTTCCAATTGTTCTCTCTGGTTATAAATACGCTCAGTGGCCACTTCGACCTTTGTCAAGCAGTTTATATAGAATGGAGACTCAAACAACCCATAAGACAAGTTTTATAATTCTCTCTCTTTTTCTCCTTTCGTGTCCTATGGGAGCATGGCGTGAGTAGGGCAGAGTGGATTTGTGCATCTGTCTGAAATGGTGGACGTGCCAATAAGTAGGATTTTTTTATAGGCACAGTCCTTCCTCATCCCTGTTCCTCTTCTTCTTCTAGCACAGAGGAATGTGCGGAAATGAGCAAATATAAAACATCAGTGCCTCCACACAAAAAAATGTGAAGCACCCCCCATGGATCTAACCCCTTTCCCACCAACTCCTCACAATCTGTGTCTCCTTATAATTCCTCTGGCTTAGAGACGTCTGGCCTGGTTCAGGAGTCTGGAGTTCAACCAACATATTGTTTACCGGCATCCTTCTGCAGAAATTTACAGTGAACCTCTAAAAATAGCACGAAAGACAGAAGACCAAAGGAACTAAAGTTTGTCATTTGAATTATTGGTACTGTTTTAAAGCATTATGAGACAATTTCGAGTCAACATTAGCCTATTGACGAGTATATATATATTTTTTTAGGGCTTAATAAAATTATAGTTAAAAGTATGTACACATTTGTTTTACTTTTCATAATAATCAAGGAATAGTGCTTGGTATTCTTTCATAATTTTTATTGACTGAGTGTTTATATATTTATTAGGTACACCTGGCTATACCATGTTGGACCCCTTTTGCCTTCAGGCAAATCCTTCATGGTACAGATTCAACAAGATGCTGGAAACATTCCTCAGAGATTTTAGCCCATATTGTCATGATAGCATCACGCAGTTGCTGCAGATTTGTAGGATGCACATCCATGATGCGAATCTCCCGTTCCACCACATCCCAAAGGTGCTCTACTGGATTGAGATCTGGCCACCGTGGAAGCCATTTGTGAACTGATTTTCAAGTCAAGAAACCAGTTTGAGATGATAGGAGCTTTGTGGCGTCATGTTATCCTGTTGGAAGTAACCATCAGATGAAGATCTGATGTGGTCATAAAGGGATGGACATGGATAGCAACAATACTCAGGTAGGCTGTGGCGTTTAAACGATGCTCAATTAGTGTTTTAAGAAAATATCATCCACACCATTACACCACCACCAACAGCCTGAACGGTTGATATGAGGCAGGATGGATCCATGCTTTTATGTTGTTTATGCCAAATTCTGACCTTATCATCTGAATGTTGCAGCAGAAATCAAGACTCATCAGACCAGGCAATGTTTTTTCTAATCTTCTATTGTCCAATTTTGGTGAGCCTGTGCAAATTTTAGCCTCAGTTACCTGTTCTTATCTGACAGGCGAGGCACCCGGTGTGTTCTTCTGCTGCTGTAGCCCGTCTGCTTCGAGGTTGGACGTGTTGTGCGTTCAGAGATGCTCTTCTGCGGACCTCGGTTTTAATGAGTGGTTATTGAGCTGTTGCCTTTCTATTAGGGGTGTGACGAGATCTCGTGTTACGAGATCTCGCGAGATTAAAACGCGACGAGATTTCTCGTCGAGGTGAAACTTTGTCTCGTGAGTAAAAAAAAAAAAAAAAAAACTTTGTCTCGTGAGTTGTTGTGATGGAGCGTGAGGGTGAAATTTGTATTGAAGATGCCCCTGCCACTTTTAAATCATTTGTGTGCCGGGCCAATCACACACACACTCCGCACACACACACACTCCCTCGCTCACTCACTCACTCACTCGCGCGCACACACACACACACACACACACGATCACTCGCGCGCGCACACACGCACACTCACTGTAACCGCACTCTCACTCACTCTCGCTCACACTCAACCCGTCGTGGAGGACCGTTAAAATTAAACATGCTAGTCTTTCTGTCGTGATGTCGTGAAGCATCACAGACGCGTTGTCGCCCACTATGACACACTATACGAAATGAAACGATCGAATCTTGCGTCCCGACGCCCGTTGTCCTTTACGAGTCTCCACGAAACGGATCGTGCCAAAATCGCGCTAAAATAGTGTAATCTGAACCAGGCAGGTAATAAACATTTGACCTATCACGCAAAGAACCTATTAAAGCACTAATACATGGGAACAGTATAGCTTAAAGTCATATCGACATCGCAATATTAATCAATGTTATCGCACATCGCAGCTTTTCCTCATATCGTGCAGCCCTAGTTACTGCCCAAAGGTCTCAACTGCTGCCAGAAATCGTCGACATGCTTATATTCTTGAAAAAGAACATGACCATATCTTAGGCTTATCTTAGTTAATTTATCTCTTTTTCATGCTTGAAGAAAAAAATTGTTTCTGTTTGAACTTGTAGTTTTGAGAGAGCAGTACTTTGATTATGGATACACACTTACTGTTTGCATTTAAAGTGTTATTTCAGTTATTTATATTTATTTTATTTATACTGTTTTATTTTTTTATGTTCGATTTGTGGAAAGGAGTTAGATTTCTCATGTGAAATCGTACAGGGAGAAGTAGAGTTTATAGCAAAACATTTTGCAGTGTTTGCATGTCCTTTACTGCATAGAATTCATTAAAATAGAAGTAAAATAACATTCATTACAAGTTGATTTCAAAATGCACATAAATTGTTTTGCATTTTGTGATTTTCAGTTGAATAAAAAGACTATTTTCCATTCATATATTTCATCATTGAGGATTTCTTAAAAATTGTGTAAAAATCTCGTCTTGTCTCGTTCTCGTGAACCCAATCTCGTGTCTCGTCTCGTCTCGTGGAGTAAGCGTCTCGTCACACCCCTACTTTCTATCATTTCGAACCAGTTTGCCATTAACAAGCATGCCATGTTCAAAGTTACTTAAATCACCTTTCCTCTCCATTCTGATGCTCAGCTTGATCTTCTTGGCCATGTCTACATGCCTAACTGCCTTAAGATGCTTGATTAGATAATGATTAGGTATTTGTGTTAACGAGCAGCTGAACAGGTGTACCTAATAAAGTGGCTGGTGATATATATTCATTCATAACATATTCATTAAACACTGATGGTGACTTAAACAGGTTACTATTGGTTGCACTGATTGCTTTTGGCACTAAAAAGACAAGTCAGGTTTTGATCAGTATAGAAGTACTATGCAGCTTGTTATTTTTGGGTCAGTCTTAATGACCGGTAGCAGACAGATCCATCCATCTTGGCTGGAGACTGGAGCTCAGTATCATGACCCAATATCTGGGAAATGTCCGACAGGACAAGTTTGGACAGCCTGTCGCCCTTGTAGAGGGATGCAGAGAAATGAGAGAAAAACAAACAAACCCCAAACAAGTAAGGATTCACTCATGGGCCAGTTAAATTAATAAGTGACAGAAACATAAACAATGACATGAGGACGTAGGTGGTGACTGGAATATGGTAATACTTGTTTTGAGTGTTTTGTTTGTGATTGTTTAGCGAATTCCACATTGTGCTCAAAATATACAATTGATTATGGGTTGAACAAAGGTCTTGTAGAAGTATTTTTTCTACCAAGAAGACAAGTTGAACCGGACAGAAGCAATATAATCTATTTTTTCTAGATAAGTGGTTCTCAAACGTTTTGACTGCATTGTCCACAACAATATTCAAAGGTCCCGTGACTTTTCAGATTTTTAATAAATGTACCTCGACAAGGATTAAGGATTAAAACAAATCTATTAAAGCTTGACAAATGTATAATAATGGAGTTATTAGAATGTATCAAGTTTAAACTTTTTCAGAATTTTTTTCTAGACATGAAAATTAGGTTACCTCATATATCCAGGTTTTAAAAGACAGTGGGAACCCTGTTTTTTCAAAGGAAAAAAAGTTATTTAGGAGGTGGCTTAAAATATCTAGATTTTTAGTTGTTCGTGTGGGCTTGTTTTGTCATCTTGAGACATCCTGGAAGATTTTTAAGTGTCCATTTGTGCAGATGATTCACAACATCCTAAAATGAGTAGTTTAGGGATTTTCTAAAAGAATTTTTGAAAAATCTTTTCCATACAACAACAGCTCATTGTAACCACCCAAAAACACACCATAAAATTAGTTGCTTTGAAGCTTGACAGCAATGGCCAATATGAACTGTCATTCTTCAAATTCTCTCCTTTTCTCATTTTGTATTCTAAAGACAAAATTACAGTATACAAGTTTGGAATGACATGAGGGTGAGTAAAGAATGACCCAATTTGGCTGAACTATTTCTTTTTTTTTTTCTGTCACAGTATAGCAAAATTGCTTTATATTAGCGATTATAATTATTGAGTTAGTGAATACCTGGTCTGAATATCTTGTCCGTATCACAGCGATTCTATTAATAGTAGTATAAACCAAATGTCACACTTTGAACCCACACAATACTACAATTATAACATATACTGTCTGAAGTCATGGTCTCTAGTTGCTTGCGGTTATTGGACAAAGGAAGAGAGACTAATAGAGAAATTCAATAGGGTCACCTCTGACCTCTCTCTGAGTCTGTAGCCAGCTGGCCCAGACAGTCTGCTGCATTTAAGGACTGGATGTGCTTAAAATATCATAGGGAAGACAGCTCTGAAGACCAGTGCAAATGAGGGCCAATGCAAAAAAAAAAAAAAAGGTAAAAAAATAAATAAATATTTGCAAGTATTTACTCTGGAATAAATCTATAAACAACATCAACGGGAAGTGCTAGAAACACTTTTGCACATGATTAAGTGGGGTGTTTGTATAGAGAAAATGCATTCAAACAGTGTTTCACAACAGAGAAAAGTTTTTTGTTTTTGTGTACTATAGGCAGAATCTGCCTGTTTTGGTTAAATCTGAAGCAATCAGAAACTTGCATATATACAATTATAATACCAATAAAGACCAAAACATTAGCTGACCGAAGGCTGTGAATCAAAAGCGATGTCCAAAAATGTGTGTGTATTTGGTCGGTTTTCTTGTTGGAATCATTGCAATGGCTTTAAACAAGTTTACATTCTTTCAGTGGGGGAAAACCAGAATGCCCTGGATTCCAGTTCATATGCAAGTTATGATAGTCATGATGGATATCAACAATAAAGGTAGGTTTGCAAAGTCCTTTCCAAGCATATCATCATCCAATAAGTTAAAGACTGCCAACACTGAGCAGTGGGGTCCCAATCACAAGGCTTATTAAAAAACAAAAAAAAACAAACAAAAAAAACAGTAAAGATTCTCTAACATTGTGTGCTGTTAATTTGGCAGAGACGGTGACAGAACACCATGTGATCTCAGAATGTGTCAGACCTGCACTCTCACCCTCAGCAGATCACTCATCTTCTGCTTCCTGATCCCCATGGACCACCACTAGAAGTCCTGTCATCACTTGTGTAACACTGATGACTGTGTTAACTGTGAAACCTTAGCAAGTGCTTTTTACCACAGAACAGCTTGTTACATGTGCTTATGAGAGGTCACACAGGACGAAGCAAACTACATTAAGCAAACTAAAGGATAATTTACAGTCAGCCATAGCAAAACAAACACACACAAAATCAAGGTGTATTCCAGAAAGCAAGGTTAACTTACCATCACCATCACTGAGTAAGTTCAGTCAACCTGGAGTGTGTAACTAATGGTGACAACACAAAAGCTATGCGAAAAACAGTACATCAACAGAGTAGTATGTCTGAATACATATTATTCGAAAAACAGTAGGCGAAAAGTCCTTCCGGCGAGATTCTAAAGTGCGCTTTCAATGGACACTTTACCATCCCATGAAGCCATAGGAGAGGATTTATGATTTATTTAGTGACGCGACGCGACGCAACTGACGTTGGCAGGTCACAAGATAATTACAACATGGCGGATGTTGTATGTCCAGATTACATTCACACTACACACATTCATAGAACATACTTTTTAATGGTCGTTATAACATATGAAACAATCGGTCAAACAACAAGATGAACCCCGCAACAATATTACAGTAATTAATAATTTCATTATCACTACAATCGATAACTGAGACACAAGATGACACATGTTTGAATCAAGAGAAAGTCAATGAATCAAGTCCACGAGGCGATATAAGAGACATGAAACTAGCAGTGAGCGTTCTGATATACAGCTTTGACATGAATAAAAGCGAACATTAGAAACTATTAGACCACTAGATGGAGCGATTGAGTATTCCAGAGAGTTATTTTTAAAAAATAGACCAATAGATAATGAATCTAATTTTGAACTAATAAGATAATATACTATATATAGCATGTCAAAGTCTTTTGGTCTTCATGATTTTATAATGTTCTGCTTTTCAAATGACATTGGCTCTCATGGAAAGCAATAGGCTAGCCGTTGAGTTGAGTATATCAGATATCAGGTGATTCAGCTTCTCACCGTCACCAGCAGTTGCAATGAAGATCGACATCTGGTACAATGTCTTTAATAATCCACTCAGAAGGTAATACCAAACAAGATAAGCAAGCGAACCCAACTGCTATGCGTAAACGTGACCAGACAAATGAACAATGAAAGGACTGCAACTTAAATACAAAGCAATTGAGGGAAATAATGACAAACACCTGTGATGATTAATGAATTTCCATAGTAACTAATAAGTGGCGGGAAACTAAAGATAGGAGAACATGTGACTGAGAAAACAAACTAAAAGTCTATGAAATGAAACTAAGATCAAAATAACTGAATGTTCGTGACACTCACCTTAATTTATGTTGAGGTCAGTGCCTGTGTTATTCTCTTATGTCTATGAAAACATAACTAAAGAGGAATAGCCTACAGCAAATGAGTCATGCAAAATGTTCCTCGATAACCACAGGGTCACAAAGAGAATGTAGAAGAACGAGTAGATCTTAGAAGTTCATAGCACATTCAAGACCACGGTAAAGGATTGTTTTGGGGTGAAATATGACCTCAAACCCTGCTTTTCTTGTCTGCATTTGCATTTTACATTAAAATTCCAGTTGTGCCAGCAATCAAAATAGCTTTTTATGTTTGCTTTGGGATTTCCATGTCACTCAAACTGCATTAAAGCACAACTGGGTCAAAAAAACAGACTGAACTGAACATGATGACTTCATTTTTTTAAGCTTACAAATCTATCAGGGAATATGCAGAAAACTGAAGGATTTTTTAAGCATGGTTTTATATATATATATATATATATATATATATATTTTTTTTTTACATATTTGCAGATATGTAGGCTACACATGTGTACAATAATAACCATCTAAAATGTTATATAAATACACAAATAAAAAGTGTTTATCTATATAAAATAAAGTTGTAGTTTACTATAAAGATAACCTACAGAATTCCCAAACTGCAAAATATTGCAATAATATAAAGCATAAAAAACAGCATTAACTGAATGCCATCAAGTAGTTTTCATTATTTGGTCCTTAGTGGAAAAGCAAAAGACGAGTCCCAAGAGCCAAATTAACCCCAGTTGACCTCTGGACTGAAACTCAATCTAAAGTGTTCAGCAGGGACACAGAAGGTGTTGAAAAGACATTCTCCATTTGCACTGCTGTATTTTTGAAATGTCTGAAGTTAGAAATATCTGGCCTATGACAAAAACAGACAGGCCTGAGACGTAAAATCCCAAAACGTGGGTTAGGATAACCTAAATTAATTCAGTGAGCAATTTGATATTACGTTCAAATGGCAGGAGATCACTGAGGATTTTACAGAGAGTAAACAGACAAACCAACGAACAATAAATGGATCAATACAGTCCATTGAAGGCTTTCTATGTGTCTTATGACCGCTCAGTCTGTACTGCCCTAGGGTCATCTGCGGTACGCCATAACAGCCGTCTTTGTTTGGAAAGAAAACATTATGATCCTTCCCATCGATCAGCACACTCCAAGCACCATATTTCATTTCAGATCTGTATAATCTTTCAAGAATAGCAAGCGTAAATCTAAACAGCATTAATGAACTGTGTCAGTATAGGAAGTCATGTGTAAAGCAGACGATGGACATTTTTCACTCAGATGATTTTTCTTTATGATTGTTTCCAGTGAGGATTTTCACATTTAACTGTTTTGTTTCAAAACAAATGCTTCTGAAAAGAGGTCAAATGCATATCTAAGATTAGTTTAACCTCTTTGGAAAACGTGACACGGGCTTTACGTCTCACTGGATGAGACTTTTATATAAAATGTTTTATCTGAACTTGTCTGTGATGGGTATATCAGGAAATGAATATGTGCTTTGTGGTGAAAGCAAATCATTTTAATGAGACAGAAGAATTTCTATTGGTGAATCACACAGACTAAATAATCCAATCATTCACTTTATTTATAGACCTCAATATATATATATATATATAGAAATATATATATAGAATTCATATATAGAATTTTTCAGGATTGGTTCAACAGGTGGTTCAAAGAACAGCGCTTATTTGAAATAGAAATATTTTATAACATTACAAATTACTTTACTGTCACTTGATCAATTGAATGTGTCCTTGTTGAATAATTATTTTTTTAAGTCTTACTGACAGAAACCTTTGAATGGTGTATATAAAAAAAAGAAGAAAAAAAAGAAAATGTGTGTGCAACAAATGCCCCAAATCATGTAAAATCCTTAAAAATCCATTATTTCATACTAAATAACAGAAATGCAGGTATTGCTCCCTATATCACACACAACTACTAACAAACATTAATTAATACCAACGTGATTCATATACAGTACATCAAATTCAAAAACATGAGTAATGTTTCATAACATATCTTTTTAATAATCCATTAAACATTATCTAATATAATAATGCTAATTGTCATTACTAAATGATGTGCATTATACCAAGGTAAATAATTCGGCAAGATACGCTTCCAATATAGTTTCATTTGAAATAGTTGGGAAATTGTTCACTTTCGATGGGTTAACACTTCTCTGTCTGCCAGAGAAGTTTTTTTTCCAGCTAAAAGATAAAATAACAGCAATTTGTAGGTTGAGTGACATTTGTGGCAATGAGCATCTCAAGGGTGACATGATAAAGATATATTACTTTAACAGGTCAGCATAGAGAACATTCCACGTTTAGAATTTCTAGGAAAACGTTCATCCGAGCCTACGTTTGGTTTCAACTGCGTCATTATGTAACAGTAATCGCTTCCTTGCATGTCATCTCTGGGCCTGCACGAATCTGCCGAGGTTTGGCACTAGTTCCAACTGAGAAAACCTACGTGCTATATCACCATCAACAACATCCCTGCATGCTTTGAAGAATATCACAAATGTGTTTGAAAAAATGGTTGCATTCTATGGTTGCAGACACCAAACTCCAACTGAACTCTTATTTGTCTAATTTTTGCAGCTTATGAGATTTGCGGACATGGTAATGATTCAAGGGAAACCATGCTGTGGTTTATACAACTATTTCTAATGATGACAGTTGCAATCTAAAAGTTTTAGGTCAAGATTAAGTTATTTTTACTTTCACAAAAGAAGGGAGGGTGGGATCTTACACTTTTAAAGCAATCTTGCTATTGCTAGCCTCTCCGAAATTGCCTACCCTACCTTCAAACTGTTGGCGAACATTGCAGTTTACCTGTCATTAATAGACATCATCACTATATGCTTTCCAAAACAAAAACTGTGATGGGGCTCCGGATAGACATTTATTAAAGCACATATTCCTCTTGCAAAACCCGTGTGAATCAACCACTAATCTGAATAGTGGGATCATAATTTATGCTGGAGATATGATCCTGGTACATGCTAATAAATATATGTGAGTGTGAGTTTACAAAGACTACAAATGACTGTTTTAAATGTCTTATATGAATTTTGTTTATAAATATATTTTGTTTTTAGCGATGGATGGATGTGTCTAAGAAAGTTTCAGAGCAAATGACAAAAAGTGTTAAAGCCACACCGCGGACTTTGTGACCTAAAGAGTTGACGCATACGAGTTATTTTAAATGATTCCTCAGGCCAATATACAGCGTTTGACACTATTAATGCTCCGAGCGGGGCTGCCCTCTTGAAATACCGCCTATGTAAGTTTGGAGAAGACGGACCGTCGTTGGCCAGGTCATGTGACCTGGAGAACGTATCGCTTTACGGCCATCACGTGACCATAGGCTCTGATATACTCATGGAGCAGACTTTTGCGACAGTGCTGCGGCGCTTGTGGCCTCTAGGGGCGCTAGACGTGAAAGTTACAGGTCTAGCGCCCCTAGCGCCCGCAAAAGTTCCGCGGTGTGGCTTTAAAGAGGTATAAGTAAATTAAAGTCAACGTGTTACATCCAACAGTGTAGTAAAATAGCAGAGATTTAGTCACAGATGGGGTTTTTTTTCATGCAATTCACATTTTTCTTTTTCAATTTATCCACACTTAATAATCTTATTTATGATAGACTATGTACAGTCCACCAGCGCAAATATATTATTTTTACTGTGTTCTCGTTTATACTGCGTGAGGCAAACGTATGTGCATTCCGGTTACATAAATCAATAAAAAACTGAACAGACTATAACAGAGACCAGACAGTCTGCTCTGATTTATCTGTGAACATTTAAATACCTTTTCAACACTAGACACTGAATCTACATCAGTCAGAACCTGCATGCTTCTGAGACACAGAAGGGTTTCGTTTTAAGGATGTTTATCACATCGGCCTGAATATTAATGACCCAAACCTGATGTTCCAGACCCAGAATGCTACGCGTGATGACTGATGACGGGTGCATTCTCAAACCCCTTCCCCAAATCCATCAGGCTTTCGATTGCCCTGTTTGCGCTCTTCTGCTACGGTACACATGTGTTTCGCCTTAAGCAAGGGTATTTTTAGAAAGCGATTTTTAGAAAGAGGTGGCGAACTTTGAATGGTACACATGGGGGCAGAGGGCGATGGCTGGGGGCAATTACTAGAATTGTAATTATATGAGAGTTGGTTGAAGTTCAGCTTGATTCATATAAGGAAAATACGAAACATCCTTACAATGAAATATAATGATGAGGGATGAGCTGATAATTGGTTTAGTCTTTCAAAATCCTGTGTTAGTCTTCCATCTATATCCAGAAAGTGGAGTAAGAGCCTTTGTTACTCACACATACACAAAAATATATTGGAAACACATGGCCAAGTCCCTGTTTCTGTGTGAAGTGGATAAACATTTCAACGTGCAATGCCGAAAACAACAATGTAAACCAAACGAAAACTCTGCATTCCTGACTAACATTTACTTATTTACTTTTAATTTGGGTAATTTGGATGCTTGTAAAAGAGAGATGGGATTCTCTGTTGTGGTTTGGTTTGCTGGGGGCATAAAACAGAGGCTAGGAGGATAAATACTATGAATTTTGACATGGACAAAAAGGGGGGAGAGAGGGTGGTCACTGGTCAGCATTTAGTCTTTAAGGGGTCATTACATATATTTCACTGCATGGGGCATGTTGTCTCTCAGAAACCTAGCTTGCATGTTAAAACAACTGTTCCGGTTCTACATAGGAGGTCAAATCAGATCACAGTTTACTATAATCAAAGAGAACAACAAATCTGGAAAATTTTCTCAGAAATGAAAGCTTTAGCGTAAGTTCTGCCGGGAAGACTAATTGTTACGTCACTTGTTACCTTCTCATCTATCCTATCGTGTCCTAATAGGCCTACTTGTAGTATAAAAGATCGGTACTTGTAGCCTACATGTCTGAGTTCGCATATCACATCAGAACTTTGCTAGCTGGGCTGTTAATAAATGCATACTTTTTACGTTATTTCCCGAGTCTTTCTGGTAGAACTGTTCTGTTTTTCTTTCTTTCCTGAAACGTTTTAGTTGGACAGTTAGGCAAGTAAAGTTTCCATAATGTTTGGGGGAAAAAATACAAATGGACGTTTCGAACGCAAGTTTTTATAACAAAATGGGAACATTAGCAAATGTTCTTAGAACATGTAACCTATTTGTTAGCTGGTTATACAGAGCAAAAACAGAGTTTTCGAGTATGATATTGCAATTCATACAACGGTCCAGTAAACAAGTCGTCAAAAGTGAGTTAGGCTACTTACTTTTTAGATACAATATTGCCAGTAGCCTACTTTATTAATTTTGTTTAGCCAACGAGGACAGTTCAAAACGAAGCCAGAGCAGAATTAGCCGTCTTGCTGTTTACTTCCTCAGTGAATCTTTTTTTTTTTTTTGGTTGAAATAATGATTCAATGACTCACTTGTTTCTGAATGAATCTGTGTTTGTGAACGCACCCTTTGAGTAAATTATTCAATAATTTATAAAGACTGGTCCATAGTCGCCACCTATTGGCGTAACAATGTAACCTGCAGAAGGAGTGACTAAAAATGTTAGTTAATAAACATGTAGGCCTATATAGTACCATTTAAAAGTTTGCGGTCAGTAATATCTAAAAAATACTTTTTATTCAGCAAGGACAAAGACATTTATAAAATGATTTGTTCTTTTGAACTTTCTTTTTATCAAACTTTCCGAATAAAGTATCACTGTGTTTCCAAAAAATATTATACATTGATAATAACAGGAAATGTTTATTGAGCACCAAATCTGTATTAGAATGATATCTAAAAGATCACGTGACACTGAAGACTGGAGTAGCTAATGCTGAAAATCCAGCTTTGATCACAGGAATAAATTAGGCTACATTTTAAAATATATTGAAACAGAAAACAATTCATTTAAATTGTTTCTTAATTAATGTTAATCTTAAAGTTTTACTGTATTTTGTAGTTTAGTTTTGGGGAACATAGCTAAGAGAACTCTTTCAGAAAAATTCTTACCGAACCCAAACTTTTTAACAGTCTATAGCCTACTAGATTATCATTATCCTAATAATATAATGAATGCTTCCAACTGTCTGAAAAATGTCTGTGAGAAATTATTTTTGGTTTGCCTCAATAAAAATAGACAGAGGGAAATTGAAGGCTATTCTCATAATCGGGTGAAGGGACACCTCTTTCTTCTGAACTTCACCTTGACCCTGTCAGCTGTTCACCGCAGTGATCGCCACCCACATGCAGGTGCTTCCTCTCCTCCTCCCCGAGCCGGTTCACACTCTGCTCATCTCTTATCTCCAAATTAACCTGCCCTCTCCCCCTCTTTGTTCATGTTTTGCCCCTGAGCGGCGGCGTTTTCCATGAAACTTGGCTGAAGAACATGCTTTCAGTCACCTCTAATAAACAGTGAAAAGATTCAGCCCTGCGGCGACAAACGGCACCGGTTAAACACATGACACGATGTGCTACCTTACAAAATGTCAGGAGCCAATCCAGCAGAGATCTTTAAAAAAAAAACAAGAACGAATCTTGTCGTGCAGACAAGTGGTCTACAGGCAGAGACAAAGTTCGTTCAACTTAATTTTTTAGGGCATTTAGAAACTTGAAATACAGAACAATGCCTTGGGTAGGTTCAAACACAGATGAGTTTTTTAAATGCTCTCGAGTGTGAACTTTCAGTTTGAATTTTTGTGTCACCACCTTGCACACACACTTTCAAAATAGCATTCAGCTGGACATGATCAAACATATCCTAACCTCAACCTTAATGTTGTCTTTCAGCACAGCCCAGTGTACGTGCCATCTTCAACGAGTCCTTCAAAACCCGAGTTCAATTATGAGGGCATGTTTGTACAGTATCTCAGTCACTCGATTAAAGTTAACAGATATTGTCAGTTGTAAAGTTGTCTTCATTAAAGTAGTTTGGGTTGATCAAAACACCACTTAACTTTAGTGAATGCCTCGACTTATCTAATGCAACACAAATGGAGTTTTTATCCAGATTATTTAGGGCAAAAGTAAGCTTTTTATATAATTTATTTCAAATGAATATAAGGCCAAGGCCAAAGAAATATAAAATCAAGTGACATATAATGAATGTAATCAAGCAATTTTACAAATCTTTAATAATAGCAAAGCAATAGCAAAGCAATAGTATTTGCATTTAGAGGAAAATCTCATGATCACTATAATTGAGCTACTGGCACAGCTTACACTAAAACATATAAGATACTTTCATGGAAGTAAAATAATGACAAATGTCTAAAACAAAAGCATGTTGAACTGCACTAATTTAAAAAAATGCGCTGCAACTTTACCGCATCGCTACCATTTTGGAAAATATGCTCCATATAATAATTCTTGGCAACATTATAAATGTTTTTATATACTGCCAGTTCACAATTAAATATATTTTTAGACTGAACAATTTTCCATGACAAAAAAAAAGAAGGTTTTTACCTGCTATATAGAAAATGTATTTTGCCATGCAAAAAAAGGTAGGCGTATGATGGACATTTTCTAGCTCACATAACAATATTGTCCACAGAAATGTAATGATCAAGGAGGCGAAACTGACATCTTTCCTATATCCCACAGACATGGCTTGATTTTCTTGATGTGGAGAACTTACACAAATCTTTAACATAAACACCTTTAACATTCTGATGTAATTCTGGATCACCATACTCTCAGTATAATCAGAAACAGACAGTATTATACATTCAACAATATTCAGATAACTAATACAATACACCCTTCCTTGTTGCTATACATTCCATTATGTGCTCAGTTCCTATTCTATTCTATTCTATTCTATTCTATTCTATTCTATTCTATTCTATTCTATTCTATTCTATTCTATTCCATCCCATGTCATCCTGGGGTGTCAAACAATAATTCAACAACATATGAAACATCTCCCCTGATACAAAGCGACTTTCTATGGTGCATTCCACAGCGCACATAATCTTTTCCATTGCTTGCTCTTTACTCTATGTTTATAGCATGTCCTTGTGCCCCATAAACAGTTAGAGCAAACAAGCTGCAACGGTTTAAGATGCTTAACATTTTTTGCCTGGTTCTCTGGTCTATGGGGGGTCATTAACTCAGCATTAATCAAATGAGGAAAAAAAAGCCTGTGGTCTGATGGGAGGAAATAGCAAGGAACACAACAGTCAACACGCAACACTGCCGCGTGCACACTCTTGGAATGGATGCTGTGCCGTGGATGCAGAGAGACTTCGAGAGAGGCTCTAAATAGGAAAAATGTGTCTGCGGCCTCACAGGTTCAAAGACTTTGGCAATGTGATTTATTCTTTTATTTTCCATGTTGCAATGAAGCTTGGACTGATTTTGAGAAATATTTGCAGGGGTCAGAGGCAAAGCAAGTGGATGGCCTATATGAACTTTTGGATGGAGACAGCTGAAAAAAAGTATCCAAATTAATCTGTATGTCCTGTTTACTTTTAACTACCTCCAAGATTTTAGTCATAGACATGCTAAAATATTTGGCACACATAGTTCATTCACACCCCACTCAGCATCGTTGAATCATCAGCACTGACATCATTGCAATTCAATTCGTGCTGAAACCTGTTTGAGTCTGACAGGTCTCAAGGCAACTCTTCTTTTTTTTGTAATTATGGTAATCTCATGGCAACTTGCAGAAATGTTGTAAAGCAAAGGAACTTAGGTAGCACTACACTTAAAACCTTCATGTACAATGCATTATAAAGGTATTCATAATACGTTATAATCAGTGTTGGGCGAAACGAATTACAAGTAACATGACTTATGTAATCAAATGACTTTTTTCAATTAACTAGTACAGTAACGCATTACTTTTAAATTTATAACAAAATATTACTTTTTCAAATAAGACTTATTTATTGACTGACACCTCTCCTGTCCCAATGTTGAAAGAAATCGGGAGTAAATGCAGTGGTGTTGTGTGTAGATATGATGGCTATTTTCTAGACTAAATGTGAGCATGCATTTACTCATCTGACTTTCACAAAAACAGATTCAGTATTCCTCAGAATGAATTAAAAAAAGGGATATGCAAACTCAGAATATTACACAAACCTGCAATAATTAAATATGTTAAATAATGTCTTTGCTGCTGACCTTCGATGATCCAATCAAAGCCCAGATGAGAATAAGTATAACGAAACACATTACTTACCTTAAAAAGTAACTAAGACAAATAGTTACTTTTTAGGGTGTAACGCAATATTGTAATGCATTACTTTTAAAAGTAACTTTCCCCAACACATAGTGATAATGCATTATCATTTTTGCAGATTCCTTGTTAAATCTGAAATTGGTTGTTTGTTATATGTTTTAATGCATTATACTTTCTAAAGGTGTAACAATGAACAGATAAGTATTATAATGAATTGTAACTGTGGTTACAATTATTCATGAGACCATACAATTCATTATAAGGTTCATTCAATTAATGCATTAAAAATGCTTTTATAATACTTTATATTTATAAAGGCTTTAAGTAAAGTGTTAATGGAATGTTTGATTCATTGATTCATCTGATCTTTTGAACATATTCACATCATCAATTTCACGAATCTGACCTAAAATAGTGCAAAATCTTGACTACTTTTTCTTAACTTTATGTCTCAACATCTCTTTGTTTAAAAGTGGTTGACTTTCTATTTATTTCCCTCTCTCATTATTTTTTGACCCCACTGAGTTAGAGATAATATGCAAGAAGAAGAAAAAGACGAAGAAATTGCTCATCTGTTGTCCCCATATTGGCCCCTGTTCTATCAAACATTTACATTCCAACTGAAATACACAAACACAAAACATACAGGCACAGCGGTTGTTCTTAGATTCCAGTTTTGTTTTTCATATTCCATTTTAAATGAACGTAAATCAAATGCAATTATCTTGTGGGCCGTGGGGGGTGAAGTAATTATTTTTGAGATTACAGAAGACTGTTGTGAATTAAATTAGCTGGCTCAGAGAATGTTTAACAAACATTAGAAGGATGACAACCGCTCCATCTTACTAAACATGGCACATGATTGGCGTCCGTACTAACATAACATTTATCTTTTTCTATTGATAACTCTCCCGTTCTCAAACGTGAATGTTGCGGTTTCCTCTTAGTGTTTAATGTATCGTCATGAACCTGCTGCTTTTATACGGACAGCTAAAAACAAGTCCTTCATGTGCTCTAAAGAATCTTGTTATGTTACTGAAACTCTTTTGCAATATTTTAATGGCTTTTCATTCAAATGCCAAATGGGAATAGTCAACACATATACCGTACATAATGTGCAGGATTTATCACTTTAACTCACATGACTCTTGACTTATTACTCAAAACAGTTCGAAATACACCAGAGGTCTCAGGAAAAATCATCTACCTGTTGAAAAAAAATCTTGCTAAGCTATTTACTCAAAATCCAGCCACATAACTGTAAAAGAGCAAAATTGAATATGACAGTGCGTTTAATCATTACTACAATATGACGCATCCAGAGACAGCTCAACAGACAGATAACATCCTTCGTACTATTGCTGGCAAAATAGAAATTGTCTTTACGATACCCTTTGGACCCGCTGGAATGAAGGTCTAATTCAAACCAGAGGGTCTCCTATTGGGGTGTCAGATGTTCCAACTGTCCCACGTCTGTCTGTTGTCGTTCACAGCTGTACCCCCATTTATTAGTCGGACCCTATAAAATATGGAATGATTACAGCTGTTATAGGCTATATTTACCACAATTCATTGTAATATTGTGATTCATCAGCAGATGAGCCAGTTGTTAGTGCTGCTGACAGTATTTGTCAGGATGTTTTTATTGTTGCTAACATTGAGAACACACAGATATTTGTGTTATGTTGCAGCTTAGATCTAGAAATCTCGGGTAATATGATACACAATACCATTGGTGAATGCACCAATACCACTTTTTTTCAGACCAAGTACAAGTACAAACATTTGGGTACTTGCCGATACCAAGCACCAAAATGAGTAGGCTATAATAATACCATTACAGTTCTTCAAACAATGTTTTATTTTCATCAGATGTTTTTCACTTTCTGACTGTAACAAAGTAAATAGGCCTATACAACTTGTATAATCAAATTGATTGAGTTAAAGGAGCTATTTCTCACCCCTCTAGAGCCCCTCCTAAAGGGACATGGACGTGGTGGTGGAAAAATTTTTAGGATGGGAGAATTTTTTTTTTTTTCAAATCTTTTGCGTTCCCACGCAAAACTTTTGCGTTCCCTCGCAAAATGATTTGCGTTCCCAGGCAAAACCTGTTTTGAGCTCGGACAGACACTTCCTATTTAATGTCCCGCTGGCAGTGTTTCAGAGCTCCGTACGTTAATGGAGCGTTTCATAGTGTTTGAACTTGGTCTCAAATATAAAGAAATGCGGTCAGTGCTTAACTCAAGGAGTTCAGTGAAGTTGGCAGTATTCACATAGGCTATTCGAACTTCCCGGATCAATATTCTTGAGTTAAACGTTGTTAAAACAAACGACACCTATTTACAATCACAGTAACCTAGACAACGAGCTACAACCCAATTTTCATCAAAACATAATATAGGCTAAAGTTCAAAGGGACCGTCTGCAAAAGTGCAATATAACCCAAAAACGACTACAGCATCAACTCATAGTCAAAAATACAAAAATAGTCATTAACTTCAATGTTACAAACTGTAGTGCCACCCAATTCAGTTTACACATCAATGGTGACCCACTGGTCATACTACATACACATTTTATATTATGAAAAATATTCAATAACTTCACTGTAACACACCAAATTTAGTTCACACATCACTGCTCTAATGTTGGTTATAGGCCTACAACACTTAGTTTGGGAAGTAATTGCACATAAAAAACAAGTAGGCCTATTCTTTACACAAATTATATTGGTACTGTACGCAGTTTTTTCATTATATTTGCTTACTGAATTTGATGGCATTACACTGTATAAAAGTGTGAAGTTATTTAATATTTTTTCTAAAAAGCGTGAAGTTATTGATTTTATTTCATAATAAATAATAATAAAAATTATGCATTTTTTTAATCAAACTAAGTAATGTAGTATAACCAGCAGGAGAGCCGTGATGTGTGAACTGAATTTGGTGACAGTACAGTGCGTCACAGTGAAGCTATTGAATATGTTTAATAATATAAAATGTGCAGAAGGGTATTGAGATTTGCACTTTGCAGACGGCCCCTTATTTGGACTTGTCTCTCATTCGTCTGGTTAGAGACAAATTAATATTATAAAGCTCGTTTTGATGAGAATTGGGTTGCTCGTTGTCTAGGTTACTGTGATTGTAAATAGGTGTCGTTTGTGTTTTAACAACGTTTAGCTCAAGAATAGGGAAGTTCGAATAGCCTATGTGAATACTGCCAACTTCACTGAACTCCTTGAGTTAAGCACATTTCTTTATATTTGAGTCCAAGTACAAACACTATGAAACGCTCCATTAAAGGCACAATATGTAACTTTTTTGCTTTAAAAATAGCAAAAATCACTATATCTATGTTATATATCTTTTTTAGTTGTGTACTTACATTATCCCGACTGTTTCCAACAACTTTCAAACCAGGAGAAATCTGTAATTTAATTCGAGAAACGTCCCGTTTCTTTATTTCCGTTTTGTCGCCGTCAATGGCGTCATATCCGCGTTGTCCCTGGTTTCCGCTCGTACTGCCATAGCAACCAGAGCCCTCTGATAGTAACCAAAGTGACTGACACAGACAACTTTGTAGTTCGCAATGTCTATTTGCACGCTGTTGTTGTTTCGTTCAAACATTATGGACCATGGCAAGCAGACTTTGGATAAAAAAGGAGAACTAAAACGAGAATCAATATCAGCGCGGTGTTTTCGAGATGCCGAGAGCTCCCATAGACAGTATATAAACGAGAGCTCCACGTCCGAGACTTCGACCGCTCCTACATGTACTTTATTAAACAGGTGAGCACATTTACATAAAACTAATCAATGTTATATAGTTCAACAATGATAAAATGTTAGAATATGATCTGTATGTTATTCTAATGTTGATCTAGCTTAGTCTCATACAGACAAACTAACACATACATTTAAACACATTCAAATGCAGTTTAGTGTGATAGTGTAATAATGTTAGACCAAGTGAAACAGCGTTACCTCACAAGTTTAATTTGTGTAATAAACTGACCTGTGAGTAGTAATTCTGCGTGTAGTTCGGTAGAATGAAATGTCCATATTCCTTTTATATCCGCGGGACTCACGTCGCGTGTGGAGCTGATAGCAGTCTCTTAGCAATCCTGAACTGCTTTATATCACAGTCATGATAAAAACATTGATGTATTCAGTCATCCATAAACATTATTAGATCGGTTGGCTTGACGTTGACGACAAGATCCATAATTCTTAGCAAATGTTGCGTCATCAATCTACGCCTTTGTTATTGTAAATAGGTTAGCGACCCCTAGTGGCGAAAAATTCCATACTGTCCGTTTAACGTACGGAGCTCTGAAACACTGCCAGCGGGACATTAAACAGGAAGTGTCAGTCCGAGCTCAAAACAGGTTTTGCGTGGGAACGCAAATATCTTTGCGAGGGAACGCAAAGTTTCTCGGGGGAATGCAAAAGTTTTGCGAGGGAACGCAAAAGATTTGAAAAAAATTTTTTCTCCCAACCTAAATTTTTTTCCACCACCACGTCCTTTTAGGGGCTCCGTACCCCTCCTCTTGACAATTTAGCAGAGCATAGTTTGCAGTCTGCACTACTTCATCGCTTATCTTAAAATATCTCCAAACGGCTGACATTACTCCTCCTCCGACTACCTGCTCAACTGACGAGAGGTTAGGCTAACGTTCACATATCGCGTTTTTTCCAGGCACGCCAGAGCCCGTCTACGGAGAGCCTTGGCACTTCCTATTAGCCCCATTGTATCGATCTTGGTTGCAGTTCCATTAGAATTCCACTGGAGGTGATCGCGGGCGAGTGCAGACTGAATGGGAGTCTATGGGGCTAGGCGGGTAAATGTGTCTCTTTCACCCGATTGCCGTTGAGAAATCTCAGATTTTATTGTAGGTTTTGCAAGTTCAACATGGGTTATAGGTCGAAAGTTGAATGAACGAGTACTTATGTCCTTTCGATTTCTTACAGGTAGAGTTGTTGTTGCCCATAACACGCTAGCATTCTGCTAATGAACGCTGATTGGTCAGTGAAGGACTGATTACGACCAGAGATACCGATTGATGGCATCGTGGCATCCGAAGCGGGACCAGAAACAAACAAAACAAAAACTCTTCTAGCATGTGTATTTACCTGTGTCAGCTGTGTTGTCGATGCCTCGAGAGAAAAGAAAGTGCAGAGCGTGAAAGCACCATAGTGACTGAAGGATTGCCGTAAAGCAGTATCTCTGGTCGTATGATGTGTATGACGTCATTGACATTTTAAAAGACTTTTTAAAGCAAATAAGTGACTCTAAAAAATCTAACACCCAGCAATGTGTAATTTCTTTGCATATCTTTTCGAATACAACATTCAAATTACTAGACAAAAAATTATATCCTGATAAAAGTGGATTTTGATGGGTATTTCGCCATAGACCTCCATTCATTCTGCACTCGCCTGCGAGCGCCCCCGCATGGACAGAGACATGTTACTGCAGCCAGTCCAGAAACCGGAAGTAAGCAGAGAGTGGCAATTCTCTTCCTATTAGACATTCTCTGGGCACGCCTATGTTCATGGTTGCATAGCAACGACAGACGCCACGGGAGCGCAAGCGCTTGTGGAAAGGAGAAACATTTTACGGCAACGGTGCGGCCGCGCTCTCCACGCATTTTTAGACGTGATATGTGAACGGCCCCTGAAAGTAGTATCGGGTGCGGTTGCATCGGGGCAGTTTTACGAGTAAGTACATGAGCACAGTATCGGACCGACACCCAAGTACTGGTATCGGTGCATCCCTACACACAAATACAAATTTGTTTTGGGATTAGGGTGTGCAGGTGTTTCGGTTACAGCTTGTTTTCCAGTCACTGTTTGTCTGTGCGTGTGTTAGCGTGTAACCATGGAAACATATGGGAGTCTGTAATAGAGACAGGGGTGTGTCAACTGCAACAAAAGGGCCCCTAAGGTGTTTTGAACAGTATCAGCACCACTGTTCTGCAAGTACCGGCAGATTGAGGTGTAAAAACGAAGTGACATGATAAATAAGTCAAAAGTTCAGTGTTTATTCCAAGAAATGCAAAAATAAAGAATCCAAAGGAGAATCCTTTCCAAAGGAGTGCAAATGGCATTTACAGTGAAAAGCCAAAAAAGACAACAAATAAATAAACTGTTCATAAGTTATATGCAAACAACCTTTTGGCTATGCCAATAAATTGACGCAAAACACAGCAACAACTAGCTTCCAACCAAGTCTTAGAGGCCATCTTAAAAAGGTCAAGCCCCTCCTACTTGGACTAAACCATTTAGAAATTAAAGGTAATAAAGAAATTCAAGAAAGACAAATAAATGTGATATAACAGTAACAAAGAGGTAAACTTGTTATAATACTAGAAAAATACATTTTATGACTCATTAAACGTTAAACTGAAGAAGAAATGGCATGGTGAGGACAAAAACAACAATAAACAATACACAATCAGTGACATGAACATATCTGTGTTAAATGGTGTTCAAATTTGAGCAAAAAAGAGAATGTGTGTTATTATGTAACGTTAAGTATGCATGTATGTTCCCCTGTTCCACAACCCTGTTTGCTCAAGTTATTAAAATCCAAATAAACACCACCAACAACAAAAATGGTTTGATTTGATTCTCAGTTCTGTTCAGTTTAAATAAGTGAGTTTAAACAAACACACTCTAATTTAATTAATTGGCGCTGATTAACTTTTTTTATTATAGTCATAATTCTTTTTAAATATTATGTGAACCCACAATTACATAATTTCTTTATTTGTATTAGAAATAATACAGCGGTTACTTACAATACATTCTTATTTTATTTTGACCCAACTTAGGTATTTTATTATAATTGAATAATATTTAATATTTAATTTGAATAATAATTATATAATGGATAATTTAACTCAACTGTTGGGTTATTTTAACCCAACTAAAGTTTAACCCAATGCATTGGGTTAAAATAACCCACAGTTGGGAAGGTGCTATACCAACCCATAGTTGGGTTATTCATTGGGTTATTTTTAACCCAACATTTTTAAGTGAGTAATACTTTACATTAAAGGCTTCATTTGTTAACATTAGTTAACTTCATTAGTTACATGAACTAACAATAAACAATATTCTTCAGCATTTATTAACCCTTAAATGCATTAATGTTTTGCCAGTTATTATTTATATCTATATCTGACACGGATGAATCTCTACCTGTCTAGATCAAATAAAACTCTCCTGATATTAGAGTAACAATTACAGAAGCATATTTTATTACCTTTTGGAGCTTGAAAGAGTTCAGTTTGAGCAGATGTTTTATACCATCATCACTGTCCTCATCAGTGCTCATTTCCCAGTACATTCAGGATTCTGGCTCATATTCACGATCTCAAACATATTCTCAAAACTATCATTTTCAACATCTTCAAAATCAATGTTTTGATCGCTGACAGCTTCGTCACCAGATCCACCATCAAGTGACAGTCACACTAATATTTGATTGCATTCAGTACTTGCTCTGCAATAAATCGCTGAGCCATTTCAAGTTTTGCTGATGATACTTCCTATTCTTTTGTTTTCTGCCTGCGGGAACTATGAGTGAACTACATCATTGTGTATCAGACATCGCCACCTTGTGGAATAAAGGTGAATTGCACTTATTCAATCATTAAAAATTAAATTATTGTTGTGCAGAAAAAATATATTTACAGTTACACACCTCGAGTAATTAGCGACCCTATACAATTTTCACAAAAAAGGCATTCTTTTATAATCTTTTTCTTGTTATATTGTTTATAATGAATTGATTGAGGAATACTAAGAAGGTTGATACCTAACTTAGTGAATGATGTCCCAGGTCACTAAAGACCCGAGGTATCCGTTTAAGGGTTAATCTTAGTTAGGCTAATGTAAATTTTTGCATTCCCTAATAAATCAAAAGTTGTAACTGTTAACATTAGTTAATACATTGTAAACTAACATGAACAATGAACAATTGCATTTTTATTAACTAACATTAACAAAGGTTAATAAATGCTGTAAAAATATATTGCTCACATGTAGTTCTTGTTAACTAATGCATTACCTAAAGTTAACAAATGAGACCTTGTTGTAAAGTGTTACCAGTATATTTTACCCAAAAAGTGAAAATTCAAAACTTTCTTCAGCTGAGCAAAAAAAAGGAAATTTCGAAAAATGTTTCAGTGTTTTTTATACATACATTGAAAGTCATTGGGGTCCAATGTTGTTTGGACCCAACTGACTATCAAAAATATCTTCTTTTGTGTTACATAAATTATGTAAATAATGACAGAATAGCCATTCACAGAGAGTATTATATGGCAGGGAATAAGTACTGTCCCTTGCAAACATATACTTGCAAACTCAGAAAGTTCGGCATATCAAAATAATAATCTGTTCTCTATTTGTATAGCTCCATATACCCCCAAAAGGGGACAGATGCTTCAGAGATGATGTAGTGACATTGCAGTCACAGTTTGCGTGGCTGGAGACATCAGGAATGAAGCAGTTAAGAGGTCCCCAGTCTCCTCGCACTAACTCCAATAAAGCAGTGCTTATCTCTGGCACGGTGTCAGAAAATGGCACGAGCCTACAGACCCCCCTTCATCCACGAGGAGCTCATAAGGAAACAGTCTCAGTGCTGCAGGCAATAGGCTGCTCCCACTTATGCTCTGCAGATCAACTGACAAACACACTGTATCATACTGACAAACACACTTGTATTCACAGCAACAAAACAGTACAAAATGTTGAGTCAACACAAAGATTTTTTTCCACACCGAAAGAGATCATAGTCAGTACTTTATATTTAAAATAAAAAGTATAAAACAAGCAAGCATTTGCTGTAGCAGTTGCAGTGCACTTTCAGAAACCCTCCCCCTTCCCCAGCTCCACCTGTATAGTTTGCTATGGGTAATTCATGTACACTATATTGTACACAGCAGCATGTCTTATTTGCTCACAGAAGCGTTGTGTGTGTATTGGCAGTAGCAACTCCCGTACTTGCTCTGCAGCAGCAGCAGGAGTGTAGCAGATCTATTCCGCCAAGACCAAACATATCAACATTGCCATATATCCATTACCATGCCAAACACTCTGAGAGTTGTCTTGACAGAAAAGCACTTACATAAATTCATTTGTTAAAACGTGTGTATTATTCAAGCGGTAAAGCTCATACATGTGGAAACTAAGTTATAATTGGAAACCTAAACCTTACAGAAGAGGCTAGAAAGGTACTTATAGCCTCTGACCCAACGCATGACATAGGATACACGCTAAATTTATATGAATATTTTTCTTACAAAAACCCATCGCTTTGCTTCAGTTGTGTTTGGCTGAAAGAAGAAAGGATGGATTATGGGATAATTTTTGGGTGAACTAACTTTTTAACACATTATTTACATCTTGTGGAAATACTATTTAAACAGTATTTTAAAGTTTATGGATTGGTCACACTCACTTCCCTTGTAAGTGCCTCACTGTAACCCAGATTTTTGCTTTTTAAAAAAAAAAATCAAATGTTTGTGGTAATCAACATTATTCCACAAGTTATTGCACTGAACAGAAAATATTCCTCTAAGAGTGAAGCAGAAAATGACTGCTGTAAAAACAACTGTTCGCACATTATGCATCTGAAAGAGTTCTTTAAGAGTTAAATACATTCTGGGCTGCAGCTTGCCATTCATTTGACTTCTGACACCAGAGTCACTATAAATGCCACACATTCCATGCACACGAGGTAATTCTGATTGGACACACATGTTCTAACAGTATCTGCTGTATCATTTCAGCCAAATCATATCTGGGAGATAAACAAGATGCATCTACAGCTACGTTGCATTTCAAAGCAATCATAGCATATTAGTGTAATGACTGAAAAATAGCCACTAAGCACATGTTTTGCATTTCAAACGTACATGTGCAATGCAGCTTTTTAATTACAAGATGACCCCATCTGACTCTATAAACTCAAAAGTTTCAAAGTGTCAGGGTTTCAAAGCCTGTCGGATTTGACGATGGATGAAGGGAGAACCACAAATGTTTTCCAATTAAATGTCCATATTTTATTAAAATTAACAATGAGAGCAAATTCATATGCAGTCTCAAAAACACATTTTATAGTCATGATGCTTTCTCATTGGATGCTTTTTTAAGGGCAATCACTTAAAGAGAACATTCTGTCATCATTTACCATTCACCCTTATGTCATTCCAAACCAGTTTGACTTTCTTTCTCTGTGGAACACAAAAGATTTTTTTTTCCTGTCCCTACAATAAAAGTATAAATAACAGGTCCAGTGTTGTTTATATTCATATTAAATACTTTAATTTGTGTATACGGTGAGGCTTTCCAACACTAAAACATGATCTAATGTTTGTACAACATCAAGCTTAATTTGGCTACTCTTTCATTGTTACATCAAAAAAAATCAGCATCAGGTTTAAAAATCAGGATGTGATTTAAAAAAACCTGTTTTGAATAATTCTTATTTTGCAGACACGTAAACTGCCTGACCTTTTGACGCTAAAAAACAAACATAATCCCAGAGTGACCGTGGTTTACGTGTGCTAAATAAACAGGCAGAAATTCTGAAGTGCTGAGTCAAAATTCATCTGGAGGAGCAAATTCAGTCACGGATCATAAATAAAGGGAAGAATTGGATTAAATCAAGATGTGAACAGGGAATGCGGTCACAGATTAAGAATGAGGAATAGTAAAGGGACAGTTAACAAAAAGCAGATTATGAAGTGCTAAAAATAGTCTCATCTTCACGGAGCAAGTGTGTTTTAAACTACCCCCTGGTGTCAAACACAGGCCAAGCCAAACATCAATCATTCATGTTTTCAACAAACAAGAATCTATGGCAACAGCCCATACACATTTTAATCCAACATTTTATACACAAATGAACCATAGCGGGGGTACTCGTAAATTCAAGATGAGAGGTAAACAGACCAGGTATTATCTGATCATCTAATGTGGGGCAATAGATCAACAAGTACAATCAACTTGGATATTTAAGTCATTTCAACTTAAATCACATTAAACTTAGTAAAAATAATTAATCTTGTATAAGTTATAAAAGAAAAAGTTGAATATTGCTTAAAACTGTTCCAAGTTAAAGCAATGTAAAAACATAACTTATTGATCATATACGTTTTTACAGTGTACCATACAGTGAAAAGTGTCAGAAAGAATGACATTTCGAAACTTAATTCAGCAGATCTCCATCTGTTTTGATGAGAAGCTCTGATGAAGCTGTCCCTGGACCGTGCGGCACGTCCAGCGTGACCCCCTTTGCAGATGGACAGTCAGGTGTTCTCTGTGGGGCCTAATTCATATTTCATAGTCAGAAGTTAGGAATGTATGTACACAGATTTCTATGGCCGATCATTAATGGTGACATTTTGTTGTTGTTGCAGTTAGAACTGTGCTAACTAATCAAGCACATATAGCTTTACATTTTAAACATGTTGCTGAATTCCTTAAAGATCCAACACACATCATGTAATGAATGCCTGACAAAGTTTTTGTAGCTCCAGGGAACATGTGACACTTGTTTAAACATTATACATGTGTGTGTGTGTGTGTGCAGTGCTTATATGTTCTCAGGAAGTTTATTTTAAACTTCAAGGAAAAAACACAGATAACTGGAATCCCATCTAGTATAACATCAGCAAATCCATTCAGACTTTTGTGCTCAAAACATATGCTGCCCTTTTTATGGATGAGGTGTCATTCACAAGGTGCAATACAATCTTGTCCATAACAGTTACCAACAGTGCTTTTACTGGAGATATTAAAGGCATAAGTCCTGCTGGTATTAATTGGATATTGAATAAAAACTCTTGATGATTTATAATATTAAATTGTACAATTGTACTTTTGGTATACTAAATTGTTATTCTGTTATAAGTCTGCTAAATTGGAACAGCTAATTTTGAACTAAATGTACTTTAGTTATCCAGAAGTAGTGCTGAGGTCCAACTAAAGATATACTATATTTGATTGTGCTAAAGTGGAACTATTCAACCCGATCTCACGGGAAAACGTACAAATTCTACGAGGTGGCTAATTCGTACGAATTCATACGACCTCACTCGTACGAATTCGTACGATTTTTGCAAAATCGTACATATTTTACGAATTGCCCAATTCGTATGAATTCATACGAATGACCTACCCCTGACCCCGCCCCTAAACCTACCCATCACGTGGGTTTAGACAAATCGTACAAATTCGTACGAGTGAGGTCGTACGAATTCGTACGAATTAGCCATCTTTTTATCATTCGTACGAATTCGTACGAATTGGTCGTGAGATAGCGTTGAACTATTGCAAGTAGGTACACTTTAAATATCTTGCATTTAAAGACTGATATTATACGGAGATTTTTTTCACTAGGGTTAGTAAATGTTGAAATTAAAATGAACTGAGATTAATATGCTCTAGACGTATTTTTCATTGTTAGTTCATGTTAACTAACGTAGTTAACAAATGGAACCTTTTTGTAAAGTGTTGCCATTTTATCATTATTAAGATTGGAATACTTAACAGCACGTAACCCCAAAATAACCCTAAATGTTAGGGATGCTGTCTCAGATTACGTCTTGAACACTCACTGTTACAGGATTGAACAATTTATCTTAAAAATATTTTAAGTTAATTAATTGAAAGGAAAACTACACATCTGATATTGATAGAATCGTGTTGTAACTTCCTCTTGAATGTACTGATGGTAATAAGATACAAACAGCATGTGTGGTAAACCTTAAAATGGATCTCAGAGAAAGCAGCCAGAAAATGAAGTGATTCCTGAGCAGTTTCATTTTGTCCAAAGATTCTTTAGTATAAAGATTACATAAGCAATATTAAAGGTAGAGCGATTCACACTGGGCAAACTTAGACATCTACTAATACCACAAAGCAGATAACAAGCCAAGAATCAAAGTACTAAACTCCACATATCTAACAAGACGTTGCCCCAAAAACAAAATTAGATGGTGTGCTCTGGTTAGCCAAGTAAAAATATCTGGATTATGTGACCTGATACCAACACAAAGTCTGGCTACAATGTTAAGATTACATACAGAGAGGAGCATGTGGCATCACTCATACAATCATTCACTCAGTTTTCAAAAATGCAATGGAAAAAAATGTATGGTACTTTGAAAGCAGGTCACATGACAGGCTGGTTATCGACAAGCGTTCTAATGAATGCACACTGAGCTGGTTGATATGATCTCGTAAGACTTCACAGTACACTGTAAACTCTAACAAGGTGCATGTGCATTTGAGTAAATTCATTGCCTCACAAAAATTTCACATCTTAAAACTAGCAAGTTTACTAAATGGTCTTCAATGAATTAACTTAATTTCTGACTACAAGCAAGTAGACTTAACTCAGTTTGTTTTTACTTAATAATTTGTATTTAATTGGCTAAAACCAATAAAAGACACTGTAACAGCTGTAATGAGGATGGACACATTTTTGTTATTTTAGATTATTTACAGAGATAATTGATTTGAACTAAGTTCACCAACAGATACACTCAACCATAATGTTGACTTCAAAGCCAAAAATTATTTACAACAAAACAATATCAACATCACTAAACATACCTGTCCAGTGAGCCATAACCAATAAGAAATCACAAAAATAATACTGTTCAAAAGTTTGTGTGTGTGCATAAGTCTCTTATGCTCACTGAAGCTAAATTGATTTAATCAGTTTTAAATAGCTTTTTTAGCTATATTTTAAAATGTAATTTACTCCTGTGATGGCAAAGCTGAATTTTCAGCATCATTACTCCAGTCTTTGGTGTTCAGAAATCCTTCAGAAATCATTTTAATATGCCAATTTGGTGTTTTTTTTTTTAAAATCATTGTTCCAACAGTTGTGCTGCTTAATATTTTTGTGGAAACCGTGATGCGTTTTTCAAGATTCTTTGATGAACAGAAAGTTCAAAAGAACAGCATTTATTTGAAATAGCAATCTTATGTAACTTTATAAACGTCTTTACAGTTGTTTTTGTTTATTTAACAAAAATTACTGACCTCAAACTTTTGAATGGTAGTGTACGTGTGTATTTTCAAACCACAAAATCTAAGTAAATATTCATTCTGAAGAAAATGTGTGTGGTGCTTGCCAGTGCCAATGTTTGAGTGGTCACTAGGGCATTTCTAAATGGGTTTTATAGTGTTTTTTGGTGGGCGCTAGGGCATGGTGTTACTCAATTGCCAAAAGCCAAAAGAGCCCAGAATCCATATGGATATGAAAAGTGTGGGCCCCCTTTTCGATGTTTGGTCTTTGGAAGCATCTCTACTTACTACATTATTTAAGGACACAGCACATCGGTTTACAGTGTAGTTTTCCATGCTGGTATCTCCGCTCCACTCTACTGGCAGACATTATACAGGCATTTCTCTAACACTTATTAATCCACTGAGCACTAAAAGGTGGACCTCTGGACCAAGAGAATGCTGGTAAACAAAAACAATGAAAACATAATTGCTTCAAAACAATGAACAATTCAAGCAAAAAAAAAAAAAGTTCCTTGTACTATTAAGGGCATGATACCTATGGTTCTTTTATGATTTCAGACCTCTTAGCCCTATAAATGTGTACAAAACATTGTTTATTGAGTGTTTTGAATTGATAATCATATTGATATAGCCATAACCTATTTGCCCACCCTTGTAACTCCTTTGGTGAATTAGAAGGTATGAGTAAAAACTGCATGACAATGATATAATGTCACAGATGCCAACAAATGAGCACTAAAACAGCTATGCATGAAAGAACACGAACAAGACTGCACAGCAGAAAATGGCTGTGACAAGAACGGATGGATGACCACCTGGGGATCATGTTTACATTGCCAAGAATCATTACTTCAGGTATTTGTTCCAAAGCCCAATACTTCAATTCACATTCTGCTAGACACATAAGTGATCCACAGCGTCTTTAAAATCAGATTAGGCACAATGACTGACCAATCAAAACTGTGCAATACCAGCAACTGTGAGTAATAAAAATCCAGACAATAATAGCTAAAGATATGCCACGGAAGATTAGATGTAAGTGGTTCCAGAGCGCAAAAATGCCTTCGAATTGAAGTGATGATGTGACTCAAACACAAAACAGAGAATATGTAAGCATTATTAACTGCACGAACAGTTAAACTTAAATAATGACTGTAAGATTTATAGACTTTATAGTTCACCAAACAGCTTGTGTTAAGAAATTAATTCCTCTGAAAGTCATTTACCTATTTCAGGTGATGGAAATAGGTGCAGAAAGCTAACTGCTGGTTAATTATCTGAAATGCCCTTTGCTGTTTTTAACTGAAATAAAAGGGTTGAATCATCCACAGTTCCTGTTATCCTGTTGTCTTCAAGACATTTCTTAGCTATGAGTATAGGCTTTGGAAAGCTCGTTTTCCCAAGAAAGCTTGGGACCCTTAGGTGCCGGGAAGAATGTGATTTTGTTTTGGTTAACATTTAGGTTTTGGTTAAGTATGCTATACTTCCATGAAAATGAATACCAGTTAAGAACTTAGCACTTCACTGTTTCCCCTATGCAATTCAGATGCAGTTCCAAATATTACACTTTATTTGTAATTGCAGCATAAAAAAGTGGACTACAGATACTACCGACAGTCTATGTGGCATTCCATCATCTTGGTGTAAACATGAAGAAGGATCAGAAGAGTTTAGGGCGGCATTTGGGACAGCCCTTACGAAAAAGAAGTTTATTCAAGTGTTCTATTAGTATAATTCTTTTAAACTAAAAATAAGAAAGTATACTTTCAGTCTACATTTTATATGCTTCTCAGAAATATACTTTATGTGCTTCTCAGAAATATACTTAAAATTACACTTAAGTGTCAAGTACTTATACTGAGAGAAAAGTCCAAGTAGGCCTATATTTGGCCTGTACTTGTACTCAATATTTTGATTGAGATATACTTAAAAGTAAGCTATAATTAAGTATTCAAAGTATTCTTGGCTTGTAGTTGTGTTAACACTTTTGATCGAGTAGCCTATTAAATATACTTTTTTTTTTTTTACATAGTTTTTCATATACAGTCTTATGAAACTTACATTGTTTGAACATATTGATTAGAATATTGATATAGAACAGATATGTTTCTAATTCTGCGTATCTGAATTTTTGTGTAGGCTAGTCCACTGGTAGTGTAGTATAGTAATGTTACACTTAAAGTACACTTAACGTATACTTTTATATACTAAAAGTGGGCCAATTTAGTCCCAAGCAGTATTGAAATAGTACACTTACAAGTTTACTACAAGTACACATTGATATTAGTATACTTACTACATAAAGTATACTTAAAAATATACTTGAACATTACTTAAGTATACTTAATAAAATTAACTTGAAGTATACTTCTTTTTCGTAAGGGAGGGCCTTGGAAGTTGCACAAACCGATAAAGCAGCAGTCTTTATGCTGCACCTTGAGGCATATATGAAGTATTGTGCTAAAGAAAAAACATTACATAAGAGTACTGCAGGGATGATGTATTCTTGTAGGGCAAAAACATTGATGCGAATTAGCATGTTAGCACTTCTGGTTCTACTGTCCCAAAATCAAAAAGGTTTTTAGTTAAATGCTTGAAATAAGGTATGTGGTTAACACAAGCTGAAGATATTTTTACGTTTTATTCTACAATATAAAACACATATCAGTAATACCCCCTTGTGATTTTGAGTCATCATTTACTCACTCTCAAGTTGTTCCAAACCTGTATGAGTTTCCTTCTTCTGTTGAACACAAAATAAGACATGTCAGTAACCAAACAGTTGACAATAGTCATTGACTTCCACAGTATCCCCCCCCCCCCCCCCCAAAAAAGAAAAGATTACTTCTCAAAAATCGAACAGAACTACTGCGGTGACTGGCAGGCCACATAAACGCTTCCACGAAACAGAGCAGAAATAAACACACTTCTAAATCTGCTTGTGATTTCTTTCTTAGCATGAAAACAGCATTCACACCATGCAAAGACTGATAGTAAAAAAGATATTACTCACTTGTTTTGAATCAAATCCACTGGATATCCACCAGCGGCTGGTTATAGGCTACAACCAGAGGATTTATATTCATTTTGATGTGCAGATTATTAACAAATAAATAACATGTGCTGTCCGACCACTCGGATGAGCAGATGCCAGCACAGTCATTATTACATCGAACCACTTACTCATATAAAGGATAAACAATAGCAATAAAAAAAGTGTCAAGCAGATAACTTTCTGAGAACAGAGGGGATTTTGCGTAAAATGTCACGGTGGTTTCACGATGCATTACTTGGCAAGTGTAAACGAGAGCATGTATGTCACGACATGGGGATGTGATGAGATGTGTCATTTTCATGGAGCAGGTTCTCTTCCTGAGGCTTAAAATAATTTGTGGCTGTCTGTATTCATTGACTTGATGATGTTGCAATAACAATGCCTCTAGGGGACTTGCCCCATCTGCTTGGAATACACCCTTGATTTTTTTATGAGTCGTCGCTCAAGCACTGATATAACCAAAGTCTGGTTTGAACCTGCTTCAACCACATTTAACAGCTGGTAATGCATAGATAGGAGGAACAAACAGGTAATCGCTCTATTACCAAAAAAAGGAAACACATCACAGCTGTGCTGTCATACTTGTATCAAAACATGTGGAGTTCACTATGAACATAAAACTTCAATGCTATTAGAATCTAATCCTGGTGCACACTTTATTCCTCTCATAAAGAGACAAGATTATGTGACTTCCAGTCACCGCAGCAAAGATTGATACTCTTACTATTTTCTTTTAGATTGTGTGGCACTATAGAAAACCACAAATGGATTCAGACAGTTGGTTTGTCATTTACACCAAGAGCAATTGAGTAACTACTCTGCTGTTAGACTGGCAGAAACATCTGAGCTGGAGCGTTTTATCTTTCCAGAACACATTTTTAAAAATGTCGACACTGTGTTTCTACTTTCTACAGATAAAAAGACGAGAGGGAGAGGCTTTGCTCAGGCTTAAATATAGAATCGGGTGTTGTTTAACTCAAAGGAAACTGGTAGGAGTAAAGTTGTCTTTCCTGAGCATGTCTTCACTTGGCATGAACATTTCCAGCAGCCTTATGAGGCACTTAACGTAATGTTACCACAGTCACGCAGCCTATTTGCAATTCGTGCCTAATGTGCTAAAACAGTACATTTAAAAACCAAACAGATCGCAATTGTGTACAACTAGTAACACTGTTGAAACATTTTTTTTCATTGGCAATTTTGAAGGACAAATTGATCTATAGTGACAGGGAAGACATTTATGATGTTACAAAAGATATCTATTTCAAATAAGTGTTCATCAAAGTGTCAGTTTCCACAAAAATATTAGCACAACCGTTTTCAACATTGATAATAATCTTGAGCACCAAATCAGCATATTAGAATGATTTCTGAAGGATCATGTGACACTGAAGATTGGAATAATGATGCTGAAAATTCACCTTTTCCGTCATAGGAATAAATTAAAATTTAAAATATGTTAAAATAGAAAACAGTATTTCACAATATTACTGTTTTTACTGTATTTTTTAATCAAATAAATGATCAGTCTTGCTGAGAATAGAGACTTTCCCCCCCGAAAAAACTTACCAAAAATCTTACCAACCCCAAACTTTAAAGCAGAAGTGTATATACAATCTCAATATAGAATTTTTTGTTTATTTATATACCCATGGACTGAAAAATATGCCACATGAACCCGCAACAATCCAGAGAGAAGAACTCAATCTAATTTTTGGGGTGAGGAGAATGTTTGAACAGAAATAATTACCATCTACTGTTTTTCTCTCTCTTCAGTTACAAATTTGGGCATGTTCCATTCTCAAATGATTTTGGCAAGGCATCTGGTGTCATATTAGCTGTACTCGATATAGAAATCATTAATTCCACATTCCTAACTTGTTAACAAAATGTGTAGGTGGCTGGAATGTGTGAGGGCTCGTACGGAGTCATTATCCCAAGGACAACATCTCCCATGCAGTCACATCATTTGAAATAAACTCGATCACCAATTAGATGTGCATTCCAGATGCTTCGCAGGAAGTTAATCATCAGATGTTTACAAGGCTGATGCTGAAGCATATTTGTCTGGGAAATGAATCTCGACTCTACAATTCGAAACCTCTCTGACCCTGTGAACACACCAATGCAGGAGATATGAAAATGATTCGGAAACAAAACAAATGGTGTCATCTAATTAAAAACGATATTACAGGAATGCTGGAATAATGATTTCTCTCAGGGGTTATATTCCATCCTTTTAAGACAGGGCACATAAAGTTGTTGGCTAGTTTAGAACAGGGATGTGGCTGCTATCACTCAAGACAACTCCCGCCCCTTCCCACCCCCTGTAAAGTATATAAAGCACTCAGGTTTTTCTGTGTAACTCAGACCATTAGCAGTGGCACAGCTGACTACTCATCCTTAGCCAACTAAGATTTGGACACAACTTGGAAATACACAAAAATACTGACTTCAACATCACCACTTTTCAAGTGTGCAGTCAATTCTAGAGAGCGACCGGAGTTATCAGGTATGTTTTCTTGGTTTGTTCGCTTACTTTTTGGTTTCAAAGGTCAAGGCAAAAACATGGGTTAGTGAGACATTTGACTTTCTGGCAAGTCATTTTCATTGCACCAAGTGTGCACTTGTCTCAGGCAAATATAAGACTTGCTACTGGGAAATGACACGGTTGAGCAAAACTTAACCTCTGTGTAACTTTCAAAATAAATGAATGACCAGTGTGGAGTCAACAAGGAGCAGGAAGATCACGTCATTGGGACTTTTGTTCAAAAATCAGGTGTTTTTCATGAGAAGAACATGCATTTTATATGATTAATAATAACATTGCTACATGTTCTTCCACAGGTTCCATTCACAATGAACTCAGTGCTTCAGAAGGCTTTCCTGTGGTGTGTGCTGACTGCATTTCTGCCGAGCATCACGAGTGCAAAACCTCTGAATACAGATGGTTTGAGAAGGTACGCTCTCATGACTGAACCACTCTTGCCATTCAAAACTCTGATTTTGAATAAAATCTCATGGGTTTCTCTTGTCATCTGCTAGGCTCAGTGTTTGGCTTCAGGGTAAGGTGAGGAAAGATGTCAGCAGCATGTCTGAGAGAAGCGAGAGTGACTCGACAGCTTTGCTGACTCAGAGGAACAGCGGTACCGAGTCATTTGTACCACAGCACAGGTATGTCACATTCTTTGACTGGATAAACACACATATTAAGGGCAAACTGATTAATCACCAGCAGATAAAGGAAAACTAAATGCTTTCTGTTTCCCTCCAGGAGTGTGAGGGTAAAGCGGACAGAACCAGCCTACACGGTCAAAAGAGTCGAAAGAGCGGGCTGTAATCTGGCCACCTGCTCAGTGCACGAACTGGCCCACCTGCTGAATATGATGCACACGAAGACAAGCAACGCCCCCACTGATAAGATCGGCTCAGGGGGCTACGGACGGCGACGGAGACGTTCGCTCCCATCAAACCACCCTGCACTAACTTTCCACGAAGGCCGTCTAAAGCTGGCATGGGTCCAATCCATCCACAAAGGGATTTAAAGAACAACCCAGGAACACCTCTGCGGTTTGTCCTGAGCCTTTGGTTTATATTGGCTCTGTTTACTGAGATACTTCTGATACTTCCTTTGCTGAACGTTAGTGTACTCTCTTCAGGCACAAAGGAGCAAGTGGAGCATCCTTCTCTCCATCCTCTGCCTGATGGGTTGGACAGAGAAGGATTCAGGTCGCTTAAAGTGGTTGTGGAAAAAAGGAGTGCTATCAGTTGAGACATAAAAAATATATATATATATAAAAAAAGCTTTGTGAGGGTCTAAGGCTGTATGACAGGAAATGGGTGGTCAATGCTCTGCGCATGTGTTTAGCATTCTTGTCATTCTAATGGAGCTTTGGGACTTGACTCTCTGTCTCTTCTGCAGCACTGATGCGCCTTCTGCTGGAGGAATGAAGGAACAACCCAGGACACTGCCAGCCCAAACTTTCAGTGAAGAGGACGGAGAGAGAACAGCAAGAAGAGCTTTCATGAAGCTATTTACCCTGGAGGACCAATGATGAAGAACAGAGAGAGAAAACTCTTTATGGAAGAAACTATTTTTGTTGTCCTCAAGGACATCCACATACTTGAAGACTGATTTATCTATACTGTGGGGGCCGTGCAATAATTTACTTTAATATTATAATGTAGTCTTTTATTGATGTGTATAAAGATGTATATTATGAAAATACTGTAGGCCTACGTTTAAAAGTTCATATATTTATATCTACATACTGTACATGTATCCTTAAGAAACTATTGTTTATTTTGCGTTTATTTTGAAATAAGATGTTTATCCTGTGATTTCATATCGCTATAATGCGAAGCATTTTTTCCACATGAATCATTCAAAAATGTGTCAATTGATAACCTATTAAACTCCTGCAAGTGTGAGTGAGGACAAATTGTATCTTATTTCCAGGGCAGCTTTCAGGTTGGTACATTGAACGCAAAAATAAATAAGTAGCTAAACATAGGCTACTGAAGTTAGTCCAATATTATGTGTGGACTGACTGAAAAATGTAAACATTGTGTTGCCGCCATCATGAGAAACGGATTACATCCTTTTCAATGCTTCATTACTTTACACAAAACGTTTACATTTTTAATTACCGTGCGTGAGTAAGTAGTAAGTAGCCTAAAGAAGCCACGGTAAAAGATTTAATAAGTCGTTTGGCAAGTGGACTATGGGAAAAGTAACTTTTTGAACTACATTACAAACACAGCAGAGGGCGCGCTTTCCCTAATAATTATTATACACGCTAAAGCAACATTTCACGCTTTAGAAAAGTAAATAAATATTTACAAATAAAACACTTACCATAACTGATAACTTCTGGATTTGAAATACAAATAGTGAGTAAATGTGTTTGTGGTACAGCCTGCAAACGCAGCGTGAAAGCACTTAGCCTATGTGTGAAACGGGCAAATGCGTCAAGTCTCAATACTTGAGAGCCCTGGTTGGAGAGAGCATGCAAAACAGACTTTCCCACATTTTTTTTTTTTCTATTTGAAAAGCGTTACACTCAAAAGAATAGTAGGGCCTACTTCTCAGAACTGTTTAAAATAGTGTACACGTACATGAAATGAATTGGTCTCAAGACTTGTTTTGTAAAGGATGAAGTTCTTGTTACTTGACAAATCGTGTTAAAAAAACGCGGCACGTGCGAGACGCCAAAGTCAAAGACGTCTTTGCGTTTTTACTTAGATAAATAGAAAAAAATCAGCAAAAGGGAATGCAATAACGCGTTGTGTGTGTGTGTGTGAAAGTAAATATTCGCCTTCATCTCAGCAGTTCTCTGCTCAGATTAATGGGAATGTGTATAAAGTCAAGCCTCGAGGTTGAAGAACATAACGCGAAACATATCCATAAAATACTTGTCTACCTTTAAGCAAAAATGTAGTTAGCCTATGTTTTGTTTATCAACAAATATAGTCGCAAAACGTCGAAAGTCTCTTTTAAACACTCTGAGAACAAATGCAAAACACATTAAAAGCCCAGAGAACTGAAATTAAACACACCAGACAAGATTCAAGACCCAAGTTCAAGGTTCCCTACCACCAGCACCGAAAGGGTTAAGTGATGTGACATTTTTTTTAAAGATTCAGCTAATAAAAGCCTTGAGGTATTTATCTTCACACCCAGTGAGTGTTGCACTACTGAACACAGCAGAATCTCTCAGGGGACTGTCACACGAACAAAGAGAGAGAGACAGAAAAACTTAAAGAAGAACAGATAGAAGTCTGCAGACAGAAGGTGAGTTGGTTCATATCGCTTTAAAACAAAGTTTAGTAACGCTTTGGCAGTTGGGTTACCACAGTAGAAGTGCTGTAACCTGTGGCCTCTTTTCTTTCAAGCATCTCCTGCAGGTCTGAACCTGTTGAGGGGTGATGCCTCATTCCATTACTGCATCTCTGTAGTCTTAAATATTTCTTTATAAAATGGAAGGATTAAATATTGGAGAGTTTTTCCAGGTGTGGTGGTATTTTTTTGAACATTGAGGCATTTCCTTGAACATTGAGGCATTTCCTTATTCAGAACTGCATGCTGTTTGTGTTCTTGTAGATAAGCTAAGATGACAGCTAACAACGTTCTAATGTTTATCAGGAGTTGTTTCCCCCTAAAACATCAGAAAATGTTGCATATGCTGTAAAGCAAGTGCCCAGGAAATTTAATAAACATACTAGGAAATAACATCAACTTTTGTGTTTTGCTTTTGGATTTGACTTTGCAGAAGTAGTGTCCATCAGATTAGAGTTAGCTGGTCTACTTATGAATTTCCTTTTCCTGTTTTTGAAAACCAGAAGACTAGCAGTTAGCTTTCATCTGCTTGCTGAGAGGTAAACAGTCCATGTTGCTGTAGAATTCTTATCAAATGAATCAGGGTGTTTTTACTGTGGAATTTTTACTTCCTGCAATGCATTTTAAGAACCCAAGGAGTTTACTTTTGTCTCTCAGGTGGAACTTTGACTAGAGATCGTGTTGCATCTGTTACACTGTACAAAATGAGCAGGAAAGGAACCCCGTTGTCTAAGCAACAATCAACACCCAGCTTTATGAGGGGTAAGTTTGGCACAGTATGATAATACTATATCTCAGTGCTTCATGTTGGCTTGCACAATATGCTTTTTTTGTACATTTTGTCTTTGTAAAAGGCTAGTTTGTTTAATGTGCAGGTCCACTGCACAAACTCCTGAAAGCTAGCATGCAGACATATTGTTGGGTATTGTCAAAGTAGATTAAACTTAAAAGTATAGCAAAACATTCTTTGCAAGCATGTCATGAAGTGCTCTAACAAAAGAGCACTGAACTCGTTCTATAAATAACCTCTTTGCAATGAAGCGCTTGACTTTACTCATGCCAGGCTCGATGACTTGTGCAATCATAAAACGCAAAGTCATTGCAAAATATTTCTGTTTTCATTTAAAACCAAAGAAAACCTTATTATAAATGCAATTATTTAAATTACACTAATGGCATTCAATACATTTGACTCCATTATTTGCTATAAGTCTGTGAGAATGATGGCACTGTAATTTAATGGTTTACACTTTTTCTATAAAATTAGAGTCAATTTTAACCAAATACTACAAAACAAGAAGAATACTGCAAATATATGGCACAAAGTGAGCTGAACTTGTGTGTCAAAATGAAAGTATGGCTTTTCCGTCTCTGAGATGTAAAGTAAGGGGAGGGGGCAGAGGGTTGGCAGGTATTGAACCAGTGCTACACTGCAGGGCGGAGTTCGGCTTCTCTTATCTTGTTTTCCTACAAACGAGTAAAGGTCGAGGAGACACGGGTTTAGTAGACACAAATACACAGAACTATCCTGTCTGTCACCCCTTATACTTTCTCTGAGACACCGTGGTAGCCTTGACCTTCTCAAAGCGCAGGTAAATAAATGCATTTGTGAGCTGAGCTGTTGTGTTTTGAGAACGCTTTGCTCCTTTACTTTAAGCCTAGGGTTCTTCCATGCTCTTTTCAAGGTCCAGCAAAATTAGGTGAGTCTAACTTCAGAAAAGGGGATGTATGAAAACGGATTAGGACATTATTGGATGCTGTTTGGAACAGAGTATTCCTCTGGGGTCTTGTATGTGTCAGCATGTGCTTTCCAGAAGCTTGATAATAATACTGCACGTACAGTATACTGGAGGCGTATGAGTTATGTTGACTTAAAAAGGAGTAACCTGATTCTAGTTATCTGTGCAGGGGTAGGGCTTAGTGTGAGCTGGTTTAAGTCAGGTTGAGCTGTTATATATGAAGTTGCTAAGGTTGTGGATGGGAATGTAAACAACCTGTTTTCAATAGTGGATACATTGTATAAGCCATAGCGTATACAGCCTGTCTTTAAAGGTTAATTAATGTTACTGGAACATGAGTGAGCTAATGCCAAGACAATGTTATTCCCTTGTAAAAACAAACAGCGGGCTGGAAAATGATCCTGCCAGCATTTAGAATGGTCTCAGGTTCAGCTCGCAGCTTGTTGTGACGTCCAGCCAGGGCTCTCTGCTGATATGATGCTGTCAGACCCTTTAAATAGGGAGAAGTGGGATACTCAAGACTGGAAAACACTGAAGCTTCTTCATAGGCAAAATAAGACCTAGAACGAAGACCACAGTTATAAAGCAACAGGAAAACAGAGAATCCAAACACAGAGATCCAGTAAAACCATGGCAAAAATAGCTAAAGAAGGTAAGAGAAAGTGTATATTCCAACAATAGGAATAGGAATATACAATAGGATCGGTCAAGCTGAATAATAGGGGTCAGTGACAGTCAAAAGATTGGATATTGACAAGCTTTTCTTCAGTTGAAAGTTGACAAGATATAAGATATACTGTGTGCTTAGAGTAAACAATTCCTTTGACAATTCCTTATTTATACATATATTCACATATGTATAATAGAGTAAAAATCAATTAGATATACATGTATAATTCTATACATGAATTTTATACGTAATATATTTACACTATGCCTTAAGAAAAAAAAATAAAATATTATAATGTATTTGTTTTTTACTGTATATATAATGCATATCTTACAGAAAAATATATATGATTGATTTTTACTTGGATATATAACAAAGGGGTTTACTTCAATGCGTAAGACACAGCTGTTCTAGAAGTGCGTCTGGTATCTAGGTTTTCTAGATGGGCAGGGCTGAGAGGAGTCTGGAATCATCCATCTGACAGGCTTGTCAAGCGTCTATATCGAAGGGCTGCGGATTGTTGACAGTGCAGTGGAATATCCAGTTGCATGTCAACACAGGTGGAAGTCAACAATCTTGGACATGACTTTATAAACCTGCCTGCCATTAAAAACTGTTTATAGAGATGGGCCTGACCTACATTCCCATGCTATATGAGCACTGAACCTTGTATACGCTGATGTCATATCCAATGTGATATGGGAAATAGAAAGGTGGCCAAGGCATGGTAACTGATATGAAACTATAATCTACTGTACAGGATGCAAATGTAGTATTGATAAACCAGGGAGTCCGTGCGTGAATGGAGGAAGGGTGGTGAGGTTAGGCATAATAGAGACAAAAACCAGTGGTCAAGGCCTGAAAAATAATTTGAGAGATGCTTTTTGAGAAAAATTCAAATGAGAAATTCAATTAATTATTACACTTATCCAACATTATTTTTTGACATTTTCAAATGTCAAAAGCATGCTGCATGACAGGGGTTTTCAAACTTTTTGATGCCAAAGACCCCAAAATATGATGATCCCCTTCCTAAAATATAATGGCAGCGATATAATTGATTCAATAAAATAAACATTTATACTGTGTGACGAAAATGTTAAGCGTTGTTGTTTCCGGTATTAAATCATTGTCTGTAAATATTTACTTTGTATTAAATTAACAGCATATTTTTTCTACTCACTATTAGGATGATGTACATATATAAACCTAAAATTAACCAGATTTTTTTTTTTTTTCTCACTGTTTACAACTAGGGCTGTCAATTGAATAAAATTGTGATTCATGTCATGATTTTTGACCATATTTTCAAAGGCAACTTTGAAAACCCTAAAAAGATACATTTAATAAAGTGTCCGATTTTCTGTAGACCCAGACACCAGTTTGAAAACAAGACACTTTGCCTTTTCTTAAAGTGTTGCATGTCAAACTAAACCACAAAGTTACACTTTCCAAATGTGCTGCATATACTTCTGCTTCAGTGCATGCATAACATTAATGAATTATTATATACAAGTTCCCCTTCACTTGTGGTTTGTTCTTCATGATTGTGCCTAAACTAATAATGATTTCCTACCAAGTAAATAAAGAAATGCTTGCTGTGCACCATGAGTAGTTTGCTGCCAGAGGACACAACAACAACTCATCTGACACTTTGGGAATCCAGTCTCTAATAGGACAGGAACTTAGTTAACCTCATAGATACCTGACTAAGACCAAGGCGCAAGATGCAGAGTGAAACCTGAACTGTGTGGACCGATACTTGAGGACATGTTTACAATCATGATGAGTGCAGTTGTAAAACTGCCATGACTTACACATACACATGACACTTCAATAATGGTTTTAAAGTACATTATGGAAAAATCCAGTAAATAATTTCTTAGCCAAAATCTGACAAATAATAGGCCTTCTAATAGTGCCATGTCATTCATTTCAAAGCATGACTCTCTTGTCAAGTTTTGGCAACATGTTTGGGTACTGCCCAAAGTTTTTAGAATACTTCATACAAATGAACACCATGTACATAAGGTGTTCCTACACCTGATGAAGAACATTGAATAATTATAGAAAGAAAAATCATTCTTTCTGATGGCACCACTCCTTGCAGAAATGCCGCGTCAGTTCACGAAGATCTCTCTCCAAGAGGTGGATGAGAAAGTGCGACTCATGGCTGAGAAAGTGTATGCTTCAGCTCTGAAGGAGGAAGAGTCTAAGAACACCTTGTCCATGTTCACCGTCCCTGAGGACTGTCCCATTGGCTTACATCAGGCCAAGGAGTGGGAGCTGCGCAAAGAGATGGAGGAGCAGATGTCAGAGAAATCTGTCAAGAGGTCAGTGAACTCAAATGTGCCACAGGTTGCAGAACTAATCAGCAGTTTGCATTAATGTGATATTCAATATGTATTTATTAATCTTTTAATGCCCCATTTTAGGAAACAAAGTTTCAAGCTGATACGATCCCAATCAATTTCCTTGCATATCCCCGCCGCTCAAGATTGGGCTATGTCTGTGATTTCACCCCTGCTGACCCCTTCCACAGACGCAGGCCCTATGCTAGACAATATCCCAGAATTCCAGAGGGTCACCATCAGTGGAGACTACTGCGCAGGGGTAGGAGACAAATTAGTGTGTATATATATATATATATATATATATATATATATATATATATATATATATATATATATATATATATATATATATGGTTGTCGAACATTCTCAGATGTGCAATTACTTTCATGGAAACGCATGGCTAAAGTAGTTCCAGGCAGGTCTTGGTATTACAGTTCCATATCACTTCGCCAAATAATTTCAGTTATTTCAAAGTTCCTTACAACCCACAACAGCAAGAGAACCAAAACCCACAATGACACTGACCAAGCAAATAAATATAGTAAATAATAGAATAAAAACGACAAATTATTTCCATGTTTTTTTCCACAAAATTACGTTTATGTACTCAAACACGAGGTGAGTTACCGGGTGTGCATTATTTTTCTTGTAATTTAATGGCCCGTCGTCAATTATTCCATATATATATATTATATATGAAGGTATTTAATAATATAATATATAATATAATATACAAGGAAAAGTTCAAGAAAGTTAATAAACAGGGCTGGGTATTTAATTTGAGCGAAACAAATGAATTCATAGTACAAGTACGAGCAAGTCACACCTGTGCGACACAAATTAAGTTTGCATGACCAGTACAGGTGTGGTTTCATAATCAAACACTCAGAATGCAGTGGTAGATTAGTAGATTAAATTGTGAAAAAATGCAAGCAAGAAAGTGTCCATTATACAGTGATTCATATTTGATGAACAGAGTATTTTTGTACGTGTACTTTTAGAAGTACACTAGCACACTTATATATACACACATATACGCATAATACACAAATTATGCCTCCAAAGCTAACAAGATATGGACTACATACAAGAGACTGTTGTTGTTGAACATAAGAGACTTACCAACTTTTGAACTGTAGTGTATATGCTGTTCTCCTAAAAGCTGACAAAATTAATTCATCTATGATCACTTCTGACAGATAACAGTTGAAGACTATGCGCAGGCAGCGAAAACTCTGCTGACAGCACTCTTCATCAGAGAAAAATATTCCCGGCTGGCATATCACCACTTCCCCAGGACCACAGCCAGCTTTCTAAGGAGTGCCAGTAATGAGAAATGGAGTGAGGAGGATGAAGTGCTGCCAGGTATGTCATGGTTGGCAACAGTTCATGCACCAATAATGTTCAAATAACTTATCAAGTAACCAATAACCAGAGGCGGACAGAGTACACAGCTACATTACTTGAGTAAAAGTACAGATACCCCTTGCTAAATTTTACTCAAGTACAAGTAAAAGTACTACAGTCAGATGTCTACTTAAGTAAAAGTACTAAAGTACTTGTTTTTAAAAGTACTTGAGTATCAAGAGTACAAGAGTACATTTTCTAAATATTGCATTACTACTGCCACAGTGCTTACATTGGTAAACACAGCAAACACTTGAAGCGAAAACTATCATTAACTTGTTCAGAAAATTGAAATAGTCTGGCGAGGTGGGGCCACGGCTTGGCACATTCCCAGGATGCGATATTTTTTTTCCCAGGATGGTAGGGGAAGACTCATGAATATTCATTAGGGAAGTCATCCCTGATTGGTCTTCTTCATCCATTGTTTCGTCCATGGTTTCGTCTCTTATCTAAATCTGACCATGGAGTTGACTTTGGCGGAAAGTTGAAGGTGATTGCCAGAGGTGGGAGTAAGTCACACATGTGCAAGTCACAAGCAAGTCTCAAGTCTTAAACCTTCAAGTCTCAAGCAAGTCCAAGTCAATTTTGTGAAAAGCAAGTCAAGTCAAGTCACTGCTTTATGTCAAGCAAGTCAAGTCAAGTCAAGTCGTAGCTTGGGTCACAAGTCACTGGCAAGTCATACAAACGTTTGATGATTTCACTGAATTTATATATTAAAATAAGTTAAAAACTACAGAAGTTGTGGACTATGGTTTTATTTGCAGCATTTTTTTAAATATGCATTTCCACATACAGCTGAGTGGTTACTACAATAAAAATCTAAAAAATACAAATAAATAAAATTTCAAACTACATAGCCTAAAATGTAAATGTAACTGAAATTAGGCCAACATTAAAGCATGAAAAAATAAATATGCCTCAAACATTGCAGAAGACCATTAAAAGGTATTAAACAATTCACGATTCAAGTATAATGGTTCCTATGCCACCAAATGGCATTCTTCAAACTGGCATCCCCTTTATACAAGTTGCTATTTTAATTATGAAGTTAAAACCGCCAATAGGTGGCGCCAAATCACCGTCTTAATGTACGAGTCATAGAAGCATTCATTCAACTGATTTGTTCAAAACGGCAGATTCGTTCTGAAACTAAGCAACTAGGTCACTGAATCACAAATACGCATAACTCTTTCTGTGGCTTGTTTGGAACTATTGTCATTGGAGAAATAGAGCAAAAACAGAGAATATTTGGAATATTATGTCTAAAATGTCACATCACAATATTCACTCTTTGTTTACTGAACTGTTTTATAAAATCATTATCACATTTGCAATCGCGCCAATATTCTGGAAATATTTTTTAATATCATATGTTATAATTATAAAAATAACTCATACTAGGGCAATCCACCAGATTTTGAATTTTGGGTGCATATTAATTCTGCTGCCATTTTGCCCCCAACCCCCTGATAACATCTAACCCTGCTTTAAGAGAAACATAAAACACGACAAAACATTAACAGTTTTCTATGTTGTTTTTTTGTCATTGGAAAGAACGACATATTTGGCTTTAAAGCATGATTGGAAAGAAATGTGGCAAATGTTATACAAAACATATGCCATCATTAATTATCATTTGAATATTGACATTTGAAAACATAATTGTGTATAAAGAGGCATGCTGTTTTGACCAATATTCTCTCTAGATTTAACGATAGTCAAATTAACTATAACAAACAGGTTAAACAAGCCATATAGCTTACTTTTAGACGTGGTGAATGAAGTTTGACTGTTCGAGGTTGTGATGGTCGTCCGATATCCTTTGCCTGTTATTATGCGTAGCCTACAGCAAATCTTCTTGTATGAATATGGTCAATTTTAGTGTTTATATCCAAAAAGAAACGATGCTGGGAGATGTTTTTGTATTTAGCGCGCTCACCGCGATGTTTTTTTCTGGGCTTGTGCAGCGCTTTATATACTGTCTATGGTGCAGCGTCACGCAATCGCGCAGAATCTGATGACTGACGTCAATGGTTCCGTTGCTTTCATTTTGTTCATCAATTGATGTTGCGATGATTTATATAAAAATGTATATCAAGTCATTCTCGAGTCATACAGTTCAAGTCAAGTCAAGTCTCGAGTCATTGGATCTCAAGTCAAAGTCAAGTCGAGTCATTTTCTTTATTTAGTCAAGCAAGTCTCAAGTCCTTAAATTTGCGACTCGAGTCTGACTCGAGTCAAGTCATGTGACTCGAGTCCCCCATCTCTTGCTGATAGGCTGTCCCAATCAGTGGCGCATGCACAATCCAATCACATTTGAACTGATGTTTTTTTTTATTTATTTTTTTGTTTTTAGAAGTAGTAACAGGTACTCACAGTTATGGATAGAAATGTAGTGGAGTAAAGAGTACAATATTTGCCTCTCAAATGTACTTGAGTAAAGTCATGAGTACTCCCCAAAAATGATACTCGAGTAAAGTACAGATCCCTCAAAATTGTACTTAAGTACTGTACTCAAGTAAATGTACTCAGTTACTGTCCGGCTCTGCCAATAACTGTTCAAAGACCTATGACAACAGCTTTGAGACATAAGTGAGAAATTACTGTCCTAAAACCATAGTACTATTCTGTCTCAAAGACTGTTGGGTGTTCATTAGGTTTGGGAAAGTGATACTAAAAACAACTAGTCCTGTTTCTATTTATATCAGAACATAAGTATAGTATGACATTAGTATTCATCAGAACTACCGTTATGCTTTCTTTCCATGGCAACAGAAATCTTCCCCCCTCCAAGTGAGGGTGAGGATCCCTACAGTATGGAAGACCTCCCACAGGATCTGAACTACTCCCTGAGGATGAAAGATGGAATCATATATGTCTACGATAATGAGGATGCTTTAAAACAGGATCAGCCACGGAGCTTGCCATATCCTGACTTGGAAACTTTTGCTATTGACTTGAGCCACGTCCTTGCCATGATTGCAGACGGACCAACGTGAGTTTGGTTATATTATATTTATAACATTGCATGCATCTTTTGCTAAATAATAATAATGAAATTCAGCGGAAAAAAAAGAAGAAATACATTTAGGGGAAATATCCTCTTTTATAGAAAGACCTATTGCCACAGAAGGCTTAACTTCCTGATGTCCAAGTTCCAACTACATGAAATGCTGAACGAGATGGCTGAGTTAAAGGAACTGAAAGGCGTTCCTCACAGAGACTTCTACAATGTCAGAAAGGTATTTCAAAAAAAGTTGCATAAACACTAATATAAACACTAATATTTACACTATTTACTGCATAAAGACCCTTTTCACTTCTAAATGTACATATTTGTGAATATTCAGGTTGATACGCACATTCACGCAGCTGCCTGCATGAACCAGAAGCATCTTCTGAAGTTCATCCAGGACACCTATAAGACAGAAGCAGAGCGAGTGGTGGAGGAGAAGAACGGAAAGAAGCTCACCCTCAAACAGGTGTTTGACAATCTGAAAATGGACCCTTACGATCTCACAGTGGACTCATTAGATGTACATGCGGTACGTATTTCAGAAAACCTCAGGACTTCCAAATGATGCTTTTATGCTACATTTTCTTGCCGAATGGATCTTGCCGCAATAAGAAATTGCTCTATTGTTTGTTACAGGGCAGACAAACCTTTCATCGTTTTGATAAATTCAATTCCAAATACAACCCAGTGGGTGCTAGTGAGCTCCGAGAGATCTACCTCAAAAGTGATAACTACATCAATGGAGAATATTTTGCACGTCTTATCAAGGTAAAAGTGATCAACTCATATGCTGATACAAGATAAAATTAACTATAACTGTCAGAGCACACAGGCTATTTTCTTAAGTGGGTAACAATCAATTGCATTGTTCCTCTTGTGCAGGAAGTTGCTCATAACCTGGAGGAGAGTAAATATCAGCATGCAGAACCCCGTCTCTCAATTTATGGCCGAGCCCCTGAAGAGTGGGACAGCCTGTCCAAATGGTTTATCAAGCAAAAGTTGTACTCCCCTAACATGAAATGGATCATACAGGTGCCCAGGATTTAGTAAGTCCTATTCTATTGTCAATTAACATATGAATTTAAAGACATTTAACAGTCAATGAAACTCCAATAATCTAACACAACAAAATGGGCAAGACATTTTTTTTATATATAGATACAAATGTGTATATTTAATAAATGTCTTATTTATTTTCAATATATTTAAGAAATTAATTAAATATATTGAGAAAATATATGTATTTTTTCAGTCAAACAGCACTTATTCCACTGGTCTACAATTTTTTAAATAATATTTATTATGTATTTGATGTGCTGAATTCAAATATAACAAGTAAAACAACCGATTGGCTACTGTTTCCAAGATACTGAAGTTTTTACATTTTACATCTATGTATATTGTGTAGAATAAATTTAAATTACCAGTCACTTGTCCTATTTATGTAACACTCAGCAAAAAATTATTATAAAACAAAAGACAAAAAAACTCTGCACTTCTTTGGCTTGTCTGTTGTATTCATTAAATGGAGCATCTCTTGTCACTGTCCAGCAATATTCTACAAGCATTGATGGGCTCCATTTGCAGTTATCTGCACTGCAATGACTAAACAGAACTGTGTCCCTTTGCAAAATCAAACACTGGCGAGTATGACACTGTATGACAGGGATGCAAACTTCCAGGAGGGCCACAGCCCTAGGCTGCGTTCCAGTCCACTTTTAGACAGGCACTTGTGAACTTCCCTAAGCACTTCCCCTTGGGGGAATCCCTGCCGCCATTTTGAAGTGCGTTCCACTTCGTGAAGTGAATGAGGGAGGTTTATATGGGCAGACCCTCGTTCCCTCGATTTTGACAGAGGGAGCGAGTCTACTTCAAATGTACACTTCAGGCACCTATATGTCCCACAATGCAGTACGATTGTGACGTCACCACATATCTCGTCTAATCACCACCACAACAGACAACTCTATGATATATTAATTAGAATTTTTTTAATTTAAAACAACCCAAACACACCTATAAACATTTGGATGCTGCATTAAACAAATTCTTAAAGGAATTTTTTTTTAAATAATAAATTAACTCCATAGCTGATTCCAAGTGATCAAGGGCTTAGGGCGTTCCAATTCAGCCCATTGCAGTTTCCGCCAGTAGTGGGCACTCATGCAACGTAAGCAATGATGTACATCCGAGTGAACGAGACGGAGAGAAGTTAGCGAGTGAAGGGTATGACAATTTTGGACTGGAACACAGCACTAGTTTAGCTTCAGCCCTAATTAAACACACCTGATCCAGCTTATCATGTTCTTCAGGCTTTGAAAACTACAGGATTGTGTGTTGGAGCAGGATTGGAACCATGGCTGTGGCCTTCCAGGAATTCAGTTTTGCACCCCTGCTGAATGACTTTTAGAGCTGATTTAGGGCAATTTGTTCAATTTGCATCCATGTCTTTCAAGAAATATGATGCAATACCAGCTTCAGATTGTATAATTTATTGTTTTGCCTAAAAACCAAGTACTGTCCAAACCCAGTCATAAATGTATTCATAGATCCAGTCAAAGATGTGTTTTAGTCATTTCAGGTTTAAACTGAGATCTCTTCCCTTTATTATTCATTCATCCTCTGCCATTCCCACAGCAGTGTTCGTATATACTGACCTAATAGCATATCTTTAAAAAACTAGAGCCAATCAACAATTTTAAGCATCATTTTCTTTCTCAGTGACCCAGAATTAGTAAAGTTTGACTACATTTATTTCGGAAGCATTTTGGCTGTACTGTTATTGTCATTATGTTTAATTGTTAATGTTCAAATTTGTGTATGAAAGTTATATAATATATGTACTTTTTGGAATTCTGCTTTCTAAATTCAAATTACAATTCTGCATCCTTTTTTCTCTGTCAGTTAAAATTCATGATTTGAAAAGGCATTCTCAATTCAATTCTGAATGGCACAACTCTGCAACATATATGACGTTTCTACTCAAACTATATTTTTACTCATACTTGCTCATAATTCATATCCAGTATTTCTAAAATCAAGTATTCTTGATTTGTGTACTTTGTTTTTAGTGACATTTTCAGATCAAAGAGGATTGTTCTTAACTTCGCCAAGATGCTGGAGAACATCTTCCTCCCACTGTTCCAGGCCACAATTAACCCTCAGAAGCACAAAGAAACACATGTTTTTCTGAAACACGTAAGTGCTTCATCAGAGTTTTGTTAAGCTGGCAAGACCAGACAGATTCATGCCACAATAGAACATTGTAACACCAACAGTGCAATTAACGGCTTAAACACAAAACAGTCATTTTACTAGGAATCAAGATTTAAATGCCAAATCCCTTATGAACAATTAAATGGTTCTCAGATGAATATGAGTTCATGTAAAATTGTCATGCACTATAAATCACAGAAAACATAGTTGTGGTTAAACTACGCACAAGTCAGTAATGTAGTCATTGTGTATTCATTTTTTTTCCCCACCAAATGTGACCAAAGTCAAAGGAACGCCACCTTTCCTATATATCTGAACAGCCTGATCAGTCCTTATGTAAATATTAAGCTACAACCTCAGGAAAATTAGGGCAAAAAGTGGCTGTAAAAAGATGTCAAAAAAGCTTTCTATGTTTTTTCTGCAGGTGACCGGGTTTGACAGTGTGGATGATGAGTCCAAACATAGTGATCACTTATTCACCTATAAGAGTCCAAAACCGGAAGAGTGGACCATGGAGGAAAACCCACCATACACTTACTACCTCTTCCACATGTATGCCAACATCATGGTCCTCAACAACCTACGAAAGTAAGTCACTGTAAAGATCAAGCTCTGATTTCAGCACTACAACCCATTGTATTCACTTTTAATTTAGCCTTAAGCTTTATAACTGAAGTCACAAGCCATGTTAAATAGTGAAAATGTTTTTTGCAGGGAACGTGGTCTCAATACCTTCCAGTTCCGTCCTCACTGTGGCGAGGCAGGATCCATCACCCATCTGGTGTCAGCCTTCCTCACAGCTGACAACATCTCTCACGGACTCAACCTGAAGAAGGTCAGTCTCTAAAACTAATTGTGTTCACATCAAACCACACAAGAGTCAGAGTTCAGAGTCCACTAAATAGACAAACAATTATTACACCGCTTTCAAAAGTAAGGATCATTTCAGCTTTCCCCCGTTTGGGGTAATGTTAACTGCCAATTAGAGGAAAAAAAGCATGAATTTACATGTATAATTTCTAGGGCATTGACACAAATTTTACGATTCGATTTAATATCGATTAATTGGGGACTATCAGATACAGTACATGGCAAAAAAATCTCTCAACTAATGCTGTAAATTATACAGGGACAGTGGTTATACATACTATATAATATTAAAGGTAACTGATTTGTAGGCTACTTAAATTACACACAAGGAAGGTTTTTAAAATAACGTTATAATAATATTTTTTTTACATGATGTAATTGTGTGTCTACTAGTTGTATTTAGATATAAACATTTAAATGGTGGCACCATGACAGATTTATTAATACATGCATACATTCATACATACATTAAATATTGAAGAGCAGGTTAATTTGAAATACAATGAATATGCTATATAGTGCATATATTTATCAAAATACTCCTCTAAGTTAATTTTCCTAGCTGACTGGTGAGTTTTTGGACGTTGATTGAATGGCTTTTCTGAGGTAAATGTAAGATGACGTGACATTGTTTTGGCTACAATCAATTTTATTGACGTCTTTATGTGGTTGAAACACTGATTGAGTGATTAAACGGATTTCGGTAAGTTGTACAGTATCTTTCAACATACCTTCTGAAGTTCTTTCATGTTTGTTTCATGCTATAACTAGCAATACAGATGATGACCAGTTCACGTGCGCTAAGCTTGAACCGAAGGCGGTCGCGCCACATTAAAGAGCACCAAAAATGTATTTATCATTTGAATTTCATAATACAATTGACAGAATTTGAAAACTGAGATGTTATTATGTATCAGAAGTAATAAAGCACAAAGCTAATTGCAATTTAATAGAATGGAGGCGCGCTACAAAGGTTCTTACTGACCCAATAGGACAAGTGACTGTTCTGTCAACTGACCATCATTATTATTGAGCCCTGTATGCTAAGTTTCTTAGAAAGGAATAATTTAACACACAAAAAACCTTGAAAATCATCAGTTACCAGTATTGATGTAGTCTTTTCTTATGGTTTAACATTGTTCTTGTTCATTTCTCAATACAGAGTCCTGTGCTGCAGTACCTGTTTTACTTGGCCCAGGTGCCCATTGCCATGTCTCCGCTCAGTAACAATAGCCTGTTCCTGGAGTATTCCAAGAATCCCCTCAGGGAGTTCCTGCAAAAGGGCCTGTGTGTGTCCCTCTCCACGGATGACCCATTACAGTTCCACTACACAAAGGTCTGGGAAAGCAGTGTGAATGACGCTCATAGAACACTGCCAACACTGAGTGTAATCATCTAGAGCAGTCAGGTGATGTGATTCTGTTGTTTATGTATCTTTAGGAGGCCTTGATGGAGGAGTACGCCATAGCAGCGCAACTGTGGAAACTGAGCACATGCGATGTGTGTGAGATCGCCAGAAATAGTGTGCTTCAGAGCGGTCTGTCTCATCAGGTACTTTCTCTGTCTGTCTTAACCTATAAAGAATATTCTAGGATTAGATTTCAAATAATTACAGCTCATCCTTGTTTTCTTAAAAAAAGAAAAAAAAAAGAAAAACCCAGCGAAATCTGAGGTGACATTGAGGAACATTCAATGGCAGTAAATGGGGCCAATTTGTAGAGGATTTAAAGCTGAAAGTTTAATAAAAGCACTTCCATTAAAGGTACAATCAGTGCTTGAAGTGGGCCGGAACACACCGGTACTATACACACTTCTATATTTTAATCTGTAGCATACGCTCACTTTTTCTTGAGTACCGGCACTTCTCACATGTTGCCGGTATTCTGAAAAGCAATTTCTTTTTTTTCAAATGCAAAATTTCAACCTAGGGGGCTGTTCCGTTTGTACTCATGCAGTTTTGTTTATTAACCGTGAGAGCAGCAAAAGTTGTATAATGTAATTATTCTGTTTAAACTTGTGTATTATTTGAGCTGTAAAGCTGTTTAAATATTTTTTACAGTCAGAGTTCTTGGTCTTGCATTGCCCTGGTGAGTTACACACAGGTTAATAAGGGATTTTTTTACACCAAAATCATGTTAACTCACATGTCTTTTGGCTGATTGAAACAGTATTTGTATGAATTAGCCCCATTCACTTACATTCTAAGTGCCTCACTGTAACTCAGATTGTTGCTTTTTAATGAAAAAAAAAAATTATGATACAAATACTGTTGGTTGGGCGAAACTTCTACTGAAACCGGAATATTTCCTTAAGAAAAATCTTCCTGTGCTACTTTTAAATGCATTCCAATGCTAAATTTAACATCAACCCTTGTGTATAAAAAAGCTGACATTTAGATTTCCCTTGCAGGAGAAGAAACACTTCCTGGGTGAGAATTATCTACAGGATGGACCAGAGGGTAATGACATCCGAATGACAAATGTGGCGCAAATCCGTATGGCCTATCGTTACGAGACCTTGTGCAATGAGCTCAGCTTCCTAGTGGATGCCGTCAAGTCAGAAGCGTTGGCTGCACAAGCCCCGTAAACATGGCAGGGTGATCGATAGGGTAGAACATGAGTCCATAGTGGACCAGATATCAGCATAAAACTTTATCTTGCTGTAAGTGATGCACAAAAGAGCCATGGATATATATCATTCAGGTAGCAAGATGTGGAGTCATGTGACTTAATGCCTTACATGATGTGCATCTCCGTTCCCATAGTGCCTTGTATGTGACGGATATATTTATATATCTCAAATATCAAATATACCTTTAAAAAATGGTAAAATGGTAAATGGCGTTCTTATAAACTGTTTCAGTATTTTGCATGGTTTCTGAAAATGGGAGGGGCATACATTTGTTACCTTTTCTTAACAAGGGAGTGTTCGGGTGAACAATGTATTCTTTTGTTCAAATAAATGCTTTTGTAAAAAAAAAAAAAAAAAAAAAAGGCACTGGAACTAAAATTTGCCTTGATAAACTAGTTTGTTTGCAACCTGATATTCTGGGGCGTTTTTTTTTTTTTGTGGCACAAAATAGACTTGTGTACTTGAACTTGCACATTTTGTACACCAACAATGATAGTTAAACTGTTTTAAGGATGTTGTAAAATGTATGGGTGCTTGGCCTCTAAAAAGCCACCTGAAACGTGCCTGAATGCTACATATCTTCACTAATATCTGAATACTGCACTCAAAGTAAAATAAATAAAGTGGTGTCAAAAAAAGTCTTGCTGAATCAATTCATAATGAGATTGTCTATAGTTCATATTCCAGATCATTAGAAATATTATTATTTATTTGCTCGACACTGCAGTCCAGTGGAATAACTAGGAACTGCAGCCTTCAAAAAAACTGTCTAGAAGAAAATATTCAATTTAGTTTATTATTCAAGATTTACACAAGATGACAGAACTGAGAACATCAAACATCCCAATTTACCCCAGAAGTAACTCCTTCAAAACAACACTAGGAAGCAGCTAATAATGTTATTTTCTCTCTGATAAAACTATTAACATTCATTCCAATCTCTATAAATCTGAATATTGCAGAAATTTACATTTTACACAAATTCACATACTCCTATCATACAAAAGTCCAAGATTAATAGGATTTCAAACTGAAAAAAACAACACACAATTAAAAGGTAACACACCTCCACTGAAAGTGTCAGTGATGCCCTATAAAATAAAGATTTCATTTTTCAAACATTAAGCTGCAAAAGAAAACAAGCAAATTAGTTCATTCTCAAATGTTAATCCATTTGAAAGATCCAATTATTTTTCATAATGAATGTAATGAGTCATGAACTATAATTAACATTTGGTCCTTACACAGAAATAAAGTTCATGTTAAATGGATTAATATAATTATTCTGTCAAACCTTAGATTATAAACATTTCTGAATCATGTGTGACTAAATTATAGCATATAAAACCCTAAAAATAACTATGACTATTGGGGCTGTCAATTGAATAAAATTGTGATTAGTCATGATTTTTGAGCAGATTGTCAAAAGCAAAATGAATTCTGTAAATATTGCATTAAATATTTACTTTGTCTTTCATTATCAACTTTGAAAACCCTAAAAGATACATTTAGTAAAGTGTTTGAAAACAAGACACTTTGCCCTTTCTTAAAGTGTTGCATGTAAAACTAAACCACAAAGTTACACTTTGTAAATGTGCTGCATATACTTCTGCTTCACGGTGCTGGTTGTGCATGCATTCTGATATATGAAAGAACAATGACTCAATATTTAACATGCTTTATTAGAAACATTAATGTATTATTATGTATATATACACAACACAACACAACTTGTAAAATGCAATTAAATCAAGAATCTGTGATTTGTTAATTCTCTTTAAACTTTATTTAACTGACAAAAATACAACAAAAAGATTTCCAATGTTTTCACTGACCAACTTAATTGTATTTTGTAAATATAAACAAATTTTGATTTTGCTGGCTGCAACACACTCCAAAAAAGTTGAGACAGAGACACATTTATACCAATATTTAGCAAAATCTCAACTAAAAAGAGGTTAGATCAGATGTTTTTTTTAATACATTTAGACACCTACGAGTATGGCAGACAGAAGGCATTGGGATTGAGAAAACATGGTGCAAGGTTTACCTCTTAAGAAAAGTATGCACATTTTTATATTTTGCACAAAGTGATAAACTACTAAAAACAAACAACGCACATAATCTAATAATCAAAAATCTCATCATGAACACAAAACAAAGTTAACTAACTAATAATTTCTGCGTTTTTTTGTCTTCCCTTGCCATTTCTAAATAATTTTCCAAATTATAACATTGTTTATTGTGAAATGGAAATGCTCTTAATATGCTGATTAACAATGCTAATTATATTTGCTCCATTCTTGTTTTCTGCAGTGTTTTAGTATATATTTTCTGTGCACCTTGTACTGTTGTTAAAATTACCTCGTCATCTGCAACTCTTAATGTGGCGCTTTACGTCTTTAGCGGAGGAGAGAAGCAACATCATTACAGTACAGTATCATTACCGCTCCGTTGTTTTGATGCGCTGCTCACTTTAATCTGTAGAAATGGTAAAATGGCGCAATTATGTCCCGTGGTCCGGATGGAACCAGGCCGGGGTCTGAAAATGGAGGTTCTCTATTTGATTTAAAATGAGAAACCTGAGAAACTGTTGTAGCACGTGCAGAATGAAGCCTTCCATTGTTGATGTCATCATTATGGCAGTACATGTCTCTGTACAATCCCAATATACACCTCTATGTCAATGGTATCTTCACACATATTCAAGTCACCCATGCCTTTTGCACTGATGCACCCCCATACCATGACAGATGTTTGCTTTTGCACCTGTCACTGATGGATGGTCCCATCCGTCTTTGGGTCTGAGAACTCGACGGTCATTTTGTTCCCCAAAAACAAGCAGAAACGTGGACTCATCTGACCACGGCACACATTTCCACTGTCTTTTGGCTCATCTGAGATGAGCTCGGGGCCAGAGAACTCGTGGTCGTCTCTGCATAGAATTGATGTAAAGCTTTATCCTTGCGTAACAGAGATTCAAGTAGCTTTTCTTGTAGCAGTGTCAGACTGTGTTAAGTGAAAACGTTTTTCCAAATTACTCTCGATAACACATGGCTATATTTAACACAGTAGCACGATGGTTTCTCATGCAGTGCCATCTTAGGGCTCGAAGGTCATGTTTCCTGCCTTGATCTCACGTACTGAGATTTCTCTGGATTCCTTTCTATTTCTATGGAATCTTTTCAGGATAAAACCCAACAAGTTAACTCAACTCAAACCGATTAAGGAAACTAATTGCGGCAAACCATTTAAGTTTTAAAATAAATACATATGAGTATTGTGAACTTATATATATTGAGTCATATTCACTCATAATTTAGTGTTCGTTTAGTCATTCATTTTGAGTATATGTAACTTGAATATTTTAAGTTCATTCCATTAAACTTTTAAAGTAATTTAAACCATTTAAACTAACTGGTTTGAGTTCATTTAATAAATCTAATCAAGTCATAACAACTATATAGCTACTCAAATGGTTTTAGGAAACCGATTGCGGTAAATGATTTAAGTTGATTAAACTCAAATTAATAAAGTTTTATAAGACAAAGGAAAAACATTGGTATAAAGCAGGGTTCCTCAAACTCGGTCCTGGAGGGCCACTGTCCTGCACAGTTTAGCTCCAACCCTGATCAAACACACCTAGCTGTGAGTTTCTAGAGATCCTGAAGACATTGATTAGCTTGCTCAGGTGTGTTTGATCAGTGTTGGAGCTAAACTCTGCAGGACAGTGGCCCTCCAGGACCGAGTTTGAGGAACCCTGGTATAAAGAAATGGTCAAAGAAAAGGATGCAGTTATTAATAGTATTTATTGAAAAATAATTTATTTTACAAAAGGTTCTCAGTGATGAATGTTGTGAAAGATGGTCAGTCAGTCTCCTCACTGTCCAAAATACAAAACTGCACATGACTTCTGTCTGGCGAACTGTGAATAAACAAACAAACAAAAAAAACATTAATCTTCCACTGACAAAACTGGTTTACTCACAGCATAAATGCTAGAATAGAGGTTATGCGTGACGTCACCGTCGGCTAAGTGGCAAAAAGACTGAGCGGCAGCATTTGTTTTCACTATAAAAACACACAAACACATCTAAAATGGAAAAGAGCTTTGAGATTGACAGTACAACTAGATTTGACAAGATCCAAAATGACTTACATTGCATTTCAAGGTGCACATTTTACATTCTTATCAGTTCTCAGTTCTTGCTTTCCCTGGGAAATTACCTTTTTCTTTAGTTTTTGCCATGTGAATGACAGTCACTGGAGGATAGTCAGTCAGTCTTCTTACTGAAATAGATCCAAAAATGCGCAGGACACGTTTGTCTATTTTGAACTGTGAAAAAAAAAAAAAAAAAAAAAAAAATTAATACATTTTCCACTGACAAAAATGTAATTTACTCACAGCATAATAAATAGAATAGGTCAGTTTGTAGTACCTTTTTCTTTCATTTTTGCCACGTGAATGACAGTCGATGTGGAGGATAGTCAGTCAGTCTCCTCACTAGACCCTAAATTGCACGGAACACGTTTGTCTATGCAAATACGTGAGAAAACACAAAAATATGAATTACTCTTACACTGACAAAACTGTAGTTTACTCATCATTATAAATGAGGAAATATGTCAGCTTGTATTACCTTTTTTTTTTTTTCGTATGAATGACGGTCGGTGGTTGATAGTCTCCTCACCGATATCCAAAATTGCCCAAGGGACACATTTGTCTATGGCAAAATGTGAGAAAAAACACAAAATATTAATTAGTTTTCCACTGTAAAAAAATTGGTTTACGTTACTCACAGCATAATAAATAAAGGAATAAGTCAGCTTGTATTACCTATTTCTGCAGTTGTTGCCATGTGAATGACGGGCGGTGGATGGTAGTCTCAATCACTGATAATGATCCAAAATGGCTCGGGACACTTTTGTCTAAGCAAAAATGTGAGAAAACACACAGAAATTAATTAATCTTCCACTGAAAAAACTTAAGTTTACTCACAGCATTATAAATGAAGAAATAGGTCAGCTTGTATTACCTTTTTTATTTAGTTTTTGCCGGGTAAATGTCGGTCGGTGGACGATAACGTTATAGCTGCAGTCTCCTCACAATATCCAAAATTGCGCGGGACACGTTTGTTTACGCTAAAATGAGAAAACACAAAAAAATATTAATTTTCCACTTCTGTGGTTTACTCACAACATAATAAATAAAAGAGTATGTCAGCTTGTATTAACGTTACCTATTTCTTTAGTTTTTGCCGTGTGAATGACGGTTAACGTTAGCACTAGTGGAGTCAGTCAGTTTCGTCCTCACTTATAAATATCCAAATTTGCGCGGGACACGCTCTGTAAAAATGTGACAAAACGCACACACATATAAATTACTGTTCCAGTGACAAAACTGTCGTGTACTCACAGTACAACTAACTTACTGCCGCTGATTAAAAAAAATCTCTAAGTTAGTGCTAAATGCAATGTCGCGTTGGCTTGGCGTTTCTGTGACATGACACAAATGGCATAACTTAGTCTTATTACAGTAGTTAGTAGCCTACGTTACTTTAGCTAGTCGGTCTTCTTAAGATGAAGAGTAACGACAATACAACGTTAAACGTACAAGTGCTCTAAAGAGGACGAAGCATTTTGCCGTGCTTACCTGTTAAATCTCTCCATGGCCGCCATTCTGTTCCGACTCCGAGTTACTTCGTGTGTGAGCTGAGCTGTGGGGGATGGGCAGATTGAAATAAATACGCGGGGTTTTCCGGTGCGTGAGGGAGAACGCCGTAGAGAGACCTAAATGTAGGCTTCAAATGAAGCAGAAAATGTTAAATGTATTTATTTAAGTGTTTATTTCATCTCCTTATACAAAAGTAATTTCTTGAAAAATAAAATTTAAAAGCTAAAATAACAAATAGGTTATTCATAACTTATTCGGTTTAAGTTCTGCTTAATACATTGCAGTTTTTGAGTTAATATCACATATTTTATTAAGTTAAACTAACTTTTTAAAAAAAAATAAGTTAAATGTACTCATTTAGTTTAGTAACTTTCAGTCTTAGGTTTTACAGTGTATGTAAGGTAGATGGTAAAAGATTTTTGAATTATTTGACAATTCACTTATGAAACTTGACACAAAGTGATGAGCTGACCCATCTTTACAGAATCGCGAAGCCCCCACCTATTGCCAATTCATCTGTTTATAGTGGACTGTTTTACATTCTATAACCTTTTCACTTTAATTTAGCCTCTGTCCCAACCTTTTTTGGAGTGTGTTGCAGCAATCAAAAGCAAAATTGGTTGAATACCGAATACAATTAAGTTGGTCGGTGAAAACATTGGAAATCTTTTCTTTCTACTTTTGTCAGAGAATGAACGAATCACAGATTCTTGATTTTATTGCATTTTACAAAATGTCCCAACTCTTCTGGAAATGGGGTTGTATATACATTGGATCTCCTCTCGTTCTTTCTTCATGATTGTGCCTAAACTAATTATGATTCCCTACCGAGGAAATAAAAGAATGCTTGCTGTGCACCATGAGTAGTTTGCTGCCAACAACAACAACTCATCTGACACTTTGGGAATCCAGTCTCTAATAGGACAGGAACTTAGTTAACCTCATAGATACCTGACTAAGACCAAGGCACAAGATGCAGAGTGAAACCAGAACTGTGTGGACCGATACTTGAGGACATGTTTACAACCGTGATGTGTGCAGTTGCAAAACTGCCATGTACACATACACATTACCACGTTTTATTTTTTAAATAATCAGCTGATTAATAATATTTTTAAATTAAGGCAAAATCCAGAAAATAATTTCTTAGCCAAAATATTACAAATAATAGGCCTACTAATTGTACCATGTCATTCATTTTAAAGCATGACTATCAGTTGTCAGGTTTTGGCAACATGTTGGTAACTCAGTCATAAGTCATAACACAAACACGCAGTACACTTTCTAGTCTCAATTGATCAAAGTAAGGGATTTTGTGGAATAGATACAGGCTTGTGATCATAGATTGAGAAGCTGATGGAAAATGGTACTGCCCAAAGTAATGAAAGTTTTTAGAATACTTTTAACAAATGAACACCATGTACAAAACAAGGTGTTACACCTGATGAAGAACATTGACTAATTATAGAAAGAACAGACATTCTTTCTGATGGCACCACTCCTTGCAGAAATACCGCGTCAGTTCACGAAGATCTCTCTCCAAGAGGTGGATGAGAAAGTGCGACTCATGGCTGAGAAAGTGTATGCTTCAGCTCTGAAGGAGGAAGAGTCTAAGAACACCTTGTCCATGTTCACCGTCCCTGAGGACTGTCCCATTGGCTTACATCAGGCCAAGGAGTGGGAGCTACGCAAAGAGATGGAGGAGCAGATGTCAGAGAAATCCGTCAAGAGGTCAGTGAACTCAAATGTGCCACAGGTTGCAGAACTAATCAGCAGTTTGCATTATTGTGATATTCAATATGTATTTATTATTATAAAGACGAAACACTCCACGGCACTCACGTGATGAACGTAAAAAGCCTTTAATTAACTGGGCTATCCAACAATTAAAATTGTTATCCAATGAGCACCAGTGGCTATGTAAAGACTCCCGCGTAGCACTCTCTGCTTTTGTTGTTTAGTAAATGTATTTATTATTCTTTATGCCCCATAGGAGACTGAGTTTAAAGCTGATGCGATCCCAATCCTTGCAAATCCCCTTCACTTCAGATTGGGCTATGTCTGTGATTTCACCCCTGCTGACCCCTTCCTCAGACGCAGGCCCTATACCAGACAACATCCCAGAATTCCAGAGGGTCACCATCAGTGGAGACTACTGCACAGGGGTAGGAGACAAATGAGCATGTATAAGTATCTTATATACAGGGTTCTTGCAGGTTTCAGTAAGTCAAATTTAAGACCTTTTTAAGACATTTTAAGACCATAAAGATTGAAATTTAAGACCTACACGACGCATTACCAAATAAATATTCAAATCAAAGAATTAATTTTATTTCAATGAATTCAGTAATTGAAAAAGCATTAATTTAATTTACAGATAAATCACATTAGTAACCTTCCACACCCAACAACGCGTCAGAGAAAAGAACAGAATCAAATTTTTTTTTTTATAGAAAATTGTACTTTGCATATTATACTGTAAAAAACACATAATTAGTTGATTTTAGTTGATCATAGTTGATCATGACTAGAGATGAAATGGCATGAACATTTAATTTCATGATTATAGTGACAAAAATGATCATGGTTGTCACAGAATCCTGTTCAAAAAGTACAAATACTACACAATGAAATCAATTCACCATGTTTTATGTCGAAAACCAGCAAATAACAAATAAATTTCCATTAAAAATGATTATTTGTGTCTTGCATGTTATATAGTAACATGTACAACAGGGCTATTCAATTAGTTTCATTCGAGGGCAGCATTATCAAATCGAAAAGTTGAGGTGGGCCGGTGGGTTGGTTTGGGGGTTTATCTTATTAATTGAAACATAACAGTTTCAATAAATAAGTTAAAGTAACCCTAAAAAAGTATGGTATTTACTTGGAAATGTGGTAGCCAACAGTATATGCAAATATATAAAACCATAATAAATAAAAAACTTGATAATTTACAGCTGTGTACAACTATTTTCCTTGGAACAAATAAATTATTTATACAAACTTATAGCTGTTGGTGAGAAATAATAATTATTTTATTTATAATTGTTATGCTTAAATGAAAATATTCTGACAGTGAGACTTGTTAACCACAGGCTATTCACTCCCAATGTATAAAAAATGCCTAAACACAAGTTAAAAACTATACGCACCTTTACAAAGAAACCGACATAATTTCATAACAAGCATTAATTATATATTCCTCTACCCACCTAATAAAACTAATGCAATATAAATCACTATATTTACTATTATACTATAATATTATAGTATATATATATATATATTTACTATATTTATGTATTACTACATAGTATTCAATATAAATATTGCACATTTCTGCCCAACCATAGTAAATTACTACAGTAAATTCATGGTAAATGCTTGTAAGGGTGATTAGGGGATTTAAAGTCTTATAATTTAGTTCATGCCACAGTGTTTCTCCTGCTTTCCTCATCAGTCTTATTGGGAATGTTGAGGCTGTTTCATCTGATTTAATACTAATTAAATCATCGAGTGATTTGTGGTTTGTAACAGAGAGGTTTCTGTCGAACTGAAACGCTTCCCACTGGTTGTCGCAACGCTGTTTAATATAGTGTCCGGGACCGGGAGTAAACGCAACTCCGTGCTGGGCCGTGTTGAAACAACTAGTGAAACAACTGAAAACATCGCTATTTGTTGTTATACTGTACTGAACGAGAAACCGCTTCAGATGATTCAGTGACGGAGCGGTCCGAATGAATCCAAATAGTTTTAGACCGTTATGCAAGCGCGTTTAGAATCGAACCAAAAATTAATGATTCATTCACGAATGATTGGTATCGCTGGTTCAGTCGACATAAATTCGGGACACATATAATAACTGCTGAAATATTCGTATAAAGTTTCTCAGGTCAATCGGAGCGAGTATCAAACTGAATTAGCCGCACCGCCAGGAAAAGAGGAGGAGGGAGGTTGGTGCCGTCGGGCCGCCAATTGAATAGCCCTGAAAATAAAGGTTTGACAAAAAAGGTTTTATAAAAAGATAAACCTCACATATTTCAGACTTTAAATATTTTTTTTTATAAAAAGAATGAGTCCAAAAAGATAAATTACTGACATTTACAATGCACTTTAGCTTATCTTTTATTATTAATAGTAAAATTAGGTCCGATTTTCCCGTGGCGTCTGTCGTTGCTATGCAATCATGCCCTGCGTCTCCACAACGACAAAAAAGTTTTAATGGCAAATGGATTTCCACCGCCGAAAAATGCTTGCTGTAGCTCTGCTACAAGATTTATTTACGGAGAAGAGAACACCACCCGTAGTGTTTGGGTGCACCCCCATCATTCCTGTTGACTGAGCTTTCAGACAGCGCCTGGAAAAAACGAGCGTGTCGCTTCTATTATGAGCACGCTTACCGCGCGCCTACATTTGAACGAACTTGAGCGCGCAAAAGACGCGATATGTGAACGGCCTCTTGACGAGCTACCTCCAATCAGGCCGCGAGCGACGTGTTGGAGACCCTGCACTAGAGCTCCGCTTTGTAGGCTACGACTCGATACCTTTTTGCTACTTTGTAATAACTTTCTGCGGCCAGCGTTTCTGGAAATAAACGAGTGTAAACCCTTTTTAAGACCTGACTAAATTAAATTTAAGACCGCGGATGAAAATCTGGCCGTTTTTAAGACTTTTTAAGGCCTTAAATTTGAAGTTCAGAATTTTAGACTTTTTAAGACTTTTTAAGACCCCGCGGGAACCATATGAAATAAAATAGTATATTATATAGCCTATATAACATACATAATAATGCATATTAAAAGTAATATAATATAATATAACATAAGGGAAATTTCAAGAAAGTTAATAAACAGGGCTGGGAATTTAATTTGAGCCAAACAGCTATGAAATAATTATATATTTTTTTAAAAAGTACAAGCAAGTTGCACCTGTTTGACACAAATTCAGTTATAATTGCATGACCAGTACAGGTGTGGTTTCAGAATCAAATACTTTGGATGCAGTGGTAGATTAGTAGACTAAATTATGAAAAAAGCAAGCAAGAAAGTGCCCATTAAATTGATTAAAATTGACATTAAAGGCATTCATAATGTTACAAAAGATTTATAAATGCTGTTCTTTTTAACTTTTTATTCATCAAAGAATGCTGAAAATATAATATGGTTTCAACAAAACATAAGAGACTCCTTTCAAAAGATCTTACCAACTTTTGACTATTGAACTGCAGTGAATATGCTGTTCTCCTAAAAGCTCACAAAATGAATTCATCTATGATGATTTTGGACAGACAACAGTCGAGAACTACGAACAGGCAGCAAAAACTCTGCTGACAGCACTCTTCATCAGAGAAAAATATTCCCGGCTGGCATATCACCACTTCCCCAGGAACACAGCCAGGTTTCTAAGGAATGCCAATAATGAGAAATGGAGTGAGGAGGATGAAGTGCTGCCAGGTATGTCATGGTTGGCATTAATAACAGTTCATGCATTAATAAATTAAAGGTATTGTAGGCAATTTTCGGAGTGGCTAGCAATAGCAAGCTAGCTTTGAAAACACATGAACACACACAGCAGAGTTTGCAAAGTGTCACGAGACGATAAACTACCTCATGTCTCAGAGTACATAACATTACAATAATAATGATCATATACAACTTAACCCTCCTGTTACCCTCAAATTTACCAACATATTTTTTCCCTCTGGGGTAAATTGGACTGCAGAAATTTAAACCTCCAGAATATGATTTTTTTTTTTTAAACAAAGGTTTATGTGTCAGGTACTTTATGTTTCTTTGTCGACTACTTAAATAGCCCTTTAAATCATGGTGACATGATTTCGTAGTTGACTCATTTAGGAAGAGAGCACTTGTGGACACCCTGGGATGTCCTGAAGCCTTCTTCACTGCAGTTGAACCCCTCCTCCTTGAATTCTTGATCCGGTAAATGGTTCTTTCAGGTGCAATATTCTTTGCTTGCTGCAAATTCCTTGCATGTGAGGCCATTTTGATGCAAAGCAGAGGGAAGTTTTTTGAAGATTATAAAATTGCATGTTATAATGACCTCAGTATCATCCAAAACAACCAAAACAAATGTGTGTACATTTTTTATATTTCTTACATGATTTGCACAGCTAAATGAGCATGGGGTCAAATTGACCCCAAAGAACACTGATGCTACAAAATGTGTACTGGACTTATAAGACTGGGCATATCATCATTTCAATTTTGTGTTTACCCAGTTGTCCTCATTAAATGAGGAAAAGTCATTAAAAATGAAGCAAAAAATGATATCAATCATATATTTAGTACTACCTGACTGCTGCAGATTCATTTCGGCGTTGCCATTGAAATGTATAAATTCAAGTCATGCACAGCTCCGGGTGTAACGTCACAGGTTTCCGTTTGCGTGAACGCAGCATAAGCACGTTGTTTTGGTTCAGGAAGAACTGTAAAAAGTGGCTGCTGTTTTGGTTGCGGTGCTCGCCTCGGTGAATGACACCTGTCTAACTCCTGTCTAACTCTGCAAAGCATGAAACGCATTGGTGCGCGGAGGTATGAAAATACATACGTTGACAGGCAGGTAGGACATTTTATGGTCCTATGGCTTCCACAGATGATATACATTTAAATAAATTTAGATCACTTAACTTAGTGATTGCTATTAGGACTTTAACCAGCATGACAAAAAATATTTCTCGCTTACCCTGCCTTTAACTGTTCAAAACCTATAATGACAACAGCTTTGAGACATAAGTGAGAAATGACTGTCCTAAATCCTTAGTACTATTCTGTCTCAAATACTGAAGTGTGTTTGGGAAAAGTGATACTAAAAAAACCTAGTCCGTATTCTATTTATATCAGGACATCAATATAATACGACATCAGTATTCATCAGAACTTGCTTTCTTTCCATGGCAACAGATATCTTCCCCCCTCCAAGTGAGGGTGAGGATCCCTACAGTATGGAAGACCTCCCACAGGATCTGAACTACTCCCTGAGGATGAAAGATGGAATCATATATGTCTACGATAATGAGGATGCTTTAAAACAGGATCAGCCACGGAGCTTGCCATATCCTGACTTGGAAACTTTTGCTATTGACTTGAGTCACGTCCTTGCCATGATTGCAGACGGACCAACGTGAGTTTGGTTATATTATATTTATAACATTGCATGCATCTGTTGCTAAATAATAATAATGATGGGTGAAATTCAATGAAAAAAAGAAATACATTTAGGGGTAATATCCTCTTTTATAGGAAGACCTATTGTCACAGAAGGCTTAACTTCCTGAGGTCCAAGTTCCAACTACATGAAATGCTGAACGAGATGGCTGAGTTAAAGGAACTGAAAGGCGTTCCTCACAGAGACTTCTACAATGTCAGAAAGGTATTTCAGATAAAGTGGTATAAACATTAACATTTACATTATTTACTGCATAAAGACCCTTTTCCCTTCTAAATGTACATATTTGTGAATATTCAGGTTGATACGCACATTCACGCAGCTGCCTGCATGAACCAGAAGCATCTTCTGAAGTTCATCCAGGACACCTATAAGACAGAAGCAGAGCGAGTGGTGGAGGAGAGGAACGGAAAGAAGCTCACCCTCAAACAGGTGTTTGACAATCTGAAAATGGACCCTTACGATCTCACAGTGGACTCATTAGATGTACATGCGGTACGTATTTCAGAAAACCTCAGGACTTCCAAATGATGCTTTTATGCTACATTTTCTTGCCGAATGGATCTTGCCGCAATAAGAAATTGCTCTATTGTTTGTTACAGGGCAGACAAACCTTTCATCGTTTTGATAAATTCAATTCCAAATACAACCCAGTGGGTGCTAGTGAGCTCCGAGAGATCTACCTCAAAAGTGATAACTACATCAATGGAGAATATTTTGCACGTCTTATCAAGGTAAAATTGATCAACTCGCATACTGATACAAGATAAAATTAACTATAACTGTCAGAGCACACAGGCTATTTTCTTAAGTGGGTAACAATCAATTGCATTGTTCCTCTTGCGCAGGAAGTTGCTCATGACCTGGAGGAGAGTAAATATCAGCATGCAGAACCCCGTCTCTCAATTTATGGCCGAGCCCCTGAAGAGTGGGACAGCCTGTCCAAATGGTTTATCAAGCAAAAGTTGTACTCACCTAACATGAGATGGATCATACAGGTGCCCAGGATTTAGTAAGTCCTCTTCTAATGTTAATTAACATATTAATTTAAAGACATTTAACAGTCAATGAAACTTCAATAATCTAACACAACAAAATGTTTTGGAAGTCGTCTACTTCAGAGATAAAATTTACTATTTATTACGTATTTTGATGTGCTGAATTCAAATATGACAACTGATTGGCAATGGTTTCCAAGATATTTAAGTTTTTACATGTATAATGTGTAGATAGTACCTGTCACCTGTCTTGTTTATGTAACACTATAAAAATAATCAAAGTATATATTTATATAAATTAAATTTACTATGAAACAAAAGGCAAAAAACTATTTTGTACATAGTTTAGTTTTAATCAGTGTCTTGGCTTCTTGGCTTGTCTCTTGTATTCATAAATGGAGCATCTCTTGTCACTGGCCAGCGATAGTCTGCAAGCATTGATGGGCTCCATTTGCTCCATTTGAAGTTGAAGTCTGCACTGTTAACACAACTACGAGGCATCTCTGCTCACTCTGGCAAAACAGAACTGTGTCCCTTTGCAAAATCAAACACTGAAAAATAAGAGCACGACACTGTATGACAGGGATGCAAAGCTCAGTTCCTGGATCTTCAATCTTAATTAAACACACCTGATCCAGCTCATCAAGTCCTTCGGGCTTATTTGAAAACGTCTCAGATTACAACTGTAACCTTTTCCCTGAAAAGGGAACGAGATGTTGCATCGGATGTAACAAGACCTCTGCATGACTGTGTTGTGAAGCACGTGTGAAATTAGTCCAATGGCATGATGGAACGTCATAGGCGGGTAACATCATGACCAGGAAACTATAAAGCATACCCGGACCAAACAGCGTTAGCTTCTGATAGGCTGAAGCAAGTCGATTACAGTCATGCAGGTAGTGTGGCAGGGCGACGCAGCGTCGTAACAGTCGCAATAATCGTAACCTGAGACTTTCCTTTTCAAGGGACCTCGCGCTGCATCAGAGAATTCGACGTTGTGGGAATGTTTATACCCACGCCTGTTTTGTATGAAATCGTAAAGAGCAGCACTGAAACACCAGCACCTGGGAACCTGGTGTACAGCCCAAATCCAAGTTATAAAACCTCACAAATGTGTGTGGAGAGGGCCAGCCTGCCACATCTCATAGATCTTGGAGGAAAACTCCCAATAAAATAGCCTTTGAAGCAGCCATACTCCTAGTTGAGTGGACCAAAGCAGACAATGTGTCGTCTCTCGAGACGCGAACAAATCCACATCTGTCCGGCCAAACTACTTCCATAAGGAGCAGCCTTCCTTGAGCCAAAAGGAGGATCTGGTGTGCCAGTTTGTACAGTGGGCGCAACCACAGGTGCAACCCCCCGATGATTTATGTAGCCGACCACCAATGTCTTGTCTGTATGGACAAGAACATGGTGGCCCCTGAGGTCTGAGAGGAAGTGTTTCAATGCCAGGAAAACCACCATCATCTCCACGCAGTTTATGTGCCAGGAGAGATGATGACCCCTCCACAGACCTTGAGTCAAGCAACCATCCAGAATCGCTCCCCAGCCCATGAAGGGAAATGGTGTGATCCATTTCCCCCATAGAACTGATTTCACAAGTGCTAAACAAAGCAGTCACGCAGAGGCGTTCCCATAGCGTTGAATTCTCAGACACAGCGTGAGTTCTCTTGAAAGGGAACTACAGGATTGCGTGTTGGAGCAGGGTTGCAACTAAACTCTGCGGGGCTGTGGCCTTCCAGGAATTCAGTTTTCCACCCCTGCTGAATGACTTCTAGAGCTGATTTAGGGCAATTTGTTCAGCTGAGTGATGTGAGCATTGTTATGTTTGCAACATCCATGACTTCAAGGAATATAATGCAATATCAGCTTCAGATTGAATCATTCATTGTTTAGCCTAACCAAGTACTGTTCATATTTATTTATAGATCCAGTCAAAGATGTATTTTAGGCATTTCAGGTTTATGAAATGAGATCCCTTCCCTTTATTACTCACGTATCCTCTGCCATTCCCAAGTCAAGGGTCGTATATACTGACCTAATAGCATATCTTGAAAACTAGAGCCAATCAACAATTTTAAGTATCATTTTCTTTCTCAGTGACCCATAATTAGTAACGTTTGACTACATTTATTTCAGAAGCATTTTGGCCGTAGACCAGGGTTATTAATATTAGGCTACCTAATGTTCAAACCAAATGAAAGTTTTTCTAAATTCAAATGAAAATTCTGCATCCTTTTATCCTTGTCAGTTAAAATTCACGAAGTTAAAAGGCATTCTCAATTTAATTCTGAATGGCACAACTCTGTGACGTTTCCACTCATACTACATTTTTACTCATACTTGGGCATAATTCATATCTAGTATTTCTAAAAGCAAATATTCTTGACTTGTGTACTTTGTTTTTAGTGACATTTTCAGATCAAAGAAGATTGTTCCCAACTTCGCCAAGATGCTGGAGAACATCTTCCTCCCACTGTTCCAGGCCACAATTAACCCTCAGAAGCACAAAGAAACGCATGTTTTCCTGAAACATGTAAGTGCTTTATTAGAGTTTTGTTAAGCTGGCAAGACCAGTCAGAGCAGATTCATGCCACAATAGAACATTTGAACACCAACAGTGTAATTAACTGTCAGGGTTGAGGTAAAGGATGAGGCGAGGACTCAGTGATGCAGAAATGTGCTTTTATTTGTAATAAAAAATTAAACAAAAACTACCCCGTGGGGGAAAACAGGACCGGTCAGGACATGACATGGCATCAGGGATCAGGACACATGGGATGTAAGGCAACAAACTGGCCCAGGACTGAAAACACAAGGAGAATAGGGAGCAAACAAGGCAGGTAACAAGGGAGAGCAGGTGGGGCAACTGAACCAGTAATCAGATAAGAAGAAGGGCAGGGTTACACAATAGACATACAAGCACATGCCACAAAGAAACAAGCATGACAAGCCATGTGTTCACACCAAACATGACAGAAACATGAGCACATGGCCAGTGAACACAAAATCACAAGCCAAGTGCTCACACAAAACAAGACACAAACACACAGCTAATGCGAACACTCATAAGCCGCCTGTTCACACAAGACAAAACATAACATAAAAGCATGTGGCTGATGAAAACAAGAGCCGCGTGCAACAGAACGAGAAAGAACCGAAACCAAACTAGAACGAAGTGCCGGGATCTAAACACAGCCACAGAGTCCACACACAAAACAACTCAAATGGACAGAAGAGCGTACGACCCAAGCTAACTCGGAACCGCATGCTCAATAGCAGTGTCAGAGCTCTGTCACCAAACCAAGAATAAACAAACCGAAGTGACAGAACCCTGACATTAAAAGCTTAAACACAAAACAGTCATTTTAGTAGGGAATCAAGACTTCAATGCCAAATCCCTCATGAACAATTAAATAGTTCTCAGATGAATACGAGTCCATGAAAAATAGCCATGTACAATAAAAAAAACAAAAAAAACAAAACAAAACATAGATGTGGTTGAATTACCCCCAACTCAGTAATGTATTCTATTCATTGTGTGGTCGATTTTTCAAAGGATGGTCATCAAAGTCAAAGGAATGCCACCGTGCCTAGTCTTTATGTAAATTTAACGAGTTTGTTTGCCCATAAAATCTTTAAGATATTAGGTTAAACTTATTTGGCTTGCTGTCCACTGAAGAGGGGCTCGATGAAGCAGCTTCAACTCGTGCTCTGATATACCCCCCCAGTGGCTAAATGTATAGGATATGATAATTGAAGGGCAAGGTACCTGAGATGAAGGTGGAGTTTGGGGAGGTGGAGGGATACTGGAACAGCTGATGCTGGAGAGAGGTAAGCAGCTGCTTATATACTCAGGCTGTTGATTGAAAGATTAGATGGGCTCACTCCTCCCTAACTTGCGTTTAGGAACTTCATATAAAGCTGCAACCTTCAAGGAAAATGAGGGCAAAAAGTGACTGTGAAATTGTAAAAAAAAGATTTGGATGTTTTTTCTGCAGGTGACCGGGTTTGACAGTGTGGATGATGAGTCCAAAACCAGTAATCACTTATTCACCTGTAAGAGTCCAAAACCGGAAGAGTGGACCATGGAGGAAAACCCACCATACACTTACTACCTCTTCCACATGTATGCCAACATCATGGTCCTCAACAACCTACGAAAGTAAGTCACTGTAAAGATCAAGCTCTGATTTCAGCACTACAATCCATTGCATTCCCCTCAAATTTAGCCAAAAGCTTTATAACTGAAGTCACAAGTCATGTTAAATAGTGAAAATGTTTTTTGCAGGGAACGTGGTCTCAATACCTTCCAGTTCCGTCCTCACTGTGGCGAGGCAGGATCCATCACCCATCTGGTGTCAGCCTTCCTCACAGCTGACAACATCTCTCACGGACTCAACCTGAAGAAGGTCAGTCTCTAAAACTAATTGTGTTCACATCAAACCACACAAGAGTCAGAGTTCAGAGTCCACTAAACAGACAAACAATTATTACACCACTTTCAAAAGTAAGGATCGTTTCAGCTTTCCCCCGTTTGGGGTAATGTTCACTGCCAATTAGGGGGAAAAAAGCATGAATTTACATGTATAATTTCTAGGGCATTGACACAAATTTTACGATTCGATTTAATATCGATTAATTGGGGACTATCAGGTACAGTACATGGCAAAAAAATCTCTCAACTAATGCTGTAAATTATACAGGGACAGTGGTTATACATACTATATAATATTAAAGGTAACTGATTTGTAGGCTACTTAAATTACTCATAAAGAAGGTTTTTAAAATCAGGTTATAATTGTTTTTTAAATGACGTAATTGTGTGTCTACTAGTTGTATTTAGATATAAACATTTAAATGGTGGCTGTCAAAAACATGACGGATTTATTCATACATGCATACATTATACATACATTAAATATTGAAAAGCAGGTTAAGTTGAAATGCAATGAATATGCTATATAGTGCATATAATTATCAAAATGCTCCTCTAAGTTAATTTTCCTAGCTGACTGATGAGTTTTTGGACATTGATTGAATGGCTTTTCAGAGGTACAAGATGACGTGACATTGTTTTGGCTACAATCTATTTATTGACGTCTTTATGTGGTTGAAACACTGATTGAGCGATTACACGGATTTCGGTAAGTTGTACTGTATCTTTCAACATACCTTCTGAAGTTCTTTCATGTTTGTTTCATGCTATAACTAGCAATACAGATGACGACCAGTTCACGTGCGCTAAGCTTGAACCGAAGGCGAAGGCGAAGGTTGCGCCACATTAAAGAGCACCAAAAATGTATTTATCGTTTGAATTTCATAATACAATTGACAGAATTTGAAAGCTGAGACAATTTAATTTGCAATTGCAATTTAATAGATTGGAGGCACGCTACAAAGGTTCTTACTGACCCAATAGGACAAGTGACTGTTCTGTCAACTGACCATCATTATTATTGAGCCCTGTATGCTAAGTTTAGAAAGGAGTAATTTAACACACAAAAAACCTTGAAAATCATCAGATACCAGTATTGATGTAGTCTTTTCTTATGGTTTAACATTGTTCTTGTTCATTTCTCAATACAGAGTCCTGTGCTGCAGTACCTGTTTTACTTGGCCCAGGTGCCCATTGCCATGTCTCCGCTCAGTAACAATAGCCTGTTCCTAGAGTATTCCAAGAATCCCCTCAGGGAGTTCCTGCAAAAGGGCCTGTGTGTGTCCCTCTCCACGGATGACCCATTACAGTTCCACTACACAAAGGTCTGGGAAAGCAGTGTGAATGACGCTCATAGAACACTGCCAACACTGAGTGTAATCATCTAGAGCAGTCAGGTGATGTGATTCTGTTGTTTATGTATCTTTAGGAGGCCTTGATGGAGGAGTACGCCATAGCAGCGCAACTGTGGAAACTGAGCACATGCGATGTGTGTGAGATCGCCAGAAATAGTGTGCTTCAGAGCGGTCTGTCTCATCAGGTACTTTCTCTGTCTGTCTTAACCTATAAAGAATATTCTAGGTTCAGATTTACAAATAATTTCAGCTCGTCCTCGTTTGTTTGAAAATTAAAATAAAATAAAAATTGTTCAAAATTTATATGAGTGAGTACATCATGCATCCATCATCGAAACAGTGTTTTTGTCTTATCCAGAATCACTACGGTACACCTATAAGCGTTTATATTCTAACTATTTTAGACCGGACGGAGCGACAACCACTGCGGTGTAATTTTTTATTTTTTTTTATAGTCTATGGATGTAGCCCAGTACCTGCGTGACTTTACATTAACAGAAATTTAAGGGTTTTGGAGTTTATGTTATTGCATTTTCATGGCGGTGAAATTCGTATGTTTATATATTTTGGCTTTAAGATTGAAAAAGTATTTTAACATTTATGAATTGGCCCCATTCACTCCATTGTAAGTGCCTCACTGTAACTGAATTATTTTTTTTTTTAAATACTGTTGGTTAGGCTTAACTTCTACTGAACCTGTAATATTTCCTTGAGTAAAATTTTCTAGTACTAATTTTAAACACATTCCAATGCTAAATTTAACATCAGCCTATGTAAAAGCTGACATTTAGATTTCCCTTGCAGGAGAAGAAACACTTCCTGGGTGAGAATTATCTACAGGATGGACCAGAGGGTAATGACATCCGAATGACAAATGTGGCGCAAATCCGTATGGCCTATCGTCACGAGATCTTGTGCAATGAGCTCAGCTTCCTAGTGGATGCCGTCAAGTCAGAAGCGTTGGCTGCACAAGCCCCGTAAACATGGCAGGGTGATCGATAGGGTAGAACATGAGTCCATACGAGTGGACCAGATATCAGCATAAAACTTTATCTTGCTATAAGTGATGCCCAAAAGAGCCTGGGATCATTCAGGTAGCAAGATGTGGAGTCATGTGATTTAATGCCTTATATGATGTGCATATCCCTTGTCATAGTGCCTTATGTGTATATATTTTATATCTCAAATCTATTCTTTAAAAAAATATGGGGCGCTCTGATAAACTGTTTCAGTATTTTGTATGGTTTCTGAAAATGGGAGCATACATTTGTTACCTTTTCTTAAAGGGTTAGTTCACCAAAAAATGAAAATTCTGTCAGTAATTACTCACCCTCATGTTGTTCCAACCCCTTAAGACTTTCGTTCATAAACCTAAGATTCTGGGGCTGTTTTTTTTTTTTTTGTGGCACAAAATAGACTTGTGTACTTGAACTTGCATATTTTGTACACCAACAATGATGGTTAAACTGTTTTAAGAATGTTGTAAAATGTATGGGTGCTTGGCCTCTGAAAAGCCATCTTAAATGTACCTGAATGCTACATATCTTCACTAATATCTGAATACTACACTCAAATTAAAATAAATAAAGTGGTGTCAAAAAAGCCTTGCTGAATCATTTCATAACGAGATTGTCTATAGTTCATATTCCAGATAATTAGAAATATTATTATTTATTTACTCGACACTGCTGCCCAGTGGAAGTACTATGAACTATTACAGTCTTCAAACGAGAAAAAAATATTTATTTTATATACTTTATTGTTCAAGATTTACACAAGATAACATAACAGAGAACATCAAACATCCCAATTTAGTCAACAAGTAAAATAAATCTCCTTCAAAACAACACTAGGAAGCAGCTAATAATGTTATTTTCTCTGATAAAACTATTAACATTCAGTCCAATCTCTATAAATCTGTGAGAATATTGCAGAAATTAACATTTTTAAAACTAGATTAGTAGATCTTGATAAACTGGATTAAATCATCATAAACTGCCACACAAATGTATATGTATATACTGTAAATAGATGTAGAAAGTTTGAGTTATACACTATCATATATTTTATAATACAAGTGACTTCCCTAAGCCCACAAATTCACAGTCTCTCTCATTCACACAAAAGTGCGAGATGAAAAGTCTAGGATTTCAAACTGAAAAATTTAATTAAATTAAAAGGTAACCAACCTCCACTGAAAGTGTCAGTGATGCCCTATAAAATAAAGGTTTAATTTGCAACCTATTAAGCTTCAGAAGAAAACAAGCAAATTAGTTCATTCTCAAATGTTAATCCATTTGAACGATCCAATTATTTTTCATAATGAATGTAATATAACAGAGTCATGCCCTATAATTAACATTTGGTCCAACTTACACAGATAAAGAGTTCATGTCAAATGGATCACTCTAATTATTGTTAAACCTTATAAATGCACATCAACATTACTAAATCATGTTTGACTGAATTATAGTGTCAACAATACTATTAAACTGTTGAACATGCTGATACTGTGATGTTTTTTCAGGTATTACAAGGCCTTTACGGAACAAACGTGATTAAGTGCAATTAGCCTACTTCACAAACAAGATACAACGGCAAGTGCAATGAGGGAATTATGTTTTACAGCTACATGTTGTCTAGAATTTACCAACATGCATTCACAGCCTGTCAATTGACTAGGTGTAAAAATATGACTAAAACAAAAAGTCAAATAATCAGCAGTTATTGCCTCCAGTGAATGACACTATATAGTGCAACAAATACCCAGTCACCTTATAAAATAGTATTTAAAGAAGGTCATCTGTTATGGGGAGACAGTGAGTTTGACGGTGGTACAGTGCTTCATTTTAAGGTCTGTGTGGGTGCCCGGCTTCATCTGCAAGATTAGAATGTACCCAGCTTTATCTTCCTCCGTGGGAGCATCTGACATGACCCATGATCAGGGTTCTCAAGTTTTATCAAAAGCTTGGAGTGAGATCACATCACATCAAAATAAATATATATATATTTTTTTTACTTAAAAAAACAGCCGTCGGAATCCGTTCCCCCATTCCCATTATGAGAGGTGTTGATGTAATGGCTTAAAAAAATGCTGATTCTATTTTGTGTGTGGATGGAGCTGAACTTGCATCAGTTTAACAAATTTTTTTTTTTTGTGCCTTTTATTATGATAGGACAGTATGGTAAAGTTCGACGACCCGGGACTTGAACTCGGGTCGCCCAACAACAGAATCCGACGGCAAATAGTTCAGCTGTCGAAATCCGTTCCCCCACCCCAATGATGAGAGATGTTGATGTGTCGGCTTAAAATATGCTTATTCTATTCTGTGTGTGGATGGAGCTTAAACAGCATCAATTTGAGAAATATTAGAACCTCAGTTTGTCAGAAATATGGGGGGAACGAATCCGACGGCAAAAAAAACAGCTGTCGGAATCCGTTCCCCCATTCCCATTATGAGAGGTGTTGATGTAATGGCTTAAAAAATGCTGATTCTATTTTGTGTGTGGATGGAGCTTAACTTGCATCAGTTTAAAGAATTTTATTTTTTTTGCCTTTTATTATGATAGGATAGTATAGTAAAGTTCGACGACCCGGGACTTGAACTCCGGTCGCCCAAAGCTAAAAAAAAAAACATTGTCAGGTCACTGACCAGTAGGCCAATGAGGATAGTAACTTGTTGCAATTTGATAAATATTAGAACCTTATTGTGTAAGAAACATAGGGGGAACAGAATCCGACGGCAAATAGTTCAGCTGTCGAAATCCGTTCCCCCACCCCAATGATGAGAGATGTTGATGTATCGGCTTAAAATATGCTTATTCAATTCTGTGTGTGGATGGAGCTTAAACAGCATCAATTTGAGAAATATTAAAACCTCAGTGTGTCAGAAATATGGGGGGAATAGAATCCGACGGCAAAAAAAAAACAGCTGTCGGAATCCGTTCCCCCACTCCCATTATGAGAGGTGTTGATGTAATGGCTTAAAAAATGCTGATTCTATTTTGTGTGTGGATGGAGCTTAACTTGCATCAGTTTAAAGATTTTTTTTTTTTGTCCTTTTTTTATGATAGGACAGTATAGTAAAGTTTGACGACCCGGGACTTGAACTCGGGTTGCCAAAGCTAAAAAAAACAAACATTGTCAGGTCACTGACCACTAGGCCATTGAGGACAGTAATTTGCTGCAATTTGAGAACCTTATTGTGTAAGATAGGGGGAACAGAATCCGACGGCAAATAGTTCAGCTGTCGAAATCTGTTCCCCCACCCCAATGATGAGAGATGTTGATGTATCGGCTTAAAATATGCTTATTCTATTCTGTTTGTGGATGGAGCTTAAACAGCATCATTCTGAGAAATATTAGAACCTCAGTGTGTCATAATTATGGGGGGAACAGAATCCGACGGCAAAAAAAACAGCTGTTGGAATCCGTTCCCCCATTCCCATTATGAGAGGTGTTGATGTAATGGCTTAAAAAATGCTTATTCTATTTTGTGTGTGGATGGTGCTTAACTTGTATCAGGTTAAATATTTTTTTTTTTTTTGCTTTTTATTATGATAGGACAGTATGGTAAAGTTCGACGACCCGGGACTTGAACTCGGGTCGCCCAAAGCTAAAAAAAAAAAAAAACATTGTCAGGTCACTGACCACTAGGCCATTGAGGAAAGCAATTTGACGCAATTTGATAAATATTAGAACCTTATTGTGTAAGAAACATATGGGGAACAGAATCCGACGGCAAATAGTTCAGCTGTCGAAATCCGTTCCCCCACCCCAATGATGAGAGATGTTGATGTATCGGCTTAAAATATGCTTATTCTATTCTGTGTGTGGATGGAGCTTAAACAGCATCAATCTGAGAAATATTAGAACCTCAGTGTGTCATAATTATGGGGGAACAGAATCCGACGGCAAAAAACACAGCTGTCGGAATCTGTTCCCCCACTCCCATTATGAGAGGTGTTGATGTAATGGCTTAAAAAATGCTGATTTTATTTTGTGTGTGGATGGAGCTTAACTTGCATCAGTTTAAAGAATATTTTATTTTGCCTTTTATTATGATAGGACAGTGTAGTAAATTTCAACGACCCGGGACTTGAACTCGGGTCAGCCAAAGCTAAAAAAAAAAAACATTGTAAGGTTACTGACCACTAGGCCATTGAGGATAGTAGCTTGTTGCAATTTGAGAACCTTGTTGCAATTTGAGAACCTTATTGTGTAAGAAACATAGGGGGAACAGAATCCGACGGCAAATAGTTCAGCTGTCGAAATCCGTTCCCCCACCCCTATGATGAGAGATGTTGATGTATTGGCTTAAAAAATGGTTATTCTATTCTGTTTGTGGATGGAGCTTAAACAGCATCATTCTGAGAAATATTAGAACCTCAGTGTGTCATAATTATGGGGGGAACAGAATCCGACGGCAAAAAAAAACAGCTGTCGGAGTCTGTTCCCCCACTCCCATTATGAGAGGTGTTGATGTAATGGCTTAAAAAATGCTGATTTTATTTTGTGTGTGGATGGAGCTTAACTTGCATCAGTTTAAAGAATATTTTATTTTGCCTTTTATTATGATAGGACAGTGTAGTAAATTTCAACGACCCGGGACTTGAACTCGGGTCGCCCAAAGCTAAAAAAAAACAAACATTGTCAGGTCACTGACCACTAGGCCATTGAGGATAGCAATTTGATGCAATTTGATAAATATTAGAACCTTATTGTGTAAGAAACATAGGGGGAACAGAATCCGACGGCAAATAGTTCAGCTGTCGAAATCCGTTCCCCCACCCCAATGATGAGAGATGTTGATGTATCGGCTTTAAATATGCTTATTCTATTCTGTGTGTGGATGGAGCTTAAACAGCATCAATTTGAGAAATATAAGAACCTCAGTGTGTCATAAATATGGGGGGAACGAATCTGACGGCAAAAAAAACAGCTGTCGGAATCCGTTTCCCCATTCCCATTATGAGAGGTGTTGATGTAATGGCTTAAAAAATGCTGATTCTATTTTGTGTGTGGATGGAGCTTAACTTGTATCAGGTTAAAGAATTTTATTTTTTTTTGCTTTTTATTATGATAGGACAGTATGGTAAAGTTCGACGACCCGGGACTTGAACTCGGGTCGCCCAAAGCTAAAAAAAAAAAAACATTGTAAGGTCACTGACCACTAGGCCATTGAGGATAGCAGATTGTTGCCATTTGATAAATATTAGAACCTTATTGTGTAAGAAACATAGAGGGAACAGAATCCGACGGCAAATAGTTCAGCTGTCGAAATCCGTTCCCCCACCCCAATGATGAGAGATGTTGATGTATCGGCTTAAAATATGCTTATTCTATTCTGTGTGTGGATGGAGCTTAAACAGCATCATTCTGAGAAATATTAGAACCTCAGTGTGTCATAATTATGGGGGGAACAGAATCCGACGGCAAAAAAAACCAGCTGTCGGAATCTGTTCCCCCACTCCCATTATGAGAGGTGTTGATGTAATGGCTTAAAAAATGCTGATTTTATTTTGTGTGTGGATGGAGCTTAACTTGTATCAGGTTAAAGATTTTTTTGTTGTTGTGCCTTTTATTATGATAGGACAGTATGGTAAAGTTCGACGACCCGGGACTTGAACTCGGGTAGCCCAAAGCTAAAAATAAAAAACATTGTCAGGTCACTGACCACTAGGCCATTGAGGATGGTAATTTGTTGCTATTTGATAAATATTAGAACCCTATTGTGTAAGAAACATAGGGGGAACAGAATCCGACGGCAAATAGTTCAGCTGTCGAAATCCGTTCCCCCACCCCTATGATGAGAGATGTTGATGTATTGGCTTAAAAAATGGTTATTCTATTCTGTTTGTGGATGGAGCTTAAACAGCATCATTCTGAGAAATATTAGAACCTCAGGGTGTCAGAAATATGGGGGGAACAGAATCCGACGGCAAAAAAAACAGCTGTCGGAATCCGTTCCCCCATTCCCATTATGAGAGGTGTTGATGTAATGGCTTAAAAAATGCTTATTCTATTTTGTGTGTGGATGGTGCTTAACTTGTATCAGGTTAAATAATTTTTTTTTTTTTTTGCTTTTTATTATGATAGGACAGTATGGTAAAGTTCGACGACCCGGGACTTGAACTCGGGTCGCCCAAAGCTAAAAAAAAAAAAAAACATTGTCAGGTCACTGACCACTAGGCCATTGAGGAAAGCAATTTGATGCAATTTGATAAATATTAGAACCTTATTGTGTAAGAAACATATGGGGAACAGAATCCGACGGCAAATAGTTCAGCTGTCGAAATCCGTTCCCCCACCCCAATGATGAGAGATGTTGATGTATCGGCTTAAAATATGCTTATTCTATTCTGTGTGTGGATGGAGCTTAAACAGCATCTATCTGAGAAATATTAGAACCTCAGTGTGTCATAATTATGGGGGAACAGAATCCGACGGCAAAAAACACAGCTGTCGGAATCTGTTCCCCCACTCCCATTATGAGAGGTGTTGATGTAATGGCTTAAAAAATGCTGATTTTATTTTGTGTGTGGATGGAGCTTAACTTGCATCAGTTTAAAGAATATTTTATTTTGCCTTTTATTATGATAGGACAGTGTAGTAAATTTCAACGACCCGGGACTTGAACTCGGGTCACCCAAAGCTAAAAAAAAAAAAACATTGCAAGGTTACTGACCACTAAGCCATTGAGGAAAGTAATTTACTACAATTTGAGAACCTTATTGTGTAAGAAACATAGGGGGAACAGAATCTGACGGCAAATAGTACAGCTGTCGAAATCCGTTCCCCCACCCCAATGATGAGAGATGTTGATGTATCGGCTTAAAATATGCTTATTCTATTCTGTTTGTGGATGGAGCTTAAACAGCATCATTCTGAGAAATATTAGAACCTCAGTGTGTCATAATTATGGGGGGAACAGAATCCGACGGCAAAAAAAAACAGCTGTCGGAATCTGTTCCACTTGCATCAGTTTAAAGAATATTTTATTTTGCCTTTTATTATGATAGGACAGTGTAGTAAATTTCAACGACCCGGGACTTGAACTCGGGTCAGCCAAAGCTAAAAAAAAACAAAAACATTGTCAGGTCACTGACCACTAGGCCATTGAGGACAGCAATTTGTTGCAATTTGATAAATATTAGAACCTTATTGTGTAAGAAACATAGGGGGAACAGAATCCGACGGCAAATAGTTCAGCTGTCGAAATCCGTTCCCCCACCCCAATGATGAGAGATGTTGATGTATCGGCTTAAAATATGCTTATTCTATTCTGTTTGTGGATGGAGCTTAAACAGCATCATTCTGAGAAATATTAGAACTTCAGTGTGTCATAATTATGGGGGGAACAGAATCCGACGGCAAAAAAAAACAGCTGTCGGAATCTGTTCCCCCACTCCCCTTATGAGAGGTGTTGATGTAATGGCTTAAAAAATGCTGATTTTATTTTGTGTGTGGATGGAGCTTAACTTGCATCAGTTTAAAGAATATTTTATTTTGCCTTTTATTATGTCAGGACAGTGTAGTAAATTTCAACGACCTGGGACTTGAACTCGGGTCACCCAAAGCTAAAAAAAACCAAAACATTGTAAGGTTACTGACCACTAAGCCATTGAGGAAAGTAATTTACTACAATTTGAGAACCTTATTGTGTGAGAAACATAGGGGGAACAGAATCCGACTGCAAATAGTTCAGCTGTCGAAATCCGTTCCCCCACCCCAATGATGAGAGATGTTGATGTATCGGCTTAAAATATGCTTATTCTATTCTGTTTGTGGATGGAGCTTAAACAGCATCATTCTGAGAAATATTAGAACCTCAGTGTGTCATAATTATGGGGGGAACAGAATCCGACGGCAAAAAAAACAGCTGTCGGAATCTGTTCCCCCACTCCCATTATGAGAGGTGTTGATGTAATGGCTTAAAAAATGCTGATTTTATTTTGTGTGTGGATGGAGCTTAACTTGCATCAGTTTAAAGAATATTTTATTTTGCCTTTTATTATGATAGGACAGTGTAGTAAATTTCAACGACCCTGGACTTGAACTCAGGTCGCCCAAAGCTAAAAAAAACCAAACATTGTCAGGTCACTGACCACTAGGCCATTGAGGATAGCAATTTGTTGCAATTTGATAAATATTAGAACCTTATTGTGTAAGAAACATAGGGGGAACAGAATCCGACGGCAAATAGTTCAGCTGTCGAAATCCGTTCCCCCACCCCAATGATGAGAGATGTTGATGTATCGGCTTTAAATATGCTTATTCTATTCTGTGTGTGGATGGAGCTTAAACAGCATCAATTTGAGAAATATTAGAACCTCAGTGTGTCATAAATATGGGGGGAACGAATCCGACGGCAAAAAAAACAGCTGTCGGAATCCGTTCCCCCATTCCCATTATGAGAGGTGTTGATGTAATGGCTTAAAAAATGCTGATTCTATTTTGTGTGTGGATGGAGCTTAACTTGTATCAGGTTAAAGAATTTTATTTTTTTTGCTTTTTATTATGATAGGACAGTATGGTAAAGTTCGACGACCCGGGACTTGAACTCGGGTCGCCCAAAGCTAAAAAAAACAAAACATTGTCAGGTCACTGACCACTAGGCCATTGAGGATAGCAGATTGTTGCCAGTTGATAAATATTAGAACCTTATTGTGTAAGAAACATAGAGGGAACAGAATCCGACGGCAAATAGTTCAGCTGTCGAAATCCGTTCCCCCACCCCAATGATGAGAGATGTTGATGTATCGGCTTAAAATATGCTTATTCTATTCTGTGTGTGGATGGAGCTTAAACAGCATCATTCTGAGAAATATTAGAACCTCAGTGTGTCATAATTATGGGGGGAACAGAATCCGACGGCAAAAAAAACCAGCTGTCGGAATCTGTTCCCCCACTCCCCTTATGAGAGGTGTTGATGTAATGGCTTAAAAAATGCTGATTTTATTTTGTGTGTGGATGGAGCTTAACTTGCATCAGTTTAAAGAATATTTTATTTTGCCTTTTATTATGTCAGGACAGTGTAGTAAATTTCAACGACCTGGGACTTGAACTCGGGTCACCCAAAGCTAAAAAAAAACAAAACATTGTAAGGTTACTGACCACTAAGCCATTGAGGAAAGTAATTTACTACAATTTGAGAACCTTATTGTGTGAGAAACATAGGGGGAACAGAATCCGACTGCAAATAGTTCAGCTGTCGAAATCCGTTCCCCCACCCCAATGATGAGAGATGTTGATGTATCGGCTTAAAATATGCTTATTCTATTCTGTTTGTGGATGGAGCTTAAACAGCATCATTCTGAGAAATATTAGAACCTCAGTGTGTCATAATTATGGGGGGAACAGAATCCGACGGCAAAAAAAACAGCTGTCGGAATCTGTTCCCCCACTCCCATTATGAGAGGTGTTGATGTAATGGCTTAAAAAATGCTGATTTTATTTTGTGTGTGGATGGAGCTTAACTTGCATCAGTTTAAAGAATATTTTATTTTGCCTTTTATTATGATAGGACAGTGTAGTAAATTTCAACGACCCGGGACTTGAACTCGGGTCAGCCAAAGCTAAAAAAAAACAAAAATTGTAAGGTTACTGACCACTAGGCCATTGAGGATAGTAGCTTGTTGCAATTTGAGAACCTTATTGTGTAAGAAACATAGGGGGAACAGAATCCGACGGCAAATAGTTCAGCTGTCGAAATCCGTTCCCCCACCCCTATGATGAGAGATGTTGATGTATTGGCTTAAAAAATGGTTATTCTATTCTGTTTGTGGATGGAGCTTAAACAGCATCATTCTGAGAAATATTAGAACCTCAGTGTGTCATAATTATGGGGGGAACAGAATCCGACGGCAAAAAAAAACAGCTGTCGGAATCTGTTCCCCCACTCCCATTATGAGAGGTGTTGATGTAATGGCTTAAAAAATGCTGATTTTATTTTGTGTGTGGATGGAGCTTAACTTGCATCAGTTTAAAGAATATTTTATTTTGCCTTTTATTATGATAGGACAGTGTAGTAAATTTCAACGACCCTGGACTTGAACTCAGGTCGCCCAAAGCTAAAAAAAACCAAACATTGTCAGGTCACTGACCACTAGGCCATTGAGGATAGCAATTTGTTGCAATTTGATAAATATTAGAACCTTATTGTGTAAGAAACATAGGGGGAACAGAATCCGACGGCAAATAGTTCAGCTGTCGAAATCCGTTCCCCCACCCCAATGATGAGAGATGTTGATGTATCGGCTTTAAATATGCTTATTCTATTCTGTGTGTGGATGGAGCTTAAACAGCATCAATTTGAGAAATATTAGAACCTCAGTGTGTCATAAATATGGGGGGAACGAATCCGACGGCAAAAAAAACAGCTGTCGGAATCCGTTCCCCCATTCCCATTATGAGAGGTGTTGATGTAATGGCTTAAAAAATGCTGATTCTATTTTGTGTGTGGATGGAGCTTAACTTGTATCAGGTTAAAGAATTTTATTTTTTTTGCTTTTTATTATGATAGGACAGTATGGTAAAGTTCGACGACCCGGGACTTGAACTCGGGTCGCCCAAAGCTAAAAAAAAAAAAACATTGTCAGGTCACTGACCACTAGGCCATTGAGGATAGCAGATTGTTGCCAGTTGATAAATATTAGAACCTTATTGTGTAAGAAACATAGAGGGAACAGAATCCGACGGCAAATAGTTCAGCTGTCGAAATCCGTTCCCCCACCCCAATGATGAGAGATGTTGATGTATCGGCTTAAAATATGCTTATTCTATTCTGTGTGTGGATGGAGCTTAAACAGCATCATTCTGAGAAATATTAGAACCTCAGTGTGTCATAATTATGGGGGGAACAGAATCCGACGGCAAAAAAAACCAGCTGTCGGAATCTGTTCCCCCACTCCCATTATGAGAGGTGTTGATGTAATGGCTTAAAAAATGCTGATTTTATTTTGTGTGTGGATGGAGCTTAACTTGTATCAGGTTAAAGATTTTTTTGTTGTTGTGCCTTTTATTATGATAGGACAGTATGGTAAAGTTCGACGACCCGGGACTTGAACTCGGGTAGCCCAAAGCTAAAAATAAAAAACATTGTCAGGTCACTGACCACTAGGCCATTGAGGATGGTAATTTGTTGCTATTTGATAAATATTAGAACCCTATTGTGTAAGAAACATAGGGGGAACAGAATCCGACGGCAAATAGTTCAGCTGTCGAAATCCGTTCCCCCACCCCTATGATGAGAGATGTTGATGTATTGGCTTAAAAAATGGTTATTCTATTCTGTTTGTGGATGGAGCTTAAACAGCATCATTCTGAGAAATATTAGAACCTCAGGGTGTCAGAAATATGGGGGGAACAGAATCCGACGGCAAAAAAAACAGCTGTCGGAATCCGTTCCCCCATTCCCATTATGAGAGGTGTTGATGTAATGGCTTAAAAAATGCTTATTCTATTTTGTGTGTGGATGGTGCTTAACTTGTATCAGGTTAAATAATTTTTTTTTTTTTTGCTTTTTATTATGATAGGACAGTATGGTAAAGTTCGACGACCCGGGACTTGAACTCGGGTCGCCCAAAGCTAAAAAAAAAAAAAAACATTGTCAGGTCACTGACCACTAGGCCATTGAGGAAAGCAATTTGATGCAATTTGATAAATATTAGAACCTTATTGTGTAAGAAACATATGGGGAACAGAATCCGACGGCAAATAGTTCAGCTGTCGAAATCCGTTCCCCCACCCCAATGATGAGAGATGTTGATGTATCGGCTTAAAATATGCTTATTCTATTCTGTGTGTGGATGGAGCTTAAACAGCATCATTCTGAGAAATATTAGAACCTCAGTGTGTCATAATTATGGGGGAACAGAATCCGACGGCAAAAAACACAGCTGTCGGAATCTGTTCCCCCACTCCCATTATGAGAGGTGTTGATGTAATGGCTTAAAAAATGCTGATTTTATTTTGTGTGTGGATGGAGCTTAACTTGCATCAGTTTAAAGAATATTTTATTTTGCCTTTTATTATGATAGGACAGTGTAGTAAATTTCAACGACCCTGGACTTGAACTCGGGTCACCCAAAGCTAAAAAAAAAAAAAACATTGCAATGTTACTGACCACTAAGCAATTGAGGAAAGTAATTTACTACAATTTGAGAACCTTATTGTGTAAGAAACATAGGGGGAACAGAATCCGACGGCAAATAGTACAGCTGTCGAAATCCGTTCCCCCACCCCAATGATGAGAGATGTTGATGTATCGGCTTAAAATATGCTTATTCTATTCTGTTTGTGGATGGAGCTTAAACAGCATCATTCTGAGAAATATTAGAACCTCAGTGTGTCATAATTATGGGGGGAACAGAATCCGACGGCAAAAAAAAACAGCTGTCGGAATCTGTTCCACTTGCATCAGTTTAAAGAATATTTTATTTTGCCTTTTATTATGATAGGACAGTGTAGTAAATTTCAACGACCCGGGACTTGAACTCGGGTCAGCCAAAGCTAAAAAAAAACAAAAACATTGTCAGGTCACTGACCACTAGGCCATTGAGGACAGCAATTTGTTGCAATTTGATAAATATTAGAACCTTATTGTGTAAGAAACATAGGGGGAACAGAATCCGACGGCAAATAGTTCAGCTGTCGAAATCCGTTCCCCCACCCCAATGATGAGAGATGTTGATGTATCGACTTAAAATATGCTTATTCTATTCTGTTTGTGGATGGAGCTTAAACAGCATCATTCTGAGAAATATTAGAACCTCAGTGTGTCATAATTATGGGGGGAACAGAATCCGACGGCAAAAAAAAACAGCTGTCGGAATCTGTTCCCCCACTCCCCTTATGAGAGGTGTTGATGTAATGGCTTAAAAAATGCTGATTTTATTTTGTGTGTGGATGGAGCTTAACTTGCATCAGTTTAAAGAATATTTTATTTTGCCTTTTATTATGTCAGGACAGTGTAGTAAATTTCAACGACCTGGGACTTGAACTCGGGTCACCCAAAGCTAAAAAAAAACAAAACATTGTAAGGTTACTGACCACTAAGCCATTGAGGAAAGTAATTTACTACAATTTGAGAACCTTATTGTGTAAGAAACATAGGGGGAACAGAATCCGACTGCAAATAGTTCAGCTGTCGAAATCCGTTCCCCCACCCCAATGATGAGAGTTGTTGATGTATCGGCTTAAAATATGCTTATTCTATTCTGTTTGTGGATGGAGCTTAAACAGCATCATTCTGAGAAATATTAGAACCTCAGTGTGTCATAATTATGGGGGGAACAGAATCCGACGGCAAAAAAAACAGCTGTCGGAATCTGTTCCCCCACTCCCATTATGAGAGGTGTTGATGTAATGGCTTAAAAAATGCTGATTTTATTTTGTGTGTGGATGGAGCTTAACTTGCATCAGTTTAAAGAATATTTTATTTTGCCTTTTATTATGATAGGACAGTGTAGTAAATTTCAACGACCCGGGACTTGAACTCGGGTCAGCCAAAGCTAAAAAAAAAAAACATTGTAAGGTTACTGACCACTAGGCCATTGAGGATAGTAGCTTGTTGCAATTTGAGAACCTTATTGTGTAAGAAACATAGGGGGAACAGAATCCGACGGCAAATAGTTCAGCTGTCGAAATCCGTTCCCCCACCCCAATGATGAGAGATGTTGATGTATCGGCTTTAAATATGCTTATTCTATTCTGTGTGTGGATGGAGCTTAAACAGCATCAATTTGAGAAATATTAGAACCTCAGTGTGTCATAAATATGGGGGGAACGAATCCGACGGCAAAAAAAACAGCTGTCGGAATCCGTTCCCCCACTCCCCTTATGAGAGGTGTTGATGTAATGGCTTAAAAAATGCTGATTCTATTTTGTGTGTGGATGGAGCTTAACTTGTATCAGGTTAAAGAATTTAATTTTTTTTGCTTTTTATTATGATAGGACAGTATGGTAAAGTTTGATGACCCGGGACTTGAACTCGGGTCGCCCAAAGCTAAAAAAAAACAAACATTGTCAGGTCACTGACCACTAGGCCATTGAGGATAGCAGATTGTTGCCATTTGATAAATATTAGAACCTTATTGTGTAAGAAACATAGGGGGAACAGAATCCGACTGCAAATAGTTCAGCTGTCGAAATCCGTTCCCCCACCCCAATGATGAGAGATGTTGATGTATTGGCTTAAAATATGCTTATTCTATTCTGTGTGTGGATGGAGCTTAAACAGCATCAATCTGAGAAATATTAGAACCTCAGTGTGTCATATTTATGGGGGGAACAGAATCCGACGGCAAAAAAACCCAGCTGTCGGAATCTGTTCCCCCACTCCCATTATGAGAGGTGTTGATGTAATGGCTTAAAAAATGCTGATTTTATTTTGTGTGTGGATGGAGCTTAACTTGCATCAGTTTAAAGAATCAGTTTGCATCAGTTTAAAGAAATGCATCAGTTTAAAGAATTCAAAGCTAAAAAAAAAAAAACATTGCAAGGTTACTGACCACTAAGCCATTGAGGAAAGTAATTTACTACAATTTGAGAACCTTATTGTGTAAGAAACATAGGGGGAACAGAATCCGACGGCAAATAGTTCAGCTGTCGAAATCCGTTCCCCCACCCCAATGATGAGAGATGTTGATGTATCGGCTTAAAATATGCTTATTCTTTTCTGTTTGTGGATGGAGCTTAAACAGCATCATTCTGAGAAATATTAGAACCTCAGTGTGTCATAATTATGGGGGGAACAGAATCCGACGGCAAAAAAAAACAGCTGTCGGAATCTGTTCCACTTGCATCAGTTTAAAGAATATTTTATTTTGCCTTTTATTATGATAGGACAGTGTAGTAAATTTCAACGACCCGGGACTTGAACTCGGGTCACCCAAAGCTAAAAAAAAAAAACATTGTAAGGTTACTGACCACTAGGCCATTGAGGATAGTAGCTTGTGGCAATTTGAGAACCTTATTGTGTAAGAAACATAGGGGGAACAGAATCCGACGGCAAATAGTTCAGCTGTCGAAATCCGTTCCCCCACCCCTATGATGAGAGATGTTGATGTATTGGTTTAAAAAATGGTTATTCTATTCTGTTTGTGGATGGAGCTTAAACAGCATCATTCTGAGAAATATTAGAACCTCAGTGTGTCAGAAATATGGGGGGAACAGAATCAGACGGCAAAAAAAACAGCTGTTGGAATCCGTTCCCCCATTCCCATTATGAGAGGTTTTGATGTAATGGCTTAAAAAATGCTGATTCTATTTTGTGTGTGGATGGAGCTTAACTTGTATCAGGTTAAAGAATTTTTTATTTTTTTGCTTTTTATTATGATAGGACAGTATGATAAAGTTCGATGATCCGGGACTTGAACTCGGGTCGCCCAAAGCTAAAAAAAACAAAAAACATTGTCAGGTCACTGACCACTAGGCCATTGAGGACAGCAATTTGTTGCAATTTGATAAATATTAGAACCTTATTGTGTAAGAAACATAGGGGGAACAGAATCCGACGGCAAATAGTTCAGCTGTCGAAATCCGTTCCCCCACCCCAATGATGAGAGATGTTGATGTATCGGCTTAAAATATGCTTATTCTATTCTGTTTGTGGATGGAGCTTAAACAGCATCATTCTGAGAAATATTAGAACCTCAGTGTGTCATAATTATGGGGGGAACAGAATCCGACGGCAAAAAAAAACAGCTGTCGGAGTCTGTTCCCCCACTCCCATTATGAGAGGTGTTGATGTAATGGCTTAAAAAATGCTGATTTTATTTTGTGTGTGGATGGAGCTTAACTTGTATCAGGTTAAAGATTTTTTTGTTGTTGTGCCTTTTATTATGATAGGACAGTATGGTAAAGTTCGACGACCCGGGACTTGAACTCGGGTAGCCCAAAGCTAAAAATAAAAAACATTGTCAGGTCACTGACCACTAGGCCATTGAGGATGGTAATTTGTTGCTATTTGATAAATATTAGAACCTTATTGTGTAAGAAACATAGGGGGAACAGAATCCGACTGCAAATAGTTCAGCTGTCGAAATCCGTTCCCCCACCCCAATGATGAGAGATGTTGATGTATCGGCTTAAAATATGCTTATTCTATTCTGTGTGTGGATGGAGCTTAAACAGCATCAATCTGAGAAATATTAGAACCTCAGTGTGTCATAATTATGGGGGGAACAGAATCCGACGGCAAAAAAACCCAGCTGTCGGAATCTGTTCCCCCACTCCCATTATGAGAGGTGTTGATGTAATGGCTTAAAAAATGCTGATTTTATTTTGTGTGTGGATGGAGCTTAACTTGCATTAGTTTAAAGAATATTTTATTTTGCCTTTTATTATGATAGGACAGTGTAGTAAATTTCAACGACCCGGGACTTGAACTCCGGTCACCCAAAGCTAAAAAAAAAAAAACATTGTAAGGTTACTGACCACTAAGCCATTGAGGAAAGTAATTTGCTTCAATTTGAGAACCTTATTGTGTAAGAAACATAGGGGGAACAGAATCCGACGGCAAATAGTTCAGCTGTCGAAATCCGTTCCCACACCCCAATGATGAGAGATGTTGATGTATCGGCTTAAAATATGCTTATTCTATTCTGTTTGTGGATGGAGCTTAAACAGCATCATTCTGAGAAATATTAGAACCTCAGTGTGTCATAATTATGGGGGGAACAGAATCCGACGGCAAAAAAAAACAGCTGTCGGAATCTGTTCCCCCACTCCCCTTATGAGAGGTGTTGATGTAATGGCTTAAAAAATGCTGATTTTATTTTGTGTGTGGATGGAGCTTAACTTGCATCAGTTTAAAGAATATTTTATTTTGCCTTTTATTATGATAGGACAGTGTAGTAAATTTCAACGACCTGGGACTTGAACTCGGGTCACCCAAAGCTAAAAAAAAAAAACATTGTAAGGTTACTGACCACTACGCCATTGAGGATAGTAGCTTTTTGCAATTTGAGAACCTTATTGTGTAAGAAACATAGGGGGGAACAGAATCCGACGGCAAATAGTTCAGCTGTCGAAATCCGTTCCCCCACCCCTATGATGAGAGATGTTGATGTATTGGCTTAAAAAATGGTTATTCTATTCTGTTTGTGGATGGAGTTTAAACAGCATCATTCTGAGAAATATTAGAACCTCAGTGTGTCAGAAATATGGGGGGAACAGAATCTGACGGCAAAAAAAACAGCTGTCGGAATCCGTTCCCCCATTCCCATTATGAGAGGTGTTGATGTAATGGCTTAAAAAATGCTGATTTTATTTTGTGTGTGGATGGAGCTTAACTTGCATCAGTTTAAAGAATATTTTATTTTGCCTTTTATTATGATAGGACAGTGTAGAAAATTTCAACGACCCGGGACTTGAACTCGGGTCACCCAAAGCTAAAAAAAAAAAAACATTGTCAGGTTACTGACCACTAAGCCATTGAGGAAAGTAATTTACTACAATTTGAGAACCTTATTGTGTAAGAAACATAGGGGGAACAGAATCCGACGGCAAATAGTTCAGCTGTCGAAATCCGTTCCCCCACCCCAATGATGAGAGATGTTGATGCATCGGCTTAAAATATGCTTATTCTATTCTGTGTGTGGATGGAGCTTAAACAGCATCAATTTGAGAAATATTAGAACCTCAGTGTGTCATAAATATGGGGGGAACGAATCCGACAGCAAAAAAAACAGCTGTCGGAATCCGTTCCCCCATTCCCATTATGAGAGGTGTTGATGTAATGGCTTAAAACATGCTGATTCTATTTTGTGTGTGGACGGAGCTTAACTTGCATCAGTTTAACGATTTTTTTGTTGTTGTGCCTTTTATTATGATAGGACAGTATAGTAAATTTCAACGACCCGGGACTTGAACTCGGATCACCCAAAGCTAAAAAAAAAAACATTGTAAGGTTACTGACCACTAGGCCATTGAGGATAGAAGCTTTTTGCAATTTGAGAACCGTATTGTGTAAGAAACATAGGGGGAACAGAATCCGACGGCAAATAGATCAGCTGTCGAAATCCGTTCCCCCACCCCTATGATGAGAGATGTTGATGTATTGGCTTAAAAAATGGTTATTCTATTCTGTTTGTGGATGGAGCTTAAACAGCATCATTCTGAGAAATATAAGAACCTCAGTGTGTCAGAAATATGGGGGGAACAGAATCCGACGGCAAAAAAAAACAGCTGTTGGAATCCGTTCCCCCATTCCCATTATGAGAGGTGTTGATGTAATGGCTTAAAAAATGCTGATTTTATTTTGTGTGTGGATGGAGCTTAACTTGCATCAGTTTAAAGAATATTTTATTTTGCCTTTTATTATGATAGGACAGTGTAGTAAATTTCAACGACCCGGGACTTGAACTCTGGTCACCCAAAGCTAAAAAAAAACAAACATTGTAAGGTTACTGACCACTAAGCCATTGAGGAAAGTAATTTGCTTCAATTTGAGAACCTTATTGTGTAAGAAACATAGGGGGAACAGAATCCGACGGCAAATAGTTCAGCTGTCGAAATCCGTTCCCCCACCCCAATGATGAGAGATGTTGATGTATCGGCTTAAAATATGCTTATTCTATTCTGTTTGTGGATGGAGCTTAAACAGCATCATTCTGAGAAATATTAGAACCTCAGTGTGTCATAATTATGGGGGGAACAGAATCCGGCGGCAAAAAAAAACAGCTGTCGGAATCTGTTCCCCCACTCCCATTATGAGAGGTGTGGATGTAATGGCTTAAAAATGCTGATTTTATTTTGTGTAAGGATGGAGCTTAACTTGCATCAGTTTAAAGAATATTTTATTTTGCCTTTTATTATGATAGGACAGTGTAGTAAATTTCAACGACCCGGGACTTGAACTCGGGTCACCCAAAGCTAAAAAAAAAAAACATTGTAAGGTTACTGACCACTACGCCATTGAGGATAGTAGCTTTTTGCCATTTGAGAACCTTATTGTGTAAGAAACATAGGGGGGAACAGAATCCGACGGCAAATAGTTCAGCTGTCGAAATCCGTTCCCCCACCCCTATGATGAGAGATGTTGATGTATTGGCTTAAAAAATGGTTATTCTATTCTGTTTGTGGATGGAGTTTAAACAGCATCATTCTGAGAAATATTAGAACCTCAGTGTGTCAGAAATATGGGGGGAACAGAATCTGACGGCAAAAAAAACAGCTGTCGGAATCCGTTCCCCCATTCCCATTATGAGAGGTGTTGATGTAATGGCTTAAAAAATGCTGATTTTATTTTGTGTGTGGATGGAGCTTAACTTGCATCAGTTTAAAGAATATTTTATTTTGCCTTTTATTATGATAGGACAGTGTAGAAAATTTCAACAACCCGGGACTTGAACTCGGGTCACCCAAAGCTAAAAAAAAAAAAACATTGTCAGGTTACTGACCACTAAGCCATTGAGGAAAGTAATTTGCTACAATTTGAGAACCTTATTGTGTAAGAAACATAGGGGGAACAGAATCCGACGGCAAATAGTTCAGCTGTCGAAATCCGTTCCCCCACCCCAATGATGAGAGATGTTGATGTATCGGCTTAAAATATGCTTATTCTATTCTGTGTGTGGATGGAGCTTAAACAGCATCAATTTGAGAAATATTAGAACCTCAGTGTGTCATAAATATGGGGGGAACGAATCCGACGGCAAAAAAAACAGCTGTCGGAATCCATTCCCCCATTCCCATTATGAGAGGTGTTGATGTAATGGCTTAAAACATGCTGATTCTATTTTGTGTGTGGACGGAGCTTAACTTGCATCAGTTTAACGATTTTTTTGTTGTTGTGCCTTTTATTATGATAAGACAGTATAGTAAAGTTTGACGACCCGGGACTTGAACTCTGGTCGCCCAAAGCTAAAAAAAAAAAACATTGTCAGGTCACTGACCAATAGGCCATTGAGGACAGTAATTTGCTGCAATTTGAGAACCTTATGGTGTAAGATAGGGGGAACAGAATCCGACGGCAAATAGTTCAGCTGTCGAAATCTGTTCCCCCACCCCAATGATGAGAGATGTTGATGTATCGGCTTAAAATATGCTTATTCTATTCTGTTTGTGGATGGAGCTTAAACAGCATCATTCTGAGAAATATTAGAACCTCAGTGTGTCATAATTATGGGGGGAACAGAATCCGATGGCAAAAAAAAACAGCTGTCGGAATCTGTTCCCCCACTCCCATTATGAGAGGTGTTGATGTAATGGCTTAAAAAATGCTGATTTTATTTTGTGTGTGGATGGAGCTTAACTTGCATCAGTTTAAAGAATATTTTATTTTGCCTTTTATTATGATAGGACAGTGTAGTAAATTTCAACGACCCGGGACTTGAACTCGGATCACCCAAAGCTAAAAAAAAAAACATTGTAAGGTTACTGACCACTAGGCCATTGAGGATAGAAGCTTTTTGCAATTTGAGAACCGTATTGTGTAAGAAACATAGGGGGAACAGAATCCGACGGCAAATAGATCAGCTGTCGAAATCCGTTCCCCCACCCCTATGATGAGAGATGTTGATGTATTGGCTTAAAAAATGGTTATTCTATTCTGTTTGTGGATGGAGCTTAAACAGCATCATTCTGAGAAATATTAGAACCTCAGTGTGTCAGAAATATGGGGGGAACAGAATCCGACGGCAAAAAAAAACAGCTGTCAGAATCTGTTCCCCCACTCCCATTATGAGAGGTGTTGATGTAATGGCTTAAAAAATGCTGATTTTATTTTGTGTGTGGATGGAGCTTAACTTGCATCAGTTTAAAGAATATTTTATTTTGCCTTTTATTATGATAGGACAGTGTAGTAAATTTCAACGACCCGGGACTTGAACTCGGGTCACCCAAAGCTAAAAAAAAAAAACATTGTAAGGTTACTGACCACTAGGCCATTGAGGATAGCAATTTGTTGCAATTTGAGAACCTTATTGTGTAAGAAACATAGGGGGAACAGAATCCGACGGCAAATAGTTCAGCTGTCGAAATCCGTTCCCCCACCCCTATGATGAGAGATGTTGATGTATTGGCTTAAAAAATGCTGATTCTATTTTGTGTGTGGATGGAGCTTAACTTGTATCAGGTTAAATTATTTGTTTTTTTTTTGCTTTTTATTATGATAGGACCGTATGGTAAAGTTCGACGACCCGGGACATGAACTCGGGTCGCCCAAAGCTAAAAAAAAAAAAACATTGTCAGGTCACTGACCACTAGGCCATTGAGGATAGCAACTTGTTGCAATTTGATAAATATTAGAACCTTATTGTGTAAGAAACATAGGGGGAACAGAATCCGACGGCAAATAGTTCAGCTGTCGAAATCCGTTCCCCCATCCCAATGATGAGAGATGTTGATGTATCGGCTTAAAATATGCTTATTCTATTCTATGTGTGGATGGAGCTTAAACAGCATCAATTTGAGAAAAATTAGAACCTCAGTGTGTCATAAATATGGGGGGAACGAATCCGACGGCAATAAAAACAGCTGTCGGAATCCGTTCCCCCATTCCCATTCCCATTATGAGAGGTGTTGATGTAATGGCTTAAAAAATGCTGATTTTATTTTGTGTGTGGATGGAGCTTAACTTGTATCAGGTTAAAGATTTTTTTGTTGTTGTGCCTTTTATTATGATAGGACAGTATGGTAAAGTTCGACGACCCGGGACTTGAACTCGGGTAGCCCAAAGCTAAAAATAAAAAACATTGTCAGGTCACTGACCACTAGGCCATTGAGGATGGTAATTTGTTGCTATTTGATAAATATTAGAACCTTATTGTGTAAGAAAGATAGGGGGAACAGAATCCGACTGCAAATAGTTCAGCTGTCGAAATCCGTTCCCCCACCCCAATGATGAGAGATGTTGATGTATTGGCTTAAAATATGCTTATTCTATTCTGTGTGTGGATGGAGCTTAAACAGCATCAATCTGAGAAATATTAGAACCTCAGTGTGTCATAATTATGGGGGGAACAGAATCCGACGGCAAAAAAACCCAGCTGTCGGAATCTGTTCCCCCACTCCCATTATGAGAGGTGTTGATGTAATGGCTTAAAAAATGCTGATTTTATTTTGTGTGTGGATGGAGCTTAACTTGCATCAGTTTAAAGAATATTTTATTTTGCCTTTTATTATGATAGGACAGTGTAGTAAATTTCAACGACCCGGGACTTGAACTCGGGTCACCCAAAGCTAAAAAAAAAAAAACATTGCAAGGTTACTGACCACTAAGCCATTGAGGAAAGTAATTTACTACAATTTGAGAACCTTATTGTGTAAGAAACATAGGGGGAACAGAATCCGACGGCAAATAGTTCAGCTGTCGAAATCCGTTCCCCCACCCCAATGATGAGAGATGTTGATGTATCGGCTTAAAATATGCTTATTCTTTTCTGTTTGTGGATGGAGCTTAAACAGCATCATTCTGAGAAATATTAGAACCTCAGTGTGTCATAATTATGGGGGGAACAGAATCCGACGGCAAAAAAAAACAGCTGTCGGAATCTGTTCCACTTGCATCAGTTTAAAGAATATTTTATTTTGCCTTTTATTATGATAGGACAGTGTAGTAAATTTCAACGACCCGGGACTTGAACTCGGGTCACCCAAAGCTAAAAAAAAAAAACATTGTAAGGTTACTGACCACTAGGCCATTGAGGATAGTAGCTTGAGGCAATTTGAGAACCTTATTGTGTAAGAAACATAGGGGGAACAGAATCCGACGGCAAATAGTTCAGCTGTCGAAATCCGTTCCCCCACCCCTATGATGAGAGATGTTGATGTATTGGTTTAAAAAATGGTTATTCTATTCTGTTTGTGGATGGAGCTTAAACAGCATCATTCTGAGAAATATTAGAACCTCAGTGTGTCAGAAATATGGGGGGAACAGAATCAGACGGCAAAAAAAACAGCTGTTGGAATCCGTTCCCCCATTCCCATTATGAGAGGTGTTGATGTAATGGCTTAAAAAATGCTGATTCTATTTTGTGTGTGGATGGAGCTTAACTTGTATCAGGTTAAAGAATTTTTTTTTTTTTTGCTTTTTATTATGATAGGACAGTATGGTAAAGTTCGACGATCCGGGACTTGAACTCGGGTCGCCCAAAGCTAAAAAAAACAAAAAACATTGTCAGGTCACTGACCACTAGGCCATTGAGGACAGCAATTTGTTGCAATTTGATAAATATTAGAACCTTATTGTGTAAGAAACATAGGGGGAACAGAATCCGACGGCAAATAGTTCAGCTGTCGAAATCCGTTCCCCCACCCCAATGATGAGAGATGTTGATGTATCGGCTTAAAATATGCTTATTCTATTCTGTGTGTGGATGGAGCTTAACTTGCATCAGTTTAAAGAATATTTTATTTTGCCTTTTATTATGATAGGACAGTGTAGTAAATTTCAACGACCCGGGACTTGAACTCGGATCACCCAAAGCTAAAAAAAAAAACATTGTAAGGTTACTGACCACTAGGCCATTGAGGATAGAAGCTTTTTGCAATTTGAGAACCGTATTGTGTAAGAAACATAGGGGGAACAGAATCCGACGGCAAATAGATCAGCTGTCGAAATCCGTTCCCCCACCCCTATGATGAGAGATGTTGATGTATTGGCTTAAAAAATGGTTATTCTATTCTGTTTGTGGATGGAGCTTAAACAGCATCATTCTGAGAAATATTAGAACCTCAGTGTGTCAGAAATATGGGGGGAACAGAATCCGACGGCAAAAAAAAACAGCTGTCAGAATCTGTTCCCCCACTCCCATTATGAGAGGTGTTGATGTAATGGCTTAAAAAATGCTGATTTTATTTTGTGTGTGGATGGAGCTTAACTTGCATCAGTTTTAAGAATATTTTATTTTGCCTTTTATTATGATAGGACAGTGTAGTAAATTTCAACGACCCGGGACTTGAACTCGGGTCACCCAAAGCTAAAAAAAAAAAACATTGTAAGGTTACTGACCACTAGGCCATTGAGGATAGCAATTTGTTGCAATTTGAGAACCTTATTGTGTAAGAAACATAGGGGGAACAGAATCCGACGGCAAATAGTTCAGCTGTCGAAATCCGTTCCCCCACCCCTATGATGAGAGATGTTGATGTATTGGCTTAAAAAATGGTTATTCTATTCTGTTTGTGGATGGAGCTTAAACAGCATCATTCTGAGAAATATTAGAACCTCAGTGTGTCAGAAATATGGGGGGAACAGAATCAGACGGCAAAAAAAACAGCTGTTGGAATCCGTTCCCCCATTCCCATTATGAGAGGTGTTGATGTAATGGCTTAAAAAATGCTGATTCTATTTTGTGTGTGGATGGAGCTTAACTTGTATCAGGTTAAAGAATTTTTTTTTTTTTGCTTTTTATTATGATAGGACAGTATGGTAAAGTTCGACGATCCGGGACTTGAACTCGGGTCGCCCAAAGCTAAAAAAAACAAAAAACATTGTCAGGTCACTGACCACTAGGCCATTGAGGACAGCAATTTGTTGCAATTTGATAAATATTAGAACCTTATTGTGTAAGAAACATAGGGGGAACAGAATCCGACGGCAAATAGTTCAGCTGTCGAAATCCGTTCCCCCACCCCAATGATGAGAGATGTTGATGTATCGGCTTAAAATATGCTTATTCTATTCTGTTTGTGGATGGAGCTTAAACAGCATCATTCTGAGAAATATTAGAACCTCAGTGTGTCATAATTATGGGGGGAACAGAATCCGACGGCAAAAAAAAACAGCTGTCGGAATCTGTTCCCCCACTCCCATTATGAGAGGTGTTGATGTAATGGCTTAAAAAATGCTGATTTTATTTTGTGTGTGGATGGAGCTTAACTTGTATCAGGTTAAAGATTTTTTTGTTGTTGTGCCTTTTATTATGATAGGACAGTATGGTAAAGTTCGACGACCCGGGACTTGAACTCGGGTAGCCCAAAGCTAAAAATAAAAAACATTGTCAGGTCACTGACCACTAGGCCATTGAGGATGATAATTTGCTGCTATTTGATAAATATTAGAACCTTATTGTGTAAGAAACATAGGGGGAACAGAATCCGACTGCAAATAGTTCAGCTGTCGAAATCCGTTCCCCCACCCCAATGATGAGAGATGTTGATGTATCGGCTTAAAATATGCTTATTCTATTCTGTGTGTGGATGGAGCTTAAACAGCATCAATCTGAGAAATATTAGAACCTCAGTGTGTCATAATTATGGGGGGAACAGAATCCGACGGCAAAAAACCCCAGCTGTCGGAATCTGTTCCCCCACTCCCATTATGAGAGGTGTTGATGTAATGGCTTAAAAAATGCTGATTTTATTTTGTGTGTGGATGGAGCTTAACTTGCATTAGTTTAAAGAATATTTTATTTTGCCTTTTATTATGATAGGACAGTGTAGTAAATTTCAACGACCCGGGACTTGAACTCCGGTCACCCAAAGCTAAAAAAAAAAAAACATTGTAAGGTTACTGACCACTAAGCCATTGAGGAAAGCAATTTGCTTCAATTTGAGAACCTTATTGTGTAAGAAACATAGGGGGAACAGAATCCGACGGCAAATAGTTCAGCTGTCGAAATCCGTTCCCACACCCCAATGATGAGAGATGTTGATGTATCGGCTTAAAATATGCTTATTCTATTCTGTTTGTGGATGGAGCTTAAACAGCATCATTCTGAGAAATATTAGAACCTCAGTGTGTCATAATTATGGGGGGAACAGAATCCGACGGCAAAAAAAAACAGCTGTCGGAATCTGTTCCACTTGCATCAGTTTAAAGAATATTTTATTTTGCCTTTTATTATGATAGGACAGTGTAGTAAATTTCAACGACCCGGGACTTGAACTCGGGTCACCCAAAGCTAAAAAAAAAAAACATTGTATGGTTACTGACCACTACGCCATTGAGGATAGTAGCTTTTTGCAATTTGAGAACCTTATTGTGTAAGAAACATAGGGGGGAACAGAATCCGACGGCAAATAGTTCAGCTGTCGAAATCCGTTCCCCCACCCCTATGATGAGAGATGTTGATGTATTGGCTTAAAAAATGGTTATTCTATTCTGTTTGTGGATGGAGTTTAAACAGCATCATTCTGAGAAATATTAGAACCTCAGTGTGTCAGAAATATGGGGGGAACAGAATCTGACGGCAAAAAAAACAGCTGTCGGAATCCGTTCCCCCATTCCCATTATGAGAGGTGTTGATGTAATGGCTTAAAAAATGCTGATTTTATTTTGTGTGTGGATGGAGCTTAACTTGCATCAGTTTAAAGAATATTTTATTTTGCCTTTTATTATGATAGGACAGTGTAGAAAATTTCAACAACCCGGGACTTGAACTCGGGTCACCCAAAGCTAAAAAAAAAAAAACATTGTCAGGTTACTGACCACTAAGCCATTGAGGAAAGTAATTTACTGCAATTTGAGAACCTTATTGTGTAAGAAACATAGGGGGAACAGAATCCGACGGCAAATAGTTCAGCTGTCGAAATCCGTTCCCCCACCCCAATGATGAGAGATGTTGATGTATCGGCTTAAAATATGCTTATTCTATTCTGTGTGTGGATGGAGCTTAAACAGCATCAATTTGAGAAATATTAGAACCTCAGTGTGTCATAAATATGGGGGGAACGAATCCGACGGCAAAAAAAACAGCTGTCGGAATCCATTCCCCCATTCCCATTATGAGAGGTGTTGATGTAATGGCTTAAAACATGCTGATTCTATTTTGTGTGTGGACGGAGCTTAACTTGCATCAGTTTAACGATTTTTTTGTTGTTGTGCCTTTTATTATGATAAGACAGTATAGTAAAGTTTGACGACCCGGGACTTGAACTCTGGTCGCCCAAAGCTAAAAAAAAAAAACATTGTCAGGTCACTGACCAATAGGCCATTGAGGACAGTAATTTGCTGCAATTTGAGAACCTTATGGTGTAAGATAGGGGGAACAGAATCCGACGGCAAATAGTTCAGCTGTCGAAATCTGTTCCCCCACCCCAATGATGAGAGATGTTGATGTATCGGCTTAAATATGCTTATTCTATTCTGTTTGTGGATGGAGCTTAAACAGCATCATTCTGAGAAATATTAGAACCTCAGTGTGTCATAATTATGGGGGGAACAGAATCCGATGGCAAAAAAAAACAGCTGTCGGAATCTGTTCCCCCACTCCCATTATGAGAGGTGTTGATGTAATGGCTTAAAAAATGTTGATTTTATTTTGTGTGTGGATGGAGCTTAACTTGCATCAGTTTAAAGAATATTTTATTTTGCCTTTTATTATGATAGGACAGTGTAGTAAATTTCAACGACCCGGGACTTGAACTCGGGTCACCCAAAGCTAAAAAAAAAAAAACATTGTCAGGTTACTGACCACTAAGCCATTGAGGAAAGTAATTTGCTGCAATTTGAGAACCTTATTGTGTAAGAAACATAGGGGGAACAGAATCCGACGGCAAATAGTTCAGCTGTCGAAATCCGTTCCCCCACCCCAATGATGAGAGATGTTGATGTATCGGCTTAAAATATGCTTATTCTATTCTGTGTGTGGATGGAGCTTAAACAGCATCAATTTGAGAAATATTAGAACCTCAGTGTGTCATAAATATGGGGGGAACGAATCCGACGGCAAAAAAAACAGCTGTCGGAATCCATTCCCCCATTCCCATTATGAGAGGTGTTGATGTAATGGCTTAAAACATGCTGATTCTATTTTGTGTGTGGACGGAGCTTAACTTGCATCAGTTTAACGATTTTTTTGTTGTTGTGCCTTTTATTATGATAAGACAGTATAGTAAAGTTTGACGACCCGGGACTTGAACTCTGGTCGCCCAAAGCTAAAAAAACAAAACATTGTCAGGTCACTGACCAATAGGCCATTGAGGACAGTAATTTGCTGCAATTTGAGAACCTTATGGTGTAAGATAGGGGGAACAGAATCCGACGGCAAATAGTTCAGCTGTCGAAATCTGTTCCCCCACCCCAATGATGAGAGATGTTGATGTATCGGCTTAAAATATGCTTATTCTATTCTGTTTGTGGATGGAGCTTAAACAGCATCATTCTGAGAAATATTAGAACCTCAGTGTGTCATAATTATGGGGGGAACAGAATCCGATGGCAAAAAAAAACAGCTGTCGGAATCTGTTCCCCCACTCCCATTATGAGAGGTGTTGATGTAATGGCTTAAAAAATGCTGATTTTATTTTGTGTGTGGATGGAGCTTAACTTGCATCAGTTTAAAGAATATTTTATTTTGCCTTTTATTATGATAGGACAGTGTAGTAAATTTCAACGACCCGGGACTTGAACTCGGATCACCCAAAGCTAAAAAAAAAAACATTGTAAGGTTACTGACCACTAGGCCATTGAGGATAGAAGCTTTTTGCAATTTGAGAACCGTATTGTGTAAGAAACATAGGGGGAACAGAATCCGACGGCAAATAGATCAGCTGTCGAAATCCGTTCCCCCACCCCTATGATGAGAGATGTTGATGTATTGGCTTAAAAAATGGTTATTCTATTCTGTTTGTGGATGGAGCTTAAACAGCATCATTCTGAGAAATATTAGAACCTCAGTGTGTCAGAAATATGGGGGGAACAGAATCCGACGGCAAAAAAAACCAGCTGTCAGAATCTGTTCCCCCACTCCCATTATGAGAGGTGTTGATGTAATGGCTTAAAAAATGCTGATTTTATTTTGTGTGTGGATGGAGCTTAACTTGCATCAGTTTAAAGAATATTTTATTTTGCCTTTTATTATGATAGGACAGTGTAGTAAATTTCAACGACCCGGGACTTGAACTCGGGTCACCCAAAGCTAAAAAAAAAAAACATTGTAAGGTTACTGACCACTAGGCCATTGAGGATAGCAATTTGTTGCAATTTGAGAACCTTATTGTGTAAGAAACATAGGGGGAACAGAATCCGACGGCAAATAGTTCAGCTGTCGAAATCCGTTCCCCCACCCCTATGATGAGAGATGTTGATGTATTGGCTTAAAAAATGCTGATTCTATTTTGTGTGTGGATGGAGCTTAACTTGTATCAGGTTAAATAATTTGTTTTTTTTTTGCTTTTTATTATGATAGGACAGTATGGTAAAGTTCGACGACCCGGGACTTGAACTCGGGTCACCCAAAGCTAAAAAAAAAAAACATTGTAAGGTTACTGACCACTAGGCCATTGAGGATAGCAATTTGTTGCAATTTGCGAACCTTATTGTGTAAGAAACATAGGGGGAACAGAATCCGACGGCAAATAGTTCAGCTGTCGAAATCCGTTCCCCCACCCCTATGATGAGAGATGTTGATGTATTGGCTTAAAAAATGCTGATTCTATTTTGTGTGTGGATGGAGCTTAACTTGTATCAGGTTAAATAATTTGTTTTTTTTTTGCTTTTTATTATGATAGGACAGTATGGTAAAGTTCGACGACCCGGGACATGAACTCGGGTCGCCCAAAGCTAAAAAAAAAAAAACATTGTCAGGTCACTGACCACTAGGCCATTGAGGATAGCAACTTGTTGCAATTTGATAAATATTAGAACCTTATTGTGTAAGAAACATAGGGGGAACAGAATCCGACGGCAAATAGTTCAGCTGTCGAAATCCGTTCCCCCACCCCAATGATGAGAGATGTTGATGTATCGGCTTAAAATATGCTTATTCTATTCTGTGTGTGGATGGAGCTTAAACAGCATCAATTTGAGAAAAATTAGAACCTCAGTGTGTCATAAATATGGGGGGAACGAATCCGACGGCAAAAAAAACAGCTGTCGGAATCCGTTCCCCCATTCCCATTCCCATTATGAGAGGTGTTGATGTAATGGCTTAAAAAATGCTGATTTTATTTTGTGTGTGGATGGAGCTTAACTTGTATCAGGTTAAAGATTTTTTTGTTGTTGTGCCTTTTATTATGATAGGACAGTATGGTAAAGTTCGACGACCCGGGACTTGAACTCGGGTAGCCCAAAGCTAAAAATAAAAAACATTGTCAGGTCACTGACCACTAGGCCATTAAGGATGGTAATTTGTTGCTATTTGATAAATATTAGAACCTTATTGTGTAAGAAACATAGGGGGAACAGAATCCGACTGCAAATAGTTCAGCTGTCGAAATCCGTTCCCCCACCCCAATGATGAGAGATGTTGATGTATTGGCTTAAAATATGCTTATTCTATTCTGTGTGTGGATGGAGCTTAAACAGCATCAATCTGAGAAATATTAGAACCTCAGTGTGTCATAATTATGGGGGGAACAGAATCCGACGGCAAAAAAACCCAGCTGTCGGAATCTGTTCCCCCACTCCCATTATGAGAGGTGTTGATGTAATGGCTTAAAAAATGCTGATTTTATTTTGTGTGTGGATGGAGCTTAACTTGCATCAGTTTAAAGAATATTTTATTTTGCCTTTTATTATGATAGGACAGTGTAGTAAATTTCAACGACCCGGGACTTGAACTCGGGTCACCCAAAGCTAAAAAAAAAAAAAACATTGCAAGGTTACTGACCACTAAGCCATTGAGGAAAGTAATTTACTACAATTTGAGAACCTTATTGTGTAAGAAACATAGGGGGAACAGAATCCGACGGCAAATAGTTCAGCTGTCGAAATCCGTTCCCCCACCCCAATGATGAGAGATGTTGATGTATCGGCTTAAAATATGCTTATTCTTTTCTGTTTGTGGATGGAGCTTAAACAGCATCATTCTGAGAAATATTAGAACCTCAGTGTGTCATAATTATGGGGGGAACAGAATCCGACGGCAAAAAAAAAAACAGCTGTCGGAATCTGTTCCACTTGCATCAGTTTAAAGAATATTTTATTTTGCCTTTTATTATGATAGGACAGTGTAGTAAATTTCAACGACCCGGGACTTGAACTCGGGTCACCCAAAGCTAAAAAAAAAACATTGTAAGGTTACTGACCACTAGGCCATTGAGGATAGTAGCTTGTGGCAATTTGAGAACCTTATTGTGTAAGAAACATAGGGGGAACAGAATCCGACGGCAAATAGTTCAGCTGTCGAAATCCGTTCCCCCACCCCTATGATGAGAGATGTTGATGTATTGGTTTAAAAAATGGTTATTCTATTCTGTTTGTGGATGGAGCTTAAACAGCATCATTCTGAGAAATATTAGAACCTCAGTGTGTCAGAAATATGGGGGGAACAGAATCTGACGGCAAAAAAAACAGCTGTCGGAATCCGTTCCCCCATTCCCATTATGAGAGGTGTTGATGTAATGGCTTAAAAAATGCTGATTTTATTTTGTGTGTGGATGGAGCTTAACTTGCATCAGTTTAAAGAATATTTTATTTTGCCTTTTATTATGATAGGACAGTATGGTAAAGTTCGACGATCCGGGACTTGAACTCGGGTCGCCCAAAGCTAAAAAAAACAAAAAACATTGTCAGGTCACTGACCAATAGGCCATTGAGGACAGCAATTTGTTGCAATTTGATAAATATTAGAACCTTATTGTGTAAGAAACATAGGGGGAACAGAATCCGACGGCAAATAGTTCAGCTGTCGAAATCCGTTCCCCCACCCCAATGATGAGAGATGTTGATGTATCGGCTTAAAAAATGCTGATTCTATTTTGTGTGTGGATGGAGCTTAACTTGTATCAGGTTAAAGAATTTTTTTTTTTTTTGCTTTTTATTATGATAGGACAGTATGGTAAAGTTCGACGATCCGGGACTTGAACTCGGGTCGCCCAAAGCTAAAAAAAACAAAAAACATTGTCAGGTCACTGACCACTAGGCCATTGAGGACAGCAATTTGTTGCAATTTGATAAATATTAGAACCTTATTGTGTAAGAAACATAGGGGGAACAGAATCCGACGGCAAATAGTTCAGCTGTCGAAATCCGTTCCCCCACCCCAATGATGAGAGATGTTGATGTATCGGCTTAAAATATGCTTATTCTATTCTGTTTGTGGATGGAGCTTAAACAGCATCATTCTGAGAAATATTAGAACCTCAGTGTGTCATAATTATGGGGGGAACAGAATCCGACGGCAAAAAAAACCAGCTGTCGGAATCTGTTCCCCCACTCCCATTATGAGAGGTGTTGATGTAATGGCTTAAAAAATGCTGATTTTATTTTGTGTGTGGATGGAGCTTAACTTGTATCAGGTTAAAGATTTTTTTGTTGTTGTGCCTTTTATTATGATAGGACAGTATGGTAAAGTTCGACGACCCGGGACTTGAACTCGGGTAGCCCAAAGCTAAAAATAAAAAACATTGTCAGGTCACTGACCACTAGGCCATTGAGGATGATAATTTGTTGCTATTTGATCAATATTAGAACCTTATTGTGTAAGAAACATAGGGGGAACAGAATCCGACTGCAAATAGTTCAGCTGTCGAAATCCGTTCCCCCACCCCAATGATGAGAGATGTTGATGTATCGGCTTAAAATATGCTTATTCTATTCTGTGTGTGGATGGAGCTTAAACAGCATCAATCTGAGAAATATTAGAACCTCAGTGTGTCATAATTATGGGGGGAACAGAATCCGACGGCAAAAAAACCCAGCTGTCGGAATCTGTTCCCCCACTCCCATTATGAGAGGTGTTGATGTAATGGCTTAAAAAATGCTGATTTTATTTTGTGTGTGGATGGAGCTTAACTTGCATTAGTTTAAAGAATATTTTATTTTGCCTTTTATTATGATAGGACAGTGTAGTAAATTTCAACGACCCGGGACTTGAACTCCGGTCACCCAAAGCTAAAAAAAAAAAAACATTGTAAGGTTACTGACCACTAAGCCATTGAGGAAAGTAATTTGCTTCAATTTGAGAACCTTATTGTGTAAGAAACATAGGGGGAACAGAATCCGACGGCAAATAGTTCAGCTGTCGAAATCCGTTCCCACACCCCAATGATGAGAGATGTTGATGTATCGGCTTAAAATATGCTTATTCTATTCTGTTTGTGGATGGAGCTTAAACAGCATCATTCTGAGAAATATTAGAACCTCAGTGTGTCATAATTATGGGGGGAACAGAATCCGACGGCAAAAAAAAACAGCTGTCGGAATCTGTTCCACTTGCATCAGTTTAAAGAATATTTTATTTTGCCTTTTATTATGATAGGACAGTGTAGTAAATTTCAACGACCCGGGACTTGAACTCGGGTCACCCAAAGCTAAAAAAAAAAAACATTGTAAGGTTACTGACCACTACGCCGTTGAGGATAGTAGCTTCTTGCAATTTGAGAACCTTATTGTGTAAGAAACATAGGGGGGAACAGAATCCGACGGCAAATAGTTCAGCTGTCGAAATCCGTTCCCCCACCCCTATGATGAGAGATGTTGATGTATTGGCTTAAAAAATGGTTATTCTATTCTGTTTGTGGATGGAGTTTAAACAGCATCATTCTGAGAAATATTAGAACCTCAGTGTGTCAGAAATATGGGGGGAACAGAATCTGACGGCAAAAAAAACAGCTGTCGGAATCCGTTCCCCCATTCCCATTATGAGAGGTGTTGATGTAATGGCTTAAAAAATGCTGATTTTATTTTGTGTGTGGATGGAGCTTAACTTGCATCAGTTTAAAGAATATTTTATTTTGCCTTTTATTATGATAGGACAGTGTAGAAAATTTCAACAACCCGGGACTTGAACTCGGGTCACCCAAAGCTAAAAAAAAAAAAACATTGTCAGGTTACTGACCACTAAGCCATTGAGGAAAGTAATTTTCTACAATTTGAGAACCTTATTGTGTAAGAAACATAGGGGGAACAGAATCCGACGGCAAATAGTTCAGCTGTCGAAATCCGTTCCCCCACCCCAATGATGAGAGATGTTGATGTATCGGCTTAAAATATGCTTATTCTATTCTGTGTGTGGATGGAGCTTAAACAGCATCAATTTGAGAAATATTAGAACCTCAGTGTGTCATAAATATGGGGGGAACGAATCCGACGGCAAAAAAAACAGCTGTCGGAATCCATTCCCCCATTCCCATTATGAGAGGTGTTGATGTAATGGCTTAAAACATGCTGATTCTATTTTGTGTGTGGACGGAGCTTAACTTGCATCAGTTTAACAATTTTTTTGTTGTTGTGCCTTTTATTATGATAAGACAGTATAGTAAAGTTTGACGACCCGGGACTTGAACTCTGGTCGCCCAAAGCTAAAAAAAACAAACATTGTCAGGTCACTGACCAATAGGCCATTGAGGACAGTAATTTGCTGCAATTTGAGAACCTTATGGTGTAAGATAGGGGGAACAGAATCCGACGGCAAATAGTTCAGCTGTCGAAATCTGTTCCCCCACCCCAATGATGAGAGATGTTGATGTATCGGCTTAAATATGCTTATTCTATTCTGTTTGTGGATGGAGCTTAAACAGCATCATTCTGAGAAATATTAGAACCTCAGTGTGTCATAATTATGGGGGGAACAGAATCCGATGGCAAAAAAAAACAGCTGTCGGAATCTGTTCCCCCACTCCCATTATGAGAGGTGTTGATGTAATGGCTTAAAAAATGTTGATTTTATTTTGTGTGTGGATGGAGCTTAACTTGCATCAGTTTAAAGAATATTTTATTTTGCCTTTTATTATGATAGGACAGTGTAGTAAATTTCAACGACCCGGGACTTGAACTCGGATCACCCAAAGCTAAAAAAAAAAACATTGTAAGGTTACTGACCACTAGGCCATTGAGGATAGAAGCTTTTTGCAATTTGAGAACCGTATTGTGTAAGAAACATAGGGGGAACAGAATCCGACGGCAAATAGATCAGCTGTCGAAATCCGTTCCCCCACCCCTATGATGAGAGATGTTGATGTATTGGCTTAAAAAATGGTTATTCTATTCTGTTTGTGGATGGAGCTTAAACAGCATCATTCTGAGAAATATTAGAACCTCAGTGTGTCAGAAATATGGGGGGAACAGAATCCGACGGCAAAAAAAAACAGCTGTCAGAATCTGTTCCCCCACTCCCATTATGAGAGGTGTTGATGTAATGGCTTAAAAAATGCTGATTTTATTTTGTGTGTGGATGGAGCTTAACTTGCATCAGTTTAAAGAATATTTTATTTTGCCTTTTATTATGATAGGACAGTGTAGTAAATTTCAACGACCCGGGACTTGAACTCGGGTCACCCAAAGCTAAAAAAAAAAAACATTGTACTGACCACTAGGCCATTGAGGATAGCAATTTGTTGCAATTTGTTGCAATTTGAGAACCTTATTGTGTAAGAAACATAGGGGGAACAGAATCCGACGGCAAATAGTTCAGCTGTCGAAATCCGTTCCCCCACCCCTATGATGAGAGATGTTGATGTATTGGCTTAAAAAATGCTGATTCTATTTTGTGTGTGGATGGAGCTTAACTTGTATCAGGTTAAATAATTTGTTTTTTTTTTGCTTTTTATTATGATAGGACAGTATGGTAAAGTTCGACGACCCGGGACATGAACTCGGGTCGCCCAAAGCTAAAAAAAAAAAAACATTGTCAGGTCACTGACCACTAGGCCATTGAGGATAGCAACTTGTTGCAATTTGATAAATATTAGAACCTTATTGTGTAAGAAACATAGGGGGAACAGAATCCGACGGCAAATAGTTCAGCTGTCGAAATCCGTTCCCCCACCCCAATGATGAGAGATGTTGATGTATCGGCTTAAAATATGCTTATTCTATTCTGTGTGTGGATGGAGCTTAAACAGCATCAATTTGAGAAAAATTAGAACCTCAGTGTGTCATAAATATGGGGGGAACGAATCCGACGGCAAAAAAAACAGCTGTCGGAATCCGTTCCCCCATTCCCATTCCCATTATGAGAGGTGTTGATGTAATGGCTTAAAAAATGCTGATTTTATTTTGTGTGTGGATGGAGCTTAACTTGCATCAGTTTAACGATTTTTTTGTTGTTGTGCCTTTTATTATGATAGGACAGTATGGTAAAGTTCGACGACCCGGGACTTGAACTCGGGTAGCCCAAAGCTAAAAATAAAGCAAACATTGTCAGGTCAATGACCACTAGATCATTGAGGCTAGTAATTTGCTGCAATTTGATAGATATTAGAACCTTATTGTGTAAGAAACATAGGGGGAACAGAATCCGATGGCAAATAGTTCAGCTTTCGAAATCTGTTCCCCCAGCCCAATGATGAGAGATGTTGATGTATCGGCTTAAAATATGCTTATTCTATTCTGTGTGTGGATGGAGCTTAAACAGCATCAATCTGAGAAATATTAGAACCTCAGTGTGTCATAAATATGGGGGGAACAGAATGCGATGGAAAAAAAAAAACAGCTGTCGGAATCCTTTCCCCCATTCCCATTATGAGAGGTGTTGATGTAATGGCTTAAAAAATGCTGATTCTATTTTGTGTGTGGATGGAGCTTAACTTGTATCAGGTTAAAGAATTTATTTATTTATTTATTTTGCCTTTTATTATGATAGGACAGTATAGTAAAGTTCGACGACCCGGGACTTGAACTCAGGTCGCCCAAAGCTAAAAAAAATTTTGTCAGGTCACTGACCACTAGGCCATTTAGGATAACTGTTCTCTGCAATTTGATAAATATTAGAACCTTATTGTGTAAGAAACATAGGGGGAACAGAATCCGACGGCAAATAGTTCAGCTGTCGAAATCCGTTCCCCCACCCCAATGATGAGAGATGTTGATGTATCGGCTTAAAATATGCTTATTCTATTCTGTGTGTGGATGGAGCTTAAACAGCATCAATTTGAGAAATATTAGAACCTCAGTGTGCCATAAATATGGGGGGAACAGAATCCGACGGCAAAAAATACAGCTGTCGGAATCCATTCCCCCATTCCCATTATGAGAGGTGTTGATGTAATGGCTTAAAAAATGCTGATTCTATTTTGTGTGTGGATGGAGCTTTAACTTGCATCAGTTTAAAGAATTTTAGTTTTTTGCCTTTTATTATGATAGGACAGTATAGTAAAGTTTGACGACCCGGGACTTGAACTCGGGTCGCCCAAAGCTAAAAAAAAAAAACATTGTCAGGTCACTGACCAATAGGCCATTGAGGACAGTAATTTGCTGCAATTTGAGAACCTTATTGTGTAAGATAGGGGGAACAGAATCCGACGGCAAATAGTTCAGCTTTTGAAATCCGTTCCCCCACCCCAGTGATGAGAGATGTTGTTGTATCGGCTTAAAATATGCTTATTCTATTCTGTGTGTGGATGGAGCTTAAACAGCATCAATCTGAGAAATATTAGAACCTCAGTGTGTCATAAATATGGGGGGAACAGAATCCGACGGCAAAAAAAACAGGTGACGCCAAGCTGGTGACCTTCTCATTTCTTGGTCACGCTGACATCAGCACGCATGTGTTGGCATTGTGTGAGGTGGAAGGAGGGCCCACCTATGAGATCACACTCAAGGGACAGGCTTCTTTTGTTTCGTATACACTGGACACAAATGACATTGACTTTGGTTTACAGGTGAACCAGGAGTCTTTCTTGAGAAACTGTTACCTGATCAGCCTCTCATCATTCCCAGCAAGGTGGGATGTTCTTCATGTTTTAAAACACTGATTACTTTTCTTCCTATCAAATTTGTGGCCCAAGTGCATCATGTGTCATGGTTGTGTTTCTTCTGAAGGGTCACCTAGAGCTAGAGCTATGCAGAAATGAGGCTCAGTGTATACTACCTTCCAGGAATTCCAGAAGTCTTTCACAAGACCTTTCAGTTGCAAGTGGCCTTTTCTGAGACTGAAGTCATTACTGTAAGAGGAGAGGGTATTTTCCCTCGACTGTGTCTGGACCTTCCTAGAGACCTGAGTAAGTTGCTGTCGGTCATACACTTCTTTTCAAAAGTCTGGGGTCAGTAAGATTTTTCTTTTTAAAGGTAATTAATACTTTTATTTAGGAAAGATACATTAAATTGATCACACGTCACTATGAAGAAATTTTATAATTTTACAAAAGGTTTCTATTTCAAATAAATTTTGTTCTTCTAAACTTTTCAACTTTTTAGAATCCTAAAAAAGTATCATAGTTTCCACAAAAAGATTATCAGCACAATATTTTCAACATTGACAACAATAAGAAATGTTTCTTGAGCACCAAATCAGCATATTAGGATGATTTCTAAAGGATCATGTGACACTGAAGACTGAAGTAATGATGCTGAAAATTCAGCTTTGCCACCACCAGACAAAAAAAAGCATTTTAAATTATATAAAAATAAAGTTTTTGATCAAATAAATGCAGCATTGGTGAGTATAAGAGACTTAAAAGATACATTTAAAAAAAAATCTGAGATCTTAACAAACCTCTAACTAACACAAAGTATTTAACTTTGTGCTATGAACCTCAAATTATGTGGCTTGTTGAGGACAAGTGTGCTCTCAGGAAAGGTTCACACAAAATGTGTTATTGGCCAAGTCAGACACCACGTCTTCATATGATCTAATTAATCGAACCTTATAAATGAATTAGTCATTCTGAGGCCAACAGAGCATCGCAAAATTGTCAGACACATTGCAAATTTCTGACAGGATGTTTTAAATTCCTGAATATGGTCCAACTTTCACTCTCATCAAATACAATTGAAAGGAGGCCAGCCCTGCGTCCTGGCTCGCCTAACCTTTAATCAAACCCAGTCGCACCATGCCAGCTTGCAGACTGACATAATGGTCTTGACCTTGGACTAGCTCAGCCCCTGCGCTAGAACTGTTCAAACCCATTTTCTTGCCTGATATGCAGCCAGCCAGAAAGAGTGCTATTTATCTTAGAAACAAGCAGTTTTGCTCTCAGTGGGAACTGAGGTCTTGTGGTTATAGAGCAAATAGTGCACTTATTGAGGAAGGAGTGCTGTGTTGCTCTCTGATTACCTATTGATCAGATTCTTTGTTTAACTAACACAGGCAGTTTGTACTAAAGAGAGAAGAAATGGCAGACTTTGTTGCTCAAGAGATATTTATTTATATTACATCATAAGGTCAATACTTCGACATTAGCCGAAGTCACACTATAAGGCCTATAATAAGACATTGTTGAATTTGTAATAGCAATTTGTAAGATGATTTGATTTTGAACTAAACCATTTGAATGTATAACTGTTGCTTTTTCTTTAAAGGTGCCTAAACCATAGGCGCTAATGATTGACTGTACTAAATCATAAAAATACCATGGTTTGTTTGCAGAGGTTTAGGAAACATGCTTTTTCAAACACTTGTTTCTCTGAAAAACTGTGCTAGAGTGTCCTCAATCTGGCAAGTGCCAAGTTTGAGGAAGAGGGTGCAGGAGAAACAACTCTCAAAACAAAATTGGTAATAGGTAATAGGTCAGTTATGTGTGAAAGCAATTCAGCATTTGCATTACCTATCCTTGAAATTCCTGCAAACATTGTGCATCCTGTACGAATTGACAAAATTACAGACATCCAAAGTAATACATTTGTGTACACACATATGTTCTGAAATGAAATCTCATTTGAATAGGGCTTTCGGAAGAAACCTTATTAAGGTGTTTTCTGTTCTCTGGCTAGATGCAGAGATATATTGTTCTTTGCTAGAGGAGGCAAAAGACTCGGTGGAGAATGAGAAATTAAGGGAAGGGGTGTTGAGCAGGCCTGTGACAGTAAAGGAGGAGATGCCACCTGAAGACGACTACATTTCCACTGTGAGTGTCTGTGATAATTGGACATGCCTCTTCCTAGCTTACCCATAAATTACTTGTGTAATCCGTTAAACTCCCATGAGAATAACCATCATTACAACTGTGTATGTATATATTTGTGTGTGGTACTATAAATAGTGTCCTTATACGTGTGCCGTAGTATGATGCCCTGCTGCAGATGGAGTTAGCACTACTACTTGTGAAGGAAAATGCTATGGCTGTTCAGAAACAGCACCAAGTCACTGATCTAAGAGCAACTGGGTCCACTAATAAATGGCTCAAGAAGCTGTGCAAGTAAGTCTATTCATGTAGAAACCTTTCATTTTTTACAAGCGATCAATGCGTGTGTCTGATAGACCTTCTCTTTAGGTTAATCTTGCCCGAGTACACACTGGACTTTGGGTATGTCATCAATGGCAGTATCGTGACCCACATTGTAAAAATAACCAACACTTGTCCAGTGGCTGTATCTTTCAGAGCTGACAAGAGCTCAGTGGCAGGCACAGGTTGGTCCAAACCGCAGAATGTTCAATAGATTTAAAATAGCCAGGGATTATTGTTCTGGACATCATCCATTTCAGTGAAACAGATGTTTGAGTAGGCGTCAATGTTTGTGATATGTTTAGATTGTTCATGAAGCTTGTGGCTTGATTAAAATTGAGCTTTTTCTATGAGTGTTATTATTCCAGTATGTTAGTATCAGCAAAGCCTAAAACAGAATTGTTCATAATAGCTTTATTGAGGATCCACTGCATTAATATTCATTCTCACAGGGTTTAGTACAGAATTGGACAGGGTGCAGAATTTGCCCTTATGTGAGACAGAGACGTTTGAAGTGAAGTTTGATACCTGTGAGGCCAATCTGGGAAAGATCAATGCAGTTATGCCCATACAGGTTTGATGAAAGCAACATTAAATATCTGAGACAAAGAAGTACAGGATGAAGATAAAATATTGACTCTTCATGCCTTTTGAGATTGCATACATTCACCATCATAATCATTCAATCATACAGACTTGTGCAAACATAAATGTTATGACAAAATGAATAAGAAATATTCATTTTCATTTAACAAATGGAAGCAAAATTGTGACATCTTAAAATTTGTTACATTTTTATTCAACTTCTCACGCGTTATGCTGATAATATAAAATATTTGTAATAAAAATGTATTCAATTAGCTACAATTTATCAGTGAATTTGATACATTTTGCATATTGTTTGTACAGTACACACTGCTATGTGTATTGTATATTATAGCCCCTTTGTTGATTTTCTGTCATTAAATCCTGTGTTTGACAGGTGACTAAGGGACCCCAAGTGCAGGTGTGTTTATGTGCAGAGGTCACCATGCCCTCCCTCACAGTGTCTACAGACACACTGCCGTTCGACACCATCCAGTGTGGCCTGTGCCAGGTGATCACGGCCCAGCTGTACAATGACGGGCCAGTGCCCTGTGAGTGGAGTATCAGACAGGAGGAACGGCCAAAGAAGGTTCAAGCCTTTTACACTACAAGCAAAAGGCCAAAGTCATTTTTTTTCTTTTGAATAATATGTAATGAAAAAGTAAATAGAGTCTGTTTTGATTTAATGTTAGGTCTGAGGTTCATTTCCATCATTATTAGCTGGTTTAGTAATGAATTATATATATCTGTCTTTGAGTTATTGCCCTGCGATGGCACACTCTATCCTGGTGACAGAACCAACATGCAGGTCAAATTCAGCCCAGCAGAGGGGGTAAAGTCAACCACAGACACTAGATACTGTATGATTACACAATTATTAGTTTTTCATATACACTACTGGTCAAAATTTTGGGAACAGTAAGATTTTTTTGTAAAGATATTGATACATTTATTCAGCAAGGGTGCTATAAATTGATCAAAAGTTACAGTGAAGCAAAATGTCAGAAGAATAATGTTAGAATGTTACAAAATATTTCAAATTGATGCTATTCTTTAGAAATGTCTATTCATAAAAGTTTCCACAAATATATTAAGCAGCACAACTGTTTTCAACATGGATAACAACAAGAAATGTTTCTGAATGTTTTCTGAAGGATCATGTGACACTGAAGACTGGAGTAATGGCTGTCTGAAAATTTAGCTTGCCAATCACAGGAAAAAAATTACAATTAAAATAACAAACAGTTGTTTTAAATTATATCAATATTTCACAGCATTGCTGTTTTTACTGTATTTTTGATCAAATAAACACAGCCTTGGTGATAATTTTTCAAAAACATGAAAAAATTAAATAGTGATGAATGGGACTTTCTAATGTTTTCTTCAGTTTAAGATTCAATCTAACTAAATTTTAGCCAAATACACTTTATATTTTATATTTAAAATACTTAAAAGTGACAAAGAACATTATCATATTTTTAACACATCAGTATACCATGTTGAATTTTATTCCTTAAATAAGGATGAAGGCACCTTTATTGAGTGCCGTAATAACATGACTTAGTTATGAATAATTCCAATATATTGTTGTTACCTGCAGTCGATATGCAGGCCAGCTGTATGTTTTTATTCATAAGCTTGATTGCTTCCTCTTTTCTTATGTGTTCCCTTCAGGACGTACAGTCAGAGACTTGTGATAACAGTGGCTCAGAGCACTCAGAGGATCCTGCTGCTGGCCCAAGGACCATAGTTTCAAACCTACGTGGTTGGAACTACAGCTCTATGCCAAATACTGCATGTTAACGTGATTAAATAATTAAAATTAATTATCTCACTTATACCATGGTTATTTGCCAGCATTGACAACTTAAAACCGTTATTGATGTTGAGCGCAAATATTTGATCGGAAGAGTCAAATTTACGGTTATTTTCATCAGTTAGCCTACGGTTCGTTAGATCTAGCATTCTGCCGCTTTGAATTAGACACAGAGATAAAGTGGTGTGATTACATTTATTTTAGTGAATGAATTATAGCATTTATTTTAATTAATTAATTATCGAGAGAGAGAGAGAGAGAGAGAGAGAGAGAGAGAGAGAGAGATAGAGAGATGCAAGATGCGTACCTTCGTACTATGAAGGTTAAGCAGTGAATTACATCATTGTATTGGAAATGCACACCTGAATGGTAGTGTATACTGTACTCTATATAGTATATAGAGTACAGTATATTAAACTATATATATATATGCTGACAGTCTTGTCCCTGATTTAATATATGGGTGAGTGATATTATACAGAAATAATTAATAGATTATTTTCTCTCAGGGAATTTGGTATTATTAATCCCACGAACAAGCCATACTCTTTCATCTGGAGATGCGACGACTCAGGCAAATCTCCTTTCAACTGCCTTACACCAAACAAGTCCGTTCAGCTGGGAAAAGAAGCGAAGGTGTTTCGTTTATTCTAACAAATCATGTTGCAAATTTTCTGCTGGTCAGATGCATCAATATCAAAGTTTCATCTCTGTTGTTTTCAGGTCTCATTTGAGTACCAGGTTCTCAACCTGGATTTAGTGGAATCCTTCTGGACCTTCTTAATTCCTGAACACAACTTGTCTTTGCCCTTTCTGCTGGTGGGCTCTGCTAATGAGCCTATAGTCTATATTGATCGAGCCCACCTCAATCTGGGCAGCTTGCTACTAGGTGAGGTTTTAAAAAAAAGAAGCTAAATTCTGACATGTTAAAGCAACACTATGGAACTTTTCCTCTGCGGTCCCCCTACAGGTTGGAAGCGGAATTGTCCATTACCGCTGTCGTAAATCATTTAGCTTACCGCAGCCTACTGTCGCACGCACGCCCACTGTTTATCCAGCACCGGCTTTGGAATGAACGATGTCCACAGACAAGGTAGAGTATTATGCATGATTTTATGAAAGTATGATGTATTGCGACATCAGAAACGAAGAAAAACAAAATAATGACTATTGTAACGCTTGCCGTAAAGCAAGTCAAATTTGTAGTTTTCTTATGTCTCATTAGAACTACAGAAACACAACCCATCTGGCAATCTTGTGTGGTTATAGCAGATAACCGCAAACCGGAGGCATAAGCGCCTTTCACCCTGTTACGACTTGATGAACCACTGAAACGATTTTGGAAACATTTTTTTAAGGTAAAAAATGTTACATAGTGTTGCTTTAAGGGATAGTTCAGCCAAAAATAAAAATTCTGTTATCATTTACTAACCCTCACGATGTCCTATATTCTTCTACGGAATATTTTGAAGAATGTTTCAACTGTTTTTGTCCATGCAATGAATGTTAATGGGGTCCAAAACAACATTGGAACATTGGAAAATCAATACTGAGATATTCTTGTAAATGATAACAGCAACTGATCTAGATGTTTACTGATGTGAAGGGGATTGACAATCATTATTTTACTCTGAAGTTATGGGTAACACATGCCAGTCTTTTCACCAGGGGCGTCCATGTGCCTTTATGTGCAGGTTTTGAAGCTCATCAGACTGTTTTTGTGGTTAATGGCGATGATCAACCATTCCATTTTATGGTCGAAAAGTCCTCATGCCACTCTGAAGGCTACCAGGACATCTTAGTGGTAGAGCCTATGGAGGGAACAGTTCCACCCAAAGATAAATATGTTATTATATTTGTATAAAGTCTGAGACTTAACATTTATTAAACGATTTACACCATTTGATCTTATGCACTGATTTTGTTTACACCCCTTAACATCTGCCTCTGACAGGATCCCGATGGTCATACGGATCACTCCCACTCGTGAGGGCTGTGTGGCTTTTAATCTAGTGGTGACAGTGTGGAGGAAGTTCCAGTTGCTGACCATGAATGTGAAGGGAGAGTGTTACAGCATGAATGCTCATGTGCGATATGAGAGCCCTGAGGGATCCATCACAGAGCTCTCATCACACCAGATCCATCCGGTTGACTTCAAACAGGTAAAGAATTTATGTGATGTCAGTTATGAATGCAAAGTGTGTGTGTGGCGATATGTTGTGTGAAAGATTCATCTTTGGCAGATTTCCAGCCAAAAAATGTAGATTAATCTTTTTGCCAATTCCTGTCATCTGTTCCCTGAATAGGTGGAGCTAAACGATAAATCCACATGTACATTTGTGGTGTCTAATCCTGGGAAGTTTAGTTTAGATGTTGAGTATGATCTATCTGGGCCTGCAACGCTGCAGCCCCACCTGCAAGTGGAACCTACATTGGACACGGTTACTGTAGGTGGACAGAGTTACTGCAACGTGACCTTCTGCCCTCAGCGAAAATGTGTGCTCAAAGATCTGACTTTTTCCATTAAGGTAGAACTTGTCTTTTTTTTGTCTTTTTTTTCCTCTGTTTGTAGATAGATTGGGCCGACATTCTGTTGTGCCCTGATGGGTTCAGTTATGACTCCAGACCTGGAATTTTCTTTCCTCAAGCACTGTTAAGTTATGTTTCTTTTACTGCGCATGTGCTAAGAGCACCCTTTATGGGTTAGCGGGTTTTTCTTTTTTGGTTGTTTGGTCTGCCGTCCTATGAGAGGAAGAGCGGCTATGTTGAACGTGATGGAACAATAAAAAGTTTATCGTCAGTTAACAGTTGTAGTTATTGAGTCAACATTGGTAGCAGATGATGGCTGCTGCTGGGAATTACAAAAATATTGATTTGTGTAATTTTTTGACCCCCACCGTTTGACCGTTGAAAATGAGATTGAAATTTGGAGACGTGTTACTGACCTGGAAAAGAAAAACAAGCCTTGGCAGTTGCTTTGTCACTAATGGGCAGAGCAAGGGACAGTGCTCTGGAAATTTCCGCTCATAGCAAAATTGGACAATGTGTTTTTAAAAGAAGAAAAAGATCGGCAATATGAGGCATACACGGAGTTTGACCGGATCACTAGAGAGAGCGGTGTTTCTATGGTGGAATACATCATCGAGTTCGAGCGTCGATACAACAGGCTACTTAAGTTCAAAATGGAGCTTCCTGACGCCGTACTAGCCTTTAAGCTACAGTACTCGATACTGCCTTACTGTTAAAGATAAACAGTTAGCACTTACAGCTTGCTCTAGTGTTTCTTTCACTGTAATGAAATCAGCCTTAAATAATTTTTGGCGATAACGTTGCTTCACCACGAGAGGGCAGCAGTGCACTGCAAAACACAGAGAGTGACACTGCCTATTACAGGAGATACTCAGGAAAATGGGGACACAAGTCAAACACTACAAAACAACCCCAAACCATAGCTCAAGGCACAAACCCCCTTGATAAATATGGAAGAAGAACGAAATGTGCAATTTGCCAAAGCACGTAACACTGGGCAAAGGACTGTCCAAATAAAAAGGAACATGTAAGACTAAAAAATTAAGGACATGGCTGAAAAGTTTAATATTGAAATTAAAACAACGGCAGCGTACAGTCCATGGAGCAATGGCCTTGTTGAAAGGCACAATCTGACCCTAACTGAAATTTTGCTGAAATTGAAGAGGGACAACAACTGCGACTGGAAGACAGCTCTAGATTGGGCACTAATGGCAAAGTCCCTATACCAGTTAGTGTTTGGGCAGAATCCAAATCTTCCCTCAGTCCTCACCGATAAGCCTCCAGCTCTGGAAACAAGTATGAGTAGTCGGATAGCTAAACAAATCACCACACTACATGCAATGAGAACAGCATTCACAGAAGCTGAATGCTCAGAGAGAATTAGAAGAGCCCTTCGTAAGCAACTGCGGCCCGTTGATGACAGATATGAAACGGGGGACAAAGTGTATTATAAGCGAGTAGACTGAGTGGAAAGGTCCAGGTGTGGTCATAGGCCAAGATAGTGTGCTTGTATTTGTCAGGCATGGTGGAACCTATGTTCGAGTGCATCAGTCCAGACTAAGAAAGGTGGATGATGATGACCCACAAACAAAACTGGAGGAGACAGAAAGAGAACAAATGAAAACAGATGAAAATCCCATAATAACACCAGCAGCAGATTTCAGTGATACTGAAAGTGAAAATGAGGAAATGACACCAGAAAATTATGAACCTATTAATGCTGAAGATGTCAGTGAACCTTCTGCATCAGTGCTACCTGGAGGTGATAGTCTTGATCAATCCCACACGCCACAAACCTGTTCATCCACGAACTGTGAAGGTCAAAGACTGAAAAAAGATCAAATGGTTAAATATAGATAATCAAAGTGGACAAATCCATACTGGAAAAATCCTCGGCCGAGCAGGAAAGGCAACCGGCAAACACAAAAACTGGTACAATTTGCAGTACAGTGAGCCTGAGGAAATAGCTGGCACAACTGCATCAGTCAATCTAGGACAAATGGACAATGTTCAGGTGATTCCATCCGAACATGCTAAGTTGAGCACTGTGACTACAATGAAGATGATATATTGATAGTACATGATGATCTCTTCATGCCTGCAAAAAATACAGAACTCAGCACCTGGAAGAGAAATAACGTATTTGAAGAAGTGATAGATGAAGGCCAGAAGTGCATCTCCACGAGGTGGGTGTGCACACTTAAAGAAACAACTGCTGGAGTTGTACTTAAGGCTAGACTAGTGGCCAGAGGCTTTGAAGAAATGAACACTCAAGACCTTCCCAAAGACTCACCTACATGTGCCTCAGAGTCTCTAAGAATGATCATGGCAGTCATATGTCAAAATAAATGGCAGCTAAACTCCATGGACATTAAAGCAGCCTTTTTACAAGGTAAAGAGTTAACCAGAGATATTTCCATTCGCCCACCACAAGAAGTGCAGAAAAAAAGAAACCATATGGAAGTTGAAAAAATTTGTTTATGGCCTAACAGATGCTTCTTTATTCTGGTATAATAGAGTGAAAGACACCATGCAACAATTGGGAGCTACAGTATCAAAGGTAGATCCAGCAGTATTTTACTGGGTGGATGATTCCTGCAAGGTGATGGGGATTCTTGCGTCACATGTGGATGACTTTATTTGGGGTGGTACAAATGCATTCTCCAAAAATATCATTCCTCAATTGAAAGCTGCCTTTCAAGTCGGACGGGAAGAACATGACAGTTTCAGCTACATTGGAATAGAAGTACATTCTAAGGAGGATGAAATACAAGTACAACAAGGAAAGTACATAAAAAATCTGCAACCCATCTCAGTGGACCCCACCAGAGCAACACAACGTGAAGCGTCATTGACAGACGTTGAGATGGACATGCTAAAATCAAAGATTGGACAAATATTGTTGGTTGCCAGGGAAAGCTGACCTGACATAATATATGACATATCCATGTTGGCATCTAACACAAAGCATGCTACTGTTCAGACCCTGCATTGTGCAAATAAACTTATCAGAAAACTGAAATAAGAAGAGGTCATCTTGAGGTTCCAGTACTTAGGGGAAAACAGTTCTGTTAAATTGGTGGTGTACAGTGATTCCTCAATGGGAAATCTTCTGGACGGTGGCACACAGGGTGGACATTTCATCATGCTTATGGGGGAAAATGGAAAATTTTCACCTACATCTTGGCAGTCAAAACGGATCAGGAGAGTTGTATAGAGTACCTTAGCAGGAGAGACTTTGGCACTTGCAGATGGAATTGACAGTGCAGTTTTCCTCGCTACACTATACTATGAGATTACCACTGGTGGCTGCTCATGCATCAATGTGCCTATTGTGTGTGTAATAGACAATCATTCCCTTCTCGATGCTCGCAAATCTACAAAATCTGTAACCAAAAAGAGACTGCGCCTAGAAATCAGCAGTATGAAGGAGCTTATACACGGGAACTATTCAGCAGATCTTGTGGTCAGCCACTAAAGAGCAGCTAGCTAACTGCTTGACAAAAAAGGGCGCATCTTTTATAATATGAAATTTTATGGTTTGCTTTTATAATATGATGTTATTTATTCAGTCTAGACTGTTTGTTCTCCAACACACCCGTCGTTGAGGTCACTTTCACCCCTCAAGTCCTTCCTCCTGGCGGCTCTGTAAAAGTTCTCTTCTCATTCTACCCACGCAAAGCAGTTCGTTACCACGAAAAGGTGGTTTTTGAGATGAATAAGTGTGCCAAACAAGTAGTGGAGTTCCTGGGACAGGGCACTGTAATGAAGGTGACAAAGAGGGTGTCGGAGATTTGAATGATGCTACTTTTCTGCATCCTGATGAACAGATATTCATCCTTCACTGTTTTTTGTCTTAGATTAATTTAGAGGTCTCAGCACATAAGGTGGTCAATTTTGGAGCTCAGCAGATTGGGCAGCGAAGTCAGAAATTGGTCCCTCTGGTGAACAACAGCCACTCTTCCCTGACTTTTTGTCTTAGCAGACACTCTGATAACTCTCTCCAGGACTCAAGGGTAACACGTGCACATGCACTCTCTCTTATACACTACTTTTTAAAAGTTTGGGGTCAGGAAGATTTTCTAATGTTTTTGAGTAAAAACAGTAAAACATTAATATTGTGAAATATTATTACAATTTAAAATAAATTTTCTATTATAATAAGGGCTGTCAAAATGAATGCATTAATGCGTTAACGCATGCAAAATATTTTTTCAGTTAAAGGTAGGGTATGGGATTTGCAAAACGGCCGGCAGATTTTGAAAATACACAACTCAAATGGTCCTACCTTCTTTCCTCCAACGCTGGCCCTGACTCCACCCATTCGAAGAACATGGACACGCAATCATGCACGAGCGAAAACTTAGGATTTCAAGTGATTTTGAAAAAATGGACAAAAAAGAGAATCACATACCCCACCTTTTTAACACGTTACAAATATTTAACGCAATTAACTCAGCATCCTTTTTTTTTCTTTCATCCTTTTGCAGCGCTACAGTATATGATCACGCTATCATTCATTCAAGTGCCATTAAACCATTCAAGTGCGATAAGATGCAAAAAAAAAAAGAGCAAAAATTTGTATGGCACGCTGTTTGTGAAGAGGTTCTCTGTGAATGCCACCTTGAACGGACAAAAACTTTAATGTTAGGTGTGATTAATCACAATTAATTATAGACAAATGTGCGATTAATTAGTAAAATAAATAAATAATTGACAGCACTAATTTTAATGTATTTAAAATAGGGCTGTAAAACGATTAATCGCGATTAATCGCATCCAAAATAAAAGTTTGTGTTCACATAATATATGTGTGTGTACTGTGCATAATTATTTTGTATATATAAATGCACACACATGCATGTATATATTTAAGAATTTTTTTTATTTATACATAAAATATTTATATTTATATATAATACAAATTATATATACAGTATATTTAAGCAGATATTTCTTAAATATATACATGCATGTGTGTGTATTTATATATACAAAATAATTATGCACAGTACACACTCATATATTATGTGAACACAAACTTTTATTTTGGATGCGATTAATCACAATTAATCATTTCACAGCCCTAATTTAAAATGTTTATTTATTCCTATGATGGCAAAGCTGAATTTTCAGCATCATTGCTCCAGTCTTCACTGTCGCATGATCCTTCAGAAATCATTCTAATATGCTGATTTGCTGCTTAAGAAATTTTCTTATTATATATGTTGAAAACAGTTATACTGCTTAATATTTGTATGATTCTTTGATGTATAGAAAGTTCAAAAGAACAGCAATCTATTGTAACATTGTAAATGTCTGTACTGTCACTTTTGATCAATATAATGCATCCTTGCTGAATAAATCATTTTGTAAAATCTCATAGAGTTTTTCAGTAGTGTACAGTAGACTAGAACGGTAGTGAAAGAGCTCAAAAGAGCTTAAATCTGACCTTCTGTACAATCAGTCACATGATCAATGTTACAATGTAGTCCCAGACATGTGGACCTGAGTGTATATGAAAACATGCACTCATTCCACTGCACTCTATACATTAAAAAGAATAATTGTGCTTTTTCAGATCTTGTCTGTTCATCCAGAGGGGGAGGTGACACTTAAAGAGGGGGGCGGCCGCTGTGTGGTGGATCTTCTCTTTTCTCCTGAAGAGCGCATGCCTCCCTTCATAGAGGAGCTGCATCTGGAGTGTCTAGGTGCTATTCGCCCTCTGCTGGTCATGAAGGGCAGCTGCAAGGGGTTGGACACACTAGACACATACTACCTGCAGTTTGGAGCTGTGGTCCAGCGCTGCCAAGCCACCCGTCGTATTATCATGCAGAACACAGGAGAAATTGGTGCGAGGTACACATTCGTGCGTAATCACAATTCAGTGACTGGTTGGATCTAAAATGTGTAGCTGATTCTGTGTAAATTAATAAATCTGAGAAACAAAATATGAAATGGACGCAAATAGAAATACATATTTGTATTTCTGCATCTTCAGCTTTTCCTTGTTCTCTTCAGATTTAAGTGGGATGTAAAGGGTTTTCCCGAGTTCATAATTTTCCCTGCTGAGGGCTACATGACCCCAGGGATGGAAGTATCTCTTGAAGTGACCTATGCCCCTACGGAGCTGAGTCAAGATTTGCACTATGATGATCTCTGCTGTGCTGTAGAGGGGGGCAAACCATTAAAACTCACCCTCACTGGCTCCTGCATTGTCCCACAGGTCGCAGCAGAGGTAAGTGGCTTAGTCTGAATGTGACTGTGGAACCATTTTCTTTAATGAGTCCTGCAATCTTGTATATTTACTAATAATAGATGTGCTGATAAAAATGTTGAAGTTAGAGGCCAGGACTATTCATTGTGTCACTTTTCTTGCTTTCTTTCTTGCTTACCAATTTCGTATATCAGGTGCGCAGTCAGTGTACTCAGTCTCTGGTTCTGCCCAGCCGCATTAACCAGCGCTGGACTCTGAAATGTGTCATAGTGGGAGAGCACTGGAGTGGGCCGCCCACTCTCCACATTGAGCCTTCACAGCAGAACACCTATGAGATCACATACAAGCCTCTGGTCATGACTGCAGACGGGGAGAGGCATGAGGTATGGCACTCTCTACACAAGATGAAGGCTCTTTCCATTAATTATTCTTGAAACAGCTATTCAACGACACAATTCAAAACAAATTTCCAAATAGTCATTAGAAAAATTTTCCACTGTTAAGGATTTCACTTTGCTCTGCTTTATTAAAAGTCGGCATGAAATAAAAGTTTGATAGTCTAATTTTGTGAATTATATTTTATGAAACGGCTTCTCGACCAAGAAAATGTCACTGCATGAGGGAGGGGAAGATGTTTTAATTAAAGATTATGAGGGCACATTAATTTAAAAAAAAAAATCATGTGCACAGATAAATAATTTATTGCAGTATTCCGTTAAAATAAGAACTGTGAATTTTGATTTCATGGTGACTTGTTTCTGGTGCAGGGCTCTGTGTTCTTCCCCTTTCCTGACGGCAGTGGAATACTGTACATATTGCAAGGCACAGCTGAGCCACCAAAGGCTGAAGGCACAGTAACCGAAGAGATCAAATGCAAAACCTACCACACACAGACATTACCTGTCCACAACTGGCTGCCCAGACCTCAGAGGTACCTCATCCACACCGAAACATATACGTGCAAGTTTAATAATCACAACAAAGTATTTCACAATCATGAAATAAGTCATTTATTTCTTATTTTTCAATTAATTAAATACAAGTTTATTGCAAAGACTTCCAAATAAAAGGATAAAGATGCTAGAATTAACATACAGAGATTATATTTGCCGCAAAATGCCATATTATCCTAAACATTTCTTGGATGCATTGCACATAAACATATGCTCATTGCACATGGATAAACATTGTTAATCCTGAAAATACCCATAAAACAGCCACACAACACAGTGCCTCTTGAGATATGCTTTGTAATGATCATAAAACCTTCCGTTGACCATAAATTCTGAAGCTACGGTTGCAAATTCTATTCCTCTACTTAGCTACATTGTATAATTTATGTTTGATCATTGTGTGTTTTTTATCCTGCTGTGCAGGTTCCGTTCTGTGATGGAGCTCATCAAACCAGATCGTTCAGACGGCATAGTTTCCCTGAAGGGCCTGGAATACATTGATGTGCCTGCGCTGGATACGAAGAACTGCAAACTCTCCTTCTTCACTTATAAAGAGGGCCAGTACAATGCTAAAGCAAGTTCCATCATACACCCATACAAATGCTAATACAGACTACTTTGGTTATAAAACAGATTTATGGCCTATGAAATATCATATTCCTCGCTCACACAGGTGACATTCAGGAATGAGGCAACTGGCGAGTTCCTATTCTACAATCTGAACTTTAAAGCGACGGCTCCGGGACTGATTGACACTATAGAAATGGCGACCCGGGTGAGGCAGATGACATCAGAGTTCATGGAGGTGGAGAACCCTCTTCTTGTGGACGTGTCGTTCTCTGCCAGAATTCAGACATCAGATTTCCGCCACAGTTTCTTGTGCCTGCTCAGTCTACGGTAGGTATACTTTCAGAAATACAAAGTTAAAGGGATAGTTCACCCAAAAATGAAATTTCTGTCATCATTTACTCACCCTCAAGTCATTCCAAACCTGTATGAAATTCTCTCTTCTGCTGAACACAAAGGAAGATATTTTAAAGAATGTTGATAACCAAACAGTTTCAGTTTCCATTGAATTCCATTGTATTTTTTGGTTTGTACAGTGTCAATGGTCACTGAAAACTGTTTAGATACTAACATACTTCAAAATCTCTTCATTTGTGTTCCACAGGAGAAAGAAAGTCATACAGGTTAGGAACGACATGAGGGGTAAATGGTGACAGGATTTAAATTTTTGGGTGGACCATCCCTTTAAGATGTGCACCGTCGTGGGCCATTTAAAAAATAATTCAAAAATGTAAATGAAATAAATCTTCAGTGCAAAAGAAGAAAAAAACAAGGTGATTTTGCTGTGGTGACCCTAGTATTTAATGGCCGTTTTTTTAAGAGTCTTGTTTTTTGTTTTTTATTACTTAGTTTAGATTGACATTTGAATATAAACCTCTGTGTGAGGGAGAGTCCACAGCCCGGCTGGTGTTGTACGCTGCTGAACTCGGACGCTTCTCTTATGAGCTTCAGCTGAAGGCCCTGCCTGCACCCCTTGAGAAGCCTTTATATTTCAGAGCACCACTTGGCAGCAAACAGTGTCAAAGTTAAGTTCACCATGTCAAGACCAAATATATCTGCAAGGTAAGAGACCCTACTTTCCCATTATTATCTAGCAGATTTTATCTGCATGATAATAGGTTTTAAAGAGAAAATGAAAATTCTGCCATCATTTACTCACCCTCATGTCGTTCCAAACCTGTATGAACCTGTGGAACACAAAAGAAGATATTTTGAAGGATGTTTTCAAAGGATGTTCAATTCCAAAGAATTGTTTTTGTCCATACCATGCAAGTCAATGGTGTCTAAAACAATCCATTTATTTTCACTGTATCGACAAAAAGAAAACCCACTGAGACATTTTTCAAGTCTTTCCACAAAAGAAAGTCATACAGGTTTGCAACAACATTAGCAACATAAATTCTAATATCTTTGCTAAAATAATCCCTCTCAAATCTGGTTTCTGACTCAGATGGACAACCCAAACTTCACTGTAGAAAAGAACATTAAAGCAGCAGCGGGGAACCAGAGTGGCACAGATATTAGCGTGCCAGTTCATTTTGAACCTTGCCAGGTGGGAGACATCCAGAGCCAGCTCACCATCTCCTCAGACGTCGGAGGAGAGTATGTCTTCCCTTTGTTTGGCACCTGCACCCCACCTAAACCTCAGGGTCCCCTCGCCATCAGCTTAGGTTCCAGTGTCTCTATCTCCTTTAAGAATGTCTTTCAACAGGCCACCACCTTCTCCTTTCAGGTAGACATCCCTGCCTTCACTGTCAAGGGTGCAGAGACTATTGCACCTCAAAAAACTCATACAGGTTACATTTGACGGCCCTCCTACGTGCTCCAGAGGCCCATGTCACGGAAAGCTGACAATTTCCTGCCCACGTATGGACAGGGCATCTTCTGGGTTTACTACTTGAAAGGTTTACTCCAGAGCTTCCTTCAGAGAAAAAAACAGCATGAAGAAGGAGGTCTGCTATTCTTTGGATAAAATGATTAATGGTAGTGGTTAAAAAAATGAATAATCTTTTTTTATATATATACATGTTTCTTGGGGACATTAAGTTTTAAATTTGTTCTTTTCACATAAAGATGATTTTATTTATTTTTAATCCATCTTTCAGTTTGAAGAAATATGCTTCTTAAACAAAACACAAATGTATTGTAAAGACTCAAAATGAACAGAAAAATAAACATTTCTGTAGCACTCAGGTTTGCTGTTTGAATGACACCAGTCAAGTATTAAGTGAACTGCTGTAGCTTCAGGTGCTCCTCTTTAGTCCACCAGGAGGTGCACTCGTTGCTCTTACATCACCTTGAACGTGTCCCATCTACTGAGGCATGATGGGAGGTATATTCCCTCTAGGTTCATGTGTGTGTGCATATAGTGTATATGTTTCATACTCATATGCAGTGCATATGTGTGGGTTCATCTCTAATTTTCCAAGCCAAGCCTTCCTGCATGCTTTTTGGAAATAATTTCAACTCACTTGTCTGGCCATATTTAAATCTCAAAAACAGAAAGTGGGTGAGTGGAGTGATTGCAGAGACAGGCTGACATTAGAAGTTACTCATTATATCTGTGCTGTTATAGCTACTAAGCTACTAATAGCTACTAAGTACCAAAACAACTCAAACTGAATTCAAATTAATTAAAGATAAATATAAATATTAAAAAAAACATAAAAATGTCAAAAGCTCATAACAAAGTAACTCAAAATGAAATCTAAAAATATTAAACTAAAAGCTCATTTAAAATATTAATAAAAACTATAATAGTATATATGTAAATTATATTAAAATAACACTGCTCATATGAAGTGTCATCAATAATTTAAGTGTTCCAAATACTCTTGAGTGTGTGTATTTTAAAAATGTAATATACTATAAAGCTTAGTATTTTTGATCACACACACACACACACACACACACACACACACACACACACACACACATTTTCTTTTCCTTTATTATGGTTTTATTCAGCTTATATTTTTCTACCTGTTTATATAAGTGGTTATATTCACCTTAACAATATACATTTAACAACTGCTGCTAGCTGAGACATTTATGCAGTCTAATAATATATAAATGAACAACACGTATATTATCAGCCTGCCTCAGTGTGTCCAATCTCATGTGAAAGGCACATCCCCAATGTCTCTGCATCTGGTTTGTCAGCCTCAAACTGAAAAAGGAGCCAGAATAACCATTCACCAGTGTCATTTTGCTCCCTGCACATGCCACTATATACCACTGAGTTTGTTTACATGTGGAAAAGAGAGGCCTGTCACCGCCACACACAAACTGGCTGCAAGGGGTGTTGATCTGAGAATGTCCAAAGACAAGGGATTACTGCTTGTTGTAATTATCTGAGCACCCTCTGTGGTGAAGAAGGAGTAACAGGTTGCTATGAGTTGCTCTACATTAAAGTGATGCATCCAATCACTTTTTTCTGTTTGGCTAAATGCCTCACTATAGGATCGCAAACTGCAGGGGGGTTGTACTTGGTGCCAATTAAATAAAGGCCCTTTTAGCTTGAATGACTTAATCACCCCTCTTAAAGGGCAGGACCGGGGAGCCTTTCAACAGTCTTTCAAGTCACAAAGGTCATTTCAGGCCATTATAGAGACTGTAAGGTAATGAGGGATTTTCTAAGGAGTACCCACCCCAAAAATTGCAAGCTGTTTTGCAATTTTTACAAATGATACAAATAATTCGGGATGTTGATTAAACAACAGATGGCACTCGGACTTATACCACCTGACTGCTGCAGTTTCATTTTGCCGTTGATAGTGTTGACATAGAAACACATAAATCCGAGTCTGGGGACGTGAACAACTCCAAGAACGTCTCAGGTTGCCGTCTCTAAAATACACTCAAAAAAATAACCTGTTCAATGAACTTAATTAAATTAAGGAAAGGTTTTCCACGAAATTGAATTACATTTTTCCAACAAAATCGAATTAGTTTGAAATAATTTGTTGTAATCTTGTTGAATGAATTTAAATTAATTTAGTTATTCCTGCTAGATAAAGTTTTGTCAGGTTAACTACATTTAGTTTTTGTCCTGCCTTGAATCACCATCATTATAAATTTAGTTGATATGACTCTACGGTCACTTCTAATGAAAGACACTACTAGTGTTCAATTGAATTAAAACCATTTTTTATATAGTAATATATTACGTGTGCAGGTCTGCGAGTGAGGTTTACACATAGTGTATACTGAATGCCCACAGCCTGAACACAAGGTTTAATGCAGATATAGCGTAATACTGAGCCCACAGCCTAAACACAGTCGCCACTCTTCTGCATAATGGTAACCACAAAATTCAAAAACATTACAGAAAGTCCTCTAAGTTTCTAACATAACTGAACATTAAACACTAACATTAACTAACAACATCTTTCCATTTACTGAAAAACATAAAATAACACTTTTTCCCTAAATTGACCCTCTTAATGCAGTCCCTTGCAAAGCATGCTGGGAACTACAGATCCACTGCCCAGTTAGATGTCAACAACAATGATTCATGTAGTTTTCAAACAAATTAATTAGGTTGACTGAACACAATTAAATTAAGTTGTGACAATATTAAACAATCGTGTTACTTTTGCTTATTTTAATTAATTATTTTAACAAGAGGCCAAAATTAATTTTTTGAGTGACATCCGGTTAAGACGAACGAAAAATATTCATGTTGACTCAATAAAAAAAAAATTGGTAAACCAAATTTTTTAAAAATTAAATTGATTACATTTAATGAAATTAAGCTGGAATCATTTCTATGAAGGGTTGTGTCGTATATTCTCATTTTAATTAATGAAATTGAACAAAGAGCTAAAATCATTTTTTTGAGTGTACGGTTATGACATGATGTGAACGCAGCATAAGCTCATTGTTTTGGTTCAGTAGTAACTGTAAATACTGTACATACACTGACAGGCAGGTGACATTGGACCGAATGCAATGATTGGACAAACATTATTTGGTTCTGAGACTTCAACAGATGATATTTGTACATTTTGTAATATTTAGGCCACTTCTATTATCGATTGCTATCAGGATGTTAAAGGATTAGTTCACTTAAAAATGAAAATTCTGTCATCATTACTCACCATCAAGTTGTTTCAAACCTTTATGAATTTCTTTCTTCAACTATTTTTTTTCCTACTATGGAAGTCAATGGAGCGCATCAACTGTCTGGTTACTGACATTCTTCAAAATATCTTATTTTGTGTTCAGCAGAAGAAAGAAACTCATAAAGGTTTGAAACAACTTGAGGGTGAGTAAATGATGACAGAATTTTAATTTTAAAGTTAACTATTCCTTTAAGAGAGTTTCAACAAGAATAACAAAAGTGTTTATGAAAATATTGCCTACCCTACCTTTAACTGCATCTAGCCTATATAGAACAGGCCTAAATATCGTTATTTCTGTGGGATAATGACTTAAAAGCATGCAATTAGGTGTATTTATTGTGTCTTTTTAAGTAGATAGTCATGTAGAGGAAAGAGGAAAATACGGATCATGTTTCCACGAATGGCAAAGATCTAAAACTGAGAGTTACTGCAGTAAACTAAGCCAAAAATGGACTTTAACAACATTACCAGTTTATTTAAAAGCTGTCTGGGATCAATGGGCATTACAGTCTATTCCCTATTTAATAGTAGGCCTAGCTACTCTCTAAAGTGCTAATAATGCTTTTTCTCGCATTTTTCTGCATCTGGACTAAATGGATGGCACTTATTGAACTGCTCCGGTTAGGTGAGACAGGAGGGCTGAGTTTTGGGATGTGTGCCGCCGCTGATGTCATAGAGGAGGAGGGATCGCCCCCATAGCGCGCAGCATGAACGCTCCGCGGCAAAAGGATGTGTGAACAAGCAGCGCGCTACTGCAGGGACGGTGTCCAAAAACTGCTCCACAAAGAACAAGCTAAACTCCGGGCACAGGACAGCAAAGACCAGCCCAAACCCGGGGCTCAGGACAGCGAGACAGCGACGGCTGCACAGTCCGGAAACAGCGGTTCTCAGCCCGGTGGAATTGACGGGCTCGTCCGCTGGATAGTCACCAAGATGAGCGACAATAAAAGCATCTCTACTCGGGAATATGTGAAGGAGGAGGCGGCGGTGGCTCAGGAGCAGTTCTTTGCACCGGAGCCCCGAAAGGGCATCTCTGTCATTTTGGACGTAGGTTTTTAATATCTTATCATTGTATGTATAAAGAAACATGAAATGCATGCACTCGTTCAACTTTATTCAATCGCCATAATTAATTAATTAAACAATTAACCAAGTTTTGAACAGTTAAAAAAATATCTCGCCAACCTTTGATAGGCTACTCAAGCAATTACAGCAAGGCAAATATACACTTTCTGAATTTTAATCTATTTAACTTTTTTTATCCAGTCCATCCATTTGGCAGAACAGTTATGAATTTGACACTTACTTGCATGTCAATGTTATGTAATATTTTAGATTATTACACGTTTTTCTGGAGTAGCCTACTAAATTCTGATTGTTTAATCGCAAGCAATCAATTTTTGTATAATAGCTATTAACCTAAATTAGATAGTTCGCGTTGAACTTGACGATGGTAGAAAATACCATTGTTAAATACCGACGCTACTCTCACGTATCACTCCGCGCATTTAGGCTACTCTTTACATATGACGCAAAGTAACCTGGCGCCATCGTGCGACTAAAAATGGTTACATACTTCGATAAAAATGGTTTGTTTTAATTTTAGTATAGGCCTACATTGTGTTGTGAGCTTAAAACCTTTGATAAAAGCGCAAGAGTGCCCAAGCAAGAAAACAAAAAACAAAGCAATGAATCGAAAAAAAATACTGATGAGAGATAGCCTACTTAGAAATAAGTTACGGTTCTAAATCCCAGATAACTAGAAAAAGAAGTTATTTTAATTTACAGTAATTTAATTTATCATATTTAAATTGATTATGTAATATTGTTGAAGTGTTAATGTATGAAGTAATGGACTATTTTTCTTAGCGGAAGCTAAGATAATCTACTAGTAGGCTACGATGATAAAAAATAATTTCTCAGCTCAATCAATATTTTATGTACAAGACAAGTAGTTATTTATTTGCTAAGTAGTCACGTAATAAGTCAGATAATATACTCACTGTTGCTAAATAAACCCCGTTCAGGGTGTGACAGTCCTCTTCCCCTAATGTGACTCTTGTATGTGCACAGTCTGCACACGCATTCACAGTTGAATGGAAATACCGTTGAGCTTTTAGTATGTGCAATGAAATAATCCTCCTAATTGTAAAATAATATGAACACACATTCTAGTACAAAACAGCAGTGATACATCCAGCTGTAGCTTTCTGCATTTTTAGGTTATAGCCTACAACAGTTTATGCTCTGATTTTAAGGCTGTCTCAGAGAAGCATACCCGAATCTAAATAATTTATTGCGCTTTTCCTGTGAGCCCGGCAGTTATGCTGTGTGGTTGACTGCTGTGGCAAGGTCTCAGCAGTATTGATTTAGTAGGTCAAATTATTGCCTCAGTATTGTTCATTGCTGCTAGATAATTATATGTATTTGATGGTCATACCTCTTGAGATTTCTACGTTGCTTTTTGGGGAGAAGTTAAAACATTTAAGAGAGTGATAAGTAGATCAGTCCCAGACCCAGATAGCCTACAGTCTCAGGTAACCAGACTAGAAAGGAAAGGGGACAAAAACTAATTAAAAACCTCAGAAAAAGACCAGAGGCACCGATGCACCCTAGTATAAATACAATAGTGAAGGTGGAGGAAATTAATAAGGGAGGGGTTAAGCAGATAATAAGGTGCTGTAGATAATTTGTCTTTTATGGATAGTGAGCGCTTGTACGTGATTTCTCGTGGAGACTTCGGTATGGCCGGAGCACAGGTGCTTGTAGGGGAATTGATTTTCCCCTATGCTTTGTGAGAGAATTCCATTATTTAACTCAATCTATCTCTACCAAATGACACGTCTGCTGCCACCTCTGTTCCAGGATCAGCCTGACTGAGCCTTAACACTATATTGGTAAACAACTGAGCCACATAGCGTCATTTATCGTTACTTTTCATTTTAAAAGTGTCTAAAGCAGCATGCAGTTGTAAAGACCACTGTTTCCATTTCAGAAAGCTTTCGATTCATGGGCTAGACAAGTTATGGATTCAAGGTGTGTTGAATTCTCTCAGCACGGCTTCCCCAAACCAGACAGTGAAAACTAAGTAACAAGCTGTCATAAAAAAGGCTAAGTGTGTTTCACAGTATTCATGTCTCAGGTCCCAGACCTCATCTGGCTTAAGGAAGTAATTAAGTCAATTTAATGTTTTTTAACACTAAAGAACACTTCTTTTCCACTGGGGTTGAATGCTGTGCACTAAATTACAGTAGCGCTCTCGTTTATGCTTTAAAAGCAAGGACGTTAGGCATAGAAGTCGGCATGAAACGGAAGTTGCAAGATGCTTTTCTTTCCTATTGTGACGTATATCCGAATGAAACAGCTTCTCGAACAAGAAAAAAATGTCAGGTGGGACTTGATTTTGTCCATCGGGATTGGATGGTTGTGGTTTTCTATTACTGTGATGTCATGTGAGTGACAGGTTGTCCCGCCCTCGCACCAGTAAACACGTAATCAGAGAAGAGATGTTGCTGCAAGGGAGGGGAAGATATTTTTATTAAAGATTAGGAGGGCACATGAATTAAAAATAAATGATCTGCACGGACGGATAACTCATTTATAATAAGTACTGCAATATTCCATAAAAACAGGAATTGTCAAGTTTGATTTCATGGTGACTTTAATGTACATGTGTGAGAACAGATAGATGATCAAATGGTGACTGCACTTGACATTTACTAAAGACTTCATCGCTCTATTGACTTGAACTTTAAAATACAAATATACTTGGCATTTGTTCAGTGAATTGGATTTGATCCAAAGCACAGAGAATCAATCCAACTGACTTAGCAAGTCTAAATGTGAGTCCACATATTAAACAAGTCCATTCATTGAGATACACTCTCTCCATTCAAACACTCTTTATCAATCTTTATCATTCATTGCCTAATACCTCACTCTCGTTATATTTCCTTTCGTCAACACAAATAATCAGTGTTATTAAGAGTCTTTTAGCCGTAAAGAGAAACTTGGAAACAAGTGTCAGTACGTTTACATGGACAACAATATTCCGATATTAAGCCGATTAAGACAATACTCTGATTAAGAAACTACAATGTAAACAGGGATTTCTGATTATCTTAACCCAGCTAAAGTCATATGAGTAAACACAAATCGAATTAAAACATGTGGAGTATTCCTATTTCAATCGCATTATCGAAGTGCATTATAGACATGTACACATCTTAAAGGTACAGTACTATTAAAGTCGTTTGGGAATTCTCGCCGCATTTTGTGACAGGACACATACACACACGGCAGTGGTCAACCGTTTGACGGCAAACAAGAGAGCGTGGCTTCAGAATTTGTATCCGCCCTCGTCTATTTGCACGTATAGCATGACAAATAATTAATTGCACTTGAAGCTTTTGTAAAATTAAGAATGAAAACACCCTAAACTGTATATGGTACCATAACAAAGACGAACTGTATGTTGACACGGAGGGAAAGTCAGACCTTATTGTCTTTTTCAGAATAAGGTCAATAATTAGATTACAGTCATAAAGTAGAGCCCAATTTTTTCCTGTGATGTCTGGATTTAGTCCAATTGCAGTATTTGATTTGATTATTGTTCTGCTGGATAATGAGATGGTAGTTTTGGTTTACACTCTCTAGTTGTTCATTGTTTTGTAGCTGAGAAACCAATGAACAACTAAAGAGTATTTTTCTCAGCAATGTTTTTTTTTTTGTATTCAAATACATATTAACCATGAATAGCTCTGTAAATATGTACTTTAACTGTACTATTCATTTAGTTTCTCCCGCTGTAAGTGTTGCTCTCTTTTCTCAACATGTTGCTTTGTAGTTCACATGAACACTTTTGTGATTTTTTTTTTTTTTTTTTTTTTTTGTAGCTGTCCCCTTTTCCTATCACACAGAGATAAATCTTCCGAGGTACAAACAAATTGGGTCACCTACATTAGGTAACTTCATATTGTCAGACCTTACAAATGGTTTTTAACAACCGTATACCTTTTGTGCATCCCTTTTTTTCTCAGACAGTTCAGGAAGATAATGATGAAGAAAGGATGATAGGTGACACTTCATATTAGATGTCCTTAACTACTATGTACTTACATCCAAAAATATGTACAGTTTACTTATTGTGTTCATATTGTATTGCAAAACACTAGCTGCAATTGAGGTGTGATACGGGTAAGGTTAGGCACAGGTTTGGTGGTATGGTTAGGTTTAAGGGTATTTTTAAGGGTAAAAGGTATTAGGGAAGGGTCAACAGTGTAATTTTAGATGTGATTATAGAAATTAATTACAGCTGTGATTACAGAAATTAATTACAGCTGTGATTACAGAAATGAATTACAGCTGTAATTACATGCAGGTATATATATTTTTTTTAAATAAAAGTACAATGTAAAAACATGTATGTGCACAATAAGTGCAAATTATTAATTTAAATGTTAGTACATAGTAGTTAAAAGCGCAGTATGCTTCTGTGATAACAATTCTTTGGTTCCTGTCGTTCAGTGGTTTTCAACTGGTTTTGCTGAGGATCTGACACTGTACAAAAACATCTTTATTTAAAATCTAATATGGAAGTTTATTAATACTACCATGCACTTAATAGGGCCAACAATATGCAAATGTATTAACATGATACACTACCGTTCAAAAGTTTGGGGTTAGTAAGATTATTTTTGTTGTTGTTTGAAATAAATTAATTTAATTTAATTCAGCAAGGACACGTTAAATTTATCAAAAGTGACAGTAAAAACTTAAACTGTTATAAAAAATAATCTATTTCAAATAAATGCTGTTCTTATAAAAAATATTAAGCAGCATAATTGTTTTCAACTGAGATGATAATAAGAAATGCTTCTTGAGCACCAAATCAGTATATTAAAATGATCTCTGTAGGATCACGTGAGTGACACTAAAGTCTGGAATAATATTTAATATTTTATTATTTTTATTCAGATTTTCACAATACAGAACAACACACCAAAAGCATTACAAAAACAGACATACACAAAAAAGTAAAATCAAATCAAATTAATAAACAACCAAACAATTATATCTAATTCTTTCCAGATGTAAGGTAGCCAAGCAGAAAGTATTTACTCTATTTTTAATCAAATAAATCCACACAAACCTTGATGCATGTGAATTGCTTTCTCTTCCCATTTAAAAGCTGATAATCCTATTACTTTTATTTATTTAAATATGCATGATTCTATGGTTATAGTTTTGTTATTTGCATTTAACTTTTTTTTTATTCACAGTCCACGAAATAAGAGCAGGTCTGCGGCAACGTTTTTTTGGGTCATGAACCTCCAGTTGAGAACCACTACTGGCGATTAATGCTGCAGACACTTTTGCTTTAAGATATAAAACAGCAAGGAAGATTAAATACCAATAGTGCCTCTCGAGCGCTTTGTAAAATACATTACAGTATTGATCGAACATGGCTAATGTTGCTGTTCCTACAATCACTCTCCTCTTTTAATGCCCAAGAATATGCTTCTAGTTCAAAAGAAGGAACCCCCCCCCCCCCATTGTTCTTATTCTACTGCAGATGTTTCAGTGGTTGTCCTGTGTGGCTTTTGAGTTTGTTTTGTGATGGTGAAGCATCCTGACAGGTGGAATGCTGTTAGCTGTCAGGAATGAATGAGGCAGCTGGCTCATCCAATTGAGAAGTGATTTAGACCAACAACAGAAGGTGATCACTCCATTGAAGCAGATCAAAATGTGCGCTGTCAATACGTGTTTCAATTATTGGATGTCTGGCACACACTTCCTCCTTGTCATGCGTGTCCAATCACAAACATGCAGCCCCATGCTTGCTTGTATAGCCAGTACATTTAACATCCAGATCTGATCACAACGAATTCATGCTTCATGTATTTATTTATTAGGAAAATGAGATGGTCTGAATGGATCGACTGCTGTAAAATTAGCCCGTAGTGAGAAACGCTTCCCAGCACATTCTATTGACTGTGATTTTCCTTTGTTACAAGAGAGTCTTAAGTGGTCCATTTCACATCTGACTGGACAGTGTGATCAGGTTGCACTTACAGATATAAGCAACTGGCTCAATCTCTCACAAGTTCAATCAAACACATCGGCAATAGACAAACTAGCTTAGTCTTGATTAAAAAAACAAACGAGAAAAAGAAACTTAAAGGTTATAATGTAATTTGTGCTGGTGGTTTTCTAAATGCAATGGAAGGATTCATTGCACCATGTTAAGGGCTGAGGTATCATGCAATTGCAAACAGCCTATCTATAGAACCACCTCCTCCTTAGTTTGATTGACATTGAACCCTACAGAGAGACTTTTTTTAATTACTTTTATCAGGGTTTTTTTCTAATACATACAGTACTTTACTTTTCTTCAGCCACTATCTTAAAATATTTATGTTACTGTATTTCTGTCATGACAACTCTCGGAGAGATTGACATGGTAATAGAGATGGGCATGGTAATTGCTATGGCAATGTTAATGTATTTGGTCTTGATAATAGATAATAGTTAATGTAATAGATCTGCTACGCTGCTGCTGCTGCAGAGCAAGGACCGAGACTTCTACTGCCAATACATTCACAGACATTGCTGTGAGCATGTAAGACATGAAATAACCCCGTAGCAGATCTATACAGGTGGAGCTGGGGAAGGTGGAGGGTTTCTGAAAGCGCGCTACAGACTGCTTACAGCAACACTACCAGTATTTGAATGTTGAGCCGCAGCTCATTGGCCGCTGATGCAACAGCAACCAATCAGCTGTGCTATGTAGATAACGATGTTATCGCAACCAAATTGAATTAAGGACCTATCAGCCTGCACCATCTAGAGTTTCATGCCAGAACATGGTATGCACATTTAATATTAGTTTTAGAGGAGCTTTAGAGAGTCCTAGAGACTTTGATTACCAGTTGATCAGGTTTTTGGCTAAATAATTCGCAAGTTTAGGTGAATTCAAATGATAATGTGAATTAAAATGATTAATAATTTGTATTAATATACTGTATTTCTCTCTCTCTCTCTCTCTCTCTCTCTCTCTCTCTGTGTGTGTTTCATTTCAGATTTTCCGGAGAGCTGATAAGGATGGTGAGTGTAATCTGCTTCATATCATGTCATGTTAAATCATTAATGTGAATGTGATTCTTAGACTCTGTTATATTCTTAAAGGGTTAGTTCACCCAAAAATGAAAATTATGTCATGAATGACTCACCCTCATGTCGTTCCAAGCCCGTAAGACCTCCGTTCATCTTCGGAACACAGTTTAAGATATTTTAGATTTAGTCCGAGAGCTTTCTGTCCCTCCATTGAAAATGTATGTACGGTATCTGTCCATGTCCAGAAAGGTAATAAAGACATCATCAAAGTAGTCCATGTGACATCAGTGGGTTAGTTAAAAAATTTTGAAGCATCGAAAATACATTTTGGTCCAAAAATAACAAAAACTACGACTTTATTCAGCATTGTATTCTCTTCCGGGTCTGTTGTCAATCCGCGTTCACGACTCCGCAGTGACGCTGCTGACGTAAGACGCTGCTGACGTGTTATCTGGTGCGCCCGAGCTTCGTTTACAGTCTGAGGGAGACGCACCGTTTTAAAAAATATAGCAATACCAAAATACAAACAATGTAGAATAGCTTGAATACAGCGTGCGTCTAGTTGTAGTTTTTGTTATTTTTGGACCAAAATGTATTTTCGATGCTTCAAAAAATTCTAACTAACCCACTGATGTCACATGGACTACTTTGATCCTTCAGAAATCATTCTAATATGCTGATTTGATGCTCAGGAAACATTTCTTATTATTATTAATGTGTAAATAAACATCATTTATTTGAAAATTATAAATGTCTTTACTGTCACTTTTGATAAAATGTGTTTCCTTGCTGAATAAAAGTGGTAATTCAAAAGTTTAAAAAATCTTACTGACCCCAGACTTATGGATGGTGGTTTATGATCCACAGAATAAAATACAGCTATTATAACTTAACACAACACTGAAGATCTTGACCATCTGTCCGCACGGTACTGACAGCTGAAAAGACAGAACTTGAAGAAACATTCCAGAAAAAACAATGGAAATGTGGTGCCTTACGCATAATCTTTTAAATAATTCCCATTTGCAGGGCTTATTAAAAGTTCAGTTGTTTTTGTTCTCAGATGCCTGACCAGTATTATTTCTGCACAGTATTATAACATCATTTCAATGAGATATCATCTGCTAGGAAAATCAATATGTAATGCACCAACTAGTGATTGCATTTGCTAGATGTTCTAAACTAAGTTTTCTATATTACAATGCTAATTAAATTGCTGCAAAAATTCCAGATGTATTTACTAATTGATTTTAGATTAGTCTCATTAGTCAGATTCGCCTCTTTATCCATATTCATACCCTGTGTCCACAAAACAATTATGATTATGAAGAGAGGCCCCGTTACATATTTTGCAATGCTACAATTCATGTACTGTATGAGAAGATCCATAGTACATTTCATCCAGTTGTATTGTAATGCAGTTTTCTATATGATTCCTGATTCCCGATTAGCCTTGAGCTCTTGTCTGTCGTTATGGGCTCAGACCGGGTCACATCTGGTCTCAACTTTTGGTTTGAGATGAAATATATATATATATATATATATATACAAAATATTTTTTTCTTTGTTTTAGCTTTCTTGAAAAAGGAAAACTCCATGCTGTGAAACTAGTTATTGCACCAGGGCTTAAAAGAGAGTCGATACAAATAGCAGAGAGAGAAAACCTGCAACAAACCTTGTTAAAAGGAGTAGTGGCTATTTGATGTGTGATGCTTGTGCCGTTTGTGTTATTTTTAAACCACTCCCAGGGGAGCAGCTTGGTGACAGTTTTAATGAGAGAGAGAGAGAGAGAGAGAGAGAGAGAGAGAGGGTGGGGGAGAAAGAAAAAACAAGAATCGGGACCACATGAGATGGGTGCCATGTTTTGCTACACTTTGGTTTTCAATCACACAAGGTCTAACAAGAAACAAAGCACAGCAGTCTAATTTGCCTCCAGCGTTTAGAACTTTACTCCTAGGAGTGAAACATTATTATCCTCTTTCTTTTCGAATAGGGCTGCATACATTAAAGGGTTGATTTTCCCCCCAAATAATATTTTGTCCCTATTTACTTAGCCTATTTACTTGACACCGTTTGTATCACTCCGCTTGCAGCATTTCTCATGTGTCATGCCGGATGACCAAATCACCATAATTTTACAAATGCTACTGTTGTTGTGTCAGAGTTTTTTTCAAGCGAGAATGTTGTTATTTAGAACTCAGATATAGGACTTATATATAAACATAGTGCACATTTGACAATTTGTTCAGAATTCAGACGTATTCGAAGATGTGATCTCCAGAACGTCAGCGGCCGTTCATTGCTCATATACCCGCAGAGAACAGCATTATCTCGACCAGTCCTTTGGGAATTTGCCGCTGGCTCTTATGTAGATAGTGTTTATGCATGAGGCAAGGGCAAAGTTTAGTTTCATAACTTTATATTTTTATTAGTGCTGTCAAATCGATTAATCGTGTTTAACCGATTCTTAAAGTTTGTGTATATATAATATGTGCATGTATATTTTTATATTTATATTATGTGTGTGTGTGTGTGTGTGTGTGTGTCTCTGTATATACACTCACCTAAAGGATTATTAGGAACACCTGTTCAATTTCTCATTAATGCAATTATCTAATCAACCAATCACATGGCAGTTGCTTCAATGCATTTAGGGGTGTGGTCCTGGTCAAGACAATCTCCTGAACTCCAAACTGAATGTCAGAATGGGAAAGAAAGGTGATTTAAGCAATTTTGAGCGTGCCATGGTTGTTGGTGCCAGACGGGCCGGTCTGAGTATTTCACAATCTGCTCAGTTACTGGGATTTTCACGCACAACCATTTCTAGGGTTTACAAAGAATGGTGTGAAAAGGGAAAAACATCCAGTATGCGGCAGTCCTGTGGGCGAAAATGCCTTGTTGATGCTAGAGGTCAGAAGAGAATGGGCCGACTGATTCAAGCTGATAGAAGAGCAACTTTGACTGAAATAACCACTTGTTACAACCAAGGTATGCAGCAAAGCATTTGTGAAGCCACAACACGCACAACCTTGAGGCGGATGGGCTACAACAGCAGAAGACCCCACCGGGTACCACTCATCTCCACTACAAATAGGAAAAAGAGGCAACAATTTGCACGAGCTCACCAAAATTGGACAGTTGAAGACTGGAAAAATGTTGCCTGGTCTGATGAGTCTCGATTTCTGTTGAGACATTCAGATGGTAAAGTCAGAATATGGCGTAAACAGAATGAGAACATGGATCCATCATGCCTTGTTACCACTGTGCAGGCTGGTGGTGGTGGTGGTGTAATGGTGTGGGGGATGTTTTCTTCATTTAGTCATTTAGTCATTTAGCAGACGCTTTTATCCAAAGCGGCTTACAAATTAGGACTAGATTAAGCGAGTCATCATGAAGAGGCAAAAACAAAAACAACGCAAGAAGTGCTCAAGATACGAAGTTCAGGCATTATTCAGAGTAGCATAAGCCCGATAAGTGAGGTTTTAGAGGGAAAGGGGAGGTTTTTTTTGTTTTTTGTTTTTTTTTTGCGGTTAAGTGCTCACGGAAGAGTACTTGGCACACTTTAGGCCCCTTAGTGCCAATTGGGCATCGTTTAAATGCCACGGCCTACCTGAGCATTGTTTCTGACCATGTCATCCCTTTATGACCACCATGTACCCATCCTCTGATGGCTACTTCCAGCAGGATAATGCACCATGTCACAAAGCTCGAATCATTTCAAATTGGTTTCTTGAACATGACAATGAGTTCACTGTACTAAAATGGCCCCCACAGTCACCAGATCTCAACCCAATAGAGCATCTTTGGGATGTGGTGGAACGGGAGCTTCGTGCCCTGGATGTGCATCCCACAAATCTCCATCAACTGCAAGATGCTATCCTATCAATATGGGCCAACATTTCTAAAGAATGCTTTCAGCACCTTTTTGAATCAATGCCACGTAGAATTAAGGCAGTTCTGAAGGCGAAAGGGGGTCAAACACAGTATTAGTATGGTGTTCCTAATAATCTTTTAGGTGAGTGTATATATATATATATATATATATATATATATATATATATATATATATATATATATATGTATATGTATATATATATATATATATATATGTATATGTATATGTATATATATATATATATATATGTATATATATATATCTCACAAACTTATATAAACAAACTTTTAATTTAGAATCAATTCATCGATTTGACGGCACTCATTTTTATTTAACTGAAATCCTGTACTATAACTAGTGCTGCTTTTGTACTGTTGACTGAACTGCTTGCTTGTTTATTTCCTATTGTACAAACTTTTTTTACTTTTATAATGGCTAATATTGTTCATTTTAAATATTATTTTTCAATAAGTAAAATTTTATATAACATGCCATATTCGGTATTGAGAAAGTTAGTTTTTGATCAGAAGGCAGCCTTGGTGAAGCTTGGATAAGCTTTTGACCTGCCCTGTAAATGCATAAATAAATACATAATATAAAATCAAAATATAAATAAAACTACATTTCAAAGTGTGGTGCGATAAATATGGTGCGCAAGTAATAACAGTTTTTATTTAAGTTAACTATATCTTTGAAATACATTGTTTAAGGATTAATTTATCTTACAGAATAAACCTCAATCATATTTTCGAGCAAACAACACACAGTGTCATGCCCCCCCGCCGCATGTCTCTTTCTGCAGGAGTGATTGGTTTCATCATGCGTGTGGAGCAGGCAGAGAGAATCATTAACCTCTGTTGTATAGAGGAAATGACATGCTCTTTTGGCCTGAGAGTTTTTATGCAGGCTTAGTCTGGCAGAGTCAGCCTCCTGCTTTTTGTATACTGTGACCATAAATCTGCAAGGGCTGTTGACATGAGAGCAGACATGGCAGAGACCTGCATGACCCATCGCCTTATCTGCATCTGCAGTTTGCCCACCCTGAATAAATCACTCATTTTAAGGGAGAGAAAGAGCGGCATGGGTACCTGTAATGGAAATTTAATTTATTTCAGCTGTTTTAAATTCTGTACTTTTTCTCTGTGCAATGCTTTTCACATTAAAAAGATCTCACATGGTCAGAGAGAGCAGAAGTGCTACAGATAAAATGAGGGAGTCATTGGCAGATAAAAGAAACATTTAGGGACCAAATAAATTTTTTTCCTCATTGACGAATTACAGAATCACTGTGTGCCGTGATAAAGGGAAGTTTAGCCCTTAAAGGTATAGTTCACCCAAAAATTACTCACTCTCATGTCGTTCCAAAACCGTAAGGTTACGTGCTTGGCTTGCACTGTAACGAAAGGATACAGTGTATGATGAAACCGATTTCCGACTCATTTTAAATGGTTTTGTCGCAGCTAATCTGTGCGTTAGAACGTATAATGGGCGCTTCTCTCCTCTCTAGTACTCTCCCCCTCTCTGCTCTAGATTTGCGGGTTATCACTGGCAGTAAATGAGTGTTTACGTGTGTGCTCACTGAAAATAAACATGCTGACAGCAACCTCCCGCACAGCATGCAAGCATCAAGGCTTCCCTGCTCTAGATCTTATGAATCATTAAAGTTGTGTAAAAATGGCATGATGGGTAAATAATGTCTCAGGATAGTTCTTAGTCTTGAATATTCCTGTATTAATCTTGTAGTGTGTTTACTGGACAGTGTACTGCTAAATATTAAAGACTTGAAGGATTTGCGATGAGATTGTGGATTGGTTTTTACTTCAGATGAATGCGTACTTTGTGTACCTTCAGTTTAGTCGTGCATAGTCTCATTAATAGTGGAGCTTTTGGACACCACATGTCTGTATCCTCCTGAGGCCAACTCTGAAGCTATCGCCACAAAGAGCAGCAACACATGTTGTCGTCTCTTTGGATCAATATAGATGCACGTTGCTTGGTTCTCTTTGATATTTCATCATGATTCACTTGTTTGTGTGGATAAGCAGCTTTGTCCTCATGCAAAACAAGCAGAAAGTGAAGCCACTTTGTCTGATTAAACTTCAGTTACTTTGTATTAAATTACATTAACCTTTGTGCTGTATAAACTGCCTCATATATTGGGTAATAACGATGTGCATTTACATTTAAATTGTAACATATTTTGATATAAGTTTATATGCATGTCCAGGATGATGATGCATCTGCCAGTGTGTTATTATTTAGGGAAATAAAGAGAAACATTTGATAAATTTCATTGTCATTGCACAAAATGTAAAATTATTCTATTTAGCTGAATAAGTAAATAACTGATGGCAGACAAAGCAGAATCCCAGTAAAAGATATTTGTCTGATAGGTATTTTTTTTTTTTATTTCATCTATTTATTAAATGAATATTTAATTTTCCATATTTGAAATGAAAATATGTCATAATACTGTAGAAAATACCATGAGATCAAATTGAAGGATTTCACTCAATAGCCTATAGGTTTTTCATTATAACCGACAAAGTGTAAACATGATGTAAATAAGAGATCCATTGTACAATTAAGACAGCTTTTTTATTGGAACTTGAGTTTTTGCGAGAGTGCAGAATTCAGTGAACTGGCTCTTCAGAGATTGACAGCCTTAGTGATTATAAAGGGCAGGCTCTTCTCTTACTTTCGGTCTATTGACTGTTGAAATTTTATTAGTATTGGTACCGTGAGTGTTGGTACTGTAATAACCCTACTAGTAACAACATTACCACTAGGGGCCTTCTGTGCAAATTCTGATGGGCCATTTTACCCCAAGGGTCTGATTTTATCTTTTCAATTCAAAATAAAAACTTACATTTTTACTCCACATTTGTCCACAAATTCCTCATTAACAAATAGCCAAAAATATTGATATTCAGATGAAATGACAAAATTAAAGATAGTGTATCTATCTATTCATTAAAGGTGTTGAGATGAGATTTTTTGTGCCATTTATTGTCCTAATCTGGATATTGTCACTGTCACTGTTGTAGTACTTTAGAATGTCAAAATCGGTTAAATGAGTGCTTGAGCAGTTCAGTTGTACTCGCTATATGTAGCTGTTTAAGTTCAATGCATATTCCAGGCTTTAGACCATTAGTCATAAACCAAAGCGCACATTATGTTGGCCCGTGGAACAAGAATATATTGTTTGAAGGCTCTTTACACAGCATGTGCTTTAGCCTACAGTGGGCAGGAACATATATTATTTAGCCACCTTTGAGATGGCATTTTGACATGCTGCTAAAACGAGAAAAACGCACATATGCTGATTCAGACTTTGGCAGAGTGGCACATTAAGTCATAGCTCTGAAAAAAACATATATATTTGGCTGTATCATGCTGTAAATGCTGTGGCGTTTCATGCACATAAGAGATCAAAATCATCTTCTCTTAATGCATAACCCCAACACATAAGCACATACTGTACATATAAACACATTTACTGTAGGTTTGTGTTGCCATAGCAAATGGCTGCCTAAAAGCGGTACTGTGAATGCCTGACTGAAAACCTGCTTGGACCTATTTACCTCTCTTGATGCTCCAGCGCGTTTTGACTCATAATGTCCTAGACAGTTATTGTCACTCACATTGAAAGACGGAGAACAGGTCTTTATAGTCGTATACATTCCCTGTTTAGGTGTAGAAATCAAAAAAATGTACCGACCCCAAACGCTAAAGTACAGTACACATACATTTGTTTATATATCTAAAACATCACAGATTTCCACACCTAAACAGGGAATGTATACAAGTATAAAGACTTGTTCTCCATCTTTCAATGTGAGTGACAATAACTGTCTAGGACATTATGGGCCCTATTTTAACGATCTGAAACGCAAGTGTCAAGCGCAAAGCGCAAGTAACTTTGTGGGCGGGTCTTGGGCGCTGTTGCTATTTTCCCAGCGGGATAAATTACTCTTGCGCCAGGCGCAAATCTAAAATGGGTTGGTCTGAAGTAGCTTCATTATTCATAGGTGTGGTTTGGGCGTAACGTGAAATAAACCAATCAGAGCATCATCTCACATTCCCTTTAAGAGCAGGCGTGCTTGTTCTATAGCGGATTCCTATTATAACGGCGGATTTGCCAGGCGCACGCGAGGAGCGGTTCACAGCCAAGGAGAGCAACGCTCTCGTCACGGCCGTAAAAGAGAGAAAGTACATTGAAATGGAGAAACCCACCCAAATTAACTTCGGTTAAACAGGTGTATGATAATTTGGGTAAATGTGTAAGCTAGATGTATGCTTTTATAATAAATTGTCTATCTATCTATCTATCTATCTATCTATCTATCTATCTATCTATCTATCTATCTATCGTAATAATGTATGATTTGCAAAAATGAAAACTGCTGCTTCTGTGTAGATGAGAGAATCAAAGTGTATGCGCGTTGTGCACACGCTACATTGATTATGGCCAAGCATGCGCCCTTAAAATAGCATATGAATAACATGCGCAACGCGCCACTGACTTTAAACTATTTTTTCCTGGTTAGTGGCGCAATTGTTTTCTAAACCTGCAAAATAGCATGAAGGAACGTTTGCGCCGGAACACGCCTCCTTTTTTCCTCCTTCTGTGGAGGGAAAAGCGCGCTTTGCGCGGGTGCAAAATAGGAATGATACATGCGTCGGTGTACAAAGTCAATTGCGCTGGGTGCAAGATAGGGCCCTATGGGTCAAAACGTGCTGGAGCATCAAGAGAGGTAATCTCTTCTGGTAAATGTTCCAGAAAGAAGTCTCTTAGGCCATGTTTACACCTGTGTTTTCGTCAATCTGATTACAAGTGGTCGACGCTGAATACAGATGTAAACAGGTTCTAAAATGATTTGAGCTTGGCCACTTTCGACCACTTAGGTAGTTGAAAACGCATTCGACCGGATTGCTTTTGTGGAGATGCTCATGTGGTCGAATGTGTTCAAACAACCACAAAAGACTGCCTACTCTCTGCCTACTGAACTGATGCGTAAACATTAGGAGGCCAAACGGGATTTAAACTTTGGCTGAAGACCCAAGTTTGGTTTGAAGATGAAAAACAAACCAAGCACTGTGTTGTTCTTTCACCATTCCTGACCTGAAAAAGCCCATGTAATTACCTGCCCATAGACCATCCCCTCGAACAAATCAGGACAGACGTGTTCCAAAGTGGACAAAACAGACGGATTAAAACACTACCCCCCTGTTTCACAGACAAGGCTTAAGCTGGTCCCAGCCTAAAATGCATATCTGCTGTTTTAACTGAAAGCAACTTGCACTGGCATATCTTAAAATATGTCAGTGGCATTGTTTTGTCTCAAGATTCACACCAGTAATGTTTTTTTGCTAAGGCACGTTTATAAAACCTAATTCAATGCTCTAATTGAACTAAGGCCTAATCCTGGCTTAATCTAAGCCCTGTCTGTGAAACCGGGCCCAAGCGCAATTGGCTCGTCTACTTGTGATCCGATCGACCAAAACTCTGTCACTTTTGATCAGTTTAATGCATCCTTGCTGAATAAAGTACTAATTCCTTTAAAAATAAAAAATATTAATGACTCCAAATAATATTATCCCATTCTAACTTCCCGTCAATAACTGCATGCATCTTTTAAACTGGATTTGGGCCTTACATCCCAGTCTGTAACAGATAAATAGGAAAATTTCATGTGCCAAAGTCTATACAGCATAATTATTCTACTGTAAGACACAGGCAGGTGTAAGCATGGCTAATGCTTTTCAGAGTGGGCACCTTCCCAACACAACTCATTTATGAATGCATTTACAGAACACTAGGAGAACGTCGGCTCTCACATCTTCCTCGGGATGAGCCCTGCTTTGATGGAAGCTGGCCTGAGATCTGAAACCCCTACTATCCCCACTAATTAAAGCCTTACTGGGGCTTCTGGACAGATATCCGCTCTCTGAACTGCAAAAAACAGTCTGATGCCAGCTAACTGCTGCCTTAAAAATGGATCTGGAAGATAAATGAATATCCCGAGCCCATATGCTTCTCTGTGTCAGTCCTCACAGTGGTCAAAAACAGCTCCTGAGAGGCAGCAGTTAGCGAAAGTTTAATTAAAGCACAGAGGAGTATACAAAGCGTCTCATGCACTGTTGGTTATGAAGGTAGTGCTTTGTACTCTTTGTTTTTAAGTGCGTTTTTCAAGATCTGTTTTAGTAATGCATCAAATACTGGCTCTCTCACAAACTACTCGAGCACAAAGCACTGTTGTAAGCGCATTTAAAGTTTTTCTGAAAAGTTCTTGTCTTTTTCGCCCATCTGAACGGTGTTGCTAAAGATTTGCCGTAATGCAATGAGGTATTTTTAGAGAAGCTTTAAACATACATCAGACTGCATTCAGAGAAGAACTTTCTTTGCTAAGATTATGCTGTTGCAAAGTGCAACAATAAGTAAAGTCAGCAGGGAATCTTTTTTAAAGTATTTGAAAATGCATTGGGATCCCGCAGGTCTGTTCAAATCACACTGTTCCGTCCCAAGAGACTTTGCCTAATTAAAAATACTTCAGGCCTCCAGCTAAGAGGTGTGGGCTTGTTCCTATTCTTCCATTGTTTTGCCTTCCATCTCCACCCCATGCTCGCTCTTTTTTCCGAACCCGCTAATGCCAAATTTATGTTTGACTAATTAAGTTTGGCTAAAATTTTGACTTTTTTAACAAGGTATCTGATTAGTTTCCACTCTTCCACGTGTAAATAGAATAAAAGAAACATTGAATATGTGGTAGTGCTTAATTTAAAGTAGATAAGCACATACTGTGTTCTCTGAGTTAGCGATAAGCTGTTGAGGAGGCGGTTGCAGTACTTGTTTCTGTGTGTACTGAGGGTATTTCCCCACATTTCTCCATCTACCCGACCGCGCACTGCCACATCAAAGGAAACACTCTCTTTAATGTGCGAGAAAACGCCGCAGTCACAGGACTGCACTGCAGATAAGGAAGTAGCATGCCAGAATTGTTTTTTAGGGAATCCTAGTGCTTTCAGAGGATGTCCCCAGGCATTATGGGAGAAGGTTGATTGGATCCGAGGCAGTGGAGATTGGTTGATTTTTGATGTTAGCGGAGACTCGTGGGAGTTCACCTGGCTGACCTGGCGGCCCACGCTTTGTGCTAAACTTGGCTGCTTGACAGAGAAATAATTGATGTGGCATGTCAGTGTTTCTCTTCAAGATGTCTTTGGCTTTTGTTTTGCTGAACATTAATGGAAAATATATATATATTTATTTACTTAAAACCACATACTGTATGTAAAGCAAGGCTGAAACCTTCATCAAGCATCTTCATAGAGTATACCCTAGAGAAAAAAACCTATACCAAAATGTATTTAAAATACATTTGTTTCATACTAAGTATACTACAAATCCATTAACATATTTACTGACATATCGCTTGAGACTTACTGATATAAATATTATAATTAAACTTTATTTGGACTACTTCTTTATTGCACAGTGCACATTTCTTAATATTACACCTTAAAATGTGTTTAATATCACTAGTAAGGATAGTATGATCTCTGTGTCAAGATATTTAAAGTGTACCTAAAATATACTTGCAATAATTCCACTTTAGCACAATCAAATATACTTAAGTATATCTGTAGTTGGACCTCAGCACTATTTCTGGATATTAACAAACAAAACTATTTCTGGAAATTAACTAAACAAAAGTAGTTTTAAGTATACCAATTTAGTATACCAACAGTACAGTTGCAGGCAGAGTATTTATATTAAGTACATAAATGTATTTGTAGTATACTTAGCATAAAATAAATGTATTTCAAATACATTTTAATATATTTATTTTTTACTAGGGTAGAGGTCGACCGATAGGTGGATTTTACCAATAGCAATATCTAGGTTGGCCCACACTGGCCGAAAACCGATTAATCAACCGATAGTTTTTAAAATGGATACTTAACTGAATGAACTCGTACTGTATAATGACATTCTTAGCCGATCCAGCAACGGACACAACCCAGATTTCTCGGTATGGATTTTTGCCGTTAATGATTGTTCCAGCAGTTGGTTTTCGGTGCCGATTAATCGGCAAAACCGATCAATCGGTTGACCTCTAGAGAAATGATCTAACGAGGTCTCATTCCATCTCTATTCTCAAAGGCATATCTTTGAAACACTGTCCTGTGGAGGATTGCTTGAAATGCAGATACAAAATGTTTCACTATATGTCTTCTTGACCTGTATAGATTCTAAGTTTTAAATTTGTGATATTCATTTTGAGATTTGCTAAATTAGCATTTTTAAAGATGAACCTTTTAAAGATAGCAGAGGTAATCAAAATGTTAAAATAGGGGAAATGAGCATGTAGAAATAAATACCCATGAACCTATACGTATGTATAAGGTTTTACCTTTTAGATGCTGTCAAAATGTGGTGATATTGTTTCAGTGTCCATACAATCATATGTGTGCTAGAATCACAAAGAAGCCTTTTTAGGTGCTTTTTTAATTGATAGTGTAGGCTAACCACTGGGTTCCCCTTTGCTTTAGCCTGTCACAACCAAATAGGACTATTAGTACACAAGCAATGTGCTCACTATGTTATTAGTGGTCATACACAATATGCACTGTAGCATTTCCATAGAGTCGTTGCTTTGTCCTGAAAGAATAGTGCTAGAGCACAATGTTAACTGTCACTCTTAGCAGTTGTTTCACAGGGGAGATGCCAGTTGTAACGCTGTGTTACTGCCAGGAGAACATGTACAGAATGCTGTCAGCATTATCAGTTTGCTCACACAACAGCGGGAGTGAGATGGAGATCCAGTGGGACTCAGATTAACAGAGATGGTGCTCCTTAAAGACTCGTGTGCTATCATATGCAATGGTATATCAAAACAAGCACAAAGGGTGCATGTCTTAATTGTTTATGTGCTCCGGGTTCAGAGAGGTATTTGTGGTGCATGGGCATGATGGGAGAGCTTTGTTTCTGGTGTCTGGTAGTGGGCTGTGTTGTTGTGGATCTTGCCAAAATTATTTTTGTTCATATTTTGTTAAAACCTCATGTTAATTTACATGTTACTTTATTTAGTTGTCTGTTCAGAATCGTGGGAGAATTATGATCTCTATTTGAAACAAAAAAATTGTGATCTCAATTTATCTCTAACGAAAATGATTTGTAGTTTTAGTTTAATAATAAAAACACTTTCCTGCTGGAGATGTTGTCTTCTCTCCATTCTTTCACTCTTTGTCTCAGATTTGTTCTCTTTCTCTCACATTGTTTGTAAGGTTTTGGCTGTCAGGTTCCTCAGTGCTTCTCAGTGTCAGGATAATTTACGATGCGCTAGTGCTTGTGTTCATGGTGTAATGAGGTGTTGCACTGCACTCTCCTAAGGGATGCAGGTTTGAGGGTCTTCCTTCCCCCACCTTCCCTAAAGTAAACCTTAAACTTCTCCATCTATCATTAGTAGAAATATTATTTATGTATAAGCAATATATTTAATTCAGTTTGTGACCACAAAAAAAGACAATTACATTTAGTATGCTCACATGTAATGCCTGACTCGAATCATTCAGGGCTTACAGCAGTAACACCTGACCTATATACCCATTGTCACGGCCATGTTCTGTTTAGTTTGGTTCCCTTTCAGTCGCTCACGTTCGGCGTAGCGACGACGTGACGACGTAATTGGGATCACTTCAGGGAGCCCTATCATCTTCGAGTGTCTACAGAACAATCCAATGAATGTTGGCGTGCGTGAAACGCCTCACCCGCCCCGCCCTGCAGCGCGGGTATAAACAGGAAGCGGGCGGGCGCACACACACATTGTCTTTCACTTCGGAGCCGAGCTTCTGTTTGACTTCAGAATTCTACAAGACTGCAATGAAAACTTCAAAGAGGACTCTTGTTCTAGTGTTGGTGTGATGGCACGATCAGCGGCGGCCGCGAGTATTGCAGCTCACAACTGCTGTTTCACAGACTGCAGTTCTGTGTGTGTGTGTGTGTGTCGGTTTCGATGGGCGTTTCCTCCTGAGTGTGTGTAAATACACACTGCGGCTACCCCTGGGTGCCTCAGCACTGAGAGAGTTTTTCTGTTTTTTTGTTTTCACTAACAAAGCAACCCTGCGTCCTTTTCAGGATGTCATTCCGCTTGTGCGTTTCTGGGTGCGGTCATTCCCTGGCGCCAGAAGACGGCCACAGTAGTTGCCTCTCGTGTTTGGGCATTCAGCACGCTGAGGCAGCTTTTGTGAATAGTTCATGTTCCCATTGCGGGAATATGACTATGGCAGCGCATAGATCGAGACTCGCTTACCTCAAGTACGGAAAGCACTGCGACCGTTGCGTACATCAACCGCTAAGGTGGACTGTGCTCCCACCGCATGTCACAACTCGCCCGCCATCGCCTCCTCTGGAGTCAGAAGCATCTGAGGTTGCTTCGTGCTGTTTACATTCCGGGCCTGCTCAACCGTGCAGCCGACGAGCTCTCACGGCAGCAGGTGCTATCGGGAGAATGGCGACTCCATCCCAAGGGGGTCCAGCTGATTTTCAGGTGCTTCGGGACCACACAGGTAGATCTGTTTGCCGCCCCGGACACGTCTCACTGCCAGTTGTTCTATTCCCTGACCGAGGTGACCCTCGGCACGGATGCTCTGCCACACAGCTAGCCCCGCGGGCCTACGCAAGTATGCGTTTCCCCCAGTGAGCCTTCTTGCACAGACCTTGTGCAAAGTCAGGGAGGACGAGGAGCAGGTCTTGCTAGTTGCGCCGTATTGGCCCAACCGGACCTGGTTCCCGGAACTAGTGCTCCTCGCGACAGCCCCTCCCTGGCCCATTCCTCTGAAAGCGGTAGTTGACACCATCACTTCCGCTAGAGCCCCCTCTACGAGGCGCCTCTATGCGTTGAATGTAACCTATTCGTTGACTGGTGTTTTTCTCACGAGGAGAACCCCCGATCTTGCGCGATCAGAGCCGTGCTTTCCTTCCTGCAAGAAGGGCTGGAGTGAAGGCTGTCTCCCTCCACCCTTAAAGTATATGTTGCCGCGATTGTCACACATCATGATGCAGTTGAAGGTAAGTCATTGGGAAAGCACAACCTGATCGTCAGGTTCCTGAGAGGGGCGAGGAGGCTAAATCCGGTTCCATATGTGGTGATCCCATATGCGTATTCTTCCACGACCAGCTCCCTGCGGTGAGCCCGTGTCTTTCCCTTGGCAAAGTCCGCTCTGCCGTCACTGTCCGGTGCTGCCTCCCCCTTCTTAGGTGGAGCCACCCCAGTGACATTCCATATGTTGCACTGCCCCTATCCGGCCAGTCCATATGTGTATTCTCCACATGGTACCTCCCTTCGGGCAGGATGTGGCTTCCGCAGCGTTCCTCTCCCCTGGAAAGGCACGCTTTCCCAGTGTTATCCAAGAGTTCCTCTGTGTGGGGTATAACGGAACAGCAGCTGAACTCCCTCTATGCAGGTCTTCCGCCCCAGCCAGTTGGGGGTCTGAGAGTCTGCGTAGGGCGCTGGATGTGGCAGCAACCGTGGCGTTTTCCATGGGATCCCAATTACGTTGAACGTGAGCGACTGAAAGGGAACGTCTTGGTTACTAATGTAACCCTCGTTCCCTGAAGGAGGGAACGGGAGACGTAACGTCCCGTCGCCACCGTTGCTGACCATCGCTGCAATGGCCATCACAATCTCGGCTCCTCAGCGAAAAACAATGTGTGCGTTTCACGCACGCCAACGTTCATTGGCTTGATCTGTAGACACTCGAAGATGATAGGCAGGGCCTGAAATTAACACCCGACCACACGCCAAATGCGGGTGAATTCTGCAATTGGCGGGTAACAGTGTCAATCTACCTGCCACATTGGCAGGTAGCCAATGAGAATCGACCCTTCGCGGGGAGTTTGATTGACGGCGATCTGGCCAATCATATTCCGCCTTTTTTTGTCCGACAAAGCAGCCAGGAGAGTTCAACGTTGGATGATTTGAACTTGAAAAAACGGAGTGTACTAAGTAGGCCTACTGACATCTTTCCGCAGTTAAAACTACATTCCTTCTTATGTTCATTCATGTTTATTTGATGCTTTTAATTTTTTTTATAAAAAAGACCAAATTTTAACGTTGAGACTTTGTTTAATATCAAAAGTAACCTGGACTGTCTTGTCTGTCAGCGTGTTGTCAGTGTCTCTGCTGCGCGATGTGTTTTTCATTGCATGAGATCACGGTGTAGCTTGTCGGACATAGCAACAGTAACTAAAGGGGCCGGGTCTTTGCGTTGTTTTTTTGTTTTGTTTTTTGCAACTGTTGTTCTTTGACATTTAAACAAAGTCAGCCATTTCGTTGGATTTTAGCTAAAAATGTGGCGGCACATTACTGGAGTACAGAAAGCATCTGTGAAAGCAGCGCAGTTTGAGTGTTTCGTAACGTATATGTGATCGGAGAGAACGATGAGGCCCTTCTCTGACTACGTTTGAATAATATGTGAGCTAAGTATTAAACTGTTGGTGAGATGAGATGAGATAATGCAACGCTGACATAAGCTACATTACAATGACAGTTGCACAGATGTTGGGAGTTGGGAACCGGTGAGAAAATTGCGTACCCGGTAACTTTACCAGTAATAACAATATTAATTTAGTTCTGCTTAACGGTTCCTGAACGCTGTAACTAACAGCTGCCCAGCCATCAACACAGCCGCGTGTGATTTGTTTACATACGAGCCGCACTAGGTCTATATCTGTATTCTAAGAGTTATTATTACTTGTATGGATCTCGTTAATAACTTGACAGCACTTAAATGTGTATTCTTACAAGTTAAAGAACAAATGTTTGTGCAATTCCTTTTTTTTTCACCTTTTGAGGCCAAAAAAAAAAAAAAAAAAAAAACTGGCTGGTAAAAAGTCACTGTGGCGGGTGGATTTTTAAATCCACCTGCCACAGTGACTGGTGGTCAAAAAAGTTAACTTCAGGCCCTGATGATAGGGCTCCCTTAAGTGATCCCAATTACGTCGTCACGTCGACGTTACGTCTCCCGTTCCCTCCTTCAGGGAATGAGGGTTACATTAGTAACCGAGACGTTTTCCCATGTTGCCTGAGGTCTCATTTCTAGTTTGTTGCCATGGTTTCAGATTGAGGTACACACCTGGTTCTTGTTCTGTTAATTATCCCTTTGTATACTTATTCTCTCAGTTCTTTCTGTTCCTTGTTTGGTGTTGTCTTATGTTAATAGTGTGTGTTACGAGTTCTCCTGTGTATACTCCATGTTGTCATTAAAGTCTCCTAGTATCTTTCATCCTGCATCACGTGTCTTGGATAATGGATTAGACTACACGCTAGTGACACCCATTGGAGATAATTCCTTTTTTTCCCCTTACAACTTAATCCTTGACATGCTATTTTCAGAATAACAGAAAGTGCTATCTGGTCTGCACAGCTCCCCTGAGTAAAGTGTAAAATGTGGGAGTGAATCATCAACCTGACCTTTCCGTTTAAACCTCTCTCCACATGGACAGCACCTCTGACTTCCATAATGAACCAAACACGCAATTCACAAAAACTGAGCATACAGCTATTAGAATCAAGGGTGACCTCTCTGCTCCTGTTTGTGGAAAACTATAAATAATTTAAGATGAGGTGAATGAAGGGGCAAACAGCAGCTCTTTATGCAAAAAAAAAATCATCACTATTAATCAGTACTAATCACGACCTTCGTTCATATTCTGTGTCTTGTTTTCAAGAACCTGCTGATGACCTACATGTACCACCATGATTATGATTGCATGCACAGTTTTTTGAACAGGTGTCTGATTCAGATGAGGATACAAACGAATGTTTGATAGACTCATTAGTGGCACAGAAAACACTGTGTAGTATTTTACTCTAGTGTCCTTTGTATTTGTGGCATTACTGCAAAATATACAAGTTATCTTAAGATCTGTGACATAATTAAGTAGCCAAAAAGCAGGTTATCTTATTGAGCCATGATTAAGTATTATATGGTCTGAGTTTCCTGGAAGCACACATCACATAAGTAATGATGAACATCACACTGGTTGTTCTTGCAATAATTGCCATTGTGAGGGTACCCTACAGGCATATGTGAATTTGTGGCCTTTTCCTGCTCTAACTAATGACAGATGGTTAAGTTGTTAAATGCCACTTAAAAGTCAGTTAATTAGCGCCTTCATACATGTTAACAAGTTGTGTTGTATCTGTATGTCTTTTTGTAAGTGTAACATCTTCTGATGGCCCTTTCTTCTGTGGAACAAAGAAGAAGATGTTTTAATGTTTTAACTATTTTTGTTTGTACTGTGAAAGCCAGTGGGGTCTAAAACAACATTGTATGAACAAGAAAAACCCCACTGAGATAGGTTTCAAAATCTCTTTTGTGTTCCACAGAAGAAAAAAAATACAGGTTTGTAATGACATGAGGGTGATTAAATGATGACCAAATAAAAACAATTTGGGTGAACTATCCCTTATATCCCTATAATATTTCCACTTTATTATTGTAATCAAACAGAGAAATCAGTTCACTACATGAAGTTCTTATGGTTTTATCGTACCAATGGCAATACAGCCACAACTCCTGTATTGCAACGGAACAGTGACAGTAGGATTTAGTGCTGTGGTGGCCACTTTCTTCTATAAATCAACCTGTAAGTCAATAACTGCAATTGAAAAGAGATTTGTCAAGAGCAGCACTGTAACCCTGCATTGAGCTCCCTCAGAGCACTCTCTTTGCAGCTTCTCGTGTGATTCTGACTATAAATAGGGTGAATTCAGTTAAACTGGCCACTTTTGACACCATCAAAGCCACTATCTAGGAATGTTCTTGAGCACATTTAGCAAAATCAGTAGGGATGGTTTGTAATAATGCATTTTCCCTACCAACCTCCCTGTAGCAGTTACCCATGGTTACAGCAAACTGCGATCCCTATATATCCCATTAGGCCTCTGGCTCCTGATGTTGCCATGGTGCCATCATCATCTCCCTAAGCTTGTTTCCTTAGATGCCTGAAGGCTTTAATCAAATGGAAACTCAATATGGGGTCACATCCATGTCTTCATTTCTTTCACGTCTCCCTGAGCCCTTAAGTCGGCTGACCCAGAAGTGTTCAATTATGTTAAATGTCTATATAATGAAAGACAAATACTTCTTCTTATGCACCCACCCAAAGCCAGATGATTTTTGTCCTGAGTCCCTTGAAGCATAAAAGAGAGAAAATTAATTGAGAATTTCTAATCCTCAGTGGAAATAAGGCAGACTTGCTTGATTGCCACAGCTGAATGTGGGGGTGTGAGGTGCTATTTTGAATAAACTCTTCTCTTCTCTTCTCTTCTCTTCTCTTCTCTTCTCTTCTCTTCTCTTCTCTTCTCTTCTCTTCTCTTCTCTTCTCTTCTCTGAGAATCAAAATTTTTTGTTAGAGAGATCAATGATTCAATGACTTACTCATAAAGACAGACTTGTTTCATTACTGGATGAATCAGCGTTTCTGAACGAATCTCTTGAATTTATGATTGTATCATGAATTATAATTATAATGAATTATAAATGTATCCCTGTACTCCTGTGATAATTCAAGTTATTGTAACAGAACTAATGATACTGTGTGGTTGAAAAGACCTACCTACAGATGACAACTGCTCTTTTTGGGTCAGCAGCACCACAAACACATTATTTGAGTTTCGTTGTGATCATGCTTGTAAAAGGTTTAATAAATATAGCCGAATCTTTTTCATTTAGAAATAAGATTGTGTGGATGTTTGATTTGAGATCACAATCTTTAAACGATTAATTGTGCAGCGCTACTGTGAACTGTGAATTAGACATGTCAAATGAAACAACTCTTGCAGTTAATAACGAGCGAGCAACAGAGCACATGAGCATACTAAATGTCACTTTTCTTTTTACCATATATAAAATATTGTGTTGATAGGAGCTGCAAGGAAGAAAAACCTGGTCACTCCACTGGCATATGAACAGTAATTGCTTTTTGATTTAAGAAAAAACTTCTCCACAATTTTCAATCATCATTTACTCATCCTCATTTCAAACCTGTATGACTTTTTTCTATGGAACACAAAAATATGTTTTTTTTTTGGACCCCATTGACTTTCATTGTATGGACAAAAAACACTTGAGACAAGTATCTTCTTGAAACATTGAAACAGAACTGTTCTTTAAAATATCTTTTGTGTTCAGAAGAAAGAAAATTCTATAAGTTTGGAATGTCGTAAGGATTAGTAAATCATAATTTTTGGGTGAACAATACCTTTAACCCCATCTGATCCCACCAAAATCATGCTGGAAATTGGAAATCTTTTGCCCAGTTTCAATAATGCTATGTTAATTCCAACCTAAATTATTCATGTAGTCTCATTGCAAATGGATTAAGTAAACTTTTATTTTACTATTTTAAATGGATTGAGTGCAATTAAATTAAGCTGTGACAGAATGCTGTATAATGCATTAAGTAAACTGAGCAAGTAGCACAACTAATTTTTTTGAGAGCAGGGAGGAAGTTCTTTTCCTAAAATCTTTTCACACTTTATGAATGTAAGAGTATGAGCTTGATGGGGGGAACAACTACTGTATAATTAGTTAGCCGTGAGATATTCTTTTATTTTACACCTTTTAAGAGGATTTTGAAACTTTGTAAGGTCATCTTGGATAGTGTCCCAGTACCAGTACTGCCTTCTTTGTTTAGAGATCTTTTTCTCTAATTTATTAGGCAATTTCTTCTCTTAAAAATGTCTTCTTCTCTTGCAGAATGTGCATCTGTCTTGCAGATAATAGATATTTGAAGGAAAGTATTCAGAGAGATAAGTTTCATCCTTTAACAACCTTTCTCCAAGGAAGCTTTTAGTGTAAAACTCTATTCAGAATACATTAAAACATGTTCTGCACGCCCAATGAAATGTACACAATAGAAAGGATAAGCCACCTACTGACTTTATATCCGATTCTTTGCTGATGTTGAATGTTAAACTGGTTTGTGTCTACTTTTAAAATCCAGATGGCTTACTTCCAGATTGAATCTCTGAGTATAGCAAGTGGACATTTGCCAGTGCCACATATTGGTGCAATGCAGATTCTTTCTAAATGTATAATGCAAATTTTTTTCTACAGGGAATATTCTTATTCCTCTAGAAATACCAACCAAACATTTTACTTTTTTTCTAATGTGTATTATAGGGCTACACAATATATCGTTTCAGCATCGATCTTCACCAGTCATCGCAATACAAATTGTACAAAAACTAAATATTGCAATGTCATCAGGCAGCCCTAGTGTATTACCATTTCAACTAATACATTTTATCAGGAAATCCCCTGTTATAGTTCTTTACATTTTTAGGGTTTTGCTTTAAGACAGTTGTTTCATTTTTTTAATTGTCCCTTAGCACTTCTGGCGATCATAGTCATGAATCTTCTCTTCTAATAATTAGCCGACTGCAGCATTGAGCTGCATATTCATCATACTGCAGTCTGCATTACATTAGAGATAGGATTCATGGACTTTATTGACCACAGAACAGGCTGAACTTACATTAGTCGCCTGGCAGACTCTTCATCCTTGACTGATGGCATTGCTTTGAATGGTGCAGTACTAGAGCCCCACCCATTTCCCAATGGCCCAAATATACACTCAGTCATACTCAAAGACAAACTGAACCAATCTCCATTTTTGAAAAATGCATCTAACACTCTTCTGAATTGGCCTTTTTGTCTGAGAGGCAGAAAATGATGCTTTCTGTTATTATAACATGAGCCCCCCTGGCACCATCAATGAGAGCGGTTTACTTTCCAGCTAGCGAGAGGTTGGGGCGTGGCTACAGTAGCAGGCGGAGCCAGAGGGGGTTTAGCATAGTGTGGGGCCATGGCTGGCACGTTATATAGGAAAAGACATTCAGTTTTGGTTATAGAATTGCAAACCAAAATGCAAGCTGTATTTATAACGTTTGAGTTGGGGGAGGCCCGACATGCGAAAGGGTTTTTTACAAGGCTGTTTGAAAGTATGTCTATTTTGTAATTCTACTAGGCGCCACTAGTGTCTCAGAAACTACATACTTCACCTTTAAGTGGCAATGTTGTGAAATGTTAGGAATGGCTTTAATTGTCTTTCCTTACTGTGGTTGAAAATTACTCATATCGTGGTAAATATTTTGGTCATATCACCAAGGTCATATTTTGGTCATATCATATTTCTGTCTAAGTAGTTAGAAAATAATCAGAGTGTGTTGTGTTTTTTACACAACCTTTTAGTGGTGGGTTTATCTATAGATAATAGTCAACACTATAATAGTCACAGTGGGAAAAATTAATTCAGTCAGTTCATGGTCTGTTGTACAGAAAACCCAGAAGAAATTATCACAAATCTGTGGAGACTTTGTGATCAGAATTTATGCCTGTTTAAAAGTAGTAAGTACAGATTGGTTGAATTATACTGGATTTCTTAGCGTTCTTTATCGGTCTGCCTGGAAACAAAGCCGCTGTGATGCCAAACCCCCTCATGGAAGAAGCTGTGATGTTTACAACTATGACAGTGAGTGCTTATCAGGATCAGCTAACCTAAAAAGTATGTGAAGTGCGGCACCACTGTTGAAGTAAACTTGAACAACATTATGAATAATTTATTAGATGCACGCCCTTCTGTTATCGTAGGGACATTGACTTTACATTTTTCCACCCCTAAACATGAAAAAAAAGAAAAAAAAGAACTGTGATTGGTTGCTTTGCATGTTGATCAGATGTCCTCTTTGGCGGTCCTTGGCCAATGAAAGCTGCAATGGAGTCCAGATCTTCTGCCATCAGCCTAAAGGTCTTGCTACTCGAGACTGCTTGAGACCTCATTTCTTAACAAAAAAGTGTATTACTTTCTCTATGTCTGTTTCTCTTGAGAAGGTTGTTGGGTTGGTGCAGAGCTACAGTACTTCTAAGAGCTTTGCTTTCGAGATTTGCAGATTTGTAGCCCTTGCTTCTCTGTGCTAATGCACTTTTCTGGTGGCTGGGTCACACTAATAGGATTTCCATGTGAAATGCCCACTCAGGCAGCTGAGGTTAATGACTCATTTGAATGAATTGTGATTGAATCAGATCTGTTAGATGAAGCATTAATTGATTCTGTCAGTGGTGCCAGGGATTAGGATTCACTTTTATTCAATCAGATTCTGGATCAGTTCTCATACGGCCATCCCTTATCTTCTCCACAGAGACAGGGTGCAGTGGGCTAATGCATGTGGCGTATTAGCTGGTATCTTCATCACGACGAGTTTAAACATTGCTCCTTAATTGTTTGCATGTCATTTGATTGATGGGGATTTTGGTTTGAGTAATCCTGTAACGTCTACGGTATGTGTTTGCACATCAAATCGTGTTATTTTACTGCCAAATTTTACGTTCTGCTCATGTGAGTTTGCTCCATGAGATTGTTTTCTTCTTTGTTTCAGAGCTAAACCCAGTAAGATGCTGCCCAAGAGCTTGAGCATGTTGTACAGTCTCAGCAACACCTATTTCTAATTTGTCTCACTGTGCACAATTGCACTTTTAGAAAAACACGTCTGTGCTGGAGACATATGGAAGTGGGAGGATGAGTTGGGTAAATGTTTAGCATGTGCTGATGGGTCCTCTCATGTTGCCATCACACTGTTCGGACATATGGCTGAATTAAAACCCGATGGACTACAAACAAAGGTACTTGGTGTCCACCGCAGACAGACAGGCAATCTGAAGGCAGATAGATTAAATGATGCTTTGACAGACAGGCTTACTGTGAGACAGGCAGGTAGGGCTAGTTTTTTCCATGTTGATTGATGTCACAGAGCAAGAGAAGCTGACAGGCCTGTGAAAGGCTCTTTTACTGTTCATCCATCTTCACTGACTGGTGTCTTTTGGACAGGCCAGAGGGAGTGTGCGACTTTCATTTTAGTTTAGCTTTTGAGTTTATTACTGTTTTGGCAATGGAGCGGGCGGACTGGGCAGTGCAGGTTTATACGGTCTTACTTTAGACTTCTGCTTCTGCACCCCAATAATTTCCAGCATCATTATGCTATGAGAAAAAGGGTCGCAGTATATACTCTGTGATTTTTCTGATGCAGAAAGGACGTTTTTTTTCCAGCCGGAGGTTGTTTATAACCATGAGCAATGACAAAATGAGCACTGGGCAATGAAAAGTAATACTTTTCTTCTACAAGGTGAACTGAAATGTGTGTGGATCAGGGGTATTTTCTCAGAGTTTGCTAAATTTGACCACAAATAGTTAACATTTTTCTAAGTAACTTTCCAGTAGTGACACCAACAGATAAAGATTTTTTCAGAAGAGCCTTAAAACTACATTTCAAAAGCTTGTTGTTAATATCAATTAATATCAATCAATGAAAAAAAAGAGAAAAAAAGTGTGTGTGTGTTTATATATATATGTATGTATATATATATATATATACACATTGAAAAATCTCATAAACACTCAGGCAGGCAAGACAGGCGAGAAGTGGTTTCCATAGGACAGCATCTCTGTCCCAAGTTGAGACACTCTCACACTGTACCCCTTCTTTTAATGCACCACGACACTACACATAACATACAAAAAAAAAAAAAATAGTATAGGAGAAAATAGGGACTGAAGAGATGTGGGGGGAGGGTTATCTTATATTATCTTATTATATTGTCTTCTATTATTATCTTACTATCTAAAAAATAATTTATCTATAGAGAGTGCTGACAATGGTAATTGTTACATAGGAGAAAATATAGAAATAAAAAACAAAAATTGACTAATACAATGTTGGCAGTATAATGGTAGTGAGGAGTGGTGGTGGTGATGGTAATGAAGATGGTAATAAATAATAAATGGTTACTTCGCCTATGCATATACACTCACACACACACACACACACACACACACACACACACACACCAACCCACACATACACCCACACACCTATACATTTACACACTTTTATTTCAATTCTGGAATTCTGGAATTACTATATTGTTTGTTACTGCACTATTTTGGTCTGTATGTCTGTCTGTTAAATAAAATAAATAAATAAAATAAATAAATAAAAAATATCAATCAATGGGAAAAAAATAATGAGACTTGAATATAAAATATTTAAATAGTAGGTTATTATTGATTTCTTGTTGAAGCTAAATGGTTTTACATGCCTTTAATGTAAAGATGCACAATATGTCTGATTCTGTTAGGTAACAGTCGATATGCTGGCAAATATTTGATATTTAATTGTTCATGCTCATTTCCAATCTCTGTTTGCATTTAGATGTCCTTTACTGTCATCTAACACTCACTTAAAGTTAATCTTTAAAACACGTAACATTTAATAACACTGCTAAATGTAGGTTAATAATGAACAACCATTTTAATACTGTACATTATAATATTGTGATGCCTAAATTCACTTGTAGCTTTTAAAATATGTTTTATTGTTTTAGTCAAAATAAAATGAAATAGTATAGAATTTTAATCGATAATAGGTGGTGACATAATTACCTTTTATTGTATTGCCCATAATTTTAATATTGATGCATTCCTACTTTAAAACAGAAACTGTGTAAACCTCATATGTAATTGGAAGATGAATTTACATTGGGTTAAAGACAAACAAACGCAGAGCCTCCTGATTACAGAAGTCACCCACATGCCACTGGTGTGGACCGAGAGCTGAACATAGGAGAAGAAATGCTAGGGAAAGAGAAAAACAGAATGAGAGAGAAAAAAAATAAGGGCAAGCGCATGTACGATTAAGACATCTCAGATCCCTCAGAAGGTCTGCTCCTGTTCTTTTGGTTACCATGGCAACATGTACCCCAGTTCTCCCCGAAATGCGCTGGGAGATGAGAGATGGGAAGAGACGTGTTTGTAAGGAGGTGCTAAGATGTGCCGGGGCCATTGGTTGTGAAAAGTGCTAATTGCCTCCGTTTCATAGGAAGTAGCGAGATCTGTGACAGTGTCCAGTCCCTGTAGGCTCTTGCCTTCCCACACACATAAACTAAAACTTCACCTCTTGGTCCATTTCCACCTCCCCAAACCCCTTACCCAGCTCTCAAGACAGAGGAACATTGTCTGTTTGATTTCCTCGTAACCAAATTAAATTTCCACTCTTAAAAGACAATTTATGTTGTCTATAAAGATAAATAATTTCTGTCCATCAAGCAGCATTGCTGTAGCCCAATGCCTTTCCCATCTACATTCTCACTGCAACTGGACTGGTTTATGTGCCAAAGTCCGCATATCTCTGGAGAATATAATGGTGACAGAGAAAAGATGAAGAGAGAGAAGAGAACATTATGCCTGGCCATTACATGAAGTATAATCCATCCGTCTACACTCAGTCAGAGGCAGCTAGAGGCAACGATGTACTCTAAAAGAGATATGTACCAGTGGTCAATAGTTGTCCATCAAATGACTAGTTGAATCTTGAGGTTGACTAGCTTGTCTATATTTTTTATAATAAAGGTACACTATGCATAATTTTTCTTTTACAGTTTGTAAACACAACATTCAGACTTGGCCCATCCTCATGGGTGGAACACCAGCCAAAATAATAAAATGTGTTATCATTAAAACATAACAGTGCCTAGTAATCTGTCGAGTTACAGATAGCAGTCAATAAAGCAATAGCAACACAAGCAAAAAAAATTGAGTCAGGACAGGAGAACACAGGCAATAAAGTCCCCTCTTACATGCGCTGTGAGCCGTAATCCGCTGGAGCGACACACGCACTGACCAAAGACTGCAGCCCAGCTTACGAGCACAGCAACTCAAGCAGAAAATAAGAAAATAGACTTTATTTTTAAAGGGATAGTTCACTCAAAAATGAAAATTATTTTATCAATTACTTACACTCATGTTGTTCCAGACCCTTAAGACTTTCGTTCATCTTCGGAACACAAATTAAGATCTTTTTGATTAAATCTGAGAGATTTGTGTCCCTCCATTGACAGCTAATCAACTGACACTTTAATGCTTCAAAAAGTTCATAAAGAGATCGTAAAACTAATCCTTATTAATTTAGCGGTTTAGTCTAAATGTACTAGTTTGGTCCAAATTAGTTCGATTTAATTTAGGCTTTCATTCACATAAACATTCATCAACTCACACATCAGCTATGCTAAACGGAAACTCAAGCATGATTTCTTGACGTGTGAGAACCAATGAGGTTCATTCTCGTGTTACACAGCACGTTTGAGCTTCCGCAAGAACCAATGAGGTCTGTTCTCGTACGTTAAGCGTGTACGTTTGAGCTTCTGTTTATGCTCGCTGATCAATGTTTATACACTCACCTAAAGGATTATTAGGAACACCTGTTCAATTTCTCATTAATGCAATTATCTAATCAACCAATCACATGGCAGTTGCTTCAATGCATTTAGGGGTGTGGTCCTGGTCAAGACAATCTCCTGAACTCCAAACTGAATGTCAGAATGGGAAAGAAAGGTGATTTAAGCAATTTTGAGCGTGGCATGGTTGTTGGTGCCAGACGGGCCGGTCTGAGTATTTCACAATCTGCTCAGTTACTGGGATTTTCACGCACAACCATTTCTAGGGTTTACAAAGAATGGTGTGAAAAGGGAAAAACATCCAGAATGCGGCAGTCCTGTGGGTGAAAATGCCTTGTTGATGCTAGAGGTCAGAGGAGAATGGGCTGACTGATTCAAGCTGATAGAAGAGCAACTTTGACTGAAATAACCACTCGTTACAACCTAGGTATGCAGCAAAGCATTTGTGAAGCCACAACACTTACAACCTTGAGGCGGATGGGCTACAACAGCAGAAGACCCCACCGGGTACCACTCATCTCCACTACAAATAGGGAAAAGAGGCAACAATTTGCACAAGCTCACCAAAACTGGACAGTTGAAGACTGGAAAAATGTTGCCTGGTCTGATGAGTCTCGATTTCTGTTGAGACATTCAGATGGTAGAGTCAGAATTTGGCGTAAACAGAATGAGAACATGGATCCATCATGCCTTGTTACCACTGTGCAGGCTGGTGGTGGTGGTGTAATGGTGTGGGGGATGTTTTCTTGGCACACTTTAGGCCCCTTAGTGCCGATTGGGCATCGTTTAAATGCCACGGCCTACCTGAGCATTGTTTCTGACCATGTCATCCCTTTATGACCACCATGTACCCATCCTCTGATGGCTACTTCCAGCAGGATAATGCACCATGTCACAAAGCTCGAATCATTTCAAATTGGTTTCTTGAACATGACAATGAGTTCACTGTACTAAAATGGCCCCCACAGTCACCAGATCTCAACCCAATAGAGCATCTTTGGGATGTGGTGGAACGGGAGCTTCGTGCCCTGGATGTGCATCCCACAAATCTCCATCAACTGCAAGATGCTATCCTATCAATATGGGCCAACATTTCTAAAGAATGCTTTCAGCACCTTGTTGAATCAATGCCACGTAGAATTAAGGCAGTTCTGAAGGCGAAATGGGGTCAAACACAGTATTAGTATGGTGTTCCTAATAATCCTTTAGGTGAGTGTATGTGAATAAAAGCCTAAGTTAAATTTGTTCATCTTTTAAAGTAATTGTGTCTCTTCAGAAAATTTGGAATAAATTGCTCAATTCAAATGGATTAGTTTTATGATCTCTTTATGACATTTTTGAAGCGTGAAAGTGTCAGTTGTGTAGTTGTCAATGGAGGGACAGAAAGCTCTCAGATTTAATAAAAAAGGACTTCATTGGTGTTCCGAAGATGAATGAAAGTCTTACGGGTTTGGAACGATATGAGGGTGAGTAAATGATGACAGATTTTTTTATTTTTGGGTGAAATAACCCTTTAAAGTAATGTTACTATACTAAACTCTGCATAGTTCACTTAAATAAAACATTGATAATAAGGAATGTTTCTTGAGCACCAAATCAGCATATGTGACCCTGGATCACAAAACCAGTCAGTTACAAGCAGCACAGGTATATTTGTGGCAATAGCTAACAATACATTGCATGGGTCAAAAATGATCAATTTTTCTTTTCTGCCAAAAATCATTAGGATATTAAGTAAAGATCATGTTCCATGAAGATATTTTGTAAATTTCCTACCGTAAATATATAAAACATTTATTTTTGTGAGTGAATGCAGCACAATCGTGAACATAAAAGGACAACTTTAAAGGCGATTTTCTCAATGTTTTGTTTTTTTTGCACCCTCAGATTCCAGATTTTCAGTAGTTGTATCTCGGCCAAATATTGTCCTATCCTAACAAACCATACATCAATGGAAAGCGTGTTTGTTCAGCTTTCAGATGATGTATAAATCTCAATTTCAAAAAAATGACCCATGGTACTGGTTTTGTGGTCCAAGGTCACATATTAGAATTATTTTGTTTTTCCTGAAGACTGCTAAAATAGAAAACAGTTTCAAAATGTAATAATATTTCACAATATTTCTCTTTTTTTTTTTTAATTGCAATAATTGCAGCCTTGGTGAGCATAAGAGACTTCTTACTCTCCCCAAACTTTTTAATGGTAGTACAGTATTAATTTCTAGTACTTGCAAGGCAGTAAAAGAGTATTGTTAAAGTTTCAAATAAGCTTAGGTTTTAAGCTTTGGTTCTGTGTAAATGAAAAGTTGCCGTTGTCATGACACTCTTACTGTGTCAGATGAGACTTTGCACTTTTAAATCCCACTGAAAGGCCATTCACATTATCTGGAAAGATAAACCATTTCTGTCCATCAAGCAGCATTACAGTAGCCCACCTGCAGTTTAGGTGAGGGCAGCAATTCTGAGGTAATTGCACAGCAGGACTGTTCACTCTCTTAAATAGCTCTGCAAGAAAAAAAATCTTTCTTTCTAACCAGCATCATGCAAACAATGATCATCGACATGAAATGCTAGTTGTATAGGATTACTTTGTCAACCCAACCCAGTGCAGAGAGGTTTATTGACTCATTAAAATCTATTACAGGCATAATGTTACTGTTATGCATCAGCTGTCATCAGAGCACAATGGTGAACGTAGAAACTGGGGAAGTATGTCTGTTTCCTGGGCTTGCACTTCTTCCCGAGGAAAAGATAAGAAAAGTGGGTCACTGCCTAATTATGGGCTGGGTTCCCCGTGCTCCTCAGCCTTGCATAAAGATGGGGGAAAGACAGAGACACACTCCATGGAAGAGCTATGGTTCACAGAAAGATTTTGCTTCCCTTCCGCCTTCATTTTCTAACTGTGAGCGAGGCATGTGATGGTGACAGAAAGAATGAGAACATTATGGAGGTAGAGAAAGAAAAAAACACAGAGGTAAAGAGACAGTAAAGTGCAGAATGGTTAAAGGTCATGTGCATTGCTGTGTGTTATTGTTGTTCATATAGAACTGCATTGACAAGCCAGGACTGGTTCTTATTTCCAGTAAAAGCTTTGGGATTTTTAAACTACAATCTAATAGTTTATTTGGAAACAGTAATTGGCTGCACCTACTTTCATATTGTATTTCGGCTTCAGTTTGTCCTATAAGTGCAGTTCTTTCTTCAAGGACAAATCCAGGGTGATGAATATTTAATTTCAGCCAGCATTGACTGCATTTGAGACTCCTATTTGTAACACCCCTCCCCCCCTTTTCTCACCACCCTTTTCTCGACCCTTCCCCACAGAGGAAGTCAATACAATATATTCTTCTAGTAGCCTTCTGTCTCTCTTTACTGGTGATGCTTTAAAAAAAATTCAGACACATATATACAGTTACCATGACGATCTTTATATATTTAAGTCAGTTAGAATTTATAACATAAGAAATTAATAAGGGACACATTAAATTGATCAAAAGTGGCTGTAAAAATGTCTATTTTGTTCTTTTGAATGCTGTATTTATCAGAAAAACTATAAAATGTATCATGGTTTCCACAAAAATATTAAGCACCACAACTGTTATCAACATTGATAATAAGAATTGTTTCTTGAGCAGCAAATCAGCATATTAGAATGATTTCTGAAGGATCATGTGACACTGAAGGCTAGAGTAATGATGCTGAAAATTATATATTCAAATAGAAAAGTTATTTTAAATTGCAATAATATTTCATAATATTACTGTTTTTACTGTATTTTTGATCAAATAAATGCTATGGTAAGCGTAAGAGATTTCTTTCAAAAACATTAAACCTTATCAACCCCAAACTTTTGAACGGTAGTGTGTGTATATAAACGATATGGACAAAAGTATTGGGACACACCTTTTAATTACTGTATTCAGGTGTTTCAATCAGATGCATTGACACAGATGTATAAAATCAAAATTAGTTGTTCTGAAGAGCTCAGTGAATGTTAGCATGGTAGCTACTGTGATAGAATGCCACTTTTGCAATTAGTCAGTTTGTGAACTCTCATCCCTGCTAGATATTCCTCGCTCAACTCACTGTAAGTGGTATTATTTGAAAGTAGAAGCGTTTAGGAACAGCAGAAATAGCCACGAAGCAGAAGACCACATAAAGTCACAGAGCAGGGTCACCAAGCGTGTAATGGTCACCAACACTCTGCTTACCGGTATTCTATAGCTGAAGAGTTTCAGACTTCCACTGGTATTGAAATCAGCACGAAAACTGTGCAGCGGGAGCATAATGGAATGGGTTTCCTTGGCCGAGACATCACACTTCTCGGTTTGGTGGATGCCAGGAGAACTTTACCTTGTGCCAAACCGTAAAGTTTGGTGGAGGAGGGATAATGGTATGGCGCTGTTTTTTAGGGGCTGAGCTAGGTCCCTTACTTCCAGTGAAGGGAAATCTCAATGCTTCAGCATACCAAGACATTTTGGACAATGCTATGTTTCCAGATTTGTGGGAACAGTTTAGCAGTTTGTTTTTTAGAATGCAATGTCGTTACAGTCCTTGTTGGTGTAATGGTCAGGAGTCACAATACTTTTGTCCATATAGTGTATATGTATGTACAGCATGTATTAGAAATTGAATAACCAAATACAATAAATTCAGAGTAGTAAAAATTGCTTATAATTACTTACAATTATGTATCAAGTTCTGCATAAAGAATGGCACACTAGGCTTACTCATCTTGATGTGCGTCTATAGAGAGCATAAGCATCTGCAAAGAGTGACAAATAGCTGTAAAGAAATTGTGCAAAATACCCTTAGGTGGAGATGGTTTGGACATGTATCATGTTAATTACTAACTGTGGGCTCTCATTTCCTCATTAAGAACATTATTAATATAATAACAAGGGTTAAGAAAAAATTAATGTGCATACACACTTAAATCCATCAATTTTGTGTGAGAGCATTTTCTTTGCATACTATTAATAAGAATGTTTTGTTCACATGTTAGTGAATGAGACACATATGAGTGTATGGAACTCATGTATAGGTGTATTTTGATTTTAGACATACTGTACTTGTACTTTGTACTTGTGATGCTGTGACTAACACACAGTGTGTTCTACCTGTTAAGATGTAGTTACAAAAATACCCATGGTGCTGATATACAGTTCTGTCTGGTGTTTTAAAAATGAATGAGGCGTGCAGCTAAAATCTCTTCTCTTCCTCCTGCAGATGATGGAAAGCTCTCCCTTGATGAGTTCCAGGCTTTCTTCTCTGATGGGACTCTGAATGAAGAGGAGTTGGAAAAACTGTTTCACACCATTGACTCTGATAACACCAGGTGATTACAGAGACACACAACTCTCAAAACACATTCAGTGAACAGATCTCAGTCAATAAGAATAGGAAACAATACAACATTGGTTACCTTGTCAGGGAATAATCCAGAATGACAAAAAAATGAATGGATCTTTGTTTAATTAAAGCTATATTTACCATTGTCTTAATAGTTCACAACATTAAGTATTATCCATTTGTCTACAGTGAATCTAGTCAGTGACGGTGCAAAGATGAGGTGACATTCACCTAGAGCACAAGCATTACCTCATGCAAGCTGCCTTGCAAAACACTGTAATTGTTTCATCAGTTTTGGCCCTGTGGACTCAGAAAATAAATTCTAACCTTCACACTTTCAGTAGTTTATTGAACTAGTCTGCTTTTCTCTCCTTTGTCTTGCTGAGGCTAATTTCAATAACCAGCTTTTAATGTATCTTAAAGCAATAGCTCACCCAAAAAAATTTTTTGTCGAGGGTAGCGGAAGGGTGACCTCTGACCCGACGTATGATGTAGGCGTAGCGTAACCTTAGGTGAGAATAAACGCCTCTTGCGAAAACCACGCAACTTTCTCGAGAAAGCGCGTACAGCCATTGCCGAAAGCCAGTGATTATAGTTTATAAAGTTTTAAATATGGGTATTTTTCTTATGAAAACCCATCGCTTTGCTTCAGAAGGCATTTATTAACCCACTGGATGGATTATTTTTATGATGAATGGATGTGCTTTTTGGAGCTTCAAAAACTATTCAATGCCATTACAAAGCTTGGAAGAGCCAGGATATTATTTAACACAACTCTGATTATATTAAATAACAACCTAGGATGGCTTGAAGGTGAGTAAATAATGGGATAATTTTAATTTTTGAGTGAACTATTCTTTTAAAGTAATCAATAAATTCACATTTTCACACATTTAGCAACAATACAGCTTGTCTGAAAATTATGGCTAGCAAAACCATTTTTAATTGTAATAATTTTATAATGGATTTTTAACATTTTAAGATGAAAAGTAATAAAATTCACTCGCTGGGACAAAATTATCTGTATTTGGAGAAACTGCTGTACAATCTTTGGAAGTTGTAGGGTAGATATCTTCTTTGTACCATGATCATCAAATCTTGTTTCCAAATTTAACCTCTTATTATAGTTAATGGTTTCTCAGGAACCAGGCAGAAAAATGAGGCAGATTTCATTTTGATGGACATAATGATGGTTAATGGACAGCAAGAAAAAGGGAAAACCCTTAGCCCCTTCAGAACAGCTTATAAATTGCTTTACTGTCTCTCTCTCTATCTCTGTCTCTCTCAAAGTTTTGTGTTTGGAAAGTGTCTTTCTGTCATTGTGAGTACATCTGTCTCATCTATAGCGATCTGCTGCCATTTCTCTCTCTTTCTGTTCTCTCCGTCTCACACACCCTATTTCTCAGTGTTTGTGTGTATAGGTGTGTGAGCTGGTCTCTGGAGGCAGAGCAGCTCCAGTGTGTGTGTGTGTTGTCTTTAATCACATTTCAAAATGAATTATGTAAAAAAATGAGGAGAAGTCTGCAGCTGCTGGGGTGCGTTCGCTGCTCTCAGGTCCAACACAGCCTTCTCTCTAAATAATGAACCACCAGAGCCCATAAGGACTGGTGCAGAGAAGGGGATGGACTCGGAGACAAGAGGGCTAGATGATGAGATGGGGGAGGGTTGGGAAAGACACTGGGGTGAGGGGTGCTGAGAGAGACTGAGGTGGATGAAGCTCAAATGGAAGAAAGAAAATTGAGAGTGTAATGCATGTCGCCTTTTTGTGCTTGTTTCTCATTTACACTCATGTTGTAGATTTGAAATGAAACATGCATCCTTTTGCATCTTTTGTCTTCCATTTATCTGAATAACAAGCAGATATTCATCATTTGCTCTAACCATGAACAACTGTGGAAATGTTTGTACTAACTAGATGAGACCATGACTAACTATAGTGGAGCGGCTAAGTGATATAATCGTTCAGTTTATGATACAAGCGTGAAAATTTGCATGAGCAGTCTCCATGGGTCACTTGACAAGAAAATTGTCCGAGCCACTTGAAATTTCACGATTTTTAATTTTTCAAGATGGCTGACACCTTAGTGGAGCAGTTAAGTGATATAGTGGTTTATTTGGTGATCAAAGCATGAAAATTGGCATGAGCAGTCTCTGTGGGTCACTTGACAATAAGCCACCTACAGCTACTTGAAATTTCAAGATGGCGGCCATTTTTCAAGATGGCCGACACCTTAGTGGAGCAGTTAAGTGATATAGTGGTTTATTTGGTGATACAAGCATGAAAATTGGCATGAGCAGTCTCTGTGGGTCACTTGACAATAAGCCACCTACAGCTACTTGAAATTTCAAGATGGCGGCCATTTTTCAAGATGGCCACCACCTTAGTGGAGCAATTAGGCTCATGGCAATTTTCATGCTTGTATCACCAACTAAATGATTTCTTAAAGGGTTAGTTCACCCAAAAATGAAAATTCTGTCAGTAATTACTCACCCTCATGTTGTTCCAACCCCGTAAGACTTTCGTTCATCTTCGGAACACAAATTAAGATATTTTTGATGAAATCTGAGTGCTGGATCACTCCTCCTGCAGGCTTATGGACACTATAACTTGCTGGCCCAGAAAATGTATTAAAGACATTGTTAATATAGTCCAAGTGACTCCAGTGGCTCAATCTTAAGTTTATACTGTAAAGTGACGAGAATACTTTTTGTGCGCAAAAACAAACAAAAATAACGACTTTATTCCACTTTTCATTTCCTTCTCTCTGGACCTCGAGTCTTTTTACGTAGTGTTTAAGCGTAGCGCGTCTGTGTCTTAATTTGTGTTCCGAAGATGAACGAAAGTCTTACGGGGTTGGAACAACATGAGGGTGAGTAATTACTGACAGAATTTTCATTTTTGGGTGAACTAACCCTTTAAGCCTAATTGCTCCACTAAGGTGGTGGCCATCTTGAAAAATGGCCGCCATCTTGAAATTTCAAGTAGCTGTAGGTGGCTTATTGTCAAGTGACCCACAGAGACTGCTCATGCCAATTTTCATGCTTGCATCACCAAATAAACCACTATATCACTTAACTGCTCCACTAAGGTGTCGGCCACCTTGAAAAATGTCCGCCATCTTGAAATTTCAAGTGGCTCGGACAATTTTCTTTTCAAGTGACCCATGGAGACTGCTCATGCCAATTTTCACGCTTGTATCATAAACTGAACGATTCTGCCAAACATAAGCACTTAGCCGCTCCACTACTACAGGACATTTTGTTATTTGTGTTGAGTCATGGTTAGCTCCTCCCATTATGAAATCTCATTGGTCAAAAAAAGTCAATGCCAACGTCTGTTTGCAAATCATTTTACTTCTTTCATTTCACACATTTACATCAAGAATTGTATTGATTGAGAATCATTTGGATTGTGAAAAGTAGGCATTACATACCAGAATAGAGCCGGACTGAATGCAAGTTTGCTAAAACAGTGCTTTAATAGCTATTGGTTAACATGATTTAGTAGCCCTGGCAGCCTAAGTGGCGTCAGGAAAGTCATTTGAGGGCAAGAACCAGTTATTATATTTTGATTAAATATTACAAAGACATTTTATTCTTTTTAATAACATGCACAGCTGAATCATTCACACTGAGACCTAGAACATGCATTAATAAAGGAAATAGGCTCAATTTCATGTTGACTCCATCCATCCATCAACATACTGGACAGAAAATAATAACACTAATGAAGATGATCACTATTTAGCTTATCTACAGTAGCACAGTGCTAATGGGTTTGAAGTAGACAGGCCACTAACAGATAATAAGACTCATAATGTTCACATAGTATTATACAAAGCAGAGTCTTCTCATCTCTTCTGTCCTCTGCTGATTTGGACGTACTCTTATGATCACACAGCAGCAGGATACAGTTGTCAGTCCTGTATTTGAGTCTTAATACAGTTGTGTTCACACACAGTACGGTTATTTGTGGGAGAGCCGCTCTTCGATGATAAGTGATAAGACTTTTCAGTTTTTCATTTTTTATATTACTTTGGTCACCGTCGCTATGATTACTGGTAAGAGAATACGGGCTTGACTCCCGTCAAGAGATGGGATGAATCCCCGAAATGGCAACAGAAATCAGTAAACGAATGGTTTTCTGTAGCTTGTTTCTCTCAATCTAATATTTTTCTCCTTTTCTTTTGCCAGTATGAGTAGTTTTTGTAGCATTGTATATCACAGCAGAGTATTTTTTATATGAATAAAAAAATTCAGTCAATTAAACACTTCATTTGATTGTTTTTTTTTTTATTATTATTTTTTTTATTTAGAACTTGATAGATGCTAACTACTGGCAATAGAACAAAATACATAACCAACTTTTGTATTATATTTTGTATAACACTTGAGTTATACACAAAATACTTAAAACATTAAATGTAAAATCAAACAGATAGAAACATTATATTCAATATATACATCTGTCAATTTATCAGTTCATAATTCATTATATTGAAGCTGTAAACTTTAATGTCTGCTGAGGATCTTGTTTCAAAAATAACATATGCATAAGTTTTTTGTATTGTATTGACGATCCATGTAAATAGATAGATAGTTTAATGAGTTTCTTTTTGCCCACTGTTGTAGGACACAATATAATGTGTGATTTATGCTGGATTTCCCCCCCTGTTTCTTATCCCTTTCCTTTCCTCCTTCTTCTGTTCTGTCTTTCTGTATGCTACCCATTTCCTGTGATGTGTTAGTAATGTCGACACCAAGGAACTATGTGGTGAGTATAAGAAAATAAACTGTCAGTTTGTGTTAGTGACAACGAATTGAATATGCTTTGCAAACAAGCATTTTTATTTGAATACATTTACTGATTAACAATATATGGACCAAGCAATATTACTCTAGTCATTCAACCTAGTGTCAGTTACAACATAAGTCTATGGATATCTTGGGCAATTTTGTTTTTGAGGCAATTTTGTTTTTTGCTTCAATGTTTTTGTTCTCCCATGGAGAAAATATTTCATAATTCAGTTCTGCCTCATCTCTCTCTGTTCATCAGACTACTTTGCCAACCACATGGGAGATTATGAAGGTGTGCTGGCCTCCCTAGAGACACTCAACCTGGCGATTCTCAAAGCCATGGACTTCACCAAGAAGGTTAGTAATGTGCCAAAAACTGACTCAAGTGTGTCTCTGCTTCAGTTTATCTCTCCTTCTACGTTTTTGTCAATACATGGTCCAATAACATACATTCAGATTTTTGAAAACAAGCACATTTTTATTAAAGCATTGCTGGTTTAGCTCTGCTCCTAAATCATAGCTTGTATCAGATGTGTCTTTGGGGGACGATAAAGAGAAAACTATCTCCAATAAGAATACTACTGTAAACCCCTCCTCAGATGAGGAATAGATTTCGAGAGAGGAGTGTGAGCATGTTAATGCAGTCTCTCCTACTCGTCTAAATATAACCTCTCGTTTCAAAGCTTGGCTTGCATATTCTGTTTGTGGTTTTCTTCTCATTAGCAAGCTGGTGCTCAGTTAGACAGGGCTGCAGATTACTGAGCTGTGGCCATCACAAATATGTGCCTCTCTCTTCCTTTCCGTTTCTAACCGAGTGTGTAATCTGATTTATAGAAGCGATTAAAACCCAGTCTCTGTTTTTTTTCCCTCCAGCTCGTCTTGTATCAATCTTTGAGTGTATTCCTCCCTTCTCCTTGTATTTTACACTTCCCACCGGCATGCTGGAGAATGTAATTGATGTTACTAAGGTTCTTGTTAATACTGCAGGTTAGAGGTCTTAAATACCTGGATGAGTGATAGTTGTAAAAAAAATCTGTCCCAATACAAACTGAGTTTACACTTTAAAAAAGTATGGCCCATTTGGGGTACAGTTATTAGTGTTTGTTTCATCTGTGTGCATGTAAGCTTTACAGCGATGGATTCTGGGCTCCAAGACATTCTTAAACACTTGTGTTTTAATGTGACTGGCTGATTGCAAACAAACCTTCATTGATTTCGCAAAGCAAATTATTACACCCTGTGATTCTTCACTGCCCCCTACATTTGCATTTCTGTTCTCGACAGGTGATTTCTTACCAAAGCCACTCACAATTACACAATTTTCTCTTTGAATTCTCCTTTCTTTTGCAAACGCAGCAATGCTCTGCTTGTGTTTTTGCATCTTCAGGCATAAGATTCTTACCTGACCATAATGTAACGTTTTTAGACTGTGTAGATGTATGTTGATGGGAAAATAACAAAGGAAAAAATCACTGTATTTTTACACCTTTCAAAGTTAATGTGTTTGAGATATTATTTAATCTGTTTAATGCAATACAGAATTGTATAATTTTACAGTTTCATTCTTTCTAAAAACTGGTTAGAGATTATTAGATTAATCTATTATTCTATTGACAGCCTTAGTTTTTAATAGTAAGAAATAAAAACGTTTTTTTTATTTTTTTTATTTTAGTGAGTAGTTAAACGATGCACAGAATTTTCATGACTGTCACAAAATTGTCATGTTCTGTCTGAGTTTCCGTTCATTTGTTACCATGGTTTCTAATTAGTTTTGCACCTGTTCCTTGTTATATTGATTATTCTTTGTGTCTGGGGCCATTTACATGACACCGTTTTTTACTAAATACTGAAAACTGTTTATGCGTTTTGGTCATTAATTTACACGCCTGCAGTGTTTTGGGGGCCTGAATACAGAATACCACGTCACGCTCCTTCTCTGGATTTATGCCACACAGGCCATGACAATAATATCTTAATACAAATGAAATATATAATTTTATTTAATCAGTATTTTTGGCTTTAGTACAATTTTTTATATAACAGTATATATATATATATATATATATATATATATATATATATATATACAATTTTATTTAATCAGTACTTTTGGCTTTAGTTCAAAAACAATATACAGTGGTGGTCAAAATTGATGGCACCCCTGATAAATATGATAAAAAATGGCTGTAAAAAATAAATCTGCATTGTTTATCCTTTTGATCTTTCATTCAAAAAATTCACAAAAATCTAACCTTTCATTGAAGGAAAATAATTGGAAGTGGGGGTAAATCACATTATAAAATAAATGTTTTTCTCCAAAACACGCTGGCCATAATTGTTGGCACCCCTGTTATTAAATACTTTTTGCAATCTCCTTTTGCCAAGATAACTGATCTGAGTCTTCTTCTGTAATGCCTGATGAGTTTGGAGAACACCTGACCAGAGATCAGAGACCATTCCTCCATACAGAATCTCTCCAGATCCTTCAGATTCACAAGTTCATGTTGGTGCTTCTTCTCTTCAGTTCAGCCCACTCATTTTCTATAGGGTTCAGGTCAGGGAACTGGGACGGTCATGGCAGAAGCTTCATTTTGTGCTCAGTTACCCATTTTTGTGTTGATTCTGATGTTTGTTTTGGACCGTTGTCCTGATGGAAGATCCAAGCACGGCCCATTATAAGATTTCTAGCAGAGGCCGTCAGGTTTTGATTTTTTATCTGTTTGTATTTGCTAGAATCCATAATACCATGTATCTGAACAAGATGTCCAGGACCTCCAGCAAATAAATAGGCCCACAACATTAAAGATCCAGCAGTATATTTAACCGTAGGCATGGGGTACTCTTCATCCCTGTTTGCACCAAACACATCTGGTGGGTTTGCTGCCAAAAAGCCCTTTTTTTTCATTTTATCTGACCATAGAATCCGGTCCCTTTTGAAGTTCCAGTCGTGTCTGACAACTGAATATGCTGGAGTTTATTTTTGGAGGAACGAGGAGGATTTTTCTTGAAACCCTCCCAAACAACACGTGGGGATGTAGGGGTTGTTTGATAATTTTTTTTTAGGCTTTCTGACCCCCAAGACTCAAGTAATCTCTGCAATTCTCCATCTATGATCCTTGGAGAGTCTTTGGCCACTCAAACCATCCTCCTCACCATCCATTAAGATAATATAGACACACGTCCTCTTCCTGGCAGATTCGTAACATCTTTAGTTGATTATAACTTCTTAATTATTGCCCTGATGGTCAAAATGAGGATTTTCAATTCTTTAGATATTTTCTTACAGCCACTTTCTATTTTGTGAAGCTCAACAATCTTTTGCTGCACATCAGAACTATATTCTTTGGTTTTATTCATTGTGATGGATGAGCAAGGGAATTTGGCCTTTGTGTTTCCTCATATTTAAACTCCTGTGAAACAAGAAGTCATAGCTGGACAATTTCATGTTCCTAGTCACCCTGGTGTGCTAAAAAAGGTAAATATTAATGGGAATATACTTCAGAGATATTTTTCTCATAAAAAATTCTAGGGGTGCCAACAATTATGGCCAGCGTGTTTTGGAGAAAAACATTTATTTCATAATGTGATTTACCCCCCAATTTCAATTATTTTACTTCAATGAAAGGTTAGATTTTTGCCAATTTTTTGAACGAAAGATCAAAAGGATAAACAATGCAGATTAATTTTTTACAGCCATTTGTTATCATATTTATCAGGGGTGCCATCAATTTTGACCACCACTGTAAATTATTTTATAAATTATTATATACCGCGTAGCAGATCTATACAGGTGGAGCTGGGGAAGGTGGAGGGTTTCTGAAGCGCGCTGCAGACTGCTAACAGCAGCACTACTGGTATTTGTTTGAATGTTGAGCCGGAGCTCAATTACCGCTGATCCAACAACCAATCAGCTGTGCAATGTAGATAATTACGTGATTGCTACTAAATGAGTTCGACCTATCAGCCTGCGCCATCTAGAGTTTCATGACAGAACTAGGTAATCAATAAGGTGACAGTAGAAACACTCAAACAAAAACAACAAAGCAGCTCTTCATAAGGCCTGTAAATGTTTTCCTTGTTGCACTGGATGTGTTTGTGTATGAATGTGTGTATTTGAGTCGATGAGATGGAGACAGACTAAGTGAGACAGGCATTGTCATCGCAGTAGTTGTGGTAATGTGAAATATACCAGATGCTGTGCAAAGTGTTAGTATAACAGCAACTGTCATCTAATACGGGGTAGTAGAAAAACCACAGGCTGCCTCTCCTGCAATGAAGATGGCATTGTTTCAGAATATATTGGGACTGAGAAATCCTAGGAGATCAGTATGTTAAAGATCTAGGAATGTTGGCTTTTAACAGCTACTCACAATTAAGTAATATCTCACACTTTACATTAATTAATTTACTTTCAGACAAAACGTGACCAGTTAGTTTGGGTACTTTTTATCTGCCAACAAGCATAGTAGCATCAAGCTTTGTCTGCTGCCTGCCAAGTAAAGCACGGACTGGAACACAGCATGTGAGTGGACTGGAGTGACAGCAGCTTTCTGTAATTTTTTTTATTTATCTCTCTCTCTCTACATTACTAGACATGAACCTTTGACATTACACTGAGTAACGTGGGCTACAGCTTTTGTTTATCCACTTTCTTCTCCATTACTGCCACGTCTCTGGAGATTCAAACCCTTCCACTAGCTGAGTAGCAGAGCCATGATGTCTGTCTGATGGCGAATAATCAGATGTCCTTAAATCAAAGAGATGTTTGCCACAGCAACTGATATTGATAAGTGTTGTGTTGAGTCCTCTCACACCTCTTCATTACTCAAAATATAGTGCTCTGTTCTCTGGAAAAGGTTAAAGGCTGCTGCTAATTATTAATGTAAATGTGTTTTTTCATACAGCCCATGAAATATTCATGTTCTTGCACACCAGGCATCAATTTGCACTGTAGCTTATGTGCAGTTTAAGTTGTGTGATCATCATGTGTATGGAGGGACACGCTTCTAGTGTAACAATGGTGGAATTAAATCTGCCTCATTTCCCAGATATGTGTACTGTGTTAAAGTGCCGTGTATAGACTAGATCATTCTTTTTATGGTCTCTAATAGGATCAGATGCTTTAAATATGCCATGGTGAATTTATCTGAGGTGTAGCCATTGCGGTAAAATCTTTTATAGATTATAGAGAGCAATTTTCCCCCTATTCGCTCAAAGCATTCTGGAATGAACAATATTGCCCTTTTATCAACAATACAGTACAGTCAGGCTATTTTTATGTTTATGCAGAACCAATTTTAAATTATTCTGATTTTCACACATTAAGAACTGTAGAAAAAATATGTAGAAAAAAAGAAAGAAATGTGTTTAAATATGTAAAAATGTTTTAAATGTATAACTATTATTTTTACTATTACCATTTACTATTATTGTTATTATGGTTCGCTCCATACTAGCAGATTTCAACTGATATTGCCTTTTTATTAACAATACCGATAGAGGTTAGTTTTGTGTATGCAAGTATCCGATAACTGATATGCAGAACAAACTTTAAAATATAGTTTTATTCCTAGATTTTCATGCACTGTGATCATCAAACAAATATTTAAAAATGATATAAATAATCATTTTTTAAATAAAATAAATATTATCAGAAATAACATTTCTGACTGACACAAATAATTGTAATCAGAATATGCTGATTTCACGCAGCCGTTATTTTGAAATCTAAAGCGAGGCTCCGGTGGGAAGAAAACCGGAAGTGTCGGCTTTAATCACAGGAGAGTCGTGAATGCGATGGTGTATCGTTGTGTTTAATGATGTTGTGTCAATTCTAAAACTGTACATACATTTCTTTCATACTTTAGACTATATACAGTGAAATTCATTTATAAATAAAATATTTTTTTTATATATAATTCAGAAAGTAAAAAAAGCAGGAATGAACTATATTGGATATTAACATCAATAGTGTAAATCGCGGCAGCAGCTTCAGGTTGGTAGTCCAAGGCATTGTTGTTTATCATTACTTCCGGGGTTCTTCCCACCGGAGCCTAGTCTCGCGTAGCCAGACCTTCAGACTGACGGCTGAAGGTCTGGAATTCATAGCAGCTTTCTTTGGCCAAGGCCCGCCCATAAGGCCGTTTGACCGACATGTCAAACAACCAATTACAGTTCGTTTCGTTCAGCGTCACGTTTCTGGGCGTGGAAATGTCCCCACAACAACAGACCGGCGTGCAACAAGTCAGTCAGCATAGAAAATCAAAGAAGGAGAAGAAAACAAGCAGTAAGTCATTGATCTGTTCGTGCACGTATAACAATGGCGTCTGCATTACCACATCTTTTAGCTGATCTTGATAAATGCTCATTGTCACTCATGTAAACACAACAGTTTTTCTTCCGCAATCACACGTCTGCGCTTTGTTTCCCGGCGGACCGAAAATAAACGCGACACTCGCGCCCCCCGGAAATCCGATAAAATTCAACCAATCAGATGACCAGGCGGGAAGGAAGTCGACCGGAAGTTGAAGTCGGCCGGGTGCCGACATCTTGTAGCAGAACTTCACTTGCGTTAGCATCCCATTGACTCCCATTCATTTTGGCGTCACTTTGACAGCGAGTAACTTTACATCTGAGGCGTTTAAAGACTCCATTTGTCCATTATTTATTTCTAAAGATACACGACAATGTATAAAATGCTCCATTACCTTGTAGCTTATGTTATGGACCCGTAGAAGCAGTTTTTGTAAAAGTAGGCTAACGATTGCGTCATAACCACGCGACTCTCTGTCGCACACTAGAGAGATTACCGTATAGACGGGAGGAGAAGCTCACGGGCAATCGGGGGGACGTGGAGGCAAAATGACAATATAATTAATCAGAATACCTAGCAAAAGTTTCTCCTGCTCCAAGCTTATGGACAGCTCCTACTCACACTCTCCGTCTCTGCAAGATTCGGAAGGGAATGATTCAGATTTCTCTTGGCACAGCTACTAGAAGGCAGACGGGTTGCTCACGTGGTCCGTGTAACGCCTTGCTCGGTTTGAGTCTGCGCGTCAGGAAAGGAAGTGCTAAGAAATCGCTGAAAATGGGCTTCACTTGTCTCAATTGAGTTCCAATGGGGTCGCTGTGTCCATTTCTTTTACTGTCTATGCAGATGACGACTTCGACATTCCTGAAGTGTTTCCAGTTAAGTGCAGGCGGGAAGGAAGTCGACCGGAAGTTGAAGTCGGCCGGGTGCCGACATCTTGTAGCAGAACTTCACTTGCGTTAGCATCCCATTGACTCCCATTCATTTTGGCGTCACTTTGACAGCGAATAACTTTACATCTGAGGCGTTTAAAGACTCCATTTGTCCATTATTTATTTCTAAAGATACACGACAATGTATAAAATGCTCCATTACCTTGTAGCTTATGTTATGGACCCGTAGAAGCAGTTTTTGTAAAAGTAGGCTAACGATTGCGTCATAACCACGCGACTCTCTGTCGCACACTAGAGAGATTACCGTATAGACGGGAGGAGAAGCTCGCGGGCAATCGGGGGGACGTGGAGGCAAAATGACAATGTAATTAATCAGAATACCTAGCAAAAGTTTCTCCTGCTCCAAGCTTATGGACAGCTCCTACTCACACTCTCCGTCTCTGCAAGATTCGGAAGGGAATGATTCAGATTTCTCTTGGCACAGCTACTAGAAGACAGACGGGTTGCTCACGTGGTCCGTGTAACGCTTTGCTCGGTTTGAGTCTGCGCGTCAGGAAAGGAAGTGCTAAGAAATCGCTGAAAATGGGCTTCACTTGTCTCAATTGAGTTCCAATGGGGTCGCTGTGTCCATTTCTTTTACTGTCTATGGTTAAGTGTACCATATGCATCAGACGTTTAGCCAACGTTCTGTGGGCGTGACGTCTGAGGCTGAGACTAACCGGAGCCTCACTTTCGATTTCAAAATGGCGGCTGCGTGAAATCAGCGTATTAATAAATAACTTGAAATTATAATAACTATTATTATTATTATTATTATCAATCCAGTTATTGGTCTGTCTATGTAATGGTTTATTTTGTTCCATACAAATAGCCACAAGTAAACAACTTTACTCCTATTCTACACTGCTTACATACTCTATAACTGTGGCCTATTCAATGCACGTTTTTAGCAGTTTGTCTTTTGGGAATGCTCTCTACCTTGCTTCTCATTAAGTCTCTCAGCTGCAATTGCTGACATCCCACTGAACAAATGAGCTCAGTATAAGAGTACTGATGTCAGAAAAGAGGACAGCTCTCTCCTACTATCTCAAGCTGTCAGAGCGAGAGAGCAAAGGAAGTAGATCAGAGCCACTGACTGAGACGAAAACACTCGCACACACTGTCAGCGGACTCATGTTATCTGTAGCCTACATGCAACTGCTTTGTCGTTCGCACATCATCTTGACGTTACCGGCTTGCCGCTTGTCCTCCGCATATTTTTGGGCGAATGGAACAAATCTAATGCACAATGTTGCGGGGAGCGTACAAAAGATACATCTACATCTTAATATCAGCTACAGATCACCGATCATATAGGCTGCCAGATGGTCTAAATGGCATAGTTTCCTGGTGTGCGCTTTCTCTGTCTCTCACAGAATATATGATTTGTTATTGTTGTAAATATGAAGAATGATGCCAATTAGATTGTCATAGAAATCTTTTCCTGCTGCATACTTCGAGATAATTCTTCAACTGACAGCATTTACTGAAGTCAAAAACTGAAGAAAGTGAAGAGATCAAGCAAGCCAGAATAATATGAAGTGCCATACTTAACCAAATCCTATCATGCAAATAAACGACAAAAATAACCGCGGGTGTTTTTCAAAAAAGCGTGCAAGGGTCATCATCACCCCTGTCATAGCATGCTCAATTTTAACACGTCAAGAACATGTTTTTAATTGGCCATTTAGCAACTAGTGGCTGAAGCAGGATGCCATTGGAGGGAAGATGATGGGTACAAAAGAAAAGCAAGAATTCATTAAACACATTTCATCTTTCCTTTGCCCGTTCTGCACACACAATTTTAATGAGCTCCTCTCATTAGCTGCTTCTTGGTTAAAGCGCTTGGACTTTGCCCAGACATTCGCACACTGTTCCTTTTGCTAAGTCTTCAAATAGAGAGCGTTTACTCTTCAATTCACTCCCTGCAGTTTGTTTCTTTTTTCTGTTTGAGGATAAGATTTAGTTTGAGCAGTTTAAACAATGACAAGTTTCTCATAATTTATTATCATCTCTTCTAATCGGCCTGTTCAGATTCCGTTTTTTCGTTCTCCGCATGTCTTTCAGCTCATTTCAGCCTGCTTCAAGTGACGTGCCATATGTGTGTTTTTTCATGCGCTAAAGTGAGCACACTTGTCAGAGGATGAAAAAGCAGTTATTGTAGGACTGTCTGTTGTTTAAAATGTAAATGCAGGAATTCATTAGGATGCCAAGCTGGGAGCTGTCGCGTTTTGAACAGGTTGGCTGTGCTGTGCACTCTGAAGCCTTTGTTTGATGCCAGAGTTGATATTAATGAGCCTGTCACATGGCAAACAGTAATTATGCTTATTGGAAGAGATTTTGGCAGGTAGGGGGTGGACTGGGGACTGTTTTATATCAATTTTCCAGTTCTTTCTAACTTGACAGGATTAGATTGAGGATTGGACAGTGTTCGGTTTGGTCTCTGAGGTTTTAAAATACAGTTTCCTGCCAGCTTTACTGTAAACCCCTGCTATTCCTGTGACACTGTATGCTAGGCAAATATTTAAGCCTATGGAGAGCTTCAGCTGGGTTTCTTATTCATTTTATCCATGGTAAAACTAATAGTCATACCATACTCTCTAAGTTTGTGAAGTGGTGATATTATTTTCTGTAGCCACAAGCCATTGTGATTCACTACTTATATTTATACACTACCGTTTAAAGTTGTGGATTTGGAAAGATTTTCTAATGCTCTTGAATGAAGTCACTTATGCTCGCCAAGGCTGCATTCATTTGATTGATAGTCAAATATTATTATTATTATTTATTTGTTTTCTATTTGAATATATTTGAAAACATAGTTTATTGCTGTGATGGCAAAGCTAAATTGTCAGCATCCAATAATCCAGTCTTCAGTGTCTTGATCACATGATCCTTAAGAAATTATTCTAATGTGCTTATATTCCTTTTATCATCAATGTTGAATTAATGAATTCTTTGATTAATAGAAAGTTCAAAAGAATAGCATTTATTTGAAATAGATTTTGTTGTAGCGTTATAAATGACTTTACTTTATTTTCCCTTTTGATCATTTTAAAGGCATCCTTGCTGAATAAAAGAAAAGTATTAAGTTCTTTTAAAAATCTTACTGACTCCAAACCATGTATATATGAGAATACTTTGCAATAAACCTAAATATATTGCCTATAATCTATGATAACAGGCACTTCATGCAAGTCAAAACAAAAAACTTTTTTTTTTTTATCACATTCTGTCCTATACCAAAACAGCTTTGTTTATTGTATTTCTTGATGATTTCCATGCCGAAAAGAGAAGTTAATCCTTGAGTCCGAAATCGCATACTGTCTGAGTAGGTATGAATTTGAATGTAGCCTACTACATGATCGTTAAAAAAGTGCTTAGTATGAATGTGGGTAGAAACTTGGACTTACTACATCCGCCTTGTTATTGTCACATGACCTACCAGCATCAGTTGCATCGCTTCACTTGCATTCATAAATCCTCTCCCGTGGCCTCATGGGATAGTAAAGTGTCCATGGAGTGCGCACTCCAGAATCTCGGCGGAAGCAGTTGGTCATCCAGGGACTTTGCACCTACTGTATTGTTTTTCGAATACGATGTATTCAAACTCACTACTTGTTTGGCGTACTGTTTTTCACATACTATATAGTAAGGAGGTATTGGATGCAGCAAATCTCTGTGTCTTATTTTTTAAAATTTAAGCTCGGTCAATAAGTACATTCTATCATAGACTCATGCTGTGAACATCTGAGGTCCCAAATAGAGGTGAAGGACATTTCCTGAAAAAATAAATAAAATTCTTAGCCGCAGATGGTACCGAACTTCTCTCCCCTTTCATTTCATTCTGACCTGAGGTAAGAGGGTTTGGACATTGTTATAGACATTTATTACACACCTCCTGTGTTCAGTCACTCTCCCTTGCATTCATTTGCTTTTAGTTGCAGAAAGGTTACCTAGTTCCCCTGGTAACCGCTTATGGCATATCCACATACTTTTGGCCTTATAGTACATGTAGGTAGAATAATAACAATAAGAGCAAAGTGTTAAAGGTAGCATCATGGACCTTAAATTGTTATTATACTATTATACTTTTTCGGATATCACGTTTCATGCAGTGTGTAATGTACCTGTTTGTGAATGTAAAATGTTTTAAAGATCAAAGTGCACGATAAATGGAGCTAGTCTCCCAAAAGAAAGAACCGATTCTGAACTGCTTGAAGTGATTCGTCAATAATTCCAACATTGTCATGCCCGCCAACGGTCTTCATTGACCGTCTACTTTGACCGGCCCTCAAACACTGTAGATGCAGCTGAGGCCTGGAAGAGTTTGGTTTGTGTTGTCGACATGTTGAGAAGACGCTGTTTTCTGCACTGCAAACGCAAATCCACTTTGCATGCACTTCCAAAGGATGAGGAATCGTGTTGGAAATGATATGGTAAAACCATAGTTACTGTTCGTATTACTGTGTATCAAGTGTTGAGGAAGCCTCTTGAGCTGATATTCAGATATGGTAATAGGCATTTCGTTTTCGACATGTGCTGTAAGCGGTAGACCAATCACAACAGACTAGGCCATCTGACCAATCAGAGCAGAGTAGGCTGGTGGAAAGGAGGGGTTTAGAGAGACTGAATCCTTTATTAAACTGTTTCAGAAACTGTGACAAAAGAGTTGAGTATATTTTGGAAAAAATTAAAGTTCTCCCACTTGGAAATCATGGATGGGTCTGAAATTGTCATCGTAGGTGCATGTCCACTGTGAGAGACATAATCAAAAAAAAAAATCCAGAAATCACAATATATGATTTTTTAACTATTTATTTGTATGATACAGCTGCAAATAAGTATGTGAACACCTGTCTATCAGCTAGAATTCTGACCCTCAAAGACCTGTTAGTCTGCCTTTAAAATGTCCACCTCCACTCCATTTATTATCCTAAATTAGATGCACCTGTTTGAGGTCATTAGCTGCATAAAGACACCTGTCCACCCCATACAATCAGTAAGAATCCAACTACTAACATGGCCAAGACCAAAGAGCTGTCCAAAGACACTAGAGACAAAATTGTACACCTCCACAAGGCTGGAAAGGGCTACGGGGAAATTGCCAAGCAGCTTGGTGAAAAAAGGTCCACTGTTGGAGCAATCATTAGAAAATGGAAGAAGCTAAACATGACTGTCAATCTCCCTCGGACTGGGGCTCCATGCAAGATCTCACCTCGTGGGGTCTCAATGATCCTAAGAAAGGTGAGAAATTAGCCCAGAACTACACGGGAGGAGCTGGTCAATGACCTGAAAAGAGCTGGGACCACCGTTTCCAAGGTTACTGTTGGTAATACACTAAGACGTCATGGTTTGAAATCATGCATGGCACGGAAGGTTCCCCTGCTTAAACCAGCACATGTCAAGGCCCGTCTTAAGTTTGCCAATGACCATTTGGATGATCCAGAGGAGTCATGGGAGAAAGTCATGTGGTCAGATGAGACCAAAATAGAACTTTTTGGTCATAATTCCACTAAACGTGTTTGAATGAAGAATGATGAGTACCATCCCAAGAACACCATCCCTACTGTGAAGCATGGGGGTGGTAGCATCATGCTTTGGGGGTGTTTTTCTGCACATGGGACAGGGCGACTGCACTGTATTAAGGAGAGGATGACCGGGGCCATGTATTGCGAGATTTTGGGGAACAACCTCCTTCCCTCAGTTAGAGCATTGAAGATGGGTCGAGGCTGGGTCTTCCAACATGACAATGACCCGAAGCACACAGCCAGGATAACCAAGGAGTGGCTCTGTAAGAAGCATATCAAGGTTCTGGCGTGGCCTAGCCAGTCTCCAGACCTAAACCCAATAGAGAATCTTTGGAGGGAGCTCAAACTCCGTGTTTCTCAGCGACAGCCCAGAAACCTGACTGATCTAGAGAAGATCTGTGTGGAGGAGTGGGCCAAAATCCCTCCTGCAGTGTGTGCAAACCTGGTGAAAAACTACAGGAAACGTTTGACCTCTGTAATTGCAAACAAAGGCTACTGTACCAAATATTAACATTGATTTTCTCAGGTGTTCAAATACTTATTTGCAGCTGTATCATACAAATAAATAGTTAAAAAATCATACATTCTGGATTTTTTTTGTTTTGATTATGTCTCTCACAGTGGACATGCACCGACGATGACATTTTCAGACCCCTCCATGATTTCCAAGTGGGAGAACTTGTAAAATAGCAGGGTGTTCAAATACTTATTTTCCTCACTGTAATCCTTTTGTAGGACACATCCAAAACAAAATTAGAACCCTTTAAAATAGCATAATAGAGACACTTTAAACTAGAAGTGTTTTCCAGAACATAGCTGCTGTATACAGAGACATTTACTCCTACTATGGTGCGTTACCACTATGCTCAGAGGTAATTTAATTCAGGACTTATTGGAATGTTACTGCTGATGATTCAGTTAGTGTGGAGGGCTTAAGTCTGCTCATACACTTGCTGTGCACTATTGTCATTTACAGTGGGCTGTTTTCTGGCCTGTTAGGGGATCTAAAGGCCTAGCGCTGGGGACAGGATTAAATAAACTTCCCCAAACAATAAGCAAATTCATTCTTTCCTCCTTTGCTTTTCTCCACAGTGTGAATGATTATTTATGAGGTGGTGAGCCTGGAATTTAGATTTTGCATGTTGCCATAATGTTATCCTTGCGCAGGCTGTGTGCTAATGAGACTGGCTCAATGTCTCAAGCTGCTGTTATGGAATTGCCTTCCAAAACTTGAAGTATGGTGTTGTGTAACATGAGTGGCTTTTAACTCCATTCGTTGGTAGTCATTTTATATTTACATCCCATTGTTTCATCTGCATTTGGATAAATGAAGGATTGAATGCATTTGGATTTTTGCAGTAACAACAGACATAGGAATATAATGAGAGGAGAGCAGTGGGATATACCAGTGAATCAGAAGGCCACTGTCGAGTTGAATTGTTGTAGATCAGTTGACATGAAACTTCATCAAATTCAATCATTGTTTTTCTGAAGTGCTTGGTTTATTGAATCTCCAATTCAGAAAATCCAGCAAAAATAAAGATTTTAAGAAATATTCCATTTCAATTCATGTTTTGGAACTTCAGACATTTCACAGGAAGTTGATTTGAAACTTGATTTGGAATGGCAGGAACAAGTACTTCATTAATTGCAATTCATAGTGAGATTAGTGTTCTCAGAAAGGATCTGCTCTGCCACTTTGGTCTATGAAATGGTTAAGTTATGAAATATAATTAAATTAATAAAAAAATTCAGGCGTTTCAAACATTAATTATTATCATCAATTTCTAGTAATAGGCTACACTATCATTCAGAAGTTCAGGAAGATTGTTTGTTGTTGTTTTAAAGAAATTAATACTTTTTCAGTAAGAAAAGGATGTATTAAATTTATCAAAAGTGACAGTAAAGACACATCTACATTGTTACAAAATATTCTTTTGAACTTTCTATTCATCGAAGAATCCTGAAAAATGCGTCATGGTTTCCACAAAGTTATTAAGAATCACAACTGTTTTCAACATTGATAATATTTTAATGATTTCTGAAGGATCATGCGACACGAAGACTGAAGTAATGATGTTGAAAATTCAGCTTTGTCATCACAGGAATAAATTAATAAATAAATAATGATAGAAAACATTTATTTTAAGTTGTAATAATATTCCACAATATTAATGGTAATGTTTTTTACTATATTACCAACCCCAAACTTTTGAACAAACTTTTGAGTTTTTTTATTGTTTTGTTTACAATCATTTAATAAGCAATCAGTTTAATGAATATTAAATCACTGACTGTTGGTATGTAGTCTGACACTTTCATTTTAACCCTGGCAGATGCACCTCTACTCACACGATATGAGAAAAGCACAGCAGAATATATTATAACAATATTATGACGTGATTATAATAATGTATGCAATGAAACTAGCAAATAAAACATCAGGAACTTGGTTTCCAGCTTCGTGTACCCTCAATTTTGCTTTTCGGTTCCATCCAAGAATTTTCATTTAGGTGCATCACTGATTTAAACAGTAGCACTGATTTTTGCCGTGTTTCCAATATGTTCCACTATTTCCATCTCGAACCCTTTCCTTTATCTGTGGTGTGAAGTGGTCATTTCAAAAGCATGTGAAGCTCCAGGCATTTTGCTAGATCTCACCTCTGTCATTTATTAGTGTCCTGAGACTCATCTCTCCACTGCTAGTGTGTGAATAGCAGGCTGTGCTCATACGCTCTAGCGCAGCGGTGGACCCTGCGCCTGCTCAGTGAGAGCTAAGTGCTGCCACAGCGCTTGCCTTCACTCGTTCATTAAACTTCTGAAGCTTCTTCTATAAATCTCTCTGCTGCTGCATTTTATGAACTGCAATCCACAACCATAGCAGTTTGTCTCTGACTGCGTTTTATGGCTGATTGCGTTGGCTGGAAAATCGTGAACTCTATTGCCCGAATCTTACACAGCTTTTCATTAAGCGTCATTGCTGGTGAAATTCACTGCCTGTGTGAAGAACGATCTCAATGAGTAGTCCTTCCTTCTCTGATTTATTCTACTTGGAAGTAAAATGAATAATTAATCCAAAAATAAAACTTCTGTCATTATTTGCTCACCCTCATGGTGTTCAAACTTGCATTACTTTCTCTCTTTCATTGAAATTTTGATGAACATACTGGAGCTTTCAAGCTTCAAAAAGGTTGCCATATGACTTGTGCACAATATTTCAAATATGAAAAAACAATTGAATAGCTTTGTGTAAGGAACAGACTTTATTCACAAAAAAAATCTGACATCTGCTGTAATTGTAATTCTAGATAAGATGATTTGTGAATATACCGACTTAAAAATGCTTCTCTCCCTCACAGAGCATTATATGACAATAGAAGACTTGAAACAAAGTCATATGGACTACTATTTTTTGGTTGTTGCAATGAAAAGAGCGACAGCATCTCCAAAATTACTCCTTTTGTGTTCCGCGGAAGAAAGTCATGCAAGTTTGGAGCGACATGGTATATTTCATACAGATAAGGTCAACCATTCTTTCATTGAAAGTAGCCTGTGTCATTTAAACTCATGAATTGTGTGGAAAAAAGAAGAAGATGGCTGAAAGAGACACTGATGGTAAATACTTGCCTCATCACCATTATGGCTTATAGAGGTGGGCACAATTGAAACACAGCTGGAGCGCTAGATTTCCTGACTGCTGTCTCAATCAATGCGGTTACAAAACGCTCCCACCGTGACACAGATCGGTGGACCTGTGTTTCTTCATTGTCGAAAGAGAAGGCTGTCGCTGTTACACCGAGTCCTGTTTTTGTGATGATAATTCTCCAACATCAATCCGCCTGATTAAAATTGCCTGGGAAACTCTGCAAGAGGCGGTTATAATTAGAAGCCCTGTTCATGTTTGCTGGTGGTGGCTGCAGCTCGAGAATAACATTGTTCTCAGATGCCTCCCACTGCCTGTGGGGTGTGAATAAAGATTTGCACTTTCAAGTTCACTGGTTGTTGTTTTATGTTGTTGTGCACTCTCTGAGGTAAACTAGAATTAACTTATTTAGACAAGTTCCCATATAAGCCTGCCATGAAATCTATCCCCTAGAGATGCCCTCAGGAATCTAAATGTCAAACCAATAAAGGTCAAACCCACAGAGGATTTAATTGACATGTAGTAAGTGATCCAATCTAATAATGTTTGTGAATAAGGTTCTATGATATGGTGTTTTCTCTTACGTAAATTCTTTCACATGGGGATATGGATATTTGGCGATGAAAAGATTATTTGTTGAGTGCCTCTGCAAATTCAGCTTATGTTCCTTTTATTACACAGCGATCTTTGCTGTTTGTGCTTCTTGCCAGAATGACTAAATCGACAGAATTCAAGTCACTAACAGTTCCTACAAACACCGATGTATTAATTTTGATCCATAATTCAGCCAAGCACGTTGGAAAAGAGAGTTGCTCACTTTTATCACTGCCTTGCATAGGCTTAAAAGAAAGCCGTTGTGTAGCTGAAATGCGTTTTTCTCACAGGAATATTTTTTGCTTTGTTGAATACAAGGAAGAACAATCTTGAAAACTATAAATGTACTTCCAACCTTTCTCTGTCAGATTGCACTGCAGAAGGGTCAAAGGAACAAAAAATATCTGATTACGTGACTATGTGTCTCTTAAAATTCTCTGCCTTTCAAAGCTGCAGTGTCACACTCTATATGTTCTTAAAGGATAAAGTCCTAACTCTAAGTCTGTCAAAGGACTCTGGGTTAAACTGTTCTCTCTGGGGGAGATGAAAGTGAAAATGCAGTAACTGGAACAGATGAAAGCCTCCCAAAAAGGCTTGGGTTCCTGAAACTGTGATGCCCAAAGTTAGATAAACCTTCAGCAGCACACTGAAAAATACTCAAGACACCTGCAGTGACCAGCAGAAATCAAAGTGTACATCTTTATCTTGTAGCATTAGACAACCCATTTCCCACACACTCTCAGACAAAAATGGAGGCACAGCTCAATCATCCTTCTACAATAGGAGGTCTGTGTTCTCATCTCTTCATTTTCTACCAGACTGGGATTTAATCCTGGTTTTGTAAAGTCTCAGCAACTGTGATTCGGCCCTGCGAATGGATGTGTCCCTGGCTGAATAACTGCATTATGCCATGACTTCTGTTTTCAGGCTTGGCTAATGCGATTGTGATTGAATCTCTTCTCTCAATTCTCGGAAGCTTTGTCTAACTAGGTTGAGCCCAGGTTTAGATCGTAGGTGGGAGAAAACCTTTGCTTGTCTCTGTTGTGCCCTGTAATTTTGGAAGGGATGTTCTTTTCAAGTTGTTTACCCTTTCGGCTTATTCTAGAGAACTGTTTAACCCTCTTTTCATTTAGCACTTGAAGAAGAACCAGCAGCAGCAGAGAGCAAGGACCGGTTGCACCGGATGTGCATAAGTAACAACGTGGCCTGTTTACAACTTACATGCTGCTAAATATTTTTGTGTTGCCCCATTAAACTTAGCTGGAGTGTGACTCTATGTATAAACGAAATATTCTGGAGTAATGATTGGAATAAAATAGCAGACTGACTGAACTGCATCAATTGAGGCTTTCACACTGAGTAGTTATAGGAGCTCAGTTATAGGTTGAAGTGGCTCTGGTTGTTGTGCTGGACTTTAATTTTGATGGCGTGGCTGACTTTTATTTTGACAACGCTGAGAACGGCTCAGCCAGAGCCTGAGCACACAGCGCTCCCATTCTCCGTCTTCATTAGTTTACATTCTGTTTAACAGTACTAGCTTATGCATTATTAGATAGAACTGTTAAACAAAGAAAGTAAACGGTATACGAAAAAGTCGCTATAGCTGAGCAGAAATACCGGTACATAGGAAATCATATTTTGTTTGGTCCCTTCAAAGTCACATTGGATATGGAAGTGCCTGGACTTCGGTGTCAGTCCATCTATTGCTGCTTTCCATGTTCGTGGAGCTTTTTTAAAATGGCAGGTGCCAGTGTTTTGCATGCGTTCAGCCAATCAACATACACTTAAGTCACTGGTAGTTCCTATTGTGCTGGGTTAGACCCTACTCTGAAGTAGGAGTTAATTTAGTTCCCCCCAAAAAAGCGTTCCTACAGCTAAAATCATTCCCAGTTCCATGCCAAGAAGCATATACTTATGCCATTAGTAATAGAAGCTATGAAAAGGTTCCTCCGGTGGAAAAGCCCCTAATAAGCTCTTGTTTTACCTGACAGACTTCACATCTTTAGACATATATGATAATGCTGACATTTACACTCGCATACATTTTAGGAGAGAGAACATTATGTAAATAAATTACTTTGTTAGCGGCTCTTCAACACGAACCTGTCCTAAACAGCATGCCCTGTGCACATCGCTCAATGTTGTGCAAGTCAGAAAAAATCAGTCATAATAAATAAATGTAATTTCTTATGTTTTCAGACAGTTTCTGAATGTTATTTACATATAAAAATACCAACACTATCTCACGACCAATTCGTACGAATTCGTACAAATGATAAAAAGATGGCTAATTCGTACGAATTCGTACGACCTCACTCGTACGAATTTGTACGATTTGTCTAAACCCACGTGATGGGTAGGTTTAGGGGCGGGGTCAGGGGTAGGTCATTCGTATGAATTCATACGAATTGGGCAATTCGTAAAATATGTACGATTTAGCAAAAATCGTACTAATTCGTACAAGTGAGGTCGTATTAATTTGTACGAATTAGCCACCTCGTAGAATTTGTACGTTTTCCCGTGAGATCGGGTTGAAAAATACCTATGTTATTCATGATTGAATAATTGATTGTTATATTTAATGAAAACTTATTTTTACTGTTAGTAACGTGAGGCAAAAGAATGAAGAATAAACTAAAGCTTACAGCATTTAAACAACTTCTGCTCATATATTTGAATGCTGCTATTGGATCATTGAAGGTAGATGTCATATGCGACTACGCATGACTTTACAATGACTTTACAAATGGTGCAACCAAATAAAGTATATAGTTAGTTATAAACTAGCTTGTGGTTACTAAGCCTCTAGTGTGGACTATACGTTCCAATTTGAGTAAGAACTTACGAATGACTGTGCAACCCTTACCCTAACCAGGTTCGATCACAGAATTTAATCTCAAAGTATACACAGAAACTTGACCATGCCCCTCCATAATATTACAGAAAAAATCACACATAATTTGTGAATAAAGTTTAATTCAACTCTTCAGTATGACAAATTGAATATATTATACTTGTTATAAATTTTATTTAGAGTGGAAGGGAAAGAGTCGCTCTGCAGCACTACATATTAATATACTTAATATAATACTATATTTAATATTATACATTTATTTTTAATAAATGTATAGTATATTTACAATATAATATAACAAAAGTCACTTCAGTAGCTCTTCAGCATGTCAAAAAAAAAAAAAAATAGGGTGTCTGTAGCCTGGTTAAAACCAGACCATTCTCAGTAGTAACTGAGTTATGGTCTGGCAAAGGGGCGTCACCAACGGACGTCGCTCAAATGCCTCTGGGCGCAATTGGATAGACCTAAAACCAATCAGAGCGATCGTCATCGTGTAAAGCCATATGCTGCGTCCCAATTCGCCTAAGTTACACTACGCCATAAAAGTATGTACTCTTTTTGTGAAGAAAAGGTATTTACTTTTGAATGTGTAGCAAAAAAGTAGACAAGCTTTGGGACATACTACTTCGTCATCTTTATCGGACGGATCTGTCGCGTGCATCCTGTCACGTAAACTGCCCTGTCAATCATCTTGTCACAGTTAAAATTCTCTATTAAATCTAATTTAATTTCCTACCGTTTCAGAGAGAAATGTAGTAGCACGTTCATCTGCCATTGGGTCTTTCATGGAGACTGTCCTCATGTGTTTGCAATTTGAATATAATAAAGCATTTAAAAGTTGATGCGCTTCACAAACGGACGTCGCTCAAATGCCTCTGGGATAGACCTAAAACCAATCAGAGCGATCGTCATCGTGTAAAGCCCGCCTCAACGTTTCTGATTGGTGCCGCGATTTCGACGGATTAGAAATGGGCTTGAATGAGCTCTTTGCCAGACTACTTGCAGATCAAATCTAAATTTGCCGGAAGTTGTCTGGGTTTTCCCAGGCTAGGGTGTCTGTCAACCTAACATGGTTTCGACCAGCCCAGTAATTACTGTGTTAAGGGGGTGCTCATAAATAAAAAAATAAAAAAAGACAAGAACAATTAGATAAATAGCAATTTATTGTATTGGATAATATAATGGAGACGAGCAGATGCATATATCTTGTATAATTATCTGGCACAGTATCTGTGTATCTTTATTAGTTAGCCTCGTCAACAAATAGAAGGGTGTGACTTTTTTTTGTAAATATGTTAGTATAACTGTAAGCTTTCATCTATTTTAAGACAAAAACACAGGACATTCTCTGTTCAGACATGAGCCAATTAATCGTATCCTAGCAACAGCAGTCAATATGTTTCTTAGCAACAACATTTTGTGATATGCAAAATTGCGTTTAAAGAGGCTAGGACAAATCAGTCAAATTACATGTCCCACTATAATATGCCATTTTATTCTGGGGTTCATTTGCCGATGGCTGTTTAAAATGACCAGCTTTGGTTATTAAACTTGATATGAGGGTTTCTTCATACCCTGTTTCACTTTGAACTTTGAAATATTGCGTAAGTAAGCACTTGTCTGCATTTGCCATGCTTATAATATTTAATGCTCACTCTGCAAAGGACAAAAAAGGAAAAAGATTAGTTGTCAGCGATTCCATTTTATTTAATTTTTTTTTTTTACCAAAGGTGACATATAATCTCTGTGGAAAATCTCCAACTGTAAGATCACAATTCCTCACAACCTCCTCCTCAGCACCTGATGGCATATTCATCTTGTATGTGACATTGTTAATTTTGTGGAAAACCTGTATTTGTGCATCACATATAATGCTCTTTTCGGCTGTTTAGGTTTTGGCTTGAGCGCAGGTGTCTCAGGATGCTTTAGTCCAGAATGTCACTCATTGTTATTCAGTAATTCACCTTATCAGTCATACTTTCAGAAGTGCCTACAGCATATTTTACAGAAGGGTGACAGACCATTTGTACATTTGTGTTTGGGTATATGTGTTGCCTGAGCCATAATAGAGAAGAATGAATATTTCATGACAACCCATATCCTTATGCATTCATGCAGTCTGGGCACCAAATCATTAGTTTGCTCCAAGCATGTTGTTGTCCTGAGAGTTCAAACACATTTACAGCTCATCAAAGGCCTGCCACGGTTATATAGAGTTTTGATCTTCAGGTTATTTGTTTTACTTCTTGATTTACGTCTAACGGCATCATTGCTGTCATTTGGTTGATGCAGTTTTCTGGATTTGAAAAGTTATTTGTTTTGCCAGTTATTTTGAGAAATCATGTTTATTTTGGCATGGACAGTAAGCCCTGCCTCCGCGCTTGCTGGTCTGTGTTAAGGCCCTTGCTGGCACTTAAACGCACTGCAGAACCACTGACCTGGCATACCGTTAGAATAAATCATTCTGAGACTTCCCAACCGCCACCGTCACCACCTGGTGGCTCCTCGTTCAAGCAGGTGAGCATGACAAACACTAGCATCCATCCTCCATTTAGAAAAGAATCTTTATTTTTCACCACACAAACAGGGCCAGAGGAAGTCTTTTTTAATGCAGTTTCACCTTGAAACAGTACTATGCACAATGTTAAATTAATAATTATTTTCATGTTATTGTTAATAACCTATATATTAAAATTCTATACTGTTTTACTTCAATAAAATAAAAATTAAAAAAATCAGTCATTTTAAAAGCTAAGGCCTTGTTCAGACTGTCAGTCCAAATCCGATTTTTGTGCATATCCGATTGAAATCCGATCAGATTTAGCATGTGTGAATAGCAAAAAATAAAAATAAAATCACATTCATATGTGGTTTTCAAATCGCATTCCTGCAAATCCTTTTCAGTCTGACTGCTCTGATCGATTTCGCGCACTGGTTTATGTCGCTCTCTCATGCCACGTAAAACGTAAACGTCAGACGTTGTTATATAGAAATGATGAAAGTCGCTGCAGAAACAAGGTTGTGTTGTTGCAAAGTGCCGTACGAACAGAAAATGACAATATAACGGAGACATGTTATGAAACTGGCGGTCACAGAATAAAGCCGCTCATACCAGCCTCCTACGTTTCTGCCTCTGCCTCATTAGACGCAATAGTCCACTGTGGCGGCTACACATGGTCATATTGTGAATAGGACAACATCTGTATTGCAAACCCCTCTATGTGCTACAGGCTGTCAGTGCTCCCAGTCTCCTTTTATTAATCCTTCTGTTATGGTCTTTTTATACACAGTCATCCTAAGTCTGCATGGCAATGCAGCATAAGTTATGAGAGACCTTACAGAGGCCAGCACTGCAGTCCAATTTTACTTCCTTGCCAATGCTGCCTTCCCATTTAGATATTCATTTGCGATCCGTGAAGGCCAGGTTTGGTTAAAACGCTGACCATGACAATCTTTCTGCAAATCAGAGCAAAATCTCAGTGCCAATGAACAATGACTGAGCAAGCCAGAGATTAGATGTTTACTCACTTTTTACAATGTCTATGATTTGAGTCTTGGCTGCTACACAAGAAGGTTTTTTTTGCCATATAGACAATATAGGACAACGATCAAGAATATATGAAGAAATTGCAAAAAAAGATGAGACATATGTGGTTAAAAGGTCATAAAAGGTCACTAAACTAAGAGTCCACAATGGCTCTTGGGAGTGTTTGACAGAATCCATGTGTTTATATGTACAATTATAAAGCTTAAAGTTCAGCACTAATGCAGCTTCGGGGCCAAAGTCTTTAACACCTTCAAAGTCTGTTACTTCCAATACAACACCTTTGTGAAACATTATGCCTCTATGGTGTAAAACAGACCTTGAGTGTTTGGGGAAGCGGTCAAAATGTCACCGGATCAATGAGTGTTGGCTCCTCTAATGTCCAACACCTTTACGAGCTTTCAGAACTTAACTTGCCCTAAGCTTTCACCCACATGAGCAGCATCTTGTTGAACTCCTTTCTTTAAACTCGTTCCACTTCTGTTCTTTCCCTGAGACCTCTGGATCATGTTTTGCTTAAAGCTGGAGCAAAGTTTGCTTGAGTTTCTTAAACAGGACTTCATCAAATATACATGCTTAAGATCGTCGGAAAAGTGCTGATGTGCTCTTATCTGTCTTCCCTCCTTCAATCTCCTCTTTCTGTCTCTTTCTCCCTCACTCACTGCAGGTATATGAACGTGGAACTAATGTTGAGCAGTTTGTGACCCGCTTCCTGTTGAAGGAATCAGCCAATCAGATCCAGTCTCTGCTGAACTCTGTAGAGAGTGCTGTGGATGCCATTGATGAGCAGCATTCATCAGTGGGGTGAGAAAGAGCATCACCCATCATGACCCAAAGCATGTGTACCACAGTTCCATCAACATAAATGTCCATTAGGACATCAGTCATCAACAGTTAAGTAGATTACATTACATTAATTGCGGGGTTTAAATGCACAATAATAATAGAGCAGGTTTGGCATCTCACCCGGGTATGTGATTGAAAGCAATCTATAAATTTGTTTATTGGGCTGCCATCATATATTTGAATATGATTTGATAACTAAAGTTAAATAATGAAGATGACTATTTCTAGTAAAACACAAAAATTAAGTCATATTTAGTTGATTTCAAACACTTTAATCATCCTTGTTTTCCCTGTTGTGACCTAGATCCTACCCCAGTAAGACCAGCCCACGCGTCCCAGATAGGCGCTATGAGGCCCCGGTGCCAGATTATCCTCCCAACAACAGAGTCAGTGCAAAGGAGAGCATGAGGAACATCAACACAGGTGCAGGTGAGGTGATCACTTCTGTATCCAGCTGTTTCCAAACACACCTTTCAAGATACAACTAAATGTGGACATGCATTCAATTGTTTACAATAGTGTTTATTATAGTGCACACCATTCACCATTTGCATTTTTATGCATCATGAATTTACTGGAACTCATGTATGTACTTATGCAGTAGATGTGTTCTGGAATTCAAGTCTAAAAGAATCTAAAATAACCACAATGGTACAACATTTGCTAAGTGGCTTACTTTTACAGACTGAATCCACTTATGTCTTCAAGTATCAGCATAAATGCAGCATGCATCTGTTTATGTGAGCAGAACCAGCTGTGATGAGGCTTTTTGAATAAGGTTGCGATGAAATAGTTGGTTCTTGCCTCATACTCCAGAGAGTTCTTTTCCAAGAAACCTCTAATTTATTTCTTCATTTACATAAGCTCTGTTCTAAACCCTAGTGAGCTGCCTTGCTGTCTACTACCTAGAAGAAGTGACTGATTTGGAATGGTATAAAATGTTGCTAATATAATGTCACAATTCCCTAATAAGCAAAAAAAGTAGATAGAGAGATAGATGGATGGATGGATGGATGGATGGATGGATGGATGGATGGATGGATGGATGGATGGATGGATGGATGGATGGATGGATGGATAGATAGATAGATAGATAGATAGATAGATAGATAGATAGATAGATAGATAGATAGATAGATAGATAGATAGATAGATAGATAGATAGATAGATAGATTTTAAAATGACATTGTGTGATGGCAAAGCTCACATGATTCTTAAAAATCATAATTTCTTGTTATTATTAATGTTTAAAACAGTTGTGCTGCTTAGTATTTTTGTGGAAACTGATACTTTTTTCATGATTCTTTGATGAATAGAAAGTTCAAAAGAACAGCATTTATTTGAAATATAAATATTTTTTGTAACATTATAAATGTCTTTACTGTCACTTTTTAATCAATTTAACGCATCCTTGCTGAATAAATGTATGTCTTTAAAAAAAAAAACTTGACCCAAAACCTTTGAACGGTATACATAGCATGCACAAATATAGAGTAAAATAATAATGTTCTGTTATTACACTATTACACTATATACTATTATACTATAACTATTTTTATATTGAATGAAATATGTTTATTTATAATCATTTCTTTCACCTCATCTGCCATCTATGATGTATTTTTTCACTGAGCTCAGCACAATGCATTCTGGGCTTTCCTTCTCTTTGAATACATAGAATAGAATAGAATAGAATAGAATAGAATAGAATAGAATAGAATAGAATAGAATAGAATAGAATAGAATAGAATAGAATAGAATTCTTTATTGTCATTGTACAGAGTACAACGAAATTAGATGACATTTCTCTCAGTGCTTAACAAACAAATAAATAGAATCTAAAAACAAGAATGTAATATCAATATGGCGTTTCTCATCAGTTCTGGTGTTACTTGTGATGTATACAGTACATGTGAATTTGGCCAACAGAAGGTATCTTAGAAGGCAGCATAATTAAATTGCCTACCTTTTGTACCTCACCTATGATAACTTAAAATGCATAAAAATACTAAACTACTATAGTATCAATCAGTGAGTCACAAGCAAATGGAGACTCTGGGAAATCTTTATTGAGACTTGGTGGCTGTTCCTCGGCCAGGGTCTGTGAGAGGAAAAAACTGACTTAAGCAATATTACCGCCATTAGAACAATTGGCACATAGATTATAGATGGCATTTTAGCCACTCTTTCAATCCGTTTTTCTTAGCAGAGGTTTACTCAAGGACTTGTTTAAAGGTCTATTTGGCATGTTGCTTTATCTTGGGGTATGTTTTTCCAAACATCTCATAAATCAATTCGGTAAGGTTTTTTTTTGTGGTGCAGACTTGGTGGCCAACTACATTATCGCGCAAAACATCCGAATTTACCATTTCTCATGCCATCTAATTGCCGAAAGCAAAGTTAAAGTCTGTCAAAGATGTGGTTCGCAGGCTCTCCCGTGGGCTTTCTGTATCAACATATACCACATTTCCATTACTGATGAGATTTGGGCCTGAGCTCCTTTGAGTTGGTAATGAAACCGCTCTAAAGAGACACTAAAACAACACAAAGCCTTTCGTGTGCCAAGTCAGCACATACCACACGCTCACGACCGTCTCGTATGGATGATGCAATGGAAGAAATGTGTGAGTTTTTAATGAGAAGGTGGAAAAAAAGGTCTTTCTTTAAAGCGTTTCTGAGCTTCAGTCAGGAGTTAGAGGGCGCCTGGAGATATGGTAACAAATTAATTCTAGTGTTTTTCTTTTTTCTGTAACAGAGAAAAGCAATTTATGATTCTTTTTAAAATGTCCATTTCGCTTTCCTCTTCTTCTCAGTGCTAAAAGTGCTATAGTTATGCAGTCAATTTCTTCAAAACAGCCAAGCAATACAGACATTTCTGTTGCTGTGGATTTATCATTCAACAGAACCAGAGCTTATTTGGAGTAGTGGCTTATCTTAGTCCTCATTTCAGCAGGTATGTTAAACGCCATTTGACATTTCAGCTCAAAAAGCTGTAAAAGAAGTTCCCATCGATGTGCACACTACTTATTGGCAGTAATCATTAGATCTCAATTGTCCTCTCGTTCACTTTTATTGTAAGGTTGGCCTGTTGAAATGCCAATATTCTTTGAGTGACACCACAGCGCTGAATCGAAGAGGTCTGTTTTATGGGTGACGTTCAAACACTGGCACTAGGTTTAAATTTCCCCAAGACACAGATAAAGCTGACTCGGCTCACAATAAAAGCGCCATTCTAGCTGTCAGCTCCGGCAGGGAGAGCCATGATTGGAGCATGCTGTCCAAGCTGTAGTTTATGAGCAGCGGGATGAGAATATTGATCAATACTTCTGCGAGACTTGCTTTGCACATGGCACTTTTTCTCCCATCAGTCAATCATACGCTTTTCTCAAATTGCTTTCTTTCTCTCACTCTACTGTCCTCTCTATTTCTGTTCATGTTGCACACACACACAGGCTCAAAGCTATAAATCTGATATACTGTATAATTTATTGATATACAGTGAGTCTTTTCTTTTTTTATGTAGAGATTTAATTGGAATTTTTTTATTTATATACTAGGGCTGCCCCTGACTAAAGATTATTCTAGTCGACTAGTAGTCATTTATTTAAGCCATTAGTAGACTAACTGCAAGTTTATATTAACTACTAAGCCTCTTCTTGTCGACTAACGTTTAATTGACTATTAGGGGGCAGCCCTAGTCAATACTGATATTGGAGTACCAATATTAAATATGTAATTGTACATGCTAATTTTATTTTTTACATTTACAGTATATTACATTTATAATATTGTGGTGCCTAAATGTATCAGATAACGGTAAAATACTAACTGCAGAGACGCCAGCAATCAACTGTAATTCTATGGTATGAATACTGTGAGATTGTATTAGCTTAAAGAATGCAAACTTAAACTCTGTTGTATAGCTTATACAGGTAAACCAAAAAGTTTAATAATCAATCATGTTTGAGAACAAATTTGACCAGTTATTTCGTTTAGTTTATTTTTCTCCTGCCAACGAGCTGAGTGCCACCAGGAAATACACAGTCTGAAAAGCCTTAATAACCACTGAAATTTGGGAATAAATTATGTATTACAGCGAATCTCTGTTTAATGCATTTATAATCACTCACTTATAAGCACTCTCAAGCGCTATTCCGGCTTGTTCAGTTCCAGCTCATCAGTCATCGTTCAAGTGATTTGGATGTGAGAAAAAACACTCCGACCGGTCAAGTTTTAAAACAACGCGCTCCTCGCACATATATTCCTGTCATGAGCACAGCGAACACGGATAGGAAGACTTACTCTTACTCTAACTCCTGTGAAACACCCTGTACGGGTGTTGGGTCGGGCATTGTGCTATTGCTTCAAAAATGCACCAGCCCACAATGCATTGGGTACTACAGTACAAAACCATAATCCATAAATACAGTAGATCGGTGTTGAAAATGGGCTGTAAATTAGTAGTAGGAGATAACTTTATTCTCCCCGTGGGGCAATTGGGTTTGCGGCGCAGTCGCAAGGCACTTCATGACAGAACATCAGACATATGACACAAACAAATACAATACAATGCAATACATTATAATACACTACACCCTTGGGTCTGACCAGGCCAGCTGGACATCTAGCTTATTTTATGGCTTGTGGTACAAAAGAAAATTTGGATCTGTTCTTGGTCATAATGGGTGGGCAGAAACGACGCCTAGATGGCAATAATTTAAAATGAGATGCCAACAGGTGTGTGAAATCACATGTTATTGGCTTTCTCACCATTCTGTCTTTGTAAATGTGTTCAATGCTCTGTAATGTTATCCCAAGTAACTTGCTGGCAGTAGTAACTGTTTTTCTGATTATCTTTTTCTGTGATTCAGTGGCATTTCCAAACCAACAGATAATACAGCAAGTTAAAACACTTTCAATAAAAGCAGTATAAAACATTTGAAGCATTTTGTTATTGACATTAAAAACAAGCAGTTTCTTTAAAAAGTACATTCTTTTTGTGCAAAAGATCAGTCCATGAGTCCCATTTAAGCTTGTTGTCCAGTACAATGCCAAGGTATTTATAGTTTGTAACAACCTGAATAATCTCCCCATTGATAAAAGTGGACATTTCTTTGGTCTTATTGGTATTTAAAATTAAGTGTGACTTATTGCACCATTCTAAAAAGGAGTCTAAAACTGGCCCATGATCTACCTCCCCATCCTGTAGCAGACTCATTAGAGCTGTGTCATCTGCATATTTAACAAAGTGCCTGTTTTGAAAAGTGCTAGTGCATGAATTTGTGTTACTGCTAACTGTTCTGCACAGTGCTTGAGGATATTACCACAGATTTTGTCAGAGCCAGGACTTTTCTGTAGATTACAGCAACTAAAAAGGTGAAAGACATCCGATTGTCTGATGTTTAATACAGATGCAGATGCAGGGGATGGAGGGGGCAGCACGATGCCAGCTCCAGCACCGCTGACGCTCTCAAAGCGGCAGAAGAAGCCGTTTAGCTGGTTTGCCCTTTCCAGTCCCTCACCTCCAGGCAGAATCAGGGGAGGATTCCCTCTGCCCTTGTGGGGGACATTGGTCATGGTCTTGATCCCCTGCCATGCCTCACGGGGGTTGCCTAACACCAGGGTTGCCTCAATCTTCTGTCTGTACCAGTTAACAGCAGTTGCTTTGCATTGTTTTCTACAGCAGATGACTGTTTTAATGGAAAAAAAGTATGTTACTGTCAGAATTTGGCTATTTTTCTTTCAGTCATTTTTTACAGTGAACATTATCAATAATTTCACAAAGATGTTTCTTCATTGTACTTCATAATGTTCCAATTTTGGCAAGACTTTGAAACATTTTCCAATTTTTCCGTAGAAACTATATTGTGCATGTTATTCGTTTGACAGCATTAAATCGGGAAAGGAGCAGGTGGTCAGGGAAAGTTTTGGTCCTGACTGGAGCCTGAACTGAACTGATGTTGTGGCTGAAGCTCCCAAGATAATTAACATGACATCCTCCTAAGCAGGAAGAGCATGTGGCAAGACTCCCAGATTATCTTCACACATTCTAGTCTTTATAAGTGCATTATGAAGAAATGTCTGTTGTATTATTAAAGGTCCCGTTCTTCGTGATCCCATGTTTCAAACTTTAGTTAGTGTGTAATGTTGCTGTTAGAGCATAAATAATATCTGTAAAATTATAAAGCTCAAAGTTCAATGCCAAGCGAGATATTTTATTTAACAGAAATCGCCTACATCGAACGGCCCGTTTGGACTACATCCCTCTACTTCCTTCTTTAATGACGTCAGTAGAACCGTTTTTTGACTAACCTCCGCCCACAGGAATGCTCCCTCAACTCTACCGAAATTCGTTTATGTACTTGCGCACTTCTTATAACTTACTGTGTTTACTCAGCTCTTACGGTGATTTTCTGAAGTAAAACTGACGCTTCATCTTTTGTGTGATGTACAATAAACTTTATTAAACTCATCAGTATATGTTTGATCATCATTCGGACCTGAACGATAATGGATACATACAAGCAGATGACAAATACGTTATAATAACCGTAATTAAACTACTAAACTATACCTGTTCCATCTCTATACAGCACTCTGACTCTGTAGGCATTATTGTCCGACTCGAAATGAACACCGTTACTGAGAGTTTCTGATATTATCATCATTCCGTGAGATGAAATTTTCCTCAGACTGAGCGCGAGCTCATGGAGCTCCGCCCCCTGGGTCGTCCAGCAGCAGCTTATTTGCATTTAAAGAGCACACACTAAAACAGCGCGTTTTTCTGAGCCCCAAAAAATGACAATTTAAACATGCTGTAAAAAATGATCTGTTGGGTATTTTGAGCTGAAACTTCACATACACACTCTGGGGACATCAGAGACTTATTTTACATCTTGTGAAAAGGGGCATAATACGGGACCTTTAAGGCCAAGATGGAATTACAAACTTTATTAGTGTTTTCTGTGCTGATTTTATGGTAAAATTTCTAGAATTCTGTGGAATATTATTATTTTTATTATTTATTTATATGATACTATTATCTATGCCTTTAAAAGGTTTCAGGCCCTGTTCACTTGGTCCTGCTATTGCTATGGTAACACAGTTAATGTGTTCCAAAATGTCTCCCCTCCCCATTATGCTGGCCTCATCAACACAAGGGAGGTGTTAGAGTATAATTAGTTTGGCACCTCAAATGGGGCTGATTTCAAAGGCAGGAAAACCTTTCCCTCATTAATAGGATCTGTCATTGCATAAAAGAAATAAAGGAAAGGTGAAAATCATGTTAATCGCTCTCCACATTATTTTGTTTTTTATGCGAAATGCAATATTGTTACAGTGCGTACTCGTCCTTTATCATTCGCGGTGGCAGTACCATGGTATCAGGTGGTAATACTATCATGTGGTACATGTCCAAAAAAAGCATGGTAGTATATTTCAGTGCTTCTTTTATAAGTGTCATCTGCAGCACTCAAAGAAGTTGGCAAAAATGTGTAAATGTCCATTGTAATCTATGTAATGACTTGAGCTCAGTAATAATGTCTGAACGTTAGATTCACCCTGTCGCATTGCTATGACAGCCACTCTGAGACGAGGTTTCAGGAAGAGTAAAACATCATTGAAACTATCTGCAAATTATGCACTGTGTCTCTCTGTCTCTGTCAGGAGCTGTGGAGGTGAGAAAAGAAGGACTCGAGGCACAGATCAACCGACTGGCTGAGCTGATTGGACGTCTGGAGAACAAGGTAAGAGGTTCGTCTTATGATACTGAGAGGTCAAGTGCTTTCCTCCTGGGAAACGTCTTATAATACTGAGAGTCAGAATCCACAGACCCGTGCAGATACAATCCAGTGTTTTAAGAACCAGAAAATAAAAACATGATTGACAGTAAATGGAAAGATTTAGCTCCGTTTCTGATAACATAATAATACATACAGTACCAGTCAAAAGTTTGGAAACATTACTATTTTTAATGTTTTTGAAAGAGGTCTCTTATGCTCATCAAGCCTGCAGTTAAAAAACAAAACAAAAAAAAAAACAGTAATATTATGAAATATTATTACAATTTAAAATAATGGTTCTCTTTTTTAATATATTTTAAAATGTAATTTATTTTTGTGATGCAAAGCTGAATTTTCATCAGCAAGTACTCCAGTCTTTGGTGTCTTATGATCCTTCAGAAATCATTCTAATTTGATGATTTGATACTCAGTTATTATCAATGATGGAAACAGTTGTGCTGTTTAATATATTTTTTTGGAATACTTTTTTCAGGATTCATTGATGAGTAAAACGTTAACAGTATTTATTCATAAAAACCGCATTTATTCAAAATAAAAACATTTCTAACAATATAAATCGTTACCATCACCTTTTATCAATTTAACGCATCCTTGTTGAATTAAAGTACTAATTTCTTTAAAAAAAATAGTTATTGTTCCCAAACTTTTGAACGGTAGTATATATTGTTACAAAAGATTTCTATTCTAAATAAATACAGTTCTTTTTAACTTTTTATTCATCAAATAATCCTGAAAAAAGTATCTCAGGTTATAAAAAAAATATTAAGCAGCACAACTGTTTCCAACATTGATCATAAATCAGCATATTAGAATGATTTCTGAAGGATCATAAGACACCAAAGACTGGAGTACTTGCTGATGAAAATTCAGCTTTGCATCACAAAAATAAATTACATTTTAAAGTATATTAAAAAAGAGAACCATTATTTTAAACTGTAATAATATTTCATAATATTACTGGGGTTTTTTGTTTTGTTTTTTTTTAACTGCAGGCTTGATGAGCATAAGAGACTTCTTTCAAAAACATTAAAAATAGTAATGTTTCCAAACTTTTGACTGGTACTGTAGATTACTGAGATGTTTTGTTTGAGTAGATATTTCATATTTATTTTATTTATTTATTTTTCAAATAAAAAGATCCCATCTAAAGTAACACTGTCCTAAACTGTTTATGTTTTAGAGGATGGCAGTTATTGATTGTGAGGGGGTGAAATAAAGGCCAAAAAGTCAAATAAGGTTTTCAGATTATGGTGGTTGGCTGATATCCCTGTTATTGTTATATCAGTCTGTAAATTAGCTTTGCTTGTTACAGCATTATTGAAGTTACTATTTTTGAAAACTGCATAAACCCAATGAAGCTTGATTTTACTTGATTTTATTAAATAGTATGTCATTATAAACAAATATTATAGTACAACAAGTATACATTACCATTCAAAAGTCAGTCAGTAAGATTAAAAAAAACTTTTATTCCGTAAGAATGCACTGATAAAAAAGTGACAGTAAAAAGATTACAATTTCTATTTGAAATAAATACTGTTCTTTTAAACTTTCTATTCCTCAGAGAATCCTGGAAAAATATGTATCACAGTTTCATTAAACAGCACTTTTTTTCAACATGGATCATGTTGGCAGCTGAAAAAATTAAGCATTGCCATCACAGGAATAAATAAATGAACTACTTAATTATAAATTGTATTAATTACAAATTAATAAAAAAAAAAAAATCTTTTATTTTTGGTCAAATAAATGCAGCCTTAAATCTTACTGACCACAAACTTTTGAACGGTCTGGAAATATCAGTATGGAGCTTGAACGTGAATTTACATTAGTCTAAAAACCCAAATTTTGCTTCCTTTCAGAAATCCACCGGTCGATTAGTAAGTAAAACTTTGGTGTGGAGCTTTTCTGTGCCTCCTGTAATTTCCATTACTCATGCACACACAAGCACACTCTGATAATTACACACATTCATATGTAAAAACATGAGATGAGATTCAGATTGCATTTTGCAAAGCCAGTAATCTTTCCTCCTTATAGTTATTACTTCCATTGCTCAGGGTGCAGAGCAGTGAAGGAGGGCAGGAATGAATTGGTGAACAAAGGAAGCAATTAAACAGACCTGACAACAACAGTAATGCAATAGTTAATGGCTGATTTTTACCCTTAGATTTTTTTTATTCAACACTTATGTAACTTTTTTTTCTTGGTTAACCATTATTTTACCATCTCTCTTTCTCTCAGTCATTTTATTATGCGTGTCTGATAGACATTGAGCTCAGTGCACTAACAGAGTCCCCAGTTAATACTGGAGTCTTTGGCAGGCAGGTTCTTATTGCTGGAGCTAAGAATAGCCAAACCAACCCAAATGGTTTATTCCTCTCTCAGTGGAAGGGAGGTTCTGACACATCCTGGTGAGACGGTATGAATGAGAGGATATCTGGGTTGAGCAGCAGAGACTGCAGTGGCACTGGGAGATGTTTGGGGTCAGTCCAGATTAGCAAGGATACGGTACATGCGCATATACTGTACGCAGGAAGAGAAAATATTCTGTAAAGCTTAGTTTTAAATTAATTAGCGTAATAAATAAATAATCCTAATTTTGTAATATAGACTACCATTCGAAAGTGGGTTTTTTAAAAGAAATTAAGACTTTTATTCAGCATGAAGACTATCAAAAGTGACAGTAAAAACATTTATATTTCTCTTTCAAATAAATGCTGTTCTTCCTATTCATCAAAGAATCCTGAGAAAAATGTATCATGGTTTCCACAATAATATTAAACAGCACAATTGTTTTTAACATTGATAATAATAAGAAATATTTCTTGAGCAGCAAATCAGCATATTAGAATGATTTCTGAAGGATCATGTGACTGAAAATCACAGGAATAAAATACATTTGAAAATATGGTAAATAAGAAAACAGTTATTTTAAATTGTAATAATATTTCACAATATTACCGTTTCGTGTATTGTTGATCAAACAAATGCAGTCTTGGTGAGCAGAAGAGACTTCTTTCAAAAACATTAAAACCCAGACTTTTGACCGGTAATGTATATAATATACTTTTGTGCAATGGAAAGGTTCTTTTATAGTGGAAAAAGTTTCTTCAGATTATTAAAAAGTTCTTCACACAAAAATATGGTTCTTTGGTCACACTTTAGATTAGGGTCCAATTCTCACTATTAACTAACTATTAACTATGACTTTTGCCTCAATAAACTGCTAATTACAGCTTATTAATAGTTAGGTAAGGTAGTTAGTTTAGGTATTGGTAGGATTAAGTGATGTATGGTCATACCAGTGTTGTAGTCGAGTCACCAACTGTCGAGTCCGAGTCGAGTCTCGAGTCCCCGTGTTCGAGTCCGAGTCACCAAAGAAGAGACCGTGTCGAGTCCGAGTCGAGTCACCATTACCTGAGTTCGAGTCCGAGTCGAGTCTCGAGTCCCCAGTGTTCAAGTCCGAGTCGAGTCAACAAGGTTGAATCTGTGTTATATTTCAAGACTGCCTACATTTATCTACTCTGGCACCTTTAAAGAGCTGATATAATTATAAAAGAGGGTCTACATTAAACAAAAATGACACCACTGTGTTAACAAATATAGGCTAAATAATAAATAAATACAATATAAATAAATATAAATAAAAACGTTTGATTTCAATAATGTAGGCTATTAGTAGACTAAATGTTAAAATGAACATTAACAATGCTGTAGGAGTGCAGTTTATTATAGTAGCCTAAATGTTAACTAATGTAGTTAACTAGAGTTTAATAAATGGAACATTATTGTAAAGTGTTACCGATTTGTTATACACCGATTCACTGAAAAAAATTTGGAGTAGGATTTACTTGAAAAAAGCTAGGCAACTTTTTTCACTCAGAAAATGCTAGTAAATTTACAAAGATTTGCCAAGTAAAAACCTAAACATATTCATCAGTAGCTTTAATTAGAAATCTTTAAGTTAAATTTACTTGGAATATGGAATTAAGTAAACTTTACTTAACCTAGTTAAGTGAAAGTAACACAGAAAATAAGTAATTTTAACTTGGCTAGTAAAACAATAATATTGAACTATACCAGTCATTTATAGTATGTGCTTTACTTAGATTATCTAAGTAATTTATACTACAGCATGTCAGATGTTAAGCATCATTTGAATGCAAAGACCTCAATACTTGGTAGACTATACACAATGACGGTAACATTTGATGGATCGTTTTTGTGTTTGAATGTGTCATTTTGAGCAGAAAATTTACTCGAAATGTCACAAAATGGCAAGTTACTAATCCTGACAACAAAAGCAATGAAAAAACAGTGTAAATACAGCTGGAAACCAGTGAAAAATTAACCTCATTAATTATTCAAGGTCCAGTGCATGATGGGAACCCCAGTATCAGAAAAGCTGAGTAATTTTTACTTAATTTTATTGAGTTGATATTTACGCTTTCATTTCTACTCGCTTGAATTAAGTAGGCCTACTGATATGGAATTTACTTCGTTTTTTTAATTCTTGCCTGAACTAACTTTTTCATATAAATTACATAAATTTTTTACAATTTTTTTCAGTAGTATTTACTTAACCAAAAAATCATTTTTTACAGTGTTCAGACGTCTCGTGAGTTCGTTGTTGGACAGATGGACAGTTGTTTTAACCATTCATTAAAGTGAATCGTTCAAAGGAGCCATTAGTTCGCGAATCGGACGTGTCATTATTGGACGTGTACCCTACTGCACGCCTTGTGTGATTATCTCGGAATTTTAGGACAGGACAAGATTTGTGTCAACACAGAAAACATTTCATCACTAGATAGGTCTTTTCGTTTATTGAAATTGTGGTTAATGTCAGCTGAATGTGCGGAACGCTTTTCAGAGAAGATAAGGCAAACTTTTTTCTTTTTTTTTTCAGCACAATTCACACCCCGCGGTAATTCAGGAGAAAAAATCTCTGAATTATCTACGTGAAACTTCGGTCTTCCGACCTTTTACTATCGTGTCAATTGATTTTGATTAATATGCGCGAGGAGGGAGCACCGCTTGTGTTGTTTGAAGACGGTGAGAGCGCGCGCGCGCGGCTGGGGCTTTCTCTCTGCTCGTTCTTATATGCAGGAAAAAAAGAGATTCCGTCCGGTCTTGGAGCCCAAAACAGGAAAAGTGTAACATCTTATATCAAATTTTAAAACCTATTTAGTCAGAAACTTCATCCAGCATCATTCATTTGATGAATGCTCAAGTCCGATTTTATATATTCTCGAGTCCGAGTCCAAGTACGAGTCATCAGTCCGCGAGTCCAAGTCAAGTCACGAGTCCTGAGAATAGAGTTTCGAGTCGGACTCGAGTCCAGAGAATAGGGACTTGAGTCGGACACTCCATCACTGGGTCATACAGAATAAGGCATTAATATGTGCTTTATAAGTAAAGTATTAATAAACAGCCAATATCCTGCATGCTAATAAGTAACACTTTAGTTTAGGGTCCAATTATTTTTAAAAATGTTCCATGAAAAGTTATTTTCCATGAAAATGGTTCTTTAATGGCATAGCTGGAAAACATATCTGTGTTGGCCTAATACTACACCTTCTCGCAGACTTGCCCTCAGTGGTGGTCCTCCCCGCCATGACAATGTCAATACAGTGTGTTGAGGTAAAACATTGCAATATTTTGAAATACCTTTTTTCCACCCACCCCTGAAAGCCATGCAACCTTTTGCAATCGTCATAGTTTGGCTTGCCTTCAAGGTTCTCGAGTCAGGGACAATTTTTCCAGTTGCCATGTCAAACTCGGTCCACTGTGAAATCTGCCATAGTTGATCAATACAACTGTTGCAGCGCACCTGGGTCTGTGCAGGAATTAGCACATGTTCCTCTAAACATCCATCCTCAGAGCCTTCACTTTAATTGAAATGTCAAACATAGCACTGCACTTCTGTCCTGTCCCGTTCTCCATTCTCGCTGTCGCTTAGGAGACAGGGCAGCCTGACTTCAGTGACCCGCTTTGGCTCAGAGCTGGATCAGTCATCAGAGCGCTCTTGTTGTCTGCATAATGCGCCCCCACAGCTTTAGGAAACGCATCATTTTTTTTTCCATCCAGTTGTGGCATCCTGATAGCCTCCAATCACTGTGGAGACTAACGCTCATGCCGGTCCTGCAGTCTTCATACTCGAGAGTATGGCGGTTGTCATTCTTGCTATTATTTTTGATGGATAACCCGCCGTCGCTTTTATCAGTGAGAGAGACAGCTGCACGAATTTGTGGCATCATTACTGGCCATTATGTACTCTGTCATTCCATGATGGTAAAGAATATCCCGCACCATCCCTGTTCACTTCATGTGGATGGACTGACAGGAGATACCAGCGCCTCTCATTTATGAAGCACATAATGATTCTTACATTGCGGTGGTGTTAACTTTTCAGAGCCAGAGCTGCTGTGAATTCCTCTTGAATTCATAAAGTACCTATATTTGGAATATAGTGAGAATATTTGAAATATAGCCTATACTGTTCTTGTTCTCAGTATTATTTTTTTATTATGTGCATTCATCAATGCATCATAGTGACAGTGCTTGTAGCCTCTACATGGAGGAAGGGAAATATTACTAGCAGGCTTTCTCTCAGTGCTCAGATTCTTGATTACTAAACAAACATGTCTTACAACTTTACCTGCCATTATTTGATAAAATAGCAACATTTCTAGTTTGAAATTAATCAGAGTTGAGAAAAAAAAACTTGTATACAGTATATGCTGTATGTGTACTTTTAACTTTACTACTCAGCAAGGCCATAACCATGCCTTAAACATTGGGGAGAACCAAAGTTGTCTTTTTATTTATCTAGTTCTTTATTTAAAGGAATTAAATAAAGGATTAAAATTAAATTAAGGATAAAAAAAAGTGAAATAAGTTATAATTGTTGCCTAGTAATCAATTTAAACTATTTGCTAATAATGTTTAGATTTTAAAAATATGCCCACATTCCCTCTTATTCGTGTCTAATATCTCAGAAACGCAAAATGTTTCTTGTCTAGTCACATTCAGTTATGAATTGCATGAATCATGTAAATGATAACATATTTTCAATTCAAAACAGTGAAATTTCAATAGGTTGAGTAGTTTGCATCACTGGATATTACTATCTATCGCTGAACATTTCTTACATAAAACAGTAGTCAAATATTAAATGTTTAGCTACTAGCATCACACACTCTTTCACTGTTAACTTAAGCATTGCGTTGGAATTCGCACTCCTCTTTAATGAACAGTAAGCCCCGCCTTCTTTGATTTGATTGGCCATCTCAATGATTATGAGTGCTGTTAGATCGCTGAGGCAAATCAGGCTAAAAATGTAACTTTTAAAACATTTTGTCATCCTAACAACAAACAGAGCGATGCGTAATGGAGTGCAGCAGAATTAAGAATATTAAATATTGGGAGGCACAATTTGGCCATTTCTAATTATTGGGGGTGGGGACTTATCTCCCTCAATGTCTATGGTTGTTACATCCCTGCAACACACTAAAGAGGTTCATATTAAAATATACCTCTATACCCTTTCACAACACTGTCAGACATTTATGAAAACATTTAGACAAAACATTTAAGAAAAAAATCTGGTAAAATGAAAGTCAGTTGCTATCCTGCTACGAGTTCCACAACATCTCACAGGCCTGGTGAGTTCTACTGTATAGTTGTTGTTTTATACTATACTTTTATACCATAAGTAATTAATGCTAATTTTCTTTCATATGTCAACTCCATAACACAAATTGTATAGAAATGTGAGATTTTACATCCTGTTAGTAGCTAGCAACACCTGAAAACTAAATGGCTACTGTATTTAATGTTTATGTGAAATGCAAAGTATAGTTATTTTGTCAACACTGCTATAGTACCGTATGATTTTCTGACTGTGGTGACAAAAATGGAGCTGCAAATCAGTTTGAAACCATTGATTCATTAATGCAAGAATTACCTGCAAATATAAAAAAGAATTTGACATTATTTTCACAAATTATTTATTGACCCACATTGAATAATGGGCAATTACACACTGTAAAAAAAGAAAAGTTGACTTTACTTAAAATTATAAGGCAACTTGCTGCACAGATTTTTGGAGTTGACTCAACTAACAGAGTTTACTCAACTGGAGATGTTATAGTTGTGTCAACTCAACTATAGAGATGTTTTAGTTGAGTCAACTCAAAAAATTCTGTGCAGCAAGTTGCCTTATAATTTTAAGTTAAGTCAACTTTTCTTTTTTTACAGTGCACATATGTGAGTAAATTAATGCTGATGACCAAATTAATTGTAAGCGTCAGTTTACAGAGGTTTAAAATGCAAGGTATAGAGATGAGATAAAAGTTGCTTAAAAGTTCAACTTGAGTGCCTTGTTTTTAGAATACCATGTCATGCAAAAGACGCAAAACGTTAGCGCAGCGGTTAAAGGCGTACATCTAGTGCACTAATTTATACATTTCTACTTTTATGTTTTGTAGACTGCTTTAGACATTTTTTTTTTTTCTTGGTAAAAACTCAGGCAGTTGTGTTTGTGATCGATCTCCTCTGAGCTCACCTGATTGAGTGTTTGCAGACAGACAGAAGCAGCGAGGGGCAGCTGAGGGGGACAGTCAATTCACTGGTGGCTTTTCTGTTCTGGTTTGTGTTGCAGACAGTTTGGTTTGACCTACATCAGCGACTAACAGACACTGATGGCACAACTAGCGCAGTAAGTACTAAAGCACGTCTTATATACCAAAGAGCATGATAGAAAACTGCATTAAATCCTCCAAGACAATGCATGACCAATCCCCCCCCCCCCCCCCCCCATCTTAAAACACAAAAGCAGACTGAAAACCAATGAATAAACCCCTGTCAAATGAAGCTTGGGTCTCTCCAGAGCTCCTCATGCTGTTCCACACACCTGCAGCAGATCTGCCACCTGTTCCTCAGGATTAAGTCACATTTCTTTCTCCATATGAAAGCACCAGCTCAGTGTGTTTAATACCAACATGTTCCAGAAGTCATTTGTGCCTCTAAAAGATAAGAGGCAGTATCACGCTACACCTCACCTGGCCACAAATCGGTCTCGCTCTGTGGACTTAGTGATACACACAGCAGAGCATGATGGGAATGCACAGAAATATCGGACGGATTTGTTCAGCTAAAGTGTGGGAGTGCTGGGATTTAATCTCTTGTAAAACTTTGTGGTTTAAAAGTTTTAGATCTAATAAGGAAAAGATTGCTGTGTTTAAAAAAAAAAGGAAAAGGTGCAACTGAGTTCAGTGTGTAACAGAATCTTAGCTCAAATTGACTTCTTATTGACATTGCAGGGATCAGGGGTAATTGAATCATTCCTTTTTATCCATTAATCCTTGTCATTTCAGGACAAAATGGGGGTTGGTCAGGTTCCACCTGACAGCTTTAGCGTGTGCCTCTGTGTTTGTTGGTTAACACAAGCTTTGTTTTGGGACCCATTAGATATTTCTGGAATTAGTTCATCACACCTATAATAATATCAGGGTCTCCCGCAGTGTTATTTGCCATGATTATTGCACAGAGCAGAAAAGAGCCATTTTAAAACAATGACTGTGCCATTTCAGAGCTATTTCTGTTTGCAACTGATTATTGCTCCATTTGCTTCTAGTAAATTGCATGCATTTTGACATTTGGATGACAAACATTAAAACAAAATGCACCTAATCCTAGTAACAAGAACCAGGAATTTGAACAGTGATGCCGAATATTTAAATGAGCAGGTAGATCTTCTTAAGTATTACAGCAGTAGCGCTTTTCTTCACCCCCTCATATATTTGAATATGTATGAATGCATATATTAGCATATAATTATTGCTACTTAAGTTTTTGATTTTCCTCCTGTAAATATTTATGAAAATCATTACAATGAGCTACATACATATATAAACAAAATGTTCAGGCATCTAAAATGTGTTCCCACCTCCAGATATAAGAAAACAATGGCTTTTTGAAGTCTACAGCAAAGTCGAGATGCGGCAAGAAGGGGAGCTCTTATCTTCTCTTCAAGACATGTTTATAGAGAGTGGACTAATGACTGATCAGTCCAATGGCTCAATGCATCTGTTAGCTCAGCAGTTTAGTACTTTACAGGCTGTATTCACTGACTTCACTAGACTTACACCACCCGCAGTGCTTGTCTTGATTGGCCAAGAGGAATATAAATCAGCTGTCTGCTGATAAAACCACCGAGGACAGACCGAAAGAGAAAGGGAGAGGGACAACTACATGTCTGAAAGCCGTATTTGCTCATTTGGAGGGAATTATGGGATGGATGCAGAGAGGGACATTGAGATGCCCCCATTTATGCCTTTTGGACTTAAACAAAAAGGGGGGAATAATGCAATTAAGTCAGTGTTACCAGAGAAAGGATAAATGGGGGTAGAAATATGCCAATCAGAAAGAAATGGGACGGTATTCCCCAGTTTCCATGGTAACTGTGAAATTTCTCAAATCCTCTGAGGTTTCTTACTTTTACTAAGGACTCGTACTGTACCTGAGACAATCTCCTCACTCACATGGTAGGAAATTGTGCACATCAAATATTCTTTCCTCTCGTTGTGTGTTTGTGTGTGTGTCACAGCCTGATGCATAATGTAGAAGTGGAGCAGTTCAACTCCACATGGGGAGTCTTTAGGGTTCATTAGTTTAGGTTCCCTTCTGAGCTAAAGAGACACACATCATTCACATATATGAAAAGCGCATTCACCACATCAGGGTTTGCTAATTCCGCATAAAGCCAAATGAGAGACATTACAATACACCCAAGAAATATTGCTAAAGGAAATATAAACTGGCTTCTGTCAGAGCGACAGATTTAAGGATTCTAATAATACAATGAGAATATCCCACAGAGCACAAAGCCTTATACTATGGGTCACATTTGCATTGTCTACCAAGCTATGATTTATCAGTTTATTCCACGGCATTGAGTCTGAATGAAGCCCCCTCACTGTTCAAACAAACACTGAAGACTAATGAAAGACATTAGTGCAATCGGTCTCAATGCGTTCGGATCAGCCAGATGTCGAAATGCAAAGAAAATTGGGTTTGCGAATCCTCATGCATTCCTCTAATTATTCTTATGTGCCTATCAGATCAGGCCTCCAGTGGAGAATGGGAAAACAGAATGATACTCATCATTGTGTGTAGGTCGGCTAATGTAGTGTTTCTGATTGCATTCTGGCTAGTGTTGGGTGGCATAGTGCTCTTGATTAAGTTCAGGGTTTATTACCAGGCTTCTGCTCTTTTATTGCCCTCGCCTTCGGGGAACGGGACTGCTGTCAAATCGAAGGGCCTAATGGTTTCTCTTGGGTTTTATCTTCCCCACCTGCTGGGGAACTACACATGCTCTATTGAAGATGTGACACTTTGGTTATAGCATATACCACACACGAAATATCTCCTAAAAAAAACATGCCCTTTTTCACTTTTTTTAGGCCTTTAAAGATATGTCATGTGTTGTGGTGCAGTTGTTTGGTTGTAATATGGCATATAAAAGTTATAGGAGAGCCCACCCCGAATCTGCAGACTTTTTTCTTTCTACAGTTCACCAGGTCTAACAGAGGATTTGCATACACAACCGTTCAAAAGTTTGCGGTTAGTCAGCTAAGCTGCATTTATTTGATCAAAAATGCAGTAAAAACAATAATATGTTAAATAGTATTGCAGTTTAAAATAAAAAGTTTTCTATTTTCCTATATTTTAAAATGTTGTTTATTCCTGTGATGAAAAGCTGAATTTTCACCATCATTACTCTTCAGTGTCACATGATCCTTCAGAAATCATTCTGATATGCTTATTTGCTGCTCAAGAAACATTTCTTTTTATTATCAATGTTTCAAACAGTTGTGCTGCTTAATGTTTGTGGAAACCGTGATACATTTTTTTTACAGGATTCTTTGATGAATAGAAAGTTCAGAAGAACAGGATTTGGTTGAAATATAAATCTTTTCTAACATTTTAAATGTCTTAACTGTCACTTTTAATCAATTTAATGCATACATGTTGAATAAAAGTATTAATTATTATAAATCATTTGTACTGACTCTTTTGAACGGTAGTGTATTATAAACATTTTAAAGGATATTACTTCAGGTTGAAATGATTTGCATATTGGCATCTCAAACCATATTGGCATGATATTCAGCATACAAATGCAGATGTTAATCAACGCTCCAGGATCCACGGGGTGCTCTGCAGTGTGGAAATAGTCTGCTAAGAAATTATAATATTTAAACCCATCATTTCTTAGTAATATTAGTTATTTAATCAAATCTCTTAGACTTAATAAAATTGGTTCAAGATGACAGCACCAATTTAGAAACGAGTGGGAGCCCTTGAGTGACATGTTACACGAGAAAAGTGCAATTATGTGAAACAGGCGAGTCAAAAGCAGTTCAGTTTCATTTCCGTGAAGGTCTCAATTTTACCCTTTAAGAAATGTTATGAAATTTTGATACAGCGAATCAGGTTTTATTTATTTTTTAAAAATGTTTCATTATTTGTTGCAGGAAGCAGCCTGCCCTGTTATTTGTACTGAACTTCATTTGGTAGCCAACCACACTCCCACAATTCTACATCTTTTAGATTACACTGGGAATTAATTAGTTACTTAGGCGACAATCCAAAGGAGTAGCTGAATTGATTTTACTCTCTGGTATTTTTCATACTGTATATATTTCTCCTCTTGAAGGAATATCCAAATGCTTAACCCTTGCTTAACCTTTCAGCTGCAATATAGACCATAACTCTTATTAAATGAGGATCAAAGCTTTTAAGACCATTTGCTTTTCTAAGCAGTGTTAAAGGGTTAATTCACCCAAAATTGAGAGCTTTCTGTCCCTCCATTGACAGCTACGCAACTACAACTTTGACACTTCAAAAAGTCCATAAAGAGATTGTAAAACTAATCCTTATTAATTTAGAGGTTCATTCCAAATTTTCTGAAGAGACTCGATCACTTTATATGACAAATAGATTTAATTTAGGCTTTTATTAACATTTAAACATTGATCAGTGAACATAAACAGAAGCTCAACCGAACCTGCTTGACACGCAACAAACAACCTCATTGGTTCTTGCAGAAGCTCAAATGTGATGCATAACATGAGAATGAACTTCACTGGTTCTCGCACGTCAAGAAAACATTCTTGAGCTTCTGTTTACCACAACTGATGTGTGAGTTGATGAATGTTTATATGTGAATAAAAACCTAAATTCAATCTGTTCATTATATAAAGCGATCGTGTCTCTTCAGAAAACTTGGACTAAACTTCTCAATTCATATGGATTAGTTTTACAAACTCTTTATGAACTTTTTGAAGCATCAAAGCGGTAGTTGCGTAGCTGTCAATGGAGGGACAGAAAGCTCTCAGATTTCATCAAAAAGATCTTCATTTGTGTTCTGAAGATAAACAAATGTCTTGCGGGTTTGGAAAGACATGAGTGTGAGTAATTAATAACAGAATTTTCATTTTTGGGTGAACTATCCGTTTAAGTGTTTTTATAACGTATAGTGTCTTGAACCCTTACACTGTGATTTGAGTCTCTAAATAAGTCTGGTTTTATTTATTTATTTTGCCTAAAGAGAATATTAACAATAGGACAAGACATTCTCATCATCCCCCCAGACTCACAGTTTTCATTATGTATTCAGACTATTCAAATCACTTTCTCTCGTTTGAATTTGAACGATTCCGATTCCGTTTCCGATTCCTTGTTTCGATTCCGGTTCTTAACGATTCTCGATTCCGATTCTTTTAAGAGTCAGGGTCAAAAAAAGTTTAGATCAATTTTAATTATATGAACTTTTTACTTTTTATGAACTTTACTATGAATTTCTCACAGGGCTGTTTTCAACTACAATGTAAATATCAAATCTATTTTAAACAAAATTTTAGGACATTTTAAATGAGCTAGCTAACCAAAGGTCTTTCTGAAGGAAATAGTCTGACCTTCTCCATCAATTGCTATTTTCACAGCTAAAATGGGCTATCAGGTAAAATAGGCTAAATAAGGTTGTTTACACATGTGTTTTACGTTCGCCGGCATCGCGCACAGTTTTCAAACGGACGAGCAGAGGACGAAAGAATATTGCGACTTGCAAGATACCGAAGAAAAAGAAAACATCATATAAGTAGGTTTTTAAGGTTTAACGTCAGGGTTGTTTGCTCTGAATACATTTTATGAGACGCTGTGAGTTAATAAGGAAACTCACACAGCGTCTTATAAAATGTATCGGTTCGCAGTTTAGCATAACAATCCATATACGCTTACACCTGTGCTAGAAATACACGCATTTACCATGCCGTGTTTACGTTACAGTTTACAAATGTTTAACTAATGTGGGGAAGTAGGCTACAGCTGTCAGTGTTCAGCGAGTTAACATTTGGCAGTTTGAAATCGATTAGGTAGTTACTTCAGTTCAGAATGGGGCTAGAAATGATCAAATTGGTAACTTAGACAGCGGTTTCTTCTTCCGGTCGGCGGACTGTGAATCGAAACTAGGAATCGAAATTTAAACTTTTGAACGATTCCGGGAAAATCGCAAAGCTAGTCCCGGTTCCAATCGATACTCGATACCCAAGCCTAATCCTATCACTCTTTTTCTCTCTTTAGTCCCTCTACCTGATCCGCCAGGAGATGAATGTTTCCCAGAAGCAGCTGGGAGAGTTCTGCGATGCCCTGAAACAATACCTGAAGAATGTGTCTACTCAGAGAGACTGTTTCCAGTGAGTTGACTTCATTTGTCTTACTTTGACCTTCTAGTGAGTATTTTTCTAATTCCCTATTTCTCTCTCATTGCGTCTTATAAGTATGCTAGTACATAATACATAGTGCTTTTTTGTGCTGTCAGACTTAAAGGGATACTCCACTTTTTTTGGAAATAGGCTCATTTTACAACTCCCCCAGAGTTAAACAGTTGAGTTTTACCGTTTTCGAATCCATTCAGCAGATCTCCGGGTCTGGCGGTACCACTTTTAGCATAGGTTAGCATAGATCATTGAATCGGACAGGACCATTAGCATCTCTCTCAAAAAAATGACCAAAGAGTTTAGATATTTTTCCTATTTAAAACTTGACTCTTCTGTAGTTACATCGTGTACTAAGACCGACGGAAAATGTAAAGTTGCGATTTTCTAGGCTGATATGGCTAGGAACTATACTCTTATTCCTGCGTAATAATCAAGAAACTTTGCTGCCGTACCATGGGTGCAGCAGGCGTAATGATATGACGCAGCGCCTGAATATAGGTCTAATAGGTTAGACAAACTTAGTCCCGGTCACATTGGAAGTTACCGAGCCGGGGACTATTTTCAGGCACTGCGTCATATCATTACGCCTGCTGGACTCATGGTACGGCAACAAAGTTTCTTGATTATTACGCAGGAATGAGAGTATAGTTCCTAACCATATCAGCCTAGAAAATCGCAACTTTTTGATTTTCCGTCGGTCTTAGTACACGATGTAACTACAGAAGAGTCAAGTTTTAAATAGGAAAAATATCGAAACTCTTTGGTCATTTTTTTGAGAGAGATGCTAATGGTCCTGTCAGATTCAATGATCTATGCTAAGCTATGCTAAAAGTGTTACCGCCAGACCCAGAGATCTGCTGAATGGATTCGAAAACGGTAAAACTCAACTGTTTAACTCTGGGGGGTTGTAAAATGAGCCTATTTCCAAAAAAGTGGAGTATCCCTTTAAGTGTTTTTATCTGCTAAGGGAAAAGCACATGCTCTATATTAAGTTTCATATGTTTCAAAATGTCTGTTGGAGGGTAGCAATAACTGCACTGCATAACTGCTATAATTGCTATGCATTTCTTAAAGAGTAAACCTGTGCCTCTCTAATAAATGCATGCGTCTCATTAATGTGTATTTATCCCTGATGTGTTGAAATAAGACACTGTATCGTTTTACCTCCTTTAGATAAAGATGGCAGGTAAGCAGGTGTTGATATTCTAGTTCATGAATTAATGATGAAACTGGTTAAACAATTGCCGTTTTTCTGCACTATCAATAGATAGTGTTTACAAATCCCTAAAAGATCAAGAAATCGTCCTGAACTACTTTAAAATCAGTAAGTTACTCAGTTTTGTCCCCTGGTTAAACCTGGATAAGCTACTGTTCAAAAGATTGGGATCAGTAAGATTTATTTTTTAATTAATAGTTAAATTATTCAGCAAGGATGCATTAGATTAATTTAAAGTGACAGTAAAGGCTTTTACATTGTTACAAACTACTTTTTTAAAATAAATGCTTTTGAACTGAAAAAAAAAAAATCATGGTTTCCACCAAGGGCGTAGATTTGGTTTGAACATTGGGGGGGGTTGAAGTTTGGATATGCCTCCTGATATTGTGATCATGGTATAAATATTGGGGGGGTTGTAATGCATAGATTTAAATATTGGGGGGGTTATCCCCCCCCCATCCCCCCCATCCCCCCCACAAACTACGCCCCTGGTTTCCACACTAAAAAAAGTAGCACATAATGCTAATGATAATAAGAAATTAATTGAGCACCAAATCGGCTTTTCCATCACAAATACAAATACAATTTTAACATAATTTAAAATAGAAAACAGTTGTCAAATTGTAATAATGTTTCACAATATTACTGTTTTTACTGTATTTTTGATCAAATAAATGCAGCCTTGGTGAGCATAAGAGACTTTTTTGAAAAACAACAAAACAAATCTTAATAACCCCAAACATTTGAACAGTAGGTTGCTTCATTTTCAAAATTGTGGTCAGGCCATGACTGAGAGCATTTTTCAGCCCCACAGTATAAAATGATGTAATAGCAGTGAGTAAAAGAGGTCCTTTATAGTGTTTTTCATGGAAGCTCCCTGAGACTGTTCTCTGAGAGAGGGTTTTGTGTGGCAGCATTTACTGCCGTCATGATTCACATCAGACTAGTGAATAATTGATCAGTGAGAACATCTGCAAGCTTCTCTGCTGAACTGTCATCTCTGTAGCCTCCCTTTTTTCTTTCAACTTTCCTCCTCTCATGTTCTGTTTGTGAAACAGTGATTGAAATGCTCTTTGATTTCTACTACAGCACATTTTATGCAAATTAACTTAGAACTCACTGACTGACTTGTTCAGATACTTTTGTTCACTCTTTGGCAACAATAATAATTCTGTACAGTTATTAAAGCCAACATAACATCAAAATTGAACCTATTTACTTTCTTAATGCGCATTTTTTTAGGGATTCATTGGAGCAAGAAAGAATCATGTCTTCATAATCTTTAATCTAAATGTAACTTCCTCTCAAAAGACTTTCTCTTTCCACTTGCATCGCTACACAGCAGTGTTATTTTAATAACATTGATATAGCCTACTATTATATCATTGATACACTATACTATTCTGAATTAGATTTAGTTTTTATATTTGCGTCGACTTTAAATGTCTGCTGGAGACATGACCTGACAGGTTCTCTAACATGATGTGGGCGACCCAAGATTGAGGACAGCTTGAATCATTTCCACATCCAGAAAGCGTTGAAAAAGCTACTTGCTGCAGTTTGCTGAAAGTTTGAGGAGGCTGTGGGGGATGTCAGAACCTGCTAACGTTTAGACTTCTGTTGATTTATTGAGCTAATGCTAATCATTGCTGTTTTGTTGCTCAAAGGGCTGCAGCTGCAGAACTATCTGAGGAGTTACTGCCATCAAGTGGAGGGTCATACAGTACAATGAATAATTATGCTTCTGTTAAGGTTTTCTATATGGCAGGTTAATTGCCGTCTCTTTGAAAACATTATCCTTGTTTTCTTTATTCTCACTGTTTGTTTCTACAAGGTTTAACATTGTTTTCCATCAGCTTGCTGAATCTGTGTTCGTGAAACGTGAGATTGTAAGTGCGTAGTGTTTTTTCATTGTTCTTCTGTTCACCTCTCTCCAGTGTGACGGCTGTGCGGCTGCCTGACGGCCTTTCCTTTGTGGTGTACGAGTTCTGGGACGGAGAGGAGGAGTGGAAGAGGTAAAACACCTTTTCTCCTGTGTGTGACTGTGTGTTTGTTGTGTTCACTGGGATCTTCACACTTAACTCTGCTCATCTCGATTGTCATGAGCACCTGAATTATCACGAGACAAGACATGAGGAAAAAAAAAGCTTTTACTTAGAATTAAGTGTCAAATGCATTAGTCTATTGATATGGTTTCCATTAGCACGTATGGGGTCTAGGGGTGTAACGGATCGTAGTTGATCCGTAGGGACCCGGTCCCACGGTTTGGAATGCATGTGATTCATGAATTAATTGAAAAGATTAACCATCATAGAGTGAACATGCACATGTTTTTAAGTCCTGTCAGTTTAAACATTCAAGCCATTTTAAACCATTCAAGCGCAAGATAACACAAAAGAGAGTCCCAAAATCTCTTCAATATGTCCGCGAACAGACACATACTCAAAAAATTGTCAAAAAAACCTGTATGGCGAGTATCCTCGTATTCATAGTTGGTTATGTCTTAAGTGAACGTAAACAATTGAGAAAGAAAACAGATGCGTATCATTATATTGAAGCTGTGCATTCGGCCTTAAAGTGACAGCAGCCTAATATACCTGCTGCTGTCTGTGTCATTAATGTTTATATAACAACAAAAGACAAAAAATATGTGATATATTTTATACAGTAAAGACTATGCAGTGTAATCTTACAATTGATAATTCATTTTCTACCTGAATACTGTTAGACCTAAAAAAAACTTTAAGCACTATTAAAATTGTATCTTAGTCACTCACACATACTGAAAAATGATCCGATCTGTGACTCAAAAACCGTAACATGATCTGAAATGTGAGTTTTGTGATCCGTTGCACCCCCTAGATTTAAAGATTTAAATTTAAAGAAATATATTGGCCTGTATTTTTTGTCTTTTGGTTGCAGCTGAACAATTTGATAAAAACTCCATTTGTGTTGCGAGTGATAGGAGGGTGGATAGATAATGACAGAATTTTCATTTTAAAGCAAATTATAAGCTCATTTAAACTGACCTAATTTAAGGTGCTGTACTTTGCCATTGCTCTTTGAAATTTTGTGGCCGACCATCCAGTCATTTTGATAGGAATCCATGTGGTTGGGAGTTTCACGTGAGAACGAAAAGTTCCCCATGCAGATTTTGCTTGTGTTTCCCTCGAAATTGCTGCCCTTACCAACAGAAAGTAACTTCTGTGTGAGCTTCATACATCACTACGCTGTAGACAGTGGACCTTTTTTTGTCTGAGGAATCTTGCCAAAATGTGACCACGCTTTACAAACACTTGTTTTTCAATGAATAACTGAGCATTATTATATGCATATCAAACATAATTTTCAAAGAGACCGTTTGTTTTTTTGGAAGTTACATTCAGAGTCCACTTTTACAGTTTATTATTGATGCTACTTTGCGTCTGAAGATATTAGAGTTCTGGAACTGTGTTTATTTTGCTCCTTATCTAACTGTCTCTGCTTCTCTCTCAGGCACCTTCAGACTGCAGCTTGCAAGGCCTTCCAGCATGTGAAAGTGGATACTCTATGCCAGCCCGAGGCTGTGTCCTCTGTCGCTGTGCCTGGTGCGTTTCACTGCCGCCCTGCCGTAGAGACTGTTATGGGCTATGGTGCCAAACCAGCCTTTGATGCTACTTTTATTGTCTTGCGTAGTCGGGGGGTGGGAGATGTCACAGCCATTACGCGCCCTGCTGGATTACGTCCTCTGATAGTCTCTGCATTTAGGGTGTGTTCACACTCAGCATGTTTGATTCGATTAAAACGAACCCTGGTGCGATTTCTCTGTTAGTGCGTTTAATTTGAATAAATGTGAACTGTGCCATCCGAACCCTGGTGTGCAACAAACAAGCCGACCGAGACCGCTGAAAAGAACGAACTCTGGTGCGGTTTGAATGAAATATGAACGTAACGTGGACAAAAGACATGTAAACAAACCAAAAACAGAACATGATGTCACAAGATGCGAGTCTAAAAAGGACAGAAAGCTCAAGCATGCCTGTTTTTTCTCGTCATAGTCGCAATGTTGCCCATCACAGTTTGGTACAAGCATCAGAACCGTCTCGTCACAGATCTTCGTTCGAGTGTGACAGCCGCTTGCCTCTGTTTTGGCTTCTTTACACATTTGATAAGCTCTTCATGAGTTCTCAGCTGGTCAAAATACCATCATATGTAGTGAACGCTAACCAGGACTACATTTTATTAAAAAAAAATTTCCATACCAAACGAACCACAAGTGTAAACACACCCTAAGAGAAGTCATTTCAAAAGAGAGGTGCTAAAAAGTTCAAATTCTCCATCGGACATTCCCATTTCCCATTTTCATTTGGCAGACGCTTTTATCCAAAGCGACTTACATTGCATTACAAGGTACACATTTACATTCTTATCAGTTCTTGCTTTCCCTGGGAATCGAACCCATGACCTGTTTAAGCCACAGGAAAGCATGAGCTACATTCCAATCCATGGCATAATAGAAACCTTTTGTCTGATTTCTCTTTGAATGTGCTGTGATTTCAACAGCCTTGTGTACCGTTTTGCAGAACCACAGCAGAAACGATAGGCTTGTATATGTATGCTGGTTGACAAATTTCTATCCACCTTATTTTGCAACGTGAAAGCAAGCTATTTTTTTAACGAACGTGCATAAATTCCGATTCATTATCCACCATATAAATAACTAGTAGAATAACAAAATGCAGTAAACGGTAAAACCATTTGAACTACAAACCAGTGTTTAGAATTATGACAATACGTTAAATTCATATAATAAGAAATACCAGTTTGCAAAATCAACCAGCATAATGAGCTGTTTTGTACAGCTTAAAAAAATAAGGTGGACAAGCATAAAGACATTAAATATTTACCGTTGCTTATCTGTTTGATAATGGCACTGACGCTATCTCTCTCTTTCTAGCCGCCTGGTGCAACCTGAACAAAGACTGAGAAGCGAGCCAGTCTGCGGGTGGAACGGTCCCGCCTTATGCCTGAAACCCTTCTCTTCTCCACCACTTCCCCCTCTCTATCCCTGTCACAGTCCCTGCTATCTTAACTTCCCCTCTTTCAGCGCTCTCCCCACTCTGTCTCCTCTTTTATAATTACTTGTTTACACAGTATCCATTTGATATTGAGCCAAAAGTAGTGTCGGCTGCAGAGAACGCCGGACACAGTCCCAGTTCCCTTTTCACCTCCATTGCAACGTGCAGAGACGACATTAAAACTCCCCAAAGCATTTGGGAACCTCACCTGGTTGATTCGCATTTGCATTTGAAATATCAGCTTGCATAAACAGTCTCTTCTAACTAAACGAGGCTGATTAATATTTCATCCCAATTCAAACATGCATTCGCTGCTTTGCAAACAGTTCCCTTTGGTACAACTTCTGAGAAGACAAAAACTGTGCAGCAAAGTATTTCTACAGCTGTCCATGGACAATAGCATTTCTGTAAAGGTCATTTGATACTAGTTATAGGTTGGTGTTATAAATACTTTGAACTGTATCTTCATGAGCCATGTAGAGCAGTGGTTTTCTAACCTGGACCCACGACTCTGCTCATTTCGTATGTCTCCTAATTAATACACCTGATTCAGATCATCAGATTGTTAGGGAGAGAGCTCCAACTGAGCGTTTCAGATAAGAGAGCCATTAAAATTGTGCAGAGTTGTGGGTCCCCAGGACCACTGATTTAGAGAGACTGGTATTTTTGTCAAACCGTGAGCATGACACATACTGCCAGTCAAAGGGCCCACATTTACAACACACCAAATAAACATCTGCTCCAAAAGCACAATGTACCTGAACTGTAGCTGAAATGCTTATGTAAATGAGATTTGCTGATAGAGAGTAGAGAATATCTTGAGTAATAACATAATTATCTTGAAAATTTTATGTCGACCATTGTTGACCGATAATATATGGATCTTGGAAAGAGTGGCACTGACTTAATATTCCATCAGTTTTATTGCTTCTAAATAATTAAACATATGGCATCAAATCATTTCATTTCTCAGGACAAGACAAAATTTAATAGAGGATTTTTCAAAATTGATGTTGTTGACCAGTAAGACTGTTGTATTTGTGTGAATTTCTGGTTGCCTCGAAATGTAAACAACTCAACACCAGGCGAAACCAACATGGCCCAAATTGCAGCGTTCCTTTCCCACCAATCCTGCCTTCCGTTTGGTTTGTTTATCCCTCACAGTGAGTGCATGTTACAAATGAATGTCCAGTAAATTATTTGCCGTAGAATTTAGCTATGCTACTTTAAATGGATTTTGTGCATTTCTTATTTTCTTTTATATTACTCCAGTAACGGAACAAAAAGAAACAAAACTATATTAAATGAATAAAACTATACGAGCAGTCACTTTTAATGGCATTGTTTGATGAAATACTACTTCTTATACTCATGTATGTTTCCGTATACTGGCTTTCTCTCTTATAAGTGAGTGTAGAGATTTATTGCAGGGATGCAAAGTATTATATTCGTCTTAAATTTGTTAAAATTCTAGATTATGTAGAGTGCTGCTATTCAATAAAGTACTGAAAAAGGATCTGTCATTGCATTTTTCAGCTTCATTCATTTTCAATAAGAGTCATATTTCATTGGTTGTTGAAATGACACGAGAAGATTAAACATTTTTACATTGTCACTTATTTACAAATGTACTTATGCATACCAAAGTGGTTCCAATGAAATATAAAGAGTCAAAATATGTACACATAGCTTCAGCTCTTCTTCTTCTTTTAAGCCTTATGAAGCCCCGCCCCTTTTCAGCGCTGCACTCGTTGTGTTAACTTCCGGTTCGTACTTATGAAGGTAAGATCTTGAGTATTTATGAACTGTTCGTTTCAAAATCTTCCCGGTGTACTGACCTTTGTTATGACATCCACTTCAAACATTACAATGCTCATGATAACTTTCGTTAACAATAACTACAATAACTCACCTAATTACTCTTTGACATCGATGCCATAGAAATATACAGAACTACCACAAAAACGGAAGTTCAAACATAATATAGATGGCTGTGCGCTTGTTTCTCTCGCACATAAGGCCTTTATTCTTTAAGTATAATTTAGCTCACATCTATGCTGACATGACAATGGACATCAAAATTGCAGAACATTAAAAAAAGACTACCCAAATAATTCAGATTTACATGACAGTTAATTTGTCTGAGGTATTTCATTTCGAGTTGGATTATTATTACATTTGTACATCAATCTCCATTACAAGCAATTACTCCACACTTGAAGTATTGGAGCGGTGTCAAAAATTATGAAATACCATACAGGTTAAAGTCCTGTAACGGTCAACAAATTAAATTTCACTTAGGAGTTGCATAATCACAATTGAAGTGCTCTGCCCAAAAATATAGATGCCACAGAAAAGTGTGATCATTCCCCATGCAATCAAAAGATACCTAGGGGCAAACAAGGCATAACAACACTGTTATTGTACATGTAATAGAATGAGTGTGAATTTTATTAAACATCCCATACAGGATCCTAAAGAACTACACTTCTCTCACCTCATTGTAGGAGAAACTGACTCTGACTGCACCACAAATATAAGGCAAAGTCCTTCAATAAAAATGTTTGCACATGAATATAAAAAAGATGAATACACATCATGCTTACATGAAAAGCATTAAAAGATTCACATTATATTTATATGCTCAGACAAAGTGTTGTGAGAATCAAGCTAAAAATCATTCATATTAAGGTTCATATCATGAGGAATATTTTTTCTCTTTATAAATGTCAATATTCATTTTTAAGTTAATGAATTATGAGACATGCAGCCATGCATCAAGACATGCAAGTACAATTACCTGGAAATACAAAGATGAAGAAAGCACTGACTCCCCCGACAACACTGATCACTTTGCTGATGTCAGGAATGAACGCTGCTATGAGAAAAGTGACTGTGACCCAGGCTGTGGTCAAGGCAACACGTGTACGGCTCTCGTAAGACTCCGTCACCGCGGTGTGTTTGTGTCGCTGCCGCAGCAGTGGGTCCTGGATCACAGATCTACACGCATAGACTGGTCAGTTTATCTATATATGTAACTGTTCTCCTAAAAACCATCAGACACAGTTTATCACATACCTTCCAAGCAAGACAATGATGGGGTAGATGGTGATGATTGAGATTCCAAACAGCAGCCTGGCAATGATCATGGTCACATCACCTCCACTGTACGACATCAGAATATCAGGAGCAACGTTCTTCCCAAACGTCAGGTACCCAAAGACTCCTACAAAATAGTCATCTGTTAAACAATACACTCATTACTAAACTAAATGCCTAATCAACCATTACACTCTTCCTGATTAAAAAAAAAAAAGAGATCTGGTATGAGCCAAGAGGACTGACATAAATATATATAAACCCTGGGTTCAATCAAGTCATCCTTGAACCTTGTAAGATTTTTTTAATGTTTTTGAAAGAAGTCTCTTCTGCTCATCAAGTCTGTATTTGTTTGATCAACAATACAGTAAAAACTTTATGTTTAAAAATGTAATTTATTCCTGTGATTTTCAGCATCATTACTCCAGTCTTCAGTGTCACATGATCCTTCAGAAATCATTATAATATGCTGATTTGCTGCTCAATAAACATTTCTTATTACTATCAATGTAGAAAACAGTTGTGCAGGATTCTCTAATGAATAGAAAGTTCAAAAGAACAGCATTTATTTGAAATTTTATTTAGAAATGTATATAACAAATGTATTTACTGTCACTTTTGATCACTTTAATGCATCCTTACTGAATAAAAGCATTAATGTCTTTAAAAAAATCTTACTGAACACAAACTTTTAAATGGTAGTGTGTATATAAAAAAACAGCAATAGCATCTGCCAGGATATAACGTTATTTAATGCTAATTATTCTATATATCTGGAAAGAAAAGAAAGCAAATTCTGCATTCAGCAAAAAAAGTTCATTATGTACGTGAAGCATACTTGCATATGAAGTGCATATAGAGTTGTGGTAATTGAGCTGTAATCACTGACCAGTGAGAGAGTAGATGAGGAGGCAGATCAACATGGACACCACAGAGATGAAGACCCAGTGGGACAACTTCCTGTTCTTCATACTACTGTAGACAGCAATGCAGGCCTCGTGGCACTAAAACAGACACTGAAAATCAGCGTAAGCACAACTGACCACAAACATCAGATCTCCAGTACACTGTCTACACCAAACAAAAGCTTTTCCTGTAATAACTAACTTCCTGCACTAGCTCATTCCTCACCGATTCCCCTGCCGCACAGCTCTTTTCATATCTTCATATCTCCATTCCCGCCTCGTAATCAATCAGCCCCAGGCAGCGGACACGGAGTAGTTCTGCGCTATTCCACCATGCCGGTGGACTTTTATTACATTTTTGACAATCCCCCAGCGTTGACAAATAAAACACCTCAAAGATGCATCATTTTTCACACTTTGCATCTGACCTGACCTTAAATATTAAAGTGAGAGCAAAAACAACTTGAATTCCCCTCATTTGTGGTCTAGTGATGATATTCAGTGAAATAATTTCTCTTTTTCTCCAAGAGTCAAATGTTATATGTTGGATAAACGCAAGAAAACTCACCTGAAAGCCAAAGCAAATAGTTGGGATGACAGTGAACATCGAAGCCCATGAGCTTACTCTAAACAATAATAACAACAATGATAGTTAAACAGGCGGTTTTACACATTTTGCTTTCAGCTAAATGCAGTGTTGGGGAAAGTTTCTTTTAAAAGTAATGCTTTACATTATTGCATTGTTACTGCCTAAAAAAGTAACTAATTGCGAACTTAGTTACTTTTTGGAACACAGAGGAATAGGACGCAGGAGAAGAAAGTTCAACACTCTTACTTCAATAAAAACAAAACAAAAATGAAACACAAATGTCATGTTTATCTAAAGACATTTTTGCTAATTACTATGGTTGAATTGGATCATCGAAGGTCAACAGCAAGAACATTGGTTCATTCTTTCCCCGCCATTGAAGAAATTTTCCATCATTTATGACAACGTTTACTCGCCATAGACAACATTTTCCATCATTTATGACAACGTTTACTCGCCATAGACGAAATTTTCCATCATTTATGACAACGTTTACCCGCCATAGACGAAATTTTCCATCATTTATGACAACGTTTACTCGCCATAGTCTAAATTTTCCATCATTTATGATAACGTTTACTCGCAATAGACGAAATTTTCCCGCCATGGACTGAATTTTTCGGCCTTCTGGGTTTTCACTGTTATACGGTAGGTGTTGCTATTACACATCTTCTGAAAGAGTAGACAATCTCCGGATCAAAACACAGGCAAAAAAGGGGAAGAAACAAGCGATAGATGCATTGCTTATGCACGTTGTATTCTTTTTTTTAAAAACATGATTTTCTCAGCCTTTTGTTCAAAATTGAGCTTTTTTATGAAACACCCACATTAAAGTGTTGATAAAAAAAAAAAGAATGCACAAAGTTAAAATAAAACTTTTTGTTGTTGTTGTTTAAAAGCAGAGGCTCTGTTCTTTCTTTTGATATATTGCCCGTTCAAATTTTTATACAACTAAATATTTATGACATTTTTGCGAAAATGATCAAAAACACTACCGGTGGCTGGCAACTTCTTTTTTTTTTTAACGCTGGCAGGGAAAGAGTTAATAAAGTGCGATTAAATATATAAGGTATATTGGGTGATTTAACATTTAATTATTGTGGGTTTTCATAATATTCTGAGTTTGCATTTCACTGTTTCTGAATCAGTTTTTGTGCAAGTGAGATGAGTAAATGCATGCTAACATTTATTCTAGAACTACAATAACTATCATGTTCACATAGCGCACACAACACCTTTGCCTCTCACTTATTATTTCTTTCAACATTTCTTTCAGGAGTCAGTACAATGGAAAATAAAGTAAACTGCATTACTTACTTAAAAAGTAACTTCGATATGTTGTTATAAATTTAAAAGTAATGCGCTACTTTGGTTACTTGAAGTAATCTGATTAAGTAACTCGCATTACATGCGTTACCCTGAACACTGGCTAAATGAACCAATTACTTTCTCTCAGAGCTCAGTAAGCATGACGGTAAGATTTGTTCACGCACTGCAGGAGGAAAAGATGATGATGAGGAGGTATAGATCCTTTATATAGCTTGCCACTAAATTGAAAGCATGGTCACTCTCCACTCACCCACTGCTGTAAAGAGGTGACAGATTGATCTCATGGACAGGCCTCCTGTGGTATTTCACAGTAATGGCTACAGTGAGATATGTAGCAGCGAAAGTTCCTAGAACGCTGAACAAAAACAAATATCAAAGACGAGTTGACATTAAACAAATTATCTTGATGATGTGTGATGAAAAAACTTTGCTTATTAGTCAGTCTCATTTTAAAGCTATTCAAAATGTGCACTGTCACGGCAATTGACCAAGCAGAAGCAATAACAATGCTTCATAAAATTAAAGCACAATCACAGTCTTTTTATTCACTTACAGATTCAACTCCTTCCATCTAAACAGGGTTTCCACAGTTTTGACCAATCAATTTCCATACCATTTCTAAAATAAATTTGTTAATAAATAATACGAACAGATTGTGACTTGTTGCACACAAATCTTTGAAAAGAACCAACTTAAAAATCTTTCGCCCACAAATCGGACGACACTGTGTCTTGTGAGGAAGTGCCAATGAAACACATTCTTGAAAACTAGAAAAAGAACTACTATAGGAATTACCATTATTTCAATGGTTTTAACTTTAATGACTTTTCACCTTCCTGCTTTGGTCATCACAACAGTGTTTTCTGAATTAGTGTCATTTTAGTATTATTTAAATACTATATACTATTTTGAATTAGCTTTTATTATTATATTTTCAATTTCCAGTTTAATTTTTAGTAATCTGGTTATATACGTTTTGTCATTTTATTCGTTTAAAAAAAATATATATATATATTGCCCTGGCAACTAATATTTAATTTCAGCTTTATTTCAAATACCAAAAACCAATGTTTAATAGATTTAGTGGTAACACTTAACAATTAGGTTTTATTAGTTAACATTAGTTAACTACTTTAGTTAACATGAACTAAGAATGAAAATACTTCTACTGCATTTAATAGTTAATGTTAATTTCAACGTTTACTAATACATTATTAAAATCAAAAGTTGTATTTGTTAACATTAGTTAATGCACTGTGAAATAAAATGAACAAACAATGAACAGCTGTATTTTTATAAACTAACGTTAACAAAAGGTTAATAAATAAAGTAACAAATGTATTGCTTGTGGTTAGTTCATGTCAGTTAATACATTAACTAATGTTAACCTATGAAACAATTGTAAAGTGGTACTGTTTTAAATAACAATACTTACACTGTTTTGAACAACACAGTCAAGGAAATTGCAAAGAATATAGTTCCTCACCTAGTATACTTCTGTATGCTGATTTCCTTCGGGACAGAGAGAGGGAAAACGAAGAAGAGACACAGGAGAAACAGGGCAAATCTCTGGTCTGTGTACCAGTGGTACGGCATCTCTGATTCTGGCAAGCCTGTGATTAACTCATACATAGAGAGACATACTGCGAGAAATGAATGGAGATTGATCAGTGTGAAGATCTAATGGATAATGACACTATATGAGCAATTAGTAATAAAAAAAGATCAAAGTCCCATCAACATGTTGCTTACATTTCTGAAGCTGGTCAGTCACTATGACTAGAAAAGCAACAGATATGATGAAAAGGTTGAAGACGTAGCAGATCTCGCAGAGTTTGCCTATGGCAGGACCGCACACGACTCTGACCACAGCCTGATATGTGTTTTGTCCACTGATTGAAGATGAATATCCCAGGATGACCAGTCCGCTGATCAGGAACACAAGAGAAATCTATGTAAGATAGAAATATATAATATATAATATCATGCACAGAATTACAATAGGCCTAAGTGCAAATATTTCATTCAGGCATTATAGAGTTAACAACAATGTGCATACTGAACAAATGACCAGTGGATGCATTGACAAGATAATTCTGTTAGTGCACATGATCGATGTGGTTGAAGCCACAGTGATGAAAACAGGTTAAATGAGTCATAAAATATTCAAACAATCCTTGTTTCATTATAGCATTCACACAGAGTTACTTGCCATTTCCACAGTGACAGCAGAGTGAATTCCTCCAGCTTTCGCAAACGCCCAGGGAAAGATGAGAAGCCCTGCACCCAGCGCGGACTTCAGCAAGATGAAAATCGCTCCTAAAGAGCCCAACTTCGGCCCGTTCGTGTCCAGCGAGGGCTTTGTTAAAAAGCTTATGCTCTCTTTTGCCAGCTCCTCCATATTTGGCCCTGTTTCAGTCTCTGTTCCTCTCTGAGAGTTCAAACATTAGGTCAGGTAAGTAACTGAGAGGTGGAGTTTGGTGTTAGACCAATTAAACGCTGGACCCGTTTCCACTGTTCCACTAGCCACAAGAGGTCGAGTGGAGATTTACATTATGTTGTCAAATATCGTGTCTGATTCAAAGTGGGCAGAATGCTAGATCTAGCGATAGCGAGCCATAACTGGCAAAAATAACCGTCAGTTTTACCCTTATCAAATATTGCCCTACAAACATCGATAACAGCTTTAAGTTGTCAATGCTGGCAAATGACCATGGTATAAGCGGGACAATCCACGGCTAGCTGTGCATTAAACACTTTTAATTATCCCTTACTAAATCTACCTTTTTGCCTAGTGTAAAATCATAATGAATTATTATATCAATCAAACAAAAAAATAATAATAATTTAATTGATAGATTGGTTGCTTTTATATGGCATTGGTATTTTTGCTAATAACTATAGAAACTATGGTAATTTAGCAGAAACTATTTATTTACTTTTATTTTGCAAAGGTTAATTGTTAATTGATGTAAAACTGTTACGCTTCCAGTGCTATTAAATTCACTCCCAAATTCCCACTGTTTTAGGAATTCTTTTTGATTGTTTCCATCGTAATCTTTTCTTTACAGATCAAAAGACAAATGTTGGCACAATATGTATTGTGAAAGTAGTTTGCAGATCATGTGCACTGTGCAGGATATCCCACATTTAACAGCATGCGTTCCAGGGGTGGGAGTTTGGCACTGATGCTACAGGCTCACTACTCTCCTAGAGCCCAAAGCTGGTTGGGAATTTTAGAACTTGTGACCTCCGTTATGACAAGATTTGGGAAATCCATTTAAGCACAGATAACTGGTCAGGGTTGGTTCCCATGTTCTTCATGTCATTAACCTCGATCACGCTTCGTCACCTGAAAGAGACTGGTGACATTTTCACAGGCTATTCTTCCCATTAAAAATGGATCAGGGCCGAGATTTAGAAAGACTTCCCAGACCCTATCACTTCTAATGGAATTAGTCGATTTCACACTGGCTCGAAGCACAAGCACAGGCAACTACAAGACTGCTTAGCAGACAGTGCTGATCTGATTTAGAACAAAGAGGAAGAAGCACATTTTGTTTGTCCATTTACACCTGCATTCAAATACATCATGATTGTGTGGGACAGTCTGAATAATGCTTTGTATCTCAGGAGATTTGATATATTTCTTGCAATTTAAAAGGACTGTTTTCTATTTGACTATATTATTAAATGCAATATATTTCTGTGATGGCAAAGCTGAATTATCATCTTTTTAATATGATAATTTAGTACTCTATTATTGTTGCTGAAATATTAATAATGGTTCTCCATCAATGTCAAAAAAAAATGTGATGCTTATTTTGTGGAAGTCATTTCTTTCAACAGCATTGAAATCGAAATCTTTTGTAACATTATAAATGTCTTTACTGTTACTTCATTAAATACTGATTTAATGTGTCCTTGATAAAGTATTAATTAAAAAGCAAAGTTATAAATATTGCTAATAAGAAGAAATGTTCCCTTTCGTTCAGTCACTACGAGTTACGTCAGTGAATGACGAAATGGGGGTTTCGCTTCGAAGCCTATCAACTTCGAGTTATAGAAAACGAGCCAATGGCAAAACAATGCCATGGGTCTGCGGAATTTGCATAGCGCAACTCTGCCCCACCGCTCGGGTATAAAAGGAGCAGTGCGGCAATCGCGCATCATGTTTTTGCTTCGGAGCCAAGAGTCTTCTTCACTCCTCTGCAAGCCTTTTCTGAGTTCTACGAGACGAGCGATTCCTCAGTGCTGTTGGTGTTACAGCGTGTTCCAGCGAGATCACATTACATGCTGCTGGTCTGTGCAGTGATCTGCCAACAGTGAGTGTATTTCTCCTTGGACTGTTGAGCTTTTTTCTCTCCTCCCTAAAAGAGTTGCATGTGGCACGTCTTTTTAAAGTTGCCCATGTATTTCTGGGTGCTGTAGACAGGTGCCAGATTTCATTCGGCGCTCCAGAAGATGACACCATGTCTATTGCCACATCACAAGGTGGGCTAGAATCTTCTGGAGATGAAGACTCGGCTGTGCTGCCTCCTTCGGGTGTGCCAGCACCTTGCCTCCGCAAGTATGCATTTCCCCCAATGAGCCTTCTTGCACAGGTCCTGTGAAATATCAGGGAGGACTAGGAGCAGGTCCTTCTGGTTGCACCTCATTGGCCCACCCGGACTTGGTTCTCTGAACTGGTGCTCCTTTGCGATAGCTAATCCCTCTGAGGAAGGACCTCCTTTCTCAGAGATGGGGCACCCTCTGGCATCCACATCCCGATCTGTGGAACCTGCATGTGTGGGTTCTGGACGGGATGCGGCAGGTTTGAGTACTGGGTGGTGGCTACCATCACTTCTGCTAGGGCTTTGTCCATGTGACACGCCTATGATCTTAAGTGGAACCTCTCCGTCACCTGGAGTTCTTCTTGCAGAGAAGATCCCAGGAAATGCCTGATCGGTGCTCTTCTTCCTCCAAAAAGGGTTGGAATGAAGGCTGTCTCCTTCAACCCTGAAGGTTTATGTGGCTGCGATCTCTGCGCACCACGACCTTGTGGAGTCAAAAACGGTGGGACAGCATGACCTGGTCATCAGGTTCCTGAGGGGGGCAAGGAGACTAAATCCTCCTCGCTCTCCTCTTATACTCTCTTGGGACCTCGCAATGGTCTTATCAGCCCTGCAGAGAGCTCCTTTTGAGCCTTTGCGATCAGTCAAGCTTAAGTTCCTGTCTATGAAGACAGCCCTCCTGGTCTATTTGGTCTCCATCAAGAGGATAGGGGACTTGCAGGCATTTTCGGTTGACGCATGCCTAGAATTCTGGCCGGCTAACTCTCACGTGATCTTGAGTCCCCGGCCTGGATATGTGCCCAAGGTTCCCACCACTCCTTTCAGGGATCAGGTGGTGAACCTGCAAGCGCTGCCCTCGGAGGAGGCAGACCCAGCCTTGGCACTGCTCTGTCCAGTACGCGCCCTTCATGCTTACGTAGACAGAACGCAGTGTTTCAGTTTTGGTGGGAAGCTGAAGGGAAAGGCTCTCTCCAAGCAAAGGTTGTCTCACTGGATAGTGGACGCCATTGTCTTGGCTTACCAGACACAGGGTCGTCCATGCCCACTAGGGGTGAGGGCACACTCCACCCGGAGTGTGGCTTCCTCCTGGGCTGTAGCGCATGGCGCCTCACTAACAGACATCTGTAGAGCTGCAGGCTGGGCGACACCTAACACTTTCGCGAGATTCTATAATCTCCGGGGTAGAGCCAGTGTCCTCTCATGTACTCGCTTCCACTAGCCAGTAAGTAGGACCTGCTTTCGAGTTCCTCCTGCACTGTCGATGCCGTCACCAGAGTGCATGCCCGGTTGGTCAGCCCTCGTGATTGGCTAGGTGCTTCCATGTGCATGGTTCCCCGCTTGGGCAACCCCCCACATGTGTATTTCCACAGTAAGTCTCCACCGTGTTTTCCCTCGGCAAGACCTCTTGCCATCTTGAGGTTGAAACTTTCCACCCAGCGGGCTGGATACCTCTGTTTTTTCCATATGCATCCCGCTCTCGGGTCATATGTGTATTCTAAGTCCTAAGGCACAGTGTTACATATTCCACCTTGGATATGTAACATGTATTCTTGCGTAAAGCCTAGCCCTTCGTCCGTGCTAGTCTCATGACGGAGCTCAGACTTGCTGAGGGCACTGGAAGACAGCTGCTGTGGCGTGATTGAATTGGGACCCCCATTTCGTCATTCACTGACATAACTCATAGTGACTGAACGAAAGGGAACGTCTCGGTTACATATATAACCCTCGTTCCCTGAGGAGGGAACGGAGACGTTACGTCCCTTTGCCACAACCGCTGTGCCGCTGGAACAGCCGGGAGTTCAGTCTCGGCTCCTCAGCATAACATGATGCGAGATTGCCGTGCTGCTCCTTTTATACCCACGCGGTGGGGCGGAGTTGTGCTAAGCAAATTCCACAGACCCATGGCATTGTTTTGCCATTGGCTCGTTTTCTAGAACTCGAAGGTGATAGGCTTCTAAGCGAAACCTCCATTTCGTCATTCACTGATGTAACGTCTCCATTCCCTCCTCAGGGAACGAGGGTTACATACGTAACCGAGACGTTTCTTGAGCACCAAATCGGCATATTAGAATGATTTCTGAAGGATCATGTGACACTGAAGACTGGAGTAATGATGCTGAAAATTCAGCTTTGCCATCACAGGAATACATTACATTTTTAAATGCGTTTAAAATATATAATGTGCACTTAATTATAATCTAATAAAAGGTTTTGTAACATGTTTTGACAGATATACAGCAGCATGTATATGCTTGTGTTTGGTGTAATGAAGATCACTGCAAAAAGATAGACCAAGTTAAATATGGCTCTCCTCCAAAAGAATGTCCTGAAGTGATATTTTACTTGTGAGCAGAGCATTGAGGCAAACTAGCGGGCCACACAATCAAACCGTGACAGCTTCATATATCTTATGCACATGTATCTTATGCAAACAAAGAACAAATAGGTTCATCCATCATCGAAAGTAGCAAAAGTAAACAGAACCGTTCCATAGGCACATATGCTCCTGACAGTTTACCTGAATCATCCCATGAAAAAAACAAGATGAAGACTGTTCTTGTTCTTTTCCATTCTAAACCTTATATAAAGACTGTCATCTAAGATCTATTACAAAGACAGAGGCAGGTTTGCTTGCTTTATATCGGATAAGATATATTTAAAACACTGATAATTCAACACCAACAAAAGTAAAATCATGATGGCTATTTACAAAAGATGCAAGCACACAACCGTTTTATAAAAAAAACACCGTCGGACAGAATACAAAAAAGAGGACATGTGGAAAAGTCCAATATGTTGATCAAAAAAACTGAATGGCTGGTTTTGGTTGTCCAATTTGACTTACAAAGCAAGGGTCAATAGTCAATTATCATCAATAAATTAAAAACGGAAACATTCCTCTATTTGGTCACTGAATTGAAAGGCATGTGTTGAATAAAGACAGGAGAGGGAACACTGATGTCCAAGCAAGGCCCTTATCTGGGCGCAGGTGGCTGGTTCATCTCAAGAATGTACAGACACAGCCTTTCAGAGTCCACAATCTCATTATCTCTGGGTTACGGCCTCACACTCCTTATTAGTTTGTCCAGATGTGGCATGTGGCCAATCATACACTGGGGTTTTTGACTGAGTGAGGGGTTTGTTGTTGCTGTTGTTGTTGAAGGTAAAGTGGCCGTTTCACTCTGGGCTTTCTGCGCTTGGGTTTGCTCTTGGCCTTGGTCAACTGCACCACAAAGAAGGAAAGCACAACCATGGCACCAAGAAATGCAAACATCGGGATGGTCTGGCCCACCTCTTGATTATAGCGGCCAGGCATTATTCCTGAGGAAACACACAGATATGGATTACTGCAATGCATTGTCAATGTTAAAGGCCATTTTGCGGGTGATATCTAGTTGATTATTTTCTAAACACACAGCAAATGCTCCTTCCTCACCTCCGGGTATGTCCCAGGCTCCACTTTCTCCAGGGGATAGGGGTCGAACCTGAGGCCGATATGGCCTTACATTAGGCAAAACAACCTTGTCCATGTCCACTGACAGTAGTTTCTGGTGCTTCCACAGATTGCTGAAAAAAAAAAATCTCAACAAATCAACAGGTCAACAAATCTAGTCAGATGTGGATATTAAAATACAACGCGTCCAGATTGAGATCTGTTTTGCACTGAGAATGGCACCGGTCTCATGTGTACTGACCTGGGAGCAGTCTCATTAAGGGGCTGGGGTTTAGCCCAAGACAGATGAGGGCATGCAGGGAGAGGACGAGGCTTGGGGTCACCCAGATGAGCCTCCAGCACTTTGGAGTAACGGTAGAGGTGATTACCTGCCAAAATAATGATAATAATAACAATAATGATGATGTTCAATTGATCAAAACAATGAATTAAAATATAAATAATAATGAATTAGAAATAAATAAAAATTGACAAAAAATAAATTACTTAAAACAATGAATTAAAATAAAATCAATAAATTGATTTAAATAAGAAAAATGTATACAAATAATCAATTATACACATAAATGAAATACAAATTATACAAATTATTTAAAACGATTAAAAATATATAAATAAAAATGAATTATTTTAAAAACAAATGAGAAAAATTTCTTTGAATAAAAATGATGAATTAAATGTATAAATTAATTACCAAAAAATAAATAAATAGAAATTATTTAAAACAATCAATTAAAAATACATTTGAAATAAAAAAGCGAAAAAATGACTAATAAACTTAAGTGAAATTTAATCTAATTTAATTACTAATACAAAAAGTGAATTAATGCATAAAAATTATGAATTAACAAAAAATAAACATACAACAAATTAATACATAAAAATGAATTAAATACATAAATAAATTAACTAAAAATAACAAATATATAAATAATTAAATAACAAATGAATTAAAAACAAAGCAGTAAAAATTATATAATATTTAATGAATAAAAAAGAATGAATTATAAGAAAATAAAAAATAAATCACCTTCCAATCTCTGTGGTAATGGCCTGTCTGTGCCTGTAGGGGGAACCACTCTGTTTTTAGAGTGTGTGAGGCTGGGCGGAGTCATGCTATATGAAGTGTACTGCAGCAGAGCGTCCAGCAGCCAAAAACAGTCTAAATAGGAGATCCCAAACACATGCAAATTAAATTAACAAGTCTGAAAATGTATAGTGAATCTGACTTGTTTGCACAAAATGTGAGCTTATATTATATATATATATATATATATATATATATATATATATATATATATATATATATATATATATATATACATATTTAAAAAAAATGTCCATTACCTTTCTGTCTGTGACTGTCATCAATGCAGTTGGAGTCTCCATAGAGCGCTATGCGACCTCCACCCTCAGAGGGTGTTTGGTACAGTCCAAGCACAGGCACATTTTCCACCACTGCCGTCTCTTGTTTCAAGACTTCTAGACCTAGAAATTTGAGTACATGGATAACAATAACAAGATGATTAAGTAAACTAGGGAGCATTTAGCTGGTCTCCATGGATACAGCAGTGATGTGAGATGTATGATCACAGCAGGTGATCTGTGTACCTTGATCTTTTAAGGTCTGAGCAATGACAATCCCATCCTCAGGAAAGCGAGCGATGCTGCACCCTGAGGCATAATACACTGAAAAGCGACAAGACAGGATACATTATTGAAATCAAATTTAGGAAAACATGTCTCCATTAAAACAATCTACTCAATATTGTGTATTTAACAGAAATATATGCAATGTTATATAATCTTACTGTCATGATCTGCCATTGTGAAGTCTCCCTCATACAGACCGTCACTGAAGGCCATACCCCACACTGAGATCAGCTCATTCAAAGCTGGCACGTTAGCGCCCCCTGTGTCCGGCATCCACCATTGCCTGTGAATTAATGTGTAATGCACATTTCAAAAGTTGCCTTTATTTGATAAAAACATGTTTGCCCTGAACTGGACACTTTACTAAGAGCCCCATTTAAAAATTATTTGTCAGATCCAATAATAGAAACCACACAATTTCAATCCCCCCTCCCCAAAACACATTAGTTACGAATTAGGGCACTCAAATAGCCTAATGGGAAGCACACTTTAATTTAAATTAGGACAGGTAAAACAAAGAAATTGGAAAATGAATCAAGTAATCAAGTAATTAGCAAGGCAGTCTTGACATGAGCTAGTTAGCATGAGCTATATATATTTTTGCCATATTCAGTTTTAGAACACACTGAAATACGATTTTTTTTTTTTATACCTATATTTTGAATTAGGTTTCAGGATTATAGCAATAAGATTTAGATTTAATTAATCTATTATAAAATAAATAAATAATTTACAAAATAAATTAACGAAATATGAAATTCATTTTATTTACTATTTTTCATTATAGAAGAAATAAAATAAATATAAGAAAGCAGAAGCATTTTCGGTAGCGGCATCAGACTATTGGACCCCACTGAACATTTTACCCAGATATACATGCAATAATATATTTCAAAGATTTCAAGATTACTGTGCCTTGATGTACTCTGTACCTGGTGTTCTCATCATAGAACTTGACTTTTCTCATGACTGATGTGTTGTACCAGTCACTGAAGATAATGAGAGACAGGCCATTATCTATGTCTCTTCTCAACTTGGAAATCTCCTCTGGAAAATATTCTTCCTCGCTGTCCACCATCATCAAGGTCCCTAAAAAACACACAGACAGGGGTGACAGTTGATTTAAGCAGGCCTTATTCCATCACTACTTATTCCACAAAACAATTAATCTTCAACAATTAATCTTTTTTTATACTGAATGAACACCTACCATACTGACTGGCATCAAAGCATGTTATTGGTGCACCCAAGACCTCAACAAAGTAGCCATTGCTGCGAAGGTGCTGATACATGTCTCTAAAGTTAGTGTGAATATGATCACCATTCCTGCAAAACAAGAGAAAACCCATGTAATCTACACCATCATAAGTGAATAATGGTACTAGAGACCAGCTATGAAAAGCTACCCTCTTGTCTTTTCTAACAACTGATTGAATGTGGATCATTTTTGGTGTTTGAGGCTCACCAGTCAAGTGGATCGTTCTTCATGCGCAGGTTGTCTCGGGGGAAGTAGCCAGGCGGGTAGCGCAAGTTGTGGTACTGATCCCACAGAATCCTTTTACTACGCGGAGGAGTGGGGACAATCTTTACCTTCACTGGTAGCTTCACTGTGGAGGTCATTTCGCCACCTATTGCTGACTGGATGCAAACACATGGAAAACAGATCACAGCAGGTCATGATCTCGATTTACACTACTTCGGGCCTTTAGAAGGCTTTCAGGCTTCTTAGAAGTTTTCTGAAAATCTTTCATTTTGGCTCCTTCACACCAAGAACTAGAACAATAAAGATAACTATATTCGAGTCCACACCAGCAGACGATATTGTTCTGTTTGTTCTAAGCGCGGGCTGCAGTTGTCATCTGAAGCTTTAAAAGCTTGAGCTCTTTAAAGCAGGATGGATTCTGATTGGCAGTCAATGTTTTCATCATTCATCAGCTGGAAAAAAATGTTCTGAAAGTAATTCTACCAATATCATTTCTCTGTGCCGTTATCATTGGTTGAGGTGTGGACTGAAGCTATTCTTCTATATTTAGAATATTCTTTTTGGACTATATCTTTATCATTATAGTTTTTTTTTTTTTTGGGATTTGGATTTTAGTAAAACACTAAAGAACAAACAAACAGGTCACTAGGGGTATAACATACAATTATGTTGTTCACAAACTGTTAATGTCAAATCAGGGGTTACTCTCCCAATAGTCTCAAAGGAGTGAAAGGAGAGAGAAAGAACTCCCCCCTCCCCCACCCCCCAGGTTCAAGGTCCCATCATACAACATACAATCCAGAATGTTTTCATTGGATAAGTATTTTACATACTGAAGAAAAAAAAAAAGAAAAAAAAAGGTTCTCAATATAGTATTACCAATAAAATGTAAATGAGAAAAGGATAAATAAAATAAAAATTATAATAATTTGCCTTACACTTACAATATCTCCTTATGCTCAATCCCTACTCCTATACATTAGCCATTTTGACCAGTACTTGTAAAATTTATCCATATTTAATTGTAAAGAGAAGGTCAGCTTTTCCATATCACATATATGACTTACAATCACTATCCACTCATCTTTTGTTGGTGGACTCTCATGGAGCCATTTCTTAGTTATTGTTTTTTTACGCGCAACTAATAATACATTAAATAGGTATTTGTCTTGAGTATTAAGATTAGTTGGTATATTTCCTAAATATATAGTACTGAAACTGTACTCCGTCTCGAATCTCAGTATCAGTTTTATTTCAGTGACTATCTCTAACCAAAAAGGCTGAATCGTTGGACATTTCCAGAATATGTGAACGTAATCTGCCATTGAAGTATTACAGTGTTTCAGTGTTTTTTTTTTTTTTTAAAGTTGCCAGCTCTCACTGCATTTTTTATTACTTTATTGGAGATCTCAGGGACAGTACTGATACTCACGTCATTCTCTGCCGGCGAGGCCACTGTAACCATGACATGACCCTGAGCGATGCCTTCCCATGATGCAGCTTTCTTGGCCACAGATATGGAAACAGCCAGGTAACCGGCCCAGGGCCAGAGCACAGGTGAGTAAGATACTGCCACATCTACAAAATCACCATTCTGAGGAAGGTAGGGCTGCCAGATGGGCTGTGAACATCAAACATAACTGTTATTTTTCAAAGGGGACAATAATATTTGAAGTTAAAATTCAACGTATGAAACAACATATCAGTTTACACTGAATTGCAGTCAGTCTCTTTATTATTCCCTACCTTGTCCACAATCCTTCCAGTCACACCCATACCATTAAGAATGGTCACGTTGACAATTGTCGGCATGCTACCGTAGTAAATGGGCTGTGAGCAGTAGGGCCACATGTAAGGGCACTCGGTCAGATCTATGTAGCTCGGGCTCAGGCTATAGAATAAAAACACCATCAGAAATTCATTAGAGGACGATGACCTTACTGAGAGCCAGTGCAAGATAATCAACCAGGTCAAATCTACTCTATAAAAAGGCTGGAATGTAATTAAATCCGAATGAGGGTGCGATGGAGACGCTGGCTACATTTTAAATGGACCAATTTAGCATACATGAATAAAAAACTGAGCATTCAATGTGAGCAGAAAACTAGAGAAAGATACTTCCCTCTTGTAATTTGCTTTGGATAAAAAGTAAATGCATGCTAAATACGTAAATGTAAAGGCAAAGAGAAGAACACAATATTTGTGCGTGCGCGAGAGACATGCCTGGCTTGTGGCTTGTAGCTGTTAAGGATCTGGTAGGCTCTGAGTAAATCAAGTTTGCCATGGCCCTGCTCAAACATGTTGACACCTGGCAGCCTGCGTGCTGAGGCGATCAGGGCCTGCTTCATACTGGCCGGGTTCACCAAGTCTCTGTTCAGCACAGTGCTAGAAAGACAAAAGACAAATAAACAAGTTTCAGTTAAATGGATGAGGCTTGATGGAATATCATTTCAGTGCAGGCTGAAGACTGGAAAACAGACTTAAAAGAAACACATGGTCACTCAGAGGCCATAAAGCAAAGAGGTGCATGGGTCAAGTACCAATAAGAGACTAATACAAATGAGAGCTATATAAACTCTACAAATTGGAAACACCAACAAAATTACGTTAGCCATCAGACTGCGAGGATGGACTACATCAAATATATAGACCTTATGCACCAGAGAAACAAGCGTGCAGCCATCTTTAGAAAATTGTCTTTGAACTACCGTTTTTACGGTCGCTCTGTGTATTTCAATGGCATCGCTGTCGAGGAGTAATTAGCTGGTGAATTGGATTTACTTATTGTAAAGTTAACGAAAGTTATCATGAGGATTGTAATGTTTAAAGCAGATGACTTAACAAATGTCAGTAGACCAGGAAGTTTTTAAAACGAGCTGTTCATTCATAAATACGCAAGATCGCTGTGAAAGTACAGACCGGAAGACAAAAGACAATGAGTGCAACGCTGAAAAGGGGCGGGGCTACATAAGGTCTATAAAGCAAAAGAAAGAGGATGTCATTCAATTCTCAGAGGAAAATGAGATTGATTCTGTCAGTTAATTTGTTTCTTGTTTTTCTTTGTTTGCGGGCTGTATTTTTTTTTTTTTTTACAAATGCATTTTTTCCCCATAAGGCCACAGTAACAAAAACAATTCTGAAGAAAACCATAGGTTTAGAGAACCAATTTATTTAGCTCTACTTCATATCATATGTTTCAAAGAGCAGGGCGTTTATAGCAATAAATGTACAAAGTACAGGTGAGCCCACTATCAATCACTATCTGCATCCTGATAAAGCAGCAAAAATATGTCTTATGATGAAACCCTATTTTGAATCGCTGATGAAAATTGATATAAAACATGTCTACACCTGACATAATGAAAGAGAATGCTGTTTTATTGAGTATATCCCAAGGCCTAAAATTGGATACCGCTAGTTTAGGTGTTGAGTATACATACACTATTTATGGTTTGAAGGTTTCAAGTCAAATTTATATTATTTAAGAAATTTATATTTATAGGATGCATTAAATTGATCAAAAGTGTCCGTAAACATTTATAATGTTACAAATAAATGCTGTTCTGTTAGACACTCTACTCAAAGAATCCTGATAAAAAATTAGCAGTTTCCAAATTAATATTAAGCAGCATAACCATTTTCAACACTGATAATAATACATTTTCTTGAGCACCAAATTAGCATATTAGAATGATTTCTGAAGGATAGTGTGACAATGAAGACAGGAGTAATAATGCTGAAAATTCAGCATTGCACCACAGGAATAAATCAAATATATTAAAATAGAAAACAGTTATTTTAGTGGGCATAAGTTCCTTCTTTCAAAACATTTTTTAAAAATCTTTTTGAACCACGGTGGAGTAAGATATAAACAGTTTAAATGCACTGTAGGTGGTGGTGTCTAATCAAAAGAAATGTATGATCCAAAAAAAAAAGAAAAAAAAAAGAACAGTAGACTGGATAGTGAGTTTGTGAATATTAACGCACAATATTTTAGTTTCATACAGATTTTGTTCAACTGTGTCTCACCTGGCCAGCAGTGTGACAGCTCCAGCCACTACAGGTGATGCAACACTAGTGCCAGAGAGAGAACGACAGCCCTCCTTCAATCCTGAACCACGCACACCAGAGCCATACGTCACAATGTCAGGCTTCACCCTGCCATAGCCACCTGGCAGCTCCTGATCAACAGACAGCACAGGAAGCAACGAGTCAATTGAGCTGACAAGACAGACTGACAGATATTGTGATGAGTGAGAAGAGCAGTACAAGTTGCTGAGTGGAGACAGAGTCAAAATTCTACAGACACACATGGCCAGAAATGGTGTACTTATTTATAAGGATCCAGTGATGTGTTAAACCCCACATTGGGATTTCACTCTTACTAGCCTGACTTGCTGATTTTGTGGGGTTTGAACGTGTTGTTATGATAAAATGTAACGTTACAATGTTTTTAAATGCATTTATTTATTCAAACTTTTCTAAAGACATGTTAATAGACTACTTTCTAATTAGACAACATTCCTTGTCTCACAACTTGAGAGATTTAAACTTAATTTGTAAAACCAGTTGATAATAAATCAATGAAGTCCCTGCATGACATTTTTCAAATATATTTTTACTAAAACCATTTAATATATTTAGGTAAATATTGCCACTTGTTATAATGTATATCTAAATAATAAAATGGATTAGATATTTATCTTTGTGTTAAATAATAAATACTGTGAAAACATTCCATTTAATTTTAACTGGACTATTTATAGCCAAATCTCATTTTTATTTTCTATGTTTTTAGCTATATCACCTAGTCCTACAGCAGGGGATTCAGTTTTTATATTTTATAATTTTTTATCTGATATATTATATTACTTTTACTTACTTACTTACTTACTTACTTACTTACTTACTTACTTACTTACTTACTTACTTACTTACTTACTTACTTACTTACTTACTTACTTACTTACTTACTTACTTACTTACTTACTTACTTACGATATTTTAAATATCTTCTTAACATCAAGATCATTCATTTATGAACAACTATATTGTAAATCTACAAAGGCATAATTCTCTGAACCACTTCAAAAAGTGTAACAGAGGATTTTTGAAGACTATGTAAATCTCTTCAATTTACTCTCCTTCCTAAAGGAGAGAAGTCCAGGAATCTCCAGCTTTGTCTAGCAGGAGGTGTCTGTCTGCCTATTTTAGGTCAGATCAAGAAGCACAGACATGTTCTCACTGGCCTCTTCAGGCAGCTGCACAGGGAAAAAAGCAGTAATGAGACGTCAGCACAAGAAGGAACGCACCCATGTTGTCATGCCTCGGGATGAGAACCTGGCAATGTTGTCCTCAAAATCAATCCCTCCAACACCAATAACATCCATCTGATCTGCTGGGTTGTTCAGAGTTCTGGAAGAAACATAAAAAAAAAAATCTATAGATATGTTGGGACTAATAGCCAAATCTAAAATAATTTGTCCTTGATCTACTCCACTTACCCGTAGAGAGGGCCATCATTGCCAATAGCAGAGACCATAATCACCTTGTTGGCTGTGAGCTCCCAAACCTTGTTAGACAGACAAGTTATGCATTTATTAGAGGACTACACTGCAGAGTGCATAAACCATATTTAATGTACCAGCAAAAATACACTTGTGACATGTTGCGCATTTGTGGGTCGCTTTGAATAAAAGCATCTGCTGAATGTCAATTTAATTAAATATGCCCAAACCTTATCAACAAATGGATGGTCCATAAAGTCTGGTCCCCCTATACTGAGATTTAAGACATCTATCTTCTTCAGGATGGCATAGTTAAAGGCATCTAAAAACCAGGAGGTGTAGGACACCTAAGAGGAGAAAAATTAAGAATAACATATAGGAGGCGGCATATGAGGAGGCGTGTAAAATCATCTTAAATACATCATAAAAAATAGAAATTAAAAACTGATGTCCGTTATAGAATTGGGCGATATAGCTAAAAACATAATACATCCATAAACAATATGTACATATACATATAACACATATACATATAACACAATATGTTTTTGAAAGAAGTCTCTTACACTGCATTTATTTGATAAAAAGAGTAATATTTTGAAATATTATTGCAATTTAAAAAAACTTTTTCTATGTTAATATATTTAAAAATGTGATTTATTCCTGTGATGGCAAAGCTGAATTTTCAGCATCAGTACTCCAGTCTTCAGTGTCACATGATCCTTCAGAAATCATGCTAATATGATGATTCTGTGCTCTTTTTTTATTACCATCAATAGTGAAAACAGAAAACAGTTGTGCTGCTTCATATTTGTAGAAATCATGGTTGTGCTTTTTTTTCCTTTCTTTCTTTTTCAGGATTCTTTGATGAATAGAAAGTTTAAAAAACAGCATTTATTTGAAATAGAAAACTTTTATTACATTGTCTTCACTTTCGATCAATTTAATGCATTTTTTTTGCTGGATAATATTATTAATTACTTTCATTAATGACATGTGAAAGTGGTTGCATATAGGGAAATGGGTATGTGTGTAGTTACCTGGTTATTAGTAAAAACTCTGAAGATATGAAGCTCAGAATCAGGAGCGAAACCCTGGCACTCTCTCATGCTGGCGATAACCCCAGCCACAAAGGTACCATGACCCAACCCTGAAGAAAGAATATGAGACAGAAAAAGTTTAATCTGGGTTGATTCATTCAAGTTCACTCAATAATAAAATATGACTGATTAAACATGTTTAAACTTGTTTCATGACATACACTGAGAATTCGTCTTACCATCATCCAGTGTTTTCTCATTGGTCCAATTGGTTCTTTCTTTAACATTCTTAAAGTGAGGGTGCTTCTCACTCAACCCAGTGTCAAATACCGCTACCTTCACCCCAGAGCCTGTATATGAACACATATAAACAGAAACACAGGCTTGAACGCAAACCTGATCTTCAATAGTAGAACATTAATTATGGTAGTGCATATTCACATTCTCTCTCACATACCGGTGTGTCCCATCTGCCAGAGCACATCTGCTTGCAGTATCTGGGCGACATGTCTCGGAATGGCCCGTAGGAGACGCCGACTGGAGTGTCTTCCTGTGGCATGCCAGAATCCAGAGCCCAGAGACAGACTGGTCCTCCTAAGTGGCCTTGATGACTGCCAAGATTGCCACTTCTGCACCCAGCGTGTGTCATTGCACGGGGACGCCCCATCAGTGCCCGCTGAAAGAGAAAAGGAATGAGAAATTATTCTCAATAAATTATACCTCATCCCATTTGAATGTTTTATTTGTGCCATGGATATACAATATAAATGGTATAGAAGAACCTCTACTGGCATTTCTGCCATCCCATAGAATATGCCATAATGTCCTACTCACTTCAAATCCTGTCTTTCAATTCCTCTTGAATGATTTCAATTGAATCACTCTTTCAGGCCATTCTCCATTTAATACTTTATAAGTGCACACATTTATTTCTCATAACTCAATAGCAATTTTATGCCCTCCCTGAAGACACAATCTCCAAAGAACTCAAAAAATGTGATTATCATGAATACTTCAAACCTCACAAAAAATATCAGGGCTCAACAATTTTAGAAATTCAGCTTTTTATCACCCCTGCTAATATTTATAAATATAATATAATTTTTTAGCAACGTACGTCATAAGGGAATATTTTTATTAGACTTTTCCTAATTTTTCATTTCACATTTAGTTTTCATAATTTTCATTAATTCTTAAAATCATTAAAATTAACAATCTGAGGTTTTTAAAGATAGTATAGAATAATTTGTCAATAATTTTCAACCCATTGTAACTGCTTCTAAGACTAGCTAGATAATTTAACCATGGTGACATATTTAAATCAGCTAAATTCAACAACGGGCCAAAAGTGACAGTTCTATCGTTCAGTTCTAGCCTGAAACCCTCTCACACTTATCCCAAGTATATCCTTATTGTTAAACCTGTAATTGGAGGTAAATATCAACAAAGCTTGCACAGTATCAGATTCTAGATGTCTAACACCAACCTAAGCACACAGCATCAACACCTACACCTTCATAAGCATTTTTATTGGCCCTGTGAATAATTTCCGGCGAGACCAGAGATGAGTAGCCTGTGCTTTCAGGAATATTCAAATGGAGCAGAGTGATAATAACAGTGATCACCTTAACTCTTCTATGTAAAAGTGTCCTCATAAAGGTATAAAAAGTAAAACAAAACTCTTGTAAAGTGCAGGCGGTAGCGGTTGGAAAGGAATCGTAGGCGTTTAAGCGTGGCTGAGTTGCAGAGCCAACCACTTTGACCAGCCCTGGCATGTCAGTCTTCCTCTCTGGCTGATTACTGCTCATTAATTCCCCCTAGAGCTATACAGACGAGACTAGTGCATATACTGTAATTATATTACATTTCAATCCCCCACTCGTGCTCCTGTAGAGCTGACCCAGACACCATTTAAATGATAATTACTTGCATATATGCTCTCAAACCGTGACCAGGGGTTATTCTTAGAGAAACAGATCCAGCTAATAGCAGCTAATGATGTATTTTTGTTCTTATTACTGAAACCAAAGTGCCTCGAAGCTGTACTATGTATACTCTGTAGTGGGAGAGCGAGATATGCTAGCATTTAGGGGTGCCGACTGATAAGCAGCTCCTTGAGTGTTAATTCAGAATGGTGCTGTCGGCAAAAATATATTTAAGTTGTCAGCCATTACTCCAGTCTTCAGTGTCACATGATCCTTCAGAAATCATTTGAATATGCTGATTTGGTGCTCAAGAATCATTACCATCAACTGCTTAATATTTTTCAGGATTCTTTGTTCAATAAAGTAACAAAACAAAAAAAGTCTTTAATCCCACTTTTGATCAATTGAATGCATCTTGGCTGAATAATTTTTTTAAATTTCTTTCCAAAAAAAAAAAAATTCTTACTGACTATAAACTAAACTAAACTATAAACATTTAAATGTTTTTTTGGGGGGGTTGATGCTGCAAAATCTTGCAGTAAACATAAGCCGTGCAGCTTGTTTAGGATGTTGGTAAAGACTGTCAAAATGTTATTACACAGGAGCGGTGCTAGTAAACTGTAATCACTCTCCCAGAGTTTCTAAACACTGACAGCAGATTTACAGATTGACAGCAGAGGAGTGATTTCTTTTTTTATTCTAATGGTGGAGAACTCAGTGCTCAAAGACAGAACATTCTTTCACCTCAAACACTTCTGAAAGCCATTTCCTCCACCCCACGCAGTAAATAAACACTTCCTATTCGGTTCACCCCCTGCTGATGACTTTCCTCCCTGCAGCCACCCCAGAGAGCTGGGAAAGAATAAATTGCATGTAACCTCTGTGATAGTGCACAGCACTGCAGGGTTCAAGTGTGACTTATACAGTACAGCAGTGCTTCCCAACCATGTTCCTGGAGGCACACCAACAGTGCACATTTTGGATGTCTCCCTAATCTGACCCATATATTTCTGGTCTTGGAGTCTCTAATAGATAGATAGATTGTTTTATTTAATGCCATGTCAGCATCTAAGGCTATTTTCATGGCTGGAGTCTCTAATAACAAGCTGATGAGCTGATTCAGGTGTGATTGATTAGGAAGAGTTGGAAAATGTGTAGTGTTGGTGTGCCTCCAAGAACAGGGTTGGGAAACACTGCAGTACAATATAATACCGTGTACTAGTACTGCATTTTAGTAAAGGTATGATAGATAGCAGTATTATGCCTATGTTCTGAATGTCAGTGTTATAAAGGTGCAATACAACTTACAGTCAGTCATTTTGAGGCTGCGGAGGACCATGCGCTGAGGAGTCACTCGTTTGATATAGGGGTGGTCCTGCAGGGTGAGAAGGCTGCTGCGGGTGTCCTGCCGGATCTCCACCACCTCAAAGTCACTGGGGTAATCGCTAGCAGGATTGTCCCTCCTTACGATGCGCCAGTTCCCCGCATCCACATCTCGCAGGGCGCTGCTGATGAAATCACTGCGTGCTTTGGCTGTGAAGTATCCGTTAAATGCAACTATGTACTCTAGAAGAGACAGGGAGAGAATAAAAGGTATTGCAAAATCCCACAGAATAAATGCATGTGTATTTACTAAGAAAACCTTGCACCGTAAGCAAGGTTTCGCATTCACTTAACGTCTTGGTTCTGCCTCTATTTGGGCAACACATCATTCAAATGGATCCAAGTTCCAACCTTGCATTAACAACCACAATAGAGCCTTTAACAGAAACAACGGCTGCTGAGTGAAACTTTAGGCCAGGGCGGGTATAGAGGAACACCCATATTCTTTCTTTGCTTGACAAACCTGAACAGAGACGCTATCAGAATGCTTTGAAATGTGGCCGTCCTCCAGAGTGCTTGACACGACTACGAACAAAGCCCATAGTACATAAAGGAATGCAATACAAAAATACAGACACAGACTACATTAAGGGCTTAGTGACTTTAAGGACAGCAGAGAGAAACAAATGCAAATAATAAGATACAATTAAAGTCAGCATGTTATTCATCTTATTGAGAACAATTCATCCAAACAGATCAAACCAACTTTTAAAACGCCGAACAAAACGAATCTTTTTGCCAATCCCACAAATCATAGCTTTGGGTGAGGGAAGTGGGAATGAATTAAAAAATGTTTGCCAATCCCACAATTCATAGCTTTGGGTGAGGGAAGTGGGAATGAATTAAACATTAGAGGATGACACAAAGGGCCGCATTCACAGAGCAGTAATCAGGCCACTATAAATAACGTGTTACGTTCTGGTCTTGTATACCCACATCCACACCACACCCAATGTAGTGAAATATCTGCCCTTTGAAAACAACGCTGGACTCAGATTAAGTCTTAGGAATGTATTGCCAACACTCTGGGCCGGACGCCAGCAAACACACAGAACAGAGGGCACGATCCAGCCAATGAATTGACAGAGTCCTGAGAGAGAGCTGCGGCACAGTGGAGTACATTACACCAGCACTGTTTGACCTGAAGCGTTCACGTTTTGTCCTGCCCTAAATTACAATGAGAAGTGCAACAGCTGCTTTAAACCCTCAATAAAGTCCATAAACCGGTTGCTAACTGATTTTCAGTGCAATAAAATGTCATTATCAACACTAAATACAGCACTAAATGATTGTGTTTACAGTACTAAAACACAATGTCTTGAACATGTTGCAGCCTATGAAGAATTCAGCAATCTCCTCGCGGTCAACTTAAATCCTATTTGTTTTGTTACAGACACAAAAAAGTCAAGTTTTATTCAGTGTAAAATGAAATCACTTACCATGCTTGACCACTTTGGTAGAAAAGTCCAGTTTCAGCAGGATCTGCGAGCAGTTTGAGCTCAAGAGTGCATCAGCATTCAGAGGAGGATGAAAGGGAGTTGAGAACGGCCCTCTGTTTTCCTCTGTGCCCACCAGAGGCAATCGACCCCCTAAAGCAGCCACAAGCAAGCACAGCCGTACAATCATGGTCCCTGTGGTCCGTTTCTGGTTATTACCCATCTAAAGATACATGTGTCCTCAAAGGTAACAAATGTGTATGGGTATTTGCAGTTTATGAAATAGTTTAGGTCCAGAATGCAGAGAAGCCTGAATAACGCATGGCTTGAGTATTCATTTCTTTCTGCGTTTTCTCTCCATTGTGTGCTTGTGGTCCAGTGGAGGTGATCAGTGTGGCAGCCTGAGGAGGAGGAGGAGAGGGGCCATCTTCATGAAAGTGTAAAACAAACTACAGTAGATCAGGAGGGGTGTTCATCTGGTGATGGGCTTCCTCACAATGGCCAAAGGGTTTCTATTCTTCCTGTAGGCTGAGAGGGAATAACAATAGTTACGTTCAGCTAGTTGCTGGAAAACACAAATTTCAAAAGGTCAACATTTAGCCAATAATTATTCATCTTAATGAGGAGCTTACATAGAAAACTGTTATTTTAAACTGTAATAATTTTACATTACTAATTTATTTCTGCTCAATTAAACGCAGCCTATGTGAGCATAAGAGAACAGTAGTGTTAAGGCACTCAAATGACAAGGACCATTCATTTTAAAATCAAGTGTGGTCCCAAAGACTGTTTAAGGCCAAGCCACTCTGCACTGACAGATGTAGACCAACGGCAACATACACATTCATCGGGTTTAGTCGGGTTTATTGGTGTTACTCCTGTCTGTTGTCGCTCATGCAGTTCGAGTGCTGCATTAAAGACATCTAGAATGATGCTTGTATTTACCACAAAGTGTTAGCCTCAGGATAATGTGAAGGACATTTCCTTGAAAACACGGTCCCCCACCCACAGGCAACCTTCCAGAGGCTTAATTTCCCACTGACTCCAGGCTGTGAACGCCAAGAAGTGGGCTTAACTCAGATGAGCTGAGCTGTTATGAAGCTCAATATGCACACCATATGGTTCTTTACTACAGACCAGACCATCCCTGCTTACTTGTGTTAACATGACAAGATAAAAAGCTCACCAAATTATTAAATGCATGTTATAGATGTTGTAAACAATTCATTCCTGCATGATTATTATTTTTTTAAATGTTTTGACCTCATATTGTTAAATCAAAATGTCACAATCTGACCGGTGAAAATAACAGACTTCTTTCTGGTGACGTAGGAAGGACTTCTCCAAACCCTTAGTCAGCGGTATGCGATTTCTCAAAATCATTGTTGAACACTGTTGATATTTGAAATCAACCCAAACAAACACACACTTCCCTTCATTCCTCCGCCCCCAAAATGCACGGACAAGGCATGCAAGAATGTCTCTTATCATAGCAGAAGCGAAGCAAAATAATACTTAAAAAATAAAGCAAAGATGATGGCTTCAAATCTCCATCTTGCTCGCTCTCTCTCCTCCCCCATCATGTGTGGACACGCCCCCTAATGCTGATTGGCTAAAAGTTCATTGTGGTGCTCTGCTCAATCCGATCCACTTTCAACAGCGTTTTTCAAAACTTGCTTACAGCACCTTTAAAACATGACCCAACAAGCTTGCATTTATCTGCCTCCATTTTTGAGTGCAACACACATCTCAAAATCCTAATCAACAACTGATGCGTAGAACCAGGTCCTCGCCCTACATTTCACAGACTGTGATGACGCCTTTCCACAGTCATTAACATGGTAATTCTAACAACAGCAATGTACATTTATAACACTAAATTTTTTTATATTACCTTGTCATTAAATTGCAGAAAACTAGTTAACACTGCTGTGTGAGCATTTCTAATACATCTGACCAAGTTAATCAAACTCTCAATATTTTTTCCCTCTCTTTTAAAGTCTTAAAAACTATTATTGTGTATTTATTTTCTTTTTTTCCTTTTGCTATTGGAGCAAATGGGAATTGGGAACTCAAAATAAATGTGTTACAGTTTCTGTTCACCACTATAAAAGTTGACCCAACTTTAGCTTCTGAGAACACCAGGAAATGTGAAAAGGAATCGCAACTTTAATGGTGGCCAGAGCAAACAAGTAAAGCGGATGTGACCTTTACCGAATCAATGTTTACTTTTATTCTGTTTGTAGAATAGCACAATCAAGGATGTTAGTGTAAAAGCTCAAGTAATTCACCCCCCAAAATGTTGTAATCATGTACTCATCCTGTTTGACCACTTACTTTAGTGGAACTCAAAAGATGGTTTTAGGCAGAATGAATAGAGCACACAGTGACTGAAGCTGTCATCGTGTCTACCCTTGTGCAAGTTAATGACAGAATTTTCATTTTGGATGGATCCTCCTTAAAAACAAACAACTAAAGCAATACTGAACTTTTGACCATGTAGTTTAGAGCAGAAGTCACTTACTCCAGCCTCTGGCCAATTATTATCAGCAAAATCATCAGAAAAAGACATTGGCCTGCAAAAGCCATTGTTTTCTTGGCCAAAGCATTAGCCATTTAACAAATTACAAAATATATGTGAATCAAATAGAAACCGAAGTGATAACCAGCTCTGCTTTTTTTGCACACAAAAGATTATCTGTAAAAGAAATTTGAACAAAGCCTTAGCATTTACAGCATTCTGCATTGGATGCAATGTTCAAATTGGAAGAAAAAAAATTAACATAAGGAGTCAGTATTTGGACAGACTGGTTTGGTTCTGTACTGACCACAACACTTTGTCTGATGGATAGATATAATATAATTTAATTTATTTTACTTTCAACAATACACTGCACATTAGCTAATGACAAAAACACTAGCATGTCTTGCTAGCTATAACACCACCAAAACATCAATGTTAGTTGCGTAAAGCCGTTTGACAGAATGGCCCGTTATTTACTATCCTCTCATGTAAAAAAAATCTTCAAAGATCATGTTTTGTCTCTAAATCAGACAAGCATGTGACCTCGACACCATCCTGCTACAAGCTAACAGCTAGCTTAGCCAAGCATGAGCATAAGAGTTCCCACACATGACCAACAACCCCATATTATACTTATATGTATACTTACTATTAGCGGAATGTACAACGGTGATGCAGGAAATGATTAACTCCCGGAATAGGTTGTCTGACAAATTTCGTATCTTGGGTTTAGTAAGTTACATCTTAGAACTGTACACAAGCTAATGGCGCAAGCTGTTGTTAGACTGTAACGTGAGAAACTGGTATTAAACACAACAACCAGTAGCCAATTATCGATCGCTGCATCACGTCTCGACTCGGGAGGGATGTGCGTTCAGCCAATAGAAAACGTTTATACTTTTGCGCTTCCATTTGATTGGTTATTACGATACCTATAATAAGGTGCTTCAAAAGCTAACGTTAAAGGTGCACGCAGTGATTTCCTCATACTGAAAAAGTTTTATCCTGAACGAGATGAACTGCTAAGTGAAGAATCCGATCATAGCCTAGCCTAATAGTTTAAATAGCGGAATACAGCTAAGGCACGCCTGAAGTAGATAGCTGCCAGGTTTTAGCTGGTTTAAGATGGTTTCCCCTGGTCTAATTGGGTGTTTGTGAGGTCGATTGTTTAAGTTACACTGTGTACACACTACTAGTCTATTTGGTCATTCAGTCTGGCTTTGCTGACTGACTAATAACATATGATTTACGTTAGGCTATACAGTTGTAGATTTGTTGTCGAAACCACGTTCATAAACTTGTTTAAAAGTACCATCAATTATACTCATTCACAGACTCATCAGAGAGAGCAGCTGAAGTACTGTGCAATAACACACCTTTTTGTTTTTATGAGCAATGATAATGAGGAACACAGCAGAGGGGAATATTATGAATCTGTTTAGAATGTTTCTAGATTATAGCTGCGATTCATTTAAAAATGTATAAGCATGCAATAAAGACTACAGAAGATATAAGATAAGATTTTGTAACGTATTTTATGATCATAAGGCAGACATTTTTATATATCATTGCCAGGCAAGTTTATTTATATACCAAATTTCATACACAATGGTAATTAAGTGCTTTACATAAAAATGAGAAAGAAAATACAAGGTACTAAAAAAGTAAGAACCAGAAATAAAATAATTTAAATTAGAATTGATTAGCAGGAGATAAAAAAAAGATAATTAAATGGGGTGCACATAATTAGTCAATAGAATGTGAGGCTACATAGATGTGTTTTCAGTCTGAAATGTTTGGCAAATGTTGGATTACAATAATTAGGAACCATAGTTTCCACAAATCCCTTCACTCAATTGGGAGTGGGCAGTGACTGTAACATCAAGCGTATTTTGCAGTATTAATAAACATATTTATACCGATTTCATTCAGCTCTGAAAATTCTTCAAAAAGAACACAAAGAATGGCCTTCTCAGCTGCCATAGTTGCAACTCTTGCGTCATCAGAACAGGGTGTTCAATGCACCACCGTGTCCATTTAAAATTCAAGTTAATTTAAGTTGAGTTGAGTTAAGTTCTCAAACTTTTTAGAGTATCATACCCCCTAAGGCTTTTAATATAACAACTCCGGAACGGACACCAACGGACACCACCGTCTCCAGAACAGACAACAACGACTCCGGCACGGACACCACCGTCTCCGGTAAGGACACCGCCACGGACACCAACGCCTCCGGCACGGACACCGGCACAGACCCCAACGTCTCCGACACGGACACCGGCACAGACACCAACGTCACGGACACCAACGTCTCCGGCACGGACACCAGCACGGACACCAACGTCGGAGACATTGTCCTGCATGGACACCAACGTCTCCGGCACGAACACCAATGTCTCCAGAATGGACACCAACGAATCCGGCACGGACACAAACATCTCTGGCACGGACACCAACGTCTCTGGCACAGACACCAATGTCTCCGGAATGGACACCGCCGTCTCCGGAAAGGACACCAACGTCTCCAGATCGGGCACCAAAGACTCCGTCACGGACACAAATGTCTCCAGCATGGACACCAATGTCTCCGGCAAGGACACCAACGTCTCCGGCACGGACACCAATGTCTCCAGTATGGACACCAATGTCTCCAGCACGGACACCACCATCTCTGATACGGACACCGGCACGGACACCAACGTCTCCAGAACGGACACAAACGTCTCTTGCACGGACATCACCATCTCCGGTATGGACACCAACGTCTCAGGAAAGGACACCACTGTCTCCAGCACGGACACCAATGTCTCCGGCACGGATACCACCGTCTCCGGAAAGGACACCACCGTCTCCGGCACGGACACCAATGTCTCCGCAAAGGACACCACCGTCTCCGGCACGGACACCAATGTCTCCGGCACAGACACCAACGTCTCCGGAATGGACACCGGCACGGACACCACCGTCTCCGGCACGGACACCAATGTCTCCGGCACAGACACCAACGTCTCGAATTATGAAAATCGAATTATTGATATAAAAAATTAACATTGTTACTAGTAGCAATTAAATTGTTGATATCAAGAATAGACATTTCAACTAGTGACAATTGAATTCTTGATATCGAAAATAAAGGATTTACTAGTAAGAATTGCATTTTCTGATATGTGAAATTGGAATTTCAACTAGTAAGAAATCAATTGTTGATATCAACAATTGAATTTGAATGGCAGTCTATGGTGACATTTCACTAGTGAAAATACAATTACAGATATCAAGAATTATAGTTTTTACTAGTTGAAAATAATTTCCTTGTATCAAAAATTGCCATTGTTACTAGTTGAAATCCAATTCCAGATATCAATAATTATCATTTTAACTAGTGAACATTTTATTGTGAAATCAAGAATTCATAAGAATTCCTGGAAATTAATAAAAGTTAAAACAGCTTGCCATACTCCTTGACGATCACACTTTGACATGATTGGTTACATATGGCTCTGGTTACAAGGTAGATTTTGACGTTAGAAACACCAGCGATTTCAAACCAATGCTGCATCTCAATTCGCCTACTTATACTACGCCCTAAAAGTAAGTACTCTTAAATATTATATAATCTATAATAGTATTAAACACGCTGATTCCATGTTTCCTCCAAATAATATTTTCTTAATTATCAAGACAGGCACATGAAAGGTCAATAAACAACTTTTATTAATTGTGTGTGGCAGAAACACATTTATTCAACAGAATCTCTGCTTGGAGAAAATTACCTTTTTGATTTGGGCCAAATTAAAGATCTGCATATGTGGTGCATACAGAATTGAACAGGTCACACAAACCTTTTAAATACATTTGACCTCAGGTTAAAGAAAACTGAGGAATATTTTGGATGGCAGCCTCTCAGTTTAGTACTTAGAATCAACAATTAAACATTTAAAGGTGAATCCAGTTTTAAGGGGAGGGAAGCTGATGTGCATTCTAAAATACAAAATAATTTGGATAAACCTTTTCGGATAAAACATTGTTTTTCTTATACAATGGTTGAAATGTGAAGATATTTTGAGGATGTTACCATCAGGGCCGTACGCAGGGTTTTATAAATACCGAGGTAAAAAAAAATGGTTGACAGTAGCTTTAAAAGCATGTCAGTGGGCAGGAGCATAAATGCTTTTGTCAAGCAGATGAGAATTAGTTTAAATGTCGCAATGAATGATCCACACTACAAAATGCCGAATATTTTTATGCTTATTGTTGACAATACACAATCACATATTCGAAACGGGAATGGCCTTAAATAAATGATTCAAGGATTATGCATAGATGTTACATTTCAATCAAATGCCAATGCAATCCTTCTGTGTCCAGAGGCATATGAGCAATTAGTATGAGAATCAAAGATCAGTTTTAGCTAGCCTACTTTTTCTTTCCTAAATTAATAAAATGACATGTTTTTTTTGTTTTTTTTACGTTGCTACCTAAACATGTTGTTCTATTCTAATTTAATTCTCTGAAATAATTTCAACTGCCAATTAAATTTTTTTCCCCCAAGCATTTAAAGAGTATCCTATTAATGAGTTGTTTTCCCCCTCCTTCTCACAACCCATTCCATCACATGAAACTGTTGATGCTGTTGATGCTAGAAATCCCTTAATTTCTCTAATTTTTTTTTAAACAATATGAACTGGAACGCCGTCCCCCCTCGGAATTTACTCCCTGGACTCCATCCCCCAGCGTTACCCCCCATTTCCAGCCCTGTATATGAATAAATAAATATATATATATGGTCTGCTTCAGTGTTCTAATGCTCTATGTGATTCTGTTCATCCCCATTGTTCTATAAATTAAATGTTGAAGTAACTGAGATTGTCTGGTCTGCATAGGACATTAAGGAAAGTGATTGGATAGTGTCCATTTATCTGCACTTCACTGATTTATTTACCTTATGCTACAGTAGCATGTTGCAAACTTCATGTTTAAAGGTTACACTCAAAAGCATGATTCATTAAAATAACATTTATAAAATGGTTTTGAATAGACCTTTAAAATAGAGCAAAAGACTGATCATTGTGTGCTTATGTCTTCCATAAATATTTAAGCATTAAATAACAAAAACTTTTAAAATGTGATTTTTTTTATTCAATATCTTTAAAATTATTTACACCAGAAAAGTACATTTTTTTAATTTGTCAATATAATATATTGTCACTTTACAATGAGCACAAGAATATAAATCAGTCAGTCTGTGCCATGAGGTAAGTTAACAATTTTACAATTCAGGAGAATAAGTCTTTTTAAACTTCCTAATAATACTCTTCTGTTACATCACCAGATCAGCGCCAAGCTGAGGTTTTAATACAACATTAAATCCATCCTGTGTGCTTCAAACATTTCTAACTTTGCTTGTCTGGTAAACCATGCATGCTCGAGTCTTCATTCTTCTCAGAGTGACAGCAGCCTCATTCCCGCCTCACTCCCCGTGCTCCAATGGCAGTGACGTGACACACTTCTACATCAGCACCGAGCTTACGCAGCTCATCCAGCCAGATCTGTTGCTTCTGTGACAGACGGTCATTAGGACCCTTCACTTCCACCAGCTAGAAGAACACAACTCAAATAAGCAATGTTTTCAAGCATTTCCGTTGTTCCATAACACCGTAATCGTATTAAATCAGTTACATAAGTTTCTTTCTGGAGTATTTAAAAGTTGAATACACTGTGAAATTCCTAACTAGCAAGCTACGTCTCTGACTCACCTTGTACTTCTTGTTGGACATGCTCCAGACTACCAGATCGGGAAGTCCTCCTCTGCAGTGCCTGTAGTCCTTTGCCATTCTGAGGACCACACCGCTTAAGAAGTGGCCACCCAAACACTCTACTAGACTCTAAAACCAGATGAAGAAAATTAAGTACAATGTGCTTGTTTACGGTAGTGAACAATCTGGCACACGCAGTATAATCAGTTCATATTGATGTTGAATGAAAATGTTAAAGTCACCATAAAATTAAAACTGATAATCCTTGTTTTTTTATGGAATATTGCATTATTTATTGTAAATCTGTGATTTAACTAAAAATAAAAAATCATTATTTTTTATTTATTTTTTAATTCATGTGCTCTCGTAATCTTTAATCAATATAACTTCCCTTCCCACTTGCAGAAATTTCTCTTCTCTGATGACATGTTTACTGGCACGAGAAAGGGACAACCTGTCACTCAAACGAGATCGAAGCTTATTCAAATGACAGAGATCCAAAGATCCAATCAGTTCCCCCGTGGGCAAAATCAAGTCCCAGGCTACTTTTCTTCTTGTTCAAGAAGTTTCACTCAGATATGCATATTACAATAGGGAAGAAAAGACTATTACAACTTCAGTTTCATGCTGCTCCATGTCAACCTTTCTCACATTTGTTGTGACAACTAACCTACGCCACTCCCACACCATACACTCGTCAAAGTAGCCGGAGCACCTTTTCTCTATTTACCAATATGACAAGACAAGCACAGGCGAGGGATGCAAGTACGTAATTTCCCATGAAAACCATTCCAACAGGTCTAAAATATAAACACTAATAATAGGCTTACAATAGTAAATCAGGGTAAGACAAAAACATGTTTTGGAAAAAGGATTGATCATGCATTGACTCATTATTTTAAATTTGTTACATAGTGTACCTTTAATTAATGACGTTAAAGACACTTTGAGGAGTTGACGGATCACTAATAGAAAAATGAATGCAAAACTCAATGTGGCAGCAATAGAAAAAGAGCCAATTGTCTTTTAGATTGAGATGCTGTCTGTTTTTTTTACTCTAAAACACAATTGAATATTAACTTGATTTTATTGCTCATTGGAAATATGGGTTTAGTAACACTTTAGTAACTAAATATGGGTAACACTTTAGTTTAGGGTCCATTTCTCACTATTGACTAGTTGCTTATCAGCATGCATATTACTAGGATATTGGCTGTTAATTAGTACTTATAAAGCCCATATTCTGCATGACCATATTCTACATCCCTAAACGTAACAACTACTTATTAATAAGCAGTAATTAGGAGTTTACTGAGGCAAAAGTCATAGTTAATAGTTAGTTAATAGTGAGAATTGGATATGTTACTGAAAAGTAATCTTTGCAAAAAGGTTCCCCATTCAAGTAGACCGGAGCTGCCAAAGATGGTATGTAAGAACGAACATGGCGTAAAGAATCTGTGATTACCTGTGCCTGCTGAAGAGAGGAGAAGCGCTCCCAGTTTATCAGCGCACACTCTCTCCCCTCTTGTGCGGTCCACACATCAGCGAGCAGCTCCTGCAGCGTCTCTGCAGACGCCTCGCGCAACATCTCAGCGCGAGCCTCGATGGCTTCCCGCCGGTTACCATAGAAACAATCAGTGTGCAAATCTAAAGGACAAGTCTGGGAAAGGGCATAGAGTCATTGATCACTGATCTCTTGGGGTGGTATGACCTGACAATAAAGCGTGACCCTGAACGAGTGAAACACACAGCATTCCTTCTTTAATTATTCTGTACCTGGTATGGGTTTCGGAAGACATCAGGAACCCCGTCGATAAAGATGATGTCCCACATGAGGAGTCCAAACAGAGTGGAAAATGTAGAGCCTTCTCCGTGAATACCTTAAAAGGGGAAAACAGGTTACAGCAACATAAAGAATGCAGAATGTATGCGCTAGTGCAGGGTTTCCCAAACTTGTGGTCGTGTGGCAACTGAAGGGGGTTTGTGAGTTGATTTAAAGCTAATAATTCATCATACAAATGTAAAATAAATTATTTAAAAATAAAACTCACAAAAAAGATTTCAAAATTGTATTGGCTTAATTGCATGTAACCATTATCCGGCATCAGAGAACCGTGAACATGCAAACGTGTGAAAATCTCAGGCAGTATTTTAAGTAAATATTTTGGGTCAAAGGGGTTAGGCTGACAAAAACTGTTTGGGAATCCTTGTATTTGCTAGCTTTAATTACAAATTTGAATGATTTTATGAAAATATATTTGATTCTTCTTAGCAACTGATTCTGAAACAATATATTTTTTAAAACACCAAAAAAATAATGTACTGTCCACGCAATTACAATGAATGAGGACTGGAGCTTTTAAGGATCATAAAAGAGGTCTTTATCATTTATATGTGAATGCTTCTGAAGTCATATATTGCTTTTAAAGAGAGAAACAGACTGAAATTCAAATCATTTTCATTGTAAATCTGTACATGACGTAATTAGCGATGTCAGATTTGTTTCAATGAAGTCAAATCTTTTCAATGAATCACCTGATGTGGTTCAGAACCACTCTGAATGTTTCCGACATCTGTACATCTCTGATGCACTAAGGAGAGCTAGGCTTGAAAGTAGATGTCAAGATTTCATCTTCTGCCTCAATTATAACTGCAGGCTACATTCTTCAAAATTTCTCATTTTTTGTTCCACAGGAAAAGAATGTCATTTTGAGGTTTGAAAATGACAATGAGGCTATGTAGATGATAAATGAACTTTCATTTCTGAGTGAATTATCCTTTAACTTCCTTCATCTTGATTGTGCACAAACAGACCTTGATCAAATCCAAGTGTTCTGTAGTGTTCCAGAGCCAGTTCCTCAACAGAACACATGACCATAGTCCCTCGTCCCTCTCTGGAACCTTCATCCTCATTGGCTGCTCTAAGGAACACTGATTTGCCCATTCCACCCTCATGAGGAAAGAGCTGGCCTCGAATTGTGACCTGTTAAAACACAGTTGTAAACTGTAAGTCAGTGTTGCTTTTAAAAAGATACAACTTTAGTATTTAGTAATTCTGACCACAAAATATATACAGTGAATAACACTATATTATAATCAAAAACTCACATGAGTGACATCCTGTACGTGCACAGTGGGCAGATCTCGGAGCAGCAGACGGAACTTCTTCAAGCTAGCAGATTCCTTCATTCGGGAAGCTCGCTGATGAAGTGACAATTTGTGGCCTGTTCGGACCAGAGGGTCATTCAGTCCATCCCGGATAGCACAGATGGCCTGGATACAAAAGGCGTCAAATTCATTCAATCCTTTGAAAGAACATTTATGTATCCCATATAAAAGTAACATTAAAACAACATCTCTGTTTAGATTTATCTACAATCGAATAAGGTACCTGCTCATGTTGTTTAAGATGTTGCTGGAGATTGAGAGCAAGTCTGTCCCACCAGCGCCCCCTACTGGTTACACAATACACTGACTGGGACAGAAGATTCCTAAGCTCCTCCACAGATTCCTACAATGCAGAAAGGCAAAGATAAATAATTGAATTAATGAACCCGTGTAAAATCAATATAAAGAATAAAGTGTTTACAATGGCATAATTCATTCCATGTATTATCCACCCACATCATAGCGGCGAAGTCTTTGTGAAATCTCAACTCCTCGAGACAGTATACGGGTGTAGGTCCAGCCCACAGTGAAACACCGCAGAAAAACAGGCAGTCGTTCTTGATGACTGCACACATATTGAAACTCAATCCATCTTACAACAGCAAGCAAATTAAATTAAAGTTGCAATTTCTTTTTCAAACCTTATGTCACAGGAGTCTTTAATCTCCTGCCAAGTGGCCTTTGCTGTAGTATAGAGGTCATGGGCGTCCTCCCAACTGCCCGTCTGCATTGCAGCAATCACATCCTGCAGTGTACGCATCGCAGTTTCGTACCTGTACAGAAGAATATGCACAGAATCAAACATTTTAGAATAATAACAGAGACAATAAAAAAAAATCTAGAACATAATGATAAATACTGCCACCTTCAAATGAAAGTTTCAAAAGCAAACCTCACAAAACCTGTACAAAAAACATGTACAGATTGTAATACTAAAAATTATATGTTTATAATATTCAAAATATTAATTAATATATAATATATATATATATATATATATATATATATATATATATATATATATATATATATATATATATATATACACACACACACACATCCTGGTAGTATCTGTTCCTATAATTTATGCTTGTTTAATTTATTAATACATGTTTGTGTTACAGAATAGATTTTTTTTAATTACTATACATAATTGTCATGAAAAAAAAAAAATCACAATTAAAAAATCATAATGGTCCTGAAATAGACAAATAGGATCAAAATTGTTTTGCAACGCAACATCAACAAAATACGTACACTGTACCTAAAGTATATAGTAAAGACACCTAATAAAAAGTGTGACCTACTTTTCTTTTCTTCCGATTTTGGAGTAAAATTACCACTTGATCAAAGTTTTGTTAAAAAATAAATATAACACTGACCTGATGAGGTCATCCCTGTCCTGAAACAGTCTGGCTGAGCGATGTACAGTGTACTCTGGGAAAGCTAGACGGCCAGAATTGACCAGCAGAATGGTGTAGAGCTGCCCCTGACCTCCAGCAGCCGTCTCCTCCTCCTCCAAAGAGTCAGTGAGGGAGAACAGGAGCAGGACGCGGGAGAACACAGCGCGGGACCTGCGGCACAGACGCACACAGGAACCTGCAGCCTGCTTGGCCCTGAAAAAGACAAGCTTTACTCGTAACAGGACATCTGTTTTGTACAGTTTATATTATACACTCGTGTTAAAAAGATCGGGGTCAGTAAGATTAACAGAAATTAAAGACAAAAATACAGTAAAAACAGCAATATTGTGAAATATTATTACAATATAAATTAACTCTTTTCTGTTTTAATATATTTTAAAATGTAATTTTAGCTGAATTTTCAGCATCATTACTCCAGTCTTCAGTATCACATGATCCTTCAGAAATCAGTGTAATATGTTGTTTTTGGTGCTCAATAAACTTTTTTTTTAATTATTATCAATATTGAAAACTGTGCTGCTTTATATATATATATATATATATATATATATATATATATATATATATAAGTTCAAAAGAACAGCATTTATTTAAAATAGAATATTTTCTAACATTATAAATGTCTTTACTGTAACTTTTGATCAGTTTAACTCATCCTTGATGAATAAAAGTATTGATTTATTTTATTTATTTCCCCCAAAAATAAAATTAAAATTCTTTACTGACCCCAAACTTTTGAACGGTAGTGTTTAATGTTACAAAAGCTTTAGATTTCAGATAAATGCTGTTCTTTTGAACTTTCTATTCATCATAGCATCATGAAATAAAAATGTAAATAACTGTTTTCAACATTGATAATAATCATAAATGTTTCTTGAGCATCAAATCATCATATTAGAATGATTTCTGAAGGATCATGTGACACTGAAGACTGGAGTAATGATGCTGAAAATTCAGCTTTGATCACAGGAATAAATTACACTTTACTGTATATTCACATAGAAAACAGCTGTTTTAAATTGGAATAATATTTCACAATATTACTGTCTGTTTTTTAAAACTGTGATTTTTCTTCAGGATTTTCTTGGATGAGTGGAGAGTAAAAAAAAGACAGCATTTATTTGAAATAGAAATTTCAAATGTCTTGTAATGACGTAAAAGTCTTCACTGTCACTTTTGATCAATTTAATGTGTGCTTGCTGAATAAAAGTATTAATTTCTTTAAAAACAATCTAACTGACCTCAAACATTTGAACGGCACTGTATAAGTCAGTGTCTGCTAAACACATCTTTTTATTTTAATGTCTATGACATTACCTAATACCATAACCTTTGGCCAGCATCACTACTGGGATATAAGTACAGATGCTGCATGTATCCTGAACATCTCACCTCTTAAGAATGACTGCAGAAGTGTTGTTTTGACTAACAAAGAGCGATCGCTGTTTCCCCAGCTGGAGTAGCCCTTCTACCAACTGCTGTTTCTGAGTCCCATTCCCTCCACGGCCAAGGTGAAATGTTTTGGCCAGGTTTCTGAGCTCTGGTGCAGGAAGCAGATCTAACACTTCTTGGATGTCGTGAAGCTCCGATTCTGTCATAGGGAAGAAGTCATGAGCTGCAGTTAAGTATGTTGCCTGATATCGGGTTCTAAACTGTTGATAAATCAAAAGGGTCGACAAATCTCACCACTAACCTGATTGTAAGAAGCCACATGCGACCAGTTCTTGAAAGACAGGTCTGAGGTCTGAGCTGATCTCTGTATATTCCACCTTACTGACCTGAAGCCATTTCAGCTTCCTTTGGAACAGACGGACATAAAGCATCTGACCAGGAACTACAGGACAGAGAGAGAGGGAGAGAGAGAGAGATGTCTCTTGTGATCACCAAGGTTTCATTTATTTGATCAAATATACAATAAATACAATAATATTGTGAACTATAATTACTATTTAAAATAAATTATTTCTATCTTAATTTATTTAAATGTGGAATTTATTCCTGTGATGCACAGCTGAATTTTCAGCATCATTACTCCAGTCTTCAGTGTCACATGATCCTTTAGAAACGATTATAATATGCTGATTTGGTGCTCAAGAAACATTTCTTATTATTATCAGTGATGAAAACAGTTGTGCTGCTTAATATTTTTGTGGATGCATTTTTTTTTTTCAGGTTTCAGGATGAATTTTTTTAAGAAATATAAATCTTTTGTGATAAATCTTGATATTTATTGATCAATTTAATGCATCCTTGCTGAATAAAAGTATAAATTTCTTTTTTTTTAAATCACACTGACCATAAGCTTTTTGAATGATAGTGTATGCTACATAACTTCCCTGGAGTGCATTGAGTTTTAAAAGACTATTGTTGCACATAAGCACAGAAGTGAGACTTCAAAGTGACTTTGAAGTTGTTCCTCTACCTGAAAGCTGCTGAAAAGTGTGAATTGCTGAGAAGTCATCTTCATTGAAGAGCAGCCTATCATCCTCATTTTCCAACACCGCCTCAAGGACAGTCCGAAAGTTTTGCAGGTAATACGGCCGCCTGGTGTGCTGATGCTCTGAATCCTCGTTGGCTTTCTCTACGGCAAGCATTTTGGGTTCATTAGCTGGTGTTGTAGTCTCAATGTCCTCAAACATGGTCTTGCTTTTGATTTGACTCTCTGATGATGAAACATCATAGACACTGGACGAGGCATCAGTTTGATCTGACTTGACATTAGTTTTACTTTGAATATATCTACTTTTCTTATGTAGGATGGAAGTTTCTGTAGTGTTTGTGTCGTTTTTTGGCACCTCCTCTGACTTCCGCTTCATTATTCTGGATGAGGATGAACATTTCACTGACTGAACGTCAGCGCTGCTGCTAGATTCTGCCAGAACTGCCACAGATTTCTCAACGTTTTTCACTTGAGGTTGGATTGAAGCTGTTGGCTCTGTTGGTAGCGTGTCATCTGTATCCATGCCATCGGCTTTAGATTCAAAAGTTAAACTCCTCATGTAATTTTCCTTCTGTGAACTGCTCAATTCTGCATTACAGGCCTCTTCTTTTCCAGAGACATGAGTATTATCCGTCTCAGATTCCCCTGAAAGCCTAAGTGCTCTTCTAGACAGTTTAGAGGATAAACTCCCAAGACCAACTTTTTTAACCGCTTTAGTTTGTACATTTGTTTTGGATGATTCTTGCCTCATCACACAGTTCTTTTTAAAATATGGACTCGTATCAGCATCTTTCACTCCTGGGCTTTTCTCTTTCCCGTTATTTCGTGTTACTGCAACATTAGAGGGTGTTTTGGTTATTTTCTCCTGCTTGTCATCACTGACAGCCAATGCATCTTCATGATCCTCTCCAAGAAACCTCTGGCATTGAGAGTCTATGTGTTCATTAATCTTGTAACGAGGTACAAGTTTGCCACACAGAGGACAGGCCAGTTTACTAGGTGGTGTATTCCTGAAAAATGAAGTTATGGAAGCAACCCCACCTCCATTGCTTGTTCTCTCTTTGATTGCACTGACTCTCTGGCTATTTTTCTTCGTGACTGAGAGTTTTCTGGCACTGCCTCTATTAGAAGAGCTGCCTTTCCCCATCCGAGACTCCATACCGGTCTGTTCATACGTTATCCCATCAACCAGCTAAACAACAACAGGCTGAATATTTGTTTCTGAACCTGAAAGTACATAAAATACAAAATAGTCATAGGAGAGGGTGGCATTCATTAGACAGTGTCTGAATTATGTAAAGGAAGGCTGCTTCATTACATTCAAAGGTTACATTCTTTTGCAATGAATTGATTTGTTCGTTTCAGACTCTCCAAGGCTGACACAGAATGCCATGCCACATAAAATAATCCCCCCCCCCCAAAAAAAACATATTATGAAACGAAAAATAATTTCAAATATAGATTAAGCTATAAATAAAATAAATATTATACAATTATAAATAAATCTGCAAATAATTGTACAGACCTGTCTTGTGCTGAAGTGAAATGTGAAGCTAGCTGCAAGAATTAATGGCGCCATTATTTTTTTGTTATTTTTCAAAATAAAAGTCAGCGCCAGTGCAGTCCGCTATCTTTCGTTTGCTACAGCCTGGCAATTTAGTTATATTTTAAAACAAACTTAATTTTTTTTATCATATTTTCTCTGTTAAAAAGCTGTTATAGCAACGTGCGTTGTATAAAAAAAACTGTGGCTTCAAAGTGCAACTTTGTTTGATGTTTGACTGTGTATAGCCTAATTATATTAAAGGAGAATCTTTTTCTTTAAGTAATGTTGAAGGGATAGTTCACCCAAAAAAATGAAAATTCTGCACATAAAAGAAGATATTTTGAGAAATGTATCAGTGTTTTGTTTTTCCGTTCTGTACAATGGAAGTCACTGGGCTCCAATTTGTTTGGTATACCCATTGTTCTTTAAAGTATAGGCCTATCTCTTTTTGTGTTCTGCATAAGAAAGTCATACAGATTTGGGATTACATGAGAGTGAGTAAATGATCCAAATATCCAAAGAATTTTAGATAAACTATCCCTTGACCACAAACCTTATTTTACTTAGGCTACATATCGGAAACCAGTTGGCCTAAAAATTTGTCACAGCTGAACATCATGACTATTTACCAATGAATCACTATTGTTTGTCTTCCTTTATAACAGACAATTAGACAGTTTTACAAACTCTACACGGCAGCCCAAAAATTTACACAATGTGAAAACATCTTGCTTCATAGCTTGTCTCATCCGTACTAAAGGAAAATTAATCATAGTTTATTTTGCACAAAAATAATATCCTCCTGAGACCCAGATTTTTTTTTCTTCTTCATGCCATCACATTGTTTAGAGCATAAGAAACAAATGATAAAAAAAAAAAAAAAAAAATGTTGTTTTATTCATGTTATGCTATGTCCTCTGTAGTGGACACCAGGACTTAGTTGTTTAAAAAAATGAAATTACATGAAATTATATGTATAGGCAAAAACAATGGGATTTTTTTTCCAATCACCAATACATTTTTTAATGAAAAAAAAGTGTAATAATTGGAGTAATAATTAGCAACATTTTAATTATATCTAATATTTCATAGGAATATTGATGTATCATTTATTTCCATATTCACTTGTTGTGTCTCCCAAAATGCCTGATAAACATGATTTAAGTCCTGATGTCCTCATATGAAGCTTATGAAATGTGAAGCTTATGAAATGTGATACATATGAAAACAATGCCCTGTTCTGTAACAGAAAGTCATTTTTTGTTTTGAAACCCCATAACGTTTTCCTCAGATGTTGGTTTATGAAATACAATTTGAAAAGTAGTTTAAATTATAAATACAGTATATTATCATATTTCCATAATTTGATCACTAAATTAAAGGTAGGGTAGGTAGGATTTGTCTAAAAACCTTATTTTCCAAATTTGTTTAAACTTTATTTATACATCAATACATAATTAAAATGTAAGTACTCTGAAAAAGAAAGTATAAAAATCGAGTGTCTGTAGACCTCTCACGACTGTTTTAAAGACAGCTCATTATTTCCATTCACTCCACCCCCTCCCTTCTGGGCTCCTTACAAAGCCACGCCCCCAAAACACATGAACGCGCGACTCTGACCGCTGAGCTGAACACGCATTATAAGACGAGCGGAGAGGAAGGAGCACAGTGCATGTAGTGACATCATGTCAGAATCACATGTAATAAAAAAATATAATGCTAATTGCTTATGAATATAAACAAATAAGATGTATTTTAGTACTCACTATCAACCTAACATATTGATATTGGTAAAGTTTAAATTTAAAATATATATTTTTTGATTCGCTAACGAGCTAGTTATATAAGCTATAAAAACAGGTTGCATTGATACACTTTTTTACATTACCATCAGTTATATTGTGATGAAGATGAATTTCGTGTAAGATTCATAACATATACAGTATGGTGTTCTGCATGTAGGGGTGGGAGATATTGACAAAAATGAATATCTCGATATTTTTTTCCAATATCTAGATATCGATATTCAGGCGATATTTTTGCCACCCTTCAAAGAAATGTGTGCAAACTGGCAAAGAAGGTCCAGTTGGTCTTTTGACTTGCTGCATTTGACCTATATTATTGTAGGCTATAGAAAAAAAACAAAAAAGGAGCTAACTAAACAGAATCTTTGGCAGCCCCTACTTTTTCCACTTACAAAAAAAAAAAAAAAAAACTTAACTAGGCACTTCTTGCAACAGTGATTATTAAATCAAACAACAATATTGTTGATGATCAATTCAAAATAAAAAAAAAACATTTTCAAAATGGTATAAATCCATCCATTTTTCCCCAAAACGCTATAAATCCATAATTTTTTTTTTCAAAAATGTATGGTTTGTCTTTTTAAAAACGTCTTTTGTCTTTTATTTTTCGTGTTTGCATTTATGAGGAAAAAACAATATTACGTGACAGTTCTCCATTATGGACGCGAGAGCGCTCTGAAAAGCGGCACTTAGACTTTCAAACTTTCACAGAGACCTCAAAACAGAAAGCACAAAGCCTTTCTTTAAAACGAATTTCGTTTTGTATTAATTGTATCTTAATTTTAATATTTTTTTCATTAACCAATTTTCTGGATTACATAGCCTACATAAAAATAAATATAGGCTATCAATCACAACACAAGGTGCTTGAACTGGAGATTATATCATCATGAACCGAACAGTAGCCTCGCCTCACAGGCCTAAAAAATGTGAAATATATTTACAGAAAGCTGGTTCTAAACAAAACCATCCAAAACAAAATAAAACTATGTAGCCTAATAAATGTGCATTTCTCTGGTGCGTTCACTAGCCTACTGCGAAGATCGCGAGTCTATCGTCAACTTCATCTTTGCAGCCGACACAGAAATTAATAAACAATTAAAATGTCTTATTGCAATATTTTACATATTCATAATCATTACTTTTGCTGGATCTTTGAGGCAGCTTTTTAGGTTTATGGCGTTTTGGAAAAGAGCTCTTCACGTACAAACACCGTTTCACCAAGGCACAGCGGCCCTTCAGCACATAAGAACAAAAAGAGAAAAAGCACGGACTTACTAATTACGAAACTTTGATGTGGTTGAACAGGTGAAACAGTCACAAATTCCTTTGCAACTCAAACCTTCTCAGTACGAGTTATGAAGAAAGAGAACAGCATTACAGTTTTCAGCGCGTCCTCCTTTGATTGCTGTGTTGTGACTGGAAAAGTGCGTGCAGGAGCACATGCGCAAAACGTAGGTTTGTAAAATGCCCTTTTGTAAAATAAAAATAATTTTAGGGCGAAGCAGGAGGTCGTGCAAGAGGCCGTGGCGTGCAACTAGGGTCCGAGGAAGTAGAGGCCGAGGACGGGGTGGTCGCTGGAAAGCCACGACGATATTGACAGGCGTTTTATTTCTTTGTTTATCCAAAGACTTTTTGTTCATTACCTTTTCTTGTACTGTCTTCTTTTTTTGCCTTCACTAACTGCATGCCGGTAATGTGAATTTTGATTGCTCTTTCTCTGCCATTGTTTTGCTATTCCCAGGTTCCATGCCTCTTGAATTCCTCAAATCAAACGTGCGCGCGCAAGTGGGCAGATCCCGTGGCAAAAGGGTGGTTGCCATGGTTGCGAGAGAGTGACAGTCGCCTAAGCCAATCCTTTGTTTCGTCCCGAATGGAAATAATGAGCTGTGTTTAATGCAGATTAAACGGTCTAGAGTCACTTGATTTTTATACTCTTTTTTTCAGAGTACTTACATTTTAATTATGTATTGATATATATAGAAAGTTTAAACAAATTTGCATTTTTTGTTTTTATAAAATCCTACCTACCCTGCCTTTAATGTCAGATATTTTGTTTTCATGGTGAAACCTCCAAACATTTGGTATCTCTGAAAAGTCCTGAATGTGCTCTTTACAGGACACCCAGATTTTGACATGTGAGAAATTCACTAAAATATAATGTCCACTACAGTGGACAAAAGTCTATTCCTGGGTCCCAGGAGGTTAAAGCAAAGTGAGCCTTTGTTTTTTTTATTTAATTGCAACATTTTACTAAATATTAATGAGTAAAAAAAAGCAATATTCTGTAAATGTTCATTAAAAATGGACAAAAAGGAACATGAGACAGTGTTGGACTGAACTCAACAAATGGACAACAGTTGCAGTTTTATTTCAACTGAAGCTACAAACACACATTCCTTACATGAATGTTGGTGATACACTAAATTAAAAATATTTTTGCACTTTTAAGAGCATTTTCTTTACTAGTCTCAATTTGACGTGCACATATAAAATAGCTTTTTCCTTGAGAGAGAGAAAAAATATTTGGGGTATAAAGGCATATACAAACAGTGGTTTTCCCAAAGTCATTTTGATGTTGATATTTTAATGGATACTACTAGATTAAAATTAACAAGTAATGTATGACAGCCTTAACACTCATGAACCCTCAAGAAACTATAACTGATTCAAATTTCTAGTTATTTTCAAATTAAACTCAGACAAAAGAACCCAAGATATTTCGCAGGTTTGTAGCTAATAAATGTAACCGAAATGATGGAAATATATTTTCCTAAAGTCTGAGAAAATTACACAAGCCTAGAAGTGAGAGAATGTGGAAGAAACCAAAAATGACAATATTTCTGTAATCAAATAGTCATTCAAAAATAAAGTATCCAAAACCAATGTGGTTGCAATTTTTTTTCAAAATATTATTCACTCGTTACATCAATTGTATAACAAATTCAAGGCACTTGCTGTGAAACGGGATACAACCCAGATACACAGATTACTTTTCCCTTTAATTTTTGATATATGATTTTATATATATATATATAAAACAAGGAACAGATTTAAGAACATATTTGAAAAAGTCTTCATTTCATCACAGTTTTAATACTAATTCTTTTCATATGTCCGCTCTCACCAAACATTGCTCGGTAATCCAGGCACACAGGAGTTTCTTTGGCACATTTCTGCTGCTTTCTGACAGAGGGGAGTGAGAGTGGAAAGGCTGCCAAAAGGCCTTCACGGTGGTTCAGTGCCTTGCTCAAGGCACAACAGCTGGTGACAGAGAAAGTAACCGATTCTGATTCGGGGCTTCCCGATACTGGCCACCCATACACCGAGAGCGATCAATATCAGATAGTATGAATAATCAGTCATAAAGTCATGAATCACGGTAAGTTTCTTCACTGACCAAATTAAAGCCAAGTCTCTGAAAATCCTGATTACACTTTTTTTCGGCGTATTTTCCGACAGGTATTAATGATTGCTATTACAATTAGGGTCCTTATTAGTAGGGTTGCAGAAACGGCCGGAAAAGGGTCAGTTATGTCTTATTCAGGATAAACAAGACATATTGGGCAATGTAGATCCCTAGATAGATAGTTCACCCAAAGATTCTGTAAACATTTACTCACCCTCTTGTCATTCCAGACCTGTATAACTTTATTTCTGCAGAACACAAAAGAAGAGTTTTATTTATTTATCCATGTTTTTTAGTCTATACAATGAAAGCCAATGAGGTCCAGTGTTGTTTTGGACCCCATTGACTTTCATTGTATGGGTAAAAGCAGTTCTTTCAAGACATCATCCTTTGTGCTCCGCAAAAGTCACACAGGGTTTGGAAATGACACGAGGGTAAGTATATGACGACATAATTTTCATTTTTGGGTGAACTATCCCTTTAAGGCTCATAATTAAACAGCAGTGTGTATTATTATAAATGTGATTTGCGTGGTCGCTTCCAAAGCTATTATCAACGGTCTGATTTTTACCTTTCCCTCATGTTCAAAGTGATGTTAAGGCACAATAAACTATAATTAGGTCGTGTGATTTGTTGCAAATAATGAATAAACAGCACATTTCCCCTATCAGAAGAACAATCTTCTGGGTGGGTACCGTAACAAATAATTCACAGCAAAAATCAGGAAGGTGTATTCTTAGTCCTTCCAGCAACTTATGTAAAATTCTGTTCAACAGATACAATCAGGTAAAAGGCTGAATGAGATAATTTCCAAAGACAACATAAACATGACAATACACCAACAATAAATAAATAAAACTCACATAAAAGATAATAAACGAAAGAAAAACAGCAGAAAAATAGAAAGTGAATGAAAAGTTTAGAAGGAGGTTTTCTGCTAATTGGCTCTGTTGTGATGGAGCAGGAAGTTGACATCTGAGTTGAGGCACAATGTTGTTTTGCTCTCTCCAATGTTTGTCACACAGTCTTTACATCGCCCTCAACCGTTACACTGCTGCTGGTACCGGCGGTTGAGTTCTCGCAGCTCTTTCTCGCGAACGCGCCGTGCCTTGCTGGACTTTGTGGAGCGGCTGGAGCGAGTGGACTGGGCTGATTTAGTGCTGTGGCAGCGTGAGGACGCTCTCTTCAGGAGGTTCTGGGAAATGGACCGCTGCAGGTTCTTCATAGAGGAGGAAGCTGCCATGCTGACAATCCAAGGGTGTTTAAGTGCCTGGCCCGCACTGAGACGCTCATTTGGATCCACCGTGAGGACACGGTCAATGAAGTCCTTAGCAAGGTTGGAAACACTTGGCCATGGCTGTCAGAAAACAGAAAAGAAATAGAAAATGGCTTAAATAAAAAGATTTTGAGACTTGTTCTGTATACACAACAACACATAACAGCCTAGATAATTATAATATGAGATAATATCATACATTTGAATTATACTTGTATACTTAATACTTGAAATTATGTATAATTTTCGGTTCTTTTTTAAAATGTTTTTGAAAGAAGTATCTTATGCTCACCAAGGCTGCATTTGACCAGCAAAAACAGTAATACAAACTGTAACAACTGTTATAAAGGGTGAAATATTACAAATAACAGTTTCGTATTTTATAAAATGTAATTTATTCCTGTGATGGCCAAGCTGAATTTTCAGCATCATTACTCCAGTCTTCAGTGTCACATGATCCTTCACAAATCATTCTAATGTGTTGATTTGGTGTTCAAGAACATTTCTTATCATCAATGTTGGAAACAGTTGTGCTGATTCATATTTTTTTGGAAACCGTGATGCATTTTTTTCATGATTCATACTCAAAACAAAGTACAAATCCAAACTTTACAAGTCTGAATTTAATGTGTCCTTGCTGAATAAAAGTATTACTTTCTTTCAGAAATTAAAAATCTTGCTGTACCCACCAACTTTTTGCATGATAATATAATATAACAACAAACAAACAAGGTCCACTCAACTATAACAATAGCTGATATTGGAGAGCATAATTCAAGTTCGTTGAAAGAGAAAGCAAGGACCGCATCAAATCAATACAAGAAGGTTTCAGCAATGCAAAATATACAAACTAGTTACTTTAAGTTAATTTTTCACTCTTCCAAGAACATCTTTAGACTAGTCGTGCATGTCCTGATGTTATGACAACTGGCCAAACACTAGCAGCTCTATAAGCAAGAGAGAAAACAAAACATGGCTGAGTTTTTGTTGGTTAGCATGACTTCTCCAGGGCTTTTCCCTGTAAAGTCCACATTGGTCTTGTCTGTGACTCACAGCAGCAGAGAGGCCCTGACGCACACACTCTGCCAGGAACTCTGTGGCCTTACATCACACGCTCATGCAGGGGGTTACTGCGGGATAACACACGATGACAGGACTGCGCTGGGTATTGTCCAGCTAACACAAACACACGCACTCGCCCCAAAATACAAGCACATGCGAATTCACCAAAACTTGCATAGAAATACTCATACGATAAATAGAGGCATGCAAATAAACATACTCAGAAATCCAAGGTCAACAGACAAAGACAAAATGGTTGGCAAAAGTTTAAAGCGTTTGAAAAAGCACTTTGTGAAGAATAGAAACAGAGCACACTAGAGTCAAAAGACAGAAAGAGGCAGTACTATCATAGCCTGTTGTGTTTTGGTGGCTTTGTGGGGAATATTTCTATTTAGGAATGCAGATCTGAATGGACTGTATAAAAGACTCAAGTAGATATATAGCAGGAGACAGACATTTTCAGTGGGACTGTCATTCTTATTCTAAAAGTTTGTGTAGTGCAGAATGAGTCATCAGTATTTTTGGACCGTTTTACCAGAAAGAAAGACTGAATATTTTAAATGTGTATCTGCTAATGGCTAATTTTGTCAAGTTATTAGAGAATATTAGCATATAGATGGCCTCAAAGCGAATAGGCCTAGGCATTGATTACACATCACAAAGCCTTTGCTCAATAGACTACGGACACTATTAATCGATTACACGATTAATCGTTAAAAGACTGCGATCTGGATTAAAACACCCATGTGATTTTATTTCGAAATGATAACGACACAGCTGTCTATTAAACCCTAGAATGCAAAAAAAAAAAAAAAGTATTTGTCATTGTATCAATCATTCAAGAGATTCGTTTAAAAACGCTGATTAATCCAGTAATGAAACAAGTGAAGTCTTTATGAGTGAGTCATTGAGTCATTCATCTAAACCTTTTTTTTTTTTTAAATAATCAATTCAAATTAATTAAATATTTCTTAAAAATTTACATTTTGGCAGAACCTCTAGTAAATTACATGTTTAGTTGTCTATTCAGAATTGTGGGTGAATCATCAAAATATTGTGATTCTTAATTTATCCAAAATCATGCAGCTCTAATATGTGCCATGTCATGACTTCAGTTCCCAGCCAATGGATGAACTAATTAAAAAAATATATCTTGAATGCAATCCAAGATGCTTTGGATAAAAGCATCTGCAAATGTACACATGTAAAATGTAATCATTTATATGTATTCCTCGCATTTAGGATTTTCAAAGTCAAAGTAAAAGCTGTTGTTTGCTTTATATGTCACTAGTGGCACCAAATGTTTTCACAAACCCTTCCCATTTATGATATTTTGCCATATAGCAACACGTCATTGTTCTTTACTTTCTCACTGTTGAAAAAATAAAGAAATAATCCAACAAATTGCATTGTTAGTAGGCCAGTCTTCAAGAAATGTCAAGAAAATTATGTTCTTAAGCCACATGACGATGAAAATATTAATATACAAGACCGTTTTTCCTGGGGTCACTCATAGAGGTAAGACACATACTGAAGTGTTGCTCAAACATTATTAAACTGTACACTGTACAGATGTACTGTAACTGAAATTCTGCCACATCTGTTTTGTAGCTCAAAAAGTAGAGCATAGCGCTAGCAATGTCAAGATCATGGGTTCGATTCCCAGGAAAAGCTTAAACGCTATGTCGTTTTAGATAAAAGCATTTGCCAAATGCATAAATTCCTAAATTATTTATTTAAATGGGTTTATAAAAATACAGTTCTATTTAATCATTTAAAGACTTTAAACATTTTAATTCTGATTTATGTTTTATATATTCAGGAGATGAAAACCGCTATATTCTACGGATAAACTGCAGGGGGTTTGTGAGGTTATGAAAAACGAATAATTAAATTCTAATGTTGGTACTGAATAAAAGTGCAAAAATATGTTTCCTTAACGCCCAACGGACAAACAGGTAGTACCGCTCCAAACTCAAACCATTTGTTGAGTCAATGTTGCTATGTCAAGCCGCTCAAACAAACAGTGCAATGCTGAAAGCGCCACAGACCACAGTGCTTACGCTTTTCGGGGAAATCAACCTACGACTGGCTTACTTATACTTGTCTCTGCACAAATGTAAGCAAGCGGGCATAAGAGAATTTTTTTTTACATAACAAAACAATTACACACATCAGCATTAAATTTGGGGTAGGTAAGAGTTTAACATCAAAAAATAACACTTCAGAGCACTTTAAGGAATTTTAAAAGTGAATACCACCACCCATTAACATGTACATATAAAGCATATATACTTCATAAGAGCTTGTTTGTTTGCAAGAGCAGTCAGCCAAAAACAAATAAATCATTAAGTATAGAACATTGCAAGCGAGCCCCAAAAACATGGCACACAAATACTTCTGGGTTTAATAAAACCAAGTCACATTAGCATATGCTTTATAGCACTTCTATACCTAATCAAAAACATCTGCATTTCCAATCTCCCAGCAACTCTTGTTTTGAACACGCATGATCCACACTGAAGTGACTTCTCATATAAATCTCATATAGAGCACACTCATGCAGCTCAGAAATATACATAACTACAGCTAGTGCAAAAACAGGCATTATTAGGGTGCATAATTTAAGAAGATTTGATCTCTGTTGATTATCCCTTTGGGGTATGACACGTCGAGTTTGGCTAAACCTTTATTAGAAACTTTAAAGTAACCATGAATTTAAAAAAAATTATAGAATATTGCAGCATTTATTACACTTATTTTTTTTTTAATTCACATGCCCTCGTGATCTTTAGTAAAAATGACTTCCCCTCCTACGGTGGCCCAGTAGTGCACAACGAAATTTAAAAAGCAAACATAAGTTCACAACACAGCAAAATTAATCCACAACACACCGGAAAATGTACAACACAACGAAATAAAGCCGCAACACAACGGAAATGCTCCCGACCACTAGAGGGCTCTTGGAGCATGATAAAGTTAGTTTTCCACTGTTCTTTAGAGTCAGCAGTCTAAAAAATATATCAACGCCACGATTAGTTTTAACAGTATGTAGCTAACCATTCTATATCGACATTTATTAATTCAAAATCACCTACGTGCATTATAGCTGCATATTTATACTCTAGAATGCTTTGATGCATTACCACAGCGATCCCTAAGGGAATGTTTGCCAATTCATCCAAGTTGTTAAATGTATCATTTGTATTAATTAAAATTACTTTTAACATTCAAAAACAGACATGTTCAAAATCCAAAGCTTGATTGTATTGGTAGTAGACTGACTTACTACAGGTGACTTTTTTCCAATATCTCCCTTCATGTATTTACAGTAAACAATTATTTTTTAGGAAATTTCTGTTTTTTTTTCTTTTATCATGTTTCAAAGGTTGTAGTTCCTATTAACCAGACTGACTTACAAGTGAAATTGTGCTAATAGCTCCCTGTATGCAGAGTACACAATTTGTTTTTTATAAAACATTAGGCCTACTGTAATTTACCAAATGGTTTTTATTTTTATTTATCAAATTATATTATAATAATTTATATGTTTTAACACTCGGGGGAATTGCCAGACGTTCCCTTAGGGATCATGCGCTGTGGAAGCACATCAAAGCATTCTCGAGTACACAGCTATAATTCATGTAGGTGATTTTAAAGTAATATTTTATGTCAATATACAATGGTTACATACTGTTAAAACTAATCGTGGTATTGATATATTAAGACTGCTGACTCTATTGACATAGAACAATGGCAAGGAAAACTAACTTTAGCGCTCCAAGAGCCCTTTAGTGGCCGGGAGAATTACCGTTGTGTTGCGGCTTTATTTCCGTTGTGTTGTGGATTTATTTCGTTGTGTTGTGCACTACTGGGCCACCGTACCCTCCCTCTTGCAGCAGCATCTCTTCTCTTCTCTGATGATATGTTTACTGGCATGCATGAGGGCGGGACAACCTGTCACTCACATGAGATCACAACAATCGCAAACAACAAAGATCCAATCAATTCCTAGGGACAAAATCAAGACCGCCCTACATTTTTTCTTGTTCGAGAAGCCGTTTCACTTGGACATGCGTCATAATAGGGAAGAAACTACAATCGCAACTTCCATTTCATGCTGACTTGAACTTGGTAAAAAGCCTTTTTTAAGCTTTATCTATATAAGACGTGAAGGCTTTTAGTGGTGTGTTAGGGAATTTAAAATATTGATTAATACCTTGATTATAATCACTCATTAGATATACATTGACGCAGCAGTGGATTCCAGAATCAACTCCCTTCAGGTGTAACGTGTGTGACACAAGCACATTGTTGAAATAATACATATTTTACCATTTAATGAGATTGATCTCAAATCTGTAAGCCCACAATTATCTATTTAATGCTTGGTAGTGTTGACTTGAGATCACACAAACACTATTAAAGACTCTTCAGTATATTATTTGTACACATGCAGTATAGGTTATGTACACTACAGTACATGCATATCATTCTGACATCACAATGAATGATTATTTTAAAGTGGTCGCATAGTCCTTACCTCGCCGGAGAAGCTGTATTTCCCTTTGAGGATCTGTCGGTACAGGCGCATGCGATTGTCATCCTCAAAAGGCATGGTGCCACTGAGCAGTATGTAGGAGATGACTCCCAGCGCCCACATGTCCACTGCATTGGTGTACGGCTTACGAACGAGTATCTCAGGAGCGATGTACTCAGGCGTTCCACAGGTCGTCTTCATCAGGCATTCGTCGCCTTTCTTCCGTGTGCTGGCCAAGCCAAAGTCTGTGATCATAATCTTGGAGTCAGCACCGGGATGGTAGTAAAGCAAGTTTTCAGGTTTAAGGTCCCTGTGCGTGATGCCCAATGTGTGGAGGTACTTCACGCCATCGAGAACCATCTGCAACACCCGCGTGGCATCCCTTTCTGTGAAAGACCCACGGGCGATGATGCGGTCGAACAGTTCTCCGCCGGTGGCCAACTCCATCACCATGTAGACCCGCTCAGCTGTCTCGAACACCTCCATCAGCTGGATGATGTTAGTGTGGCGCACCCGTCGCAGGACACAAAGTTCAGATTCACATACTTCTCTGCCTTCACGGTAGCGGGTCTCGATCATCTTGATGGCGTATGGCTGCCGTGTGCTCCTGTGTTCCACTCGAACTACCCGACTGAAACTGCCCCGACCTATCAAAGCTTTGATATCGTACTTAGCAGTCACTCGAGGGTCAAATTTGGCCCTGTATTTGGCTACTTTTTTGCGGTGTGGGTCAGCGGGCTCTGTCTGGCTGTTAGCTGGTGGAGGGGACTGGCTCACCTTCGCAGCAGCCTGGCTTTGACCCTGAGGGGATGGCGAGCCTGTTTTCTCCCCGCCACCTTCACTTCTGATGAAGTTTTTATAGACATCGGTCTGATGCGGCTCTACCTTTTTGACTAGGTCAAGTTGGACGTCAGCGGGTGGCTCTGGGAGGACTTTGCTCGTCCTGCACCCCATCACATCAAAATCCTTCCTTCCTGGTGCCAGCAGCACATCCTCATCTCCTAGGCAACACGTCCAGTCCCACACTCAGTTACCTCTTCAGTCAACACACCGGAATTGTGTGAATTCCAGTCGACGTGAAATGTTAATTTAATCAGATGTTAATCTGAAATAAAAAATAATAATAAAATACTTTTACATTTATTAAGACTAGTATATATGATTATGTATATTAAGTAAGTATATAACAAGTATATTTTGCATGAAGTATGGGTAGTTACATTTTTGCTTATGTTTGATATCAAGTGTGAATTGTAACAGTTCATGCTGATATTGGAAAATAAAACTTTGTAACAATGATTTTTGTAAATTATACTGTAAATTATATAATGAAACAAATTAGTTATATCATATCACATATATGGATGGATGGATGGATGGATGGATGATAGATAGATAGATAGGTAGGTAGATAGATAGATAGATAGATAGATAGATAGATAGATAGATAAAATAATATTATATAAATTATTATTATTTCTGAAATGTACTATGTAAATTAGTGCTGTTAATAAGTGCTAAGGAATGGTCAATACATCAATATAATTGAATAAATGCTCTCATATCACATCTATGGATGGATGGATGGATGATAGATAGATATTTTATAAATTATTATTTCTGAAATGTACTTAGTGCTGTTAATAAATGCTAAGGAATAGTGAATAAAAAAAATATCAATATAATTGAATAAATGCTATCATATCACATCTATGGATGGATGGATAGATGTCCAACTAAAATAGGTTTATACAACGTTTAGTTATAAAGTATATTTGTTCCGTTAACCGTATATGTAACCGTATATGTAATCGAGTTTAACCGTGTTATCACTAAAAGTCAGAAACTGATATTAGGGGCTGTTGTGAGAAAAAAAAAGAGAGTCTGGGTAATAAAAATGAATAACTATGACACCACTATTCATATCAGTTGTGTCATAGCATATCAATTAAGCACTTTATGTAGTTAAACTATAGTTAAACTATAAACCGATCTTACAATTGAACTTTACCACAAAAATTCCACTGGCCCCCCACAAAGACTCAAATTCAGACACTTGTTCACATTTTCATCGCTCAAAACAATCTTGAAACACTTTTCTTCAACTTTTCGTTACCTGTTACAGGCCTTAACGGAGCCAGTTATGTTACAAAGTCGTTAATAAAACATTAATATAATTAAAAGTAAACGATACACCGGATATACGTTAACTTACCCCCCAAAATCAGAAAAAACTCCCCGTCCAGCACAAAATCAATTGTTTTCTCGAGGCCTGGATCTAAAATCGAGCTTAATCGCTAAAGTTTCCGTAATGTTGTAGTTTTAACAACAATTGTATCAACTTAAGACCCAAACTGGAAACTTTAAAAGTCCAAATAGATGTGAAAATTACCTTAAGAGGGATTTTCTTACAGGCGATGGTGGGAGTAAGGCGAGATTCCCAGCGCCAGCCTCTTCACCCCAGTTTCAGCTCTTCTCTCCATTTTTCCGTATTTCTAAAACTTTAATCCTGCTAGAATGATAGCATCCCATTAGATTTTGCTAACATGAACATGCTGAGTCCAAAAATAATGGTTGTTAACGTGTTTGTATCACTTTTAACGCGATGCGATATGAGAAGAAAAGTATGGAATAGAGACCGCCTGCTTGGAAACGGTGTTTTCGGAGTGGGACCACCTTTTTTCCTGTGTAGACCTTTCTTTCTTTCTCCCCCCTCTCCGGTTTTTTTTTTTTTCTTTTTCTTTTTTTTCCCCCTCCTTTTCTTTTGGGAAAGGAAAGACCTCCGCTTGCTTAGACCCCTGCAACAAATAACGTGAAGCCAGCCAGAATCATAAATTTGGCCGAGAAACAAACTACGGATAATGTCAATCGAGTGTTTTTAGGATAAACGTCAATGTATGCATCTGCATTCTGTACAAACAGCCTAATGACTGAATTGTAAAATTGTAGCATTATATTAATTTCTGTATTAAAATTTAGTATGTGAAATAATTTACAAAAGGTTGTGAAATATGTCTCATCAATGTAAGACGTTTGTAAATTTGTAGTTTTTTTCTGGAAATTTTATATCTTTTGAAATGCAAAATTTATTTTATTGTCGCAACTATTTTATTTTAAATGATTGTTTATTCATTTCATAGCTAGTTCTTTATGTATCCGAGTTTGCACAATTGCTTTTTTAATCTACACATTGTTAAAACCAATATGTTTTGCGAAGTTTAATTATTCATACAAATAAACTATCTCTTGTACTATTGTAAAGGTGTACGATTTAAATTAACTATAAGTTTGCGCCATTTATTAATTAAGGTGTCATTTTAAAGCAATTATTGTCGAATTTTAAAAATACAAAAGCCGGAATTATTTAACATTTCACTTTACAAACTACTTTTCGCTTTCAGGACTATTCGGATGAAGGGACTTTTATATTGTACAAATCTGTTTCTCCCACTTTTTGGCATGTATCGTAGCTTGCTTCAATTTGACGACTACTTAGCCTACATATGACGATCTACACTTTTAACACTAAGCTTTTTGTTTACTTTAGTTAATGAATTTATACCAGCCTGCCAATATATGTAATGCGTTGATAAATATTTCTCCATTATTTTTTAGTTTTTTTATCCAAAAGCCTATATTTGCATTGAAAATAATTAATTTAATGTAGAATACTAAATAGGGCCTGAAACATCAACATTAGGAGGTCAACCTGTTTATTATATGAGCTGTTTTATTTCATGTTATTTTTAAAATATATATATTTCATGTTAGATTACAGTTGAATGTCCATTCTCTTCTCATGCTGAGAAGGTTTTGACCTATGGTTTTGACACACAACACCTCGCAAAATATTCGATTCATCCACCAATAGATGGCGCTGTTCTTTAAATAATATCAACTCTAAATAGCAGCAAATTGTTGCTGTATTTCACTGGTTCAGGTTTTGTTATGTGCTGTTGGTAGTGCTAAACTAAGAGAATGCATTTACAGACTTCATTAATACAAAAACACCTGAATGTATTTCTAAGACTAATCATTTCATTTATATCATAGCCCTATCTGTAATATGACCCATGACAAGGGGTAAAGCAGCTGAACTCTTATTTCTTGACTTTTGTGATATTACCACTCTAAAAAAGCAATCGCTTCACAATTGCTCCAATAGAGCAAGATGATAATATAATGCGGTGTAACTTCTAATGCTCAGAGGAAATGCCAGTGGATTTGTGTCCCTGCAGTAAAAGGCTGGATCAGATCCATCCATTACCACAAAAGGGCACCAACTATCCGAATGAAAAAATCAGACAAGCATAGTGAGAAAGTGTTGACACACAGTGTGATGGTAGCTGGGACAAGAGAGAGAGTAATCAAGAACGAGAAACGAAGGATAGATGTATGAAGTTTGCAGATCATCATGCCTTGCATTGTGACTGCATTGCTTGGATTACTTGTCACTCACATGAGATCACAACAATAGCAGACCACAACAATCCAATCAATTCTTGATAGACAAAATCAAGTCATGCCCTACATTTTTTCTTGTTTGAGAGGCCGTTGTATTCGGAAATACATCACAATATGAAAGAATAGACTATCGCAACTTCTGTTTTATGTCAAATCAAAACAGACAAAATATCATGTAACATAATAGGAGGCTTTACAAAGATCCTCCTGTCCTCCATTATAAATAAATACACCTTTGCAATATCACACAATCAAAAGTGCTATATTTCTGAAAGCACTATGGAAGTCAATGGGGTCAACTATCTGGTTACTGACATTCTTCAAAATATCTTCTTTTGTGTTCAGCAGAAGAAAGAAATTCATACAGGTTTGAAACAACCTGATGGTGAGTAAACAATGACAGAATTTTCATTTTTAAGTGTACCAGTCCGTTTGTTGCTCTGCCTCCAAGTAAACGATGACTGATTTCTTTAATGTTAAATTGACTTTGTCACTCTATAATCTATGTTTGTTTGTTATTTTCACAACAATATGCAAAGCAAATCAGCAATATCAGCATGATTGATTGCTTGGCCTTCAAGGCTGTCTCTCTCCGTCCCTCTCTCTCATCTTAATTCATTCTCATTCTTTCATCCGTTCTCTCAGTTTCTCTCTCTCTCCTCGTCTCACACCCCACTCACTATCTGCCCAAAAAGGTCAATATCATCCGTTAAATCCAAATATGCTGACTGCTGTGCATTATTTATCAGTATGAAGATAGAAACAGCTCTATTAAAAGCAGCACTGACTCTTCCTCTCTCTCAATTATTCTCATGATAATTAGTCTTACCCCGTGGGGCTGTCAGGGCTGGAGCGCCGGAACAGGCAAAATGGGCAGCACTAAATTTGGCAGTCACCTGAGTGCAAAGTCCAGTTTGAGATCATTTAACATCCTTGGGTTTGTTGATAGCAGACATCCTCGATTATTTAATTCCCTTAGCTCATTACGCATGGAGATTAGACTGGATGTCCAAATATTTGGACGATTGTGAAAGAACATCTTGACCAGACCGCTTTCCTGTTTGAAACCTTAAACTTTACACAGAAGAACTATGCAGTGATTTGGCAACGTATAATCTGTTGTTAGAAAGACATAAAATTCTAGACACATTTTCTTGCAGATATGCTATTCTTGGTTCACACTCATATTTCTTAACTTCTAAGGTGGCCTGGGTTGCTCCCCAGACAAGAGAGTCAAACAGAGATATGGAGGAGCTTTCAGAAGAAAAGATTCTTTGGGAAAGAAAACCTCTCTGCCCTGGTTTTGCTTTCAGCCACTAATGGGATACAGTGAAGTCGTCAAAGTAATTCAATAACTGTTTGATGGGACCAAAGTAAAATCTAATTTCAGAGTTTGGCACTGAAATACGTGACCCTTCCCTGAGTTTAGAGAACATTCTGTATAGTCAGAGTTGCACACGGTTGGCAGTTGATGAGCTTGAAGAGTGAAACTGTGGTTTACTCCAACAGATTGTGTTTCGTTGAAAATATTATGTCGAGGTCTCGACTGATAAATGTGAACATGACAGGAATCCTTGCAGGCTTTATAAAAGAAATTTAAACATGAAATGAATCTGACGACTATTAATTAATAAAAAGGAGTTTTATTTATTAATTGAAATGTCTGTCTTCATTATACACTCTCAAAAATTTAATTCCACAAATCTGAGTCAGAGAATTTTATCTGAGACATTCCTCTCATACCAAACACATACAATTTCCGGACTTATTAAAGGCGAATGGATGCCTCAAAGGATGGGCTATTAAACATGAGGAATCTGACTATAATTCAAAAAGCTAACATCCAACATTCTTGCTCTATTTTTAGAATACAATTCTTTTCAGCTGAACCTCTTATATCTGTGGATTAATGGGGAGAGCGGGGCTAGTTGTCACATTGGGGAAATGACAATGGCTTTATCTTAGTAACTTCTAAGGCAATTTCAGAGTGGCTAGCAATAGCAAGCTAGCTTTGAAAGCATGATCCCACCCTCCCTTCAGAGCAGGCCCGCCTCATTTCTTTACAGACAATGATTTCCTATTTTTTATATTTATAACGTAAGTCTATGATATACGAGTTATCCAACATCTTTCCAACATCTGCACGAGCGCAAATGTGGCATTGATTTAATACAACAGTTCAATACACAAGTTACTGATCTTTCATAGAAACATTCTCTTGCTCCGTCAAAGAAAACAGAACAAACAGAACCACTGCGTCTTCGAGCTTTAGTCATCAATCAGCGAGAGGGACGATGATCTGCATTAGGAGGAGTTGTAGTACTTCAGTTTCAGATCATTCATGTAGCATTCAAGCAGCAACTCTTTTTCTCTTCTCTCCTCCCTGATTATTTTCTTCTCCTCCTTTTTCTTGGCCTTCTCCTCTGCCTAGGTGAACAGAACAAGTGGCACTTTTCTTTTGCACTTTTTCTGGACATTAACATTATGCTGGGTCTCATTCTTGGGACTGGCAGGAGAGGCTGCACAGAAGAGCTTCATCATGAGTTCATCGATATGAGAGGCATCATCTGAATGGCCTTGGAGTCTCCCATTTCACTGGGGTCACCTTCCTCTTCCTCAAATCCCTGGACCTCCACCACTCCGCTTGCACCTCGCTGTCCTTCTCCAACCAAGCAACCATCTTTCTCGGTTTCATTTCAGCCTCCGGCATTTGAGAGCATTCAGACTTGAGTAAGTCACTGGCCCGGATGGTCTTCCCTGTGTCCTCCACATACTCGTTCTCCTTATCCTCCATGTCAACCAGCATGAGTCGTGGAGGTGGCTCAAACGGGGAAGAAGTGAACGGCCGAGGCTTCCGACTGGGAGGACGTCGCAGCGCAACGACTTCATCAGGTGCAGGAGTGGGGTTCGGAGGAAGTCGTTTGGGGTGACACACTTGGGATGAAGAGCGTCGGATGGAAAACAGTTCATCAGGTGCTGGAGTGGGAAGCGGAGGAACAGCCAATGGAACCATCTGGGATGAAGAGCGTCGGAGGGAAACAACTTCATCGGGACCGGCAACAGTTTGGGAGGATCCACTTGAAGCGGAGAACACGGCAGGGATAACACATCCTCAGGTGCTGGAGCGGGAGGTTCTGTCAATGGCGGAAGGGGTTTGAAGCGAGCAACTGAGGAGTCCAGAGACACTTGGAAGCATTAGTTCTCCCTCTATTGGCTTTAAGAAGGAAGATCTGACTGTAGTATGCAGAGGTTTGACCTCCACAATAAGTGGCGTTGGCTCTGTGATCTTTTTCCTTCCTTTTCTTTTCTCATGCAGCTTCCCTAAGCTCACTTCCTCCCTCCATCAACTTTTCCAGACTGTGCATCTCTCTTTTTATCTGGTGTAGATGTCCGAATGCTGCAAGTGAATTCAAAATTTGTCGTCGATATCTGCAGAAAGCCTCGAAAGTCTTTCAATCTATTCACTCCTAACACACCAACAGCAGACCAGAGTCAGAGCTGCAGTTTAGAGCTGCCAGACCTGAATCTCCACTGATGTCACAACACTGAGCTCAAAACTGAGTGAGATCTCTGAACTATCTGAGCAGCTCCAGAAGCAGCAAACACACACATTCACACTAGTGGCACAAAATGAAATACTGACTGTTTCCCAAACATTCCTCCACTCCCTGAATACTAAACTGAGATAGTGGAAATAAATTGAGTTCCCTGGTTGTAGTTTCATATTTAAAAAGTAGCCTATCATTTCATTTTTTTCAATCCCTTAATATGTCTACATTAAAACTGTTTTAAAACATTAATCTCCTAACATAATTTATGCAAAGTGTTTGCAAAGGATGTTCAAAGTTTCTTTAGAAAAAAAAGTTAATTAATTACTAGCTACTAATTACATCTACAAGAGTTTAATTAGATTAATTACGCTCTCTCTAAAATTATTCCATTAGTTATCTCTAATTCTTTTCTAAATCCCATATCAACCTCGACCAGTTGAGCAATGCAAAGAATAGACATTAAACTGCTCTTTTAATTGTTCAAATAAATAATATAAAACTGCATAAATTGCTCTTGAACTGACCAAAGTATTTAAAGGGAGGATACATTACATTTGAACATAATATGTAAAAATGTTGATGTTAAATCTATTGTTTTATATAAAATTGTTATATACTCTATACAGTATTTAATGGAATTACATTGGAAGTAGCTGTGATTAAATGAAATTAAACAAAAATTAAAAGTAATCCCTTTAACAGTAATTCATGAATTAGTTAGTAATGCATTACACCCAACACTGATTATGTAATCATAATTGCAGTGTAAATCCATTCATGCCGCATCTGAGCTGCATTAAGTGTAAATACAAAGATGGATTTTGTTGATAGCCTACTCATACTGATTTTATTTGATTGGGAATAGCTTTACTGTTCATCTCTGGCTTTATTGCTCAGTGTTATTTCAGGGGTTTTATCTTCTCTCAACTGAGAGAGCAAATCCTGTATTTTATTGTATTATAATATTTAATATCACATCTAGGCTAGGCATGTTGCATATTAATTGCTCTAGGAACTTCAAAACATATTTTAGTTATTGTGTAGGCCTATTTTGTGCTCATAATGATGTTCTAGTTGAGGTCATTTGTAGCATAGGTAGGGCCCCAACATACTGTAAACTCAAGTCCAGGGGCCCCAAGCCCCCTCAGTCCTGCCCTGATTGTATTTATTTGTGCTATTGCTTGTAATTTGTTCAACTTACAGAGCTTGGATTTGTACCACCTCATGACTGCTGCAGTTTCATTTCGGTGTTGATAGTGTACAACATAAATCTGTCACGGGAAAAAAGTCAGAATTTCAGGGTTCAAAGTAAACTCACAATTCTGAGAAAAAGATTTTTCTTCTCAGAATTGTGTGATATAAACTCAAAATTACCGTGGCTTCCATAGACTGCCACTGCAGAGCTGACATTTTCTGCCACCAGGCGCCCACAAGAAACTGTTGGCCTTTTAATAATTAACATTTCCTCTGAGGAAAAATGATGTTTGTCACAATAATGTTTGCGCTTATATTTATGTTTCTGTAAAAAAGTTGTATTGTTTTGAGCATTGTGGAAGCTAAAAATTGTCGGTGACAATATAGAAGAAAAACACAACTGTAAAAAGTAGGTTAATACCAGTGGGATCAAATGTGTGTACAGAACAGGTCATTATAAAGCAATGTCAGTGAGAACTACCATATGTGAAATATGTAGGAATCACACTTCAGTGTGTGGTGATCGTCTCCATGTTTTCCCTCCTAACCAATATCCCTTTTAACCCGCCCCTCCTGTAGTGCCAATAGATTATTCATTACTCTTTTCCTGAGTGCAAAGCAATTGCAAGCCCACCACTGCCTCCTGTGATTTCCACAGGGACTCTTTCAGGGACCATTCTTAACTCAGCAGGGAATTAAAATATGGCAGCGGTGAAAAATGAATCACAGCTTTGTAAGAGCACAAACACTCATAAACACACACGCACGAACACACACACAAACAGTATAGGCAACCCCTTATTTTGGTTATCATTTTTGGTGACACTTTGGTGATCATAATTATTTATTAATTAATAATTATTAAAACAAACATGTACCTTTTATCAGCATGAAATACAAGCAGAAGCAGACTCTCCTCTGGCCAGGAGAATGGGTCCATAGGGAGATATACAGAGCCAAGTGTGTAAGCAAGTATTGATTTAGGATATAGAGGCAAGTCAATCACTGTATGAGAAACCATTCTTTACTAGCAAGTTATGAAAATGACATAGCAAAAAATAAAGAAAGAAAGATGGGTTTGCATTGCAATTACCAATTAAGATTTCTTAACATGCATAAGAGGTCTTTGCAGTGTTTCATTTAAATTAAATTAATCAATATAATGCATTTTCTGCATTTTTATCTGCTGCACTCCATTACGCACCACTCTGTTTGTTGTTAGGATGACAAGAAGTTTTAAAAGTTCAATTCTACCTGTGTCGTCAATGTCAAAATGATTCAAAACACATGGGAAATAATGTTTTAAGTAAAGGGAAATATTATATTATAAAAAATAAACTATATTAGTGTACACATTGTTATTTTTCAGCATTATAGTCTATGAATATGTAATTTGTACAGTGTAATAAATAAACAAATCCTGACTATTTGCATTTTATACATGCCATAAATTTCAGTTTCACAGAATTTGTAATGTGCAAGTTTTCATCTGCTAGTAATCTATGCTGATACATCTATTTTAAAGAATCTGCTTTTTTTATTTATTTTTTTTACAACAGTTTCAATCTTATATCCATTCACTCTCTTTCCATATAAATTCCATCTTTATCTCTTTAAACTATTTCCTTTTCCATCAGTCCCCTCGCCCATGTTGTCACATTTCATTGTATCTACCTCAACACATCAGATTCACCCTCGATTCTTTTCTGATCAATCTATCACAGACAGAGGGAAAAGGAGAGAGAGGGCTGAACAAAAATGAAGGAATGCGAGGGAAAGAAGCTAATATACATTTTCTATCTCTAGCAATCTGCGTGAAGAGAAAGAGAATTCCAGAAAGTAAACTAGATTCAGCCCCTTGGGCAGAGTTTTAATATGGGAGTGTGTGCTAGTTTTGCTTGGAGCTAGAATGGGCAATATCAGGATTTCCTGAGTGATAAATTACCCTTTGTCTTCCTGAATTTAATGAGTGAACATGGAGAAGGAATTTAAGGGCTATTATCTATCATGGCACATTTGTTTCTGGGCGAGGGAAGAGCTGCTGATGTAACAATATTATAAGTAAGACTGAAAGAATTCACTATTTTACACACCATTGAAGACAGATCCGCTGTGAATTAACTAATGAAATGTATACCTTGAATGCATTTAGCATCTATCAAACGCATAATTGTCAACATCATGTATACTGTGACAACAGGGTCTGATACACGATTTTTTGACACGATATTGCAGTTACTTTGCTTCGACAGAAGTAGAAAAGCCGGATTACCATTGTGCACCTCTGTATCCGAGCAACACATGGCAGTTGCGTTCCTGAAAGAATCATTGTTTTTGAACGAATCATTTGAGTATACAATTCAATTAATGGTTCCTGAACGAATGAAGTGAGCGTATTGCTTGCCTTAATGATTCAATGAATCACAGAGTTTTTGAACAAACCATTTGAGTGAATTATTCAGTTACTCACTTACGTTTTTCGTTTCTAAATTAATTGCAAGTTTTTAGTGAATCGATTCAGTAAAAGATTCATAATAAATTAAAGGGTTAGTTCAGCCAAAAATGAAAATTCTGTCAGTAATTACTCACCCTCATGTTGTTCCAACCCCGTAAGACCTTCGTTCATTTTCGGAACACAAATTAAGATATTTTTGATTAAATCTAAGAGCTGTCTCACTTCTCCATAGGCTTCTAAGACATTATAACTTGCTGGCCCAGAAAATGTATTAAAGACATCGTTAATATAGTCCAAGTGACTACAGTGGCTCAATCTTAAGTTTATAAAGCAACGAGAATACTTTTTGTGCACAAAAAAAAAAAAAAAAACGACTTTATTCCACTATTCATTTCCTTCTCTCTGGGCCTCGAGTTATTTCACGTAGTGTTTTAGCGCAGCGCGTCTGTGTTGCACGTCACACGCATCACACACATGACCAGCGTCGGCCAATAGTGAGCCTACGTGTGACGTACAACACAGAAGCGCTGCGCAGTTATACTACATGAAAAAACTCGAGGCCCAGAGAGAAGGAAATGAAAAGTGGAATAAAGTCGTTATTTTTGTTGTTTTTTTGCGCACAAAAAGTATTCTCGTCGCTTTATAAACTTAAGATTGAGCCACTCTAGTCACTTGGACTATATTAATGATGTCTTTATACATTTTCTGGGCCAGCAAGTTATAATGTCTTAGAAGCCTATGGAGGAGTGATCCAGCTCTCAGATTTAATCAAAAATATCTTAATTTGTGTTCTGAAGATGAACGAAGGTCTTATGGGGTTGGAACAACATGAGGGTGAGTAATTACTGACAGAATTTTCATTTTTGGGTGAACTAACCCTTTAAGTGTTTTGATCGAAGCGGTTGAATGAATGATTCAGTGAATCACTCCCATAACCAACATTTGTGTTTTTTGCACTACTTCGTATTTCCTGCATTTGTCCCAAATGTTCAAGTGGATGTGCAAGTCTGCAAGTCTGAAAGTCACTAGAAAATCAAATTCGGGATGTAAGAGATGTAAAGTTAAAAATGGAATAGGATTTTACTAAGTTGGAGTCGGAGCAGAATTGAAGTGAACTTTATGCCTCTCATCCTTGCACTCCTCTTCAGAAGATTCATTAAATATCACCTGGCCCTCCCTAAAGTGGTTGTGTCAGATTAGAACAGCTGCCAAAAGCAGTAGAGAGAGGAAGGTGAGGGGTGAAGTGAAGGGCGGGATGTGATCAAACAGCTCATCCTCCCTCGATCAATCAGGAAGGGCTCTGATTAATGCAAGCAGTGTTATAGTTTGGCTTGAGTCTTAGGTGTGTGTGTCTTAGTTTGTGTCTGTGAGCTTTGTGTGACTATGCAACAGAGGGCAACTGTCCCAGCAGATCTCTCGCCTAAATCAAGCACAAACTGTCTTCTGCACCATGAGTTGATTAATGGTCAGGACATCACCATTGAGATGCGAATGCTTTGGTTTCCAGTCACAAAATCACACTGAATGGCATCATATGCATTATAATGTGATCACGTTCTGTTTTATAATCAAACTATATTTGAGGTTCAAATACTCAAAAACTTGTTTACTCACCCAAAACTAATTTTGTTGCTGGTTCTATGAGCTAGAAACTATTTATCATCTTAAAGGGATAGTCCATCCAAAAATGAAAATTCTGTCATAATTTACTCATCCTTATGTCGTTCCAAACTTGTAGGACTTTCTTTCTTCTGTGTAAAAATATATATAATAATTTTTTTTATTTTCATTTTTTTTTAAGAAGAATGTTGGTACTGAACAGTTTTAGTTCACACTGGCTACTTTCACACTGTCAGTTTTTGGGATTGACAACAGCATTTACTTACAGGTGTGAGTCTCGAAATGTCCCATTTACACAGCAACTTGGAATTTGGGTTCCTTGCCACTGTCGCCTCTGGCTTGCTTAGTTGGGGACACTTAATATTCAACAATATTATTGCTCTGACCGCACTGACACCATTGTATGAGAACTGAACTGAGCTGGGCGATCACATCACTGTTTTCTCCAGAGCTGCTGTATAGATAAATGTTTTTAATTAACAACCGAAATGAATCAACACTGAACTTACTTAAGCTGGATAATGACACTATTACTTTACAGCTGAAAAACGTTGTAGCATTATTTTCCTGTTATCACTATAAAGCTGCTTTGAAAGAATCTATATTGTAAAAAGAGCTATATAAATAAAGGTGACTTGACTATAGACAAAAATACAATGGAAGTCAATGGGAACTGAAACTGTTTGGTTACCAACATTCTTTAAAATATCTTCTTTTGTGTTTAACAGAAGAAAGAAATGCATACATGTTTGGAAGAACATGAGGGTGAGTAAATTATGACAGAATTTTCATTTTTGGGTTGACTATCTCTTTGAGCCGCATTTTCCAAAAACATATGTTTAGAGAGATTTTTGTAAAGCTATTCTTATCAACCACAGTGTCCAAATTTTTTGCTGTATGTATCCTGCCTATTAAAATGTACCTAAAGGAAGCAGAGAAATAGTATAGCGCTCTTGTAATTAAAACGCCCACATAAACATAATACATTACGAGCAATAAAACCATGGCGCATTATCATAACTCTTTAAACTGTTACTGGATTTCCATAATTCATCAGCACACCACAGAGTACACAGACAACATCGATAAGTATTCTAGCAGCTTTACAACAACACAGGGCAAAAGGATATTGAACCACCAATAAACTGAATTACACTGATTTTCCATGTTCGCTGTATACTAGAATTCATGATTTCAAGAGAAAAGCTATACCCATAAAAATGGTTGTTCTCATAGCACTGCTGAGAGCATTTATATGTATGTTCTAAGTAGGATTCAGCTTTGTTGGGAGGTAATCTCTATCTTGCTAACTGAAGGTGTGTCTGTGTTTACAGAGGCATCTGTGACGCATGAAATATTCATATCTGGAAGAGGCAAAGGAATAAAAAATGCCATCCAAAGTGAGAACGAGAGATTTACACACATTCTGCAGGAGAGCCCTCAGATATACTAGTAAAAAGTACCTGTCTTATAGTGTAAAGCAGGGGACATTTACTTTCAGTTACTTTCAAGTTGACCAGCACCTTTTAATTATAGCAATAGTTTTATTTATATAATGTATAGAATATACTGGTATGTAGCAAATAATTGTGTAGACAGACAGAAACATTTCTCTTTCAGAGACCTTCAACAACAGGAGATCATTTTTTAAAAAGACAATTAATAGTTTTTTTAATCTTTGTTTTTTTTTGTATAAGCAGGGCACAGCTTAAAATGAGTGAGCGATCAGCAATATATAATCAGATTTTAAAATAAAAGGAGAAAACACTTCTTTTTTTTAACATGCGATTCATAAAATGCATCTGCCAAGCAAATGATATCTGCCTCCACATTTTTTAGATATAACGGCCAAAGATTATAAATAAGGGAGGCATTAATGAGAACTATGTAGCAAGGAGTGATGTACACATAAAATCTGTACATATTAGCCCTTACTATATTATTTAGACATTTTCATTAGATTGTACTACAATGAAAAGCAGTTTACTACACAAAGGACAATCCTCCCCTATTAAAATGTTTTTTGTTTTCTCAGACTACATAAATGGCTTTTGCCCTCCTTAATAAGTTCACTGCATTTGCAAACATGATTGATTGCCAATTAAGCCTAAAAATTAAACATAAATCACATTGACTGAGGAATCCGCTGAGCGGAGCATGAGCACGGAGCTGAGTGAAGGTAATGAAAGCTGATCCGGGGAAAAACCTCCATCGCTTTACACACAAAGTCATGTATACACAGAAATACACTGTATGCTGATATTCATTTGATCTTATTGATGTTAACAGGTTCACCTCCATTGATTTTACCTCATCTGTTCATTATGCACTTAAGGATAATGCGTTTCATATAATATATTCATTCAACTAAGCTCTTCTTTACAGCATATCGGTCATATTTACAATATATTACCATCATGAAGTGTTTTTTTAAAGCTAATCCATCATTAAGTGACATTACAAATACATATACCTGAAAAATAAAAAAGTAGCCATGAGGAATGTATAATGTAAGACTGTACAATATATACACAGTACTCTGACCAACATCAAATAAACAGCAGTTCCATACAGATACAGACCGGTACAAAAACACCTTGAAGCATAATGCTGTGCCAATGAACCCGTCAGTAATAAATTGGGTTTAAACCGTCACCCAAAGGCATTCAAACTACAGACTGTTCCCAGGCAAAGCCTAGGTGAGCAGTGTTGCTTGAATTTACTTTTATTTGGTGTAATCCTTAAACTTAATCCTTTTAAGATCCTATAAAAGAAGATTACACAACAGAGTGAAATAATAACTTTTTTAGGGCTCTTACATTGCTTTGATACTCATATCTTACAAATGTAATAATGTATTGCAAGTATACCTTCATTTTATTTCCTCTTAGATGAAGGTTTGAATGTTTGGAAATGTCTTTCGCCATCTTCGATTTGTCCTCATCAGGCCTGGAGTCATTTGAGGTGCATTTTGTTTCATCCTTATGGACATTTGGATTGTGCCATGACTGTGCCTTAAGTTTGCTATTTTAAAGGTAAGGTAGGCAATTTCTGAGGCTAGCATTAGCAAAATACAAATATGCAAATACAGGGTGCATCTCAGTCAGCTCCCTATAGGTCCCGATCTTATGAATCAGTAAATTGTGTTCACAAATTCAGGCACTGGTGAGGACAGTAAGGACGCTGGCTCAATCTTTCAAAGATTGTGTTCATTACCTGTCTAGCGATGTATGTTTATGCTGAAATATAATAAAATAATGGTTTGTATTTTAGAAAACATCTATAGCGTGTTGTTATGTGGAGTGAGTTGGCTCATGTGAACTAAGTTTCGTGATTCAGAACTTCAGTCAAGGGAACATATTGAGAATCGATGCTCCCTGGTTTTAACGATGCATTGTGGGACTTTTTAGGGAGCGAACGTTTCAGTGCACTGGAAGGATTCTGCGAATGAGAAACCCCTTAAAAAGGCTACTGAACTACGGAGCTCATTGAGACGCACCCATAGGTTGACAGGAAAGTGGAACATCCTATCATTGCATTCAGACCAAATTTGGAATTTTTTTGGTCCTAAAACTTCTACAGAAGAGAATATATATATATATATATATATATATATATATATATATATATATATATATATATATATATATATATATATATATATACTGTATATACACACGTTTTAACATTTAGACCACTTCTATTATTGATTGCTATCAGGATGTGAAGAGAGGTTCAACCAAGTATAACAAAAAGTGTTTTTGAAAAGCATTGCCTACCCTGGCTTTAAGATTTTTTTGGTCATAATTAAACAATAAATAAATAATAAAAGTAAGCTTTTGGACCTGAAAACGTGTCCTTTGTGTGGAAATGACACTTTTTGTTCCGAAACGGCCTCATTTGAAGCATAAAACGAATCTTATCGTACTACATGAGATCTGTATGAAAATGTCAGAAAAAAAGCAGTCAGTATCGTTGTCTATATGTGCTGGATATTTGAACTCTGAGGTGAGTCTTGAGATGCGTTTATATCCATGGAAACAGTAGTAGCACAGGCAAACAGAAGGTCAGAATGGTCAGACTTTTATGACTAGCGCGTCCCTTTAACGATTCCTGATTGGTCTCATCGGTGCTCTGGGATTGGCTACGACTGGAGCACATCTCATACAGGTTTCCAGAAAACTGCATCTTTTTGGACTCTTGTCTCAGAGACTCCCACACCGTAGCAGCCTCCTCGGGACAGCCGGCCATGGCCATATTTGCACAGTCATGAAAATCATCCCAGGATCTGCAACAGACACAAGCGTAAGGTTATATGTCCTGAATAATAAATGTCTAATCTACAAACTAGCGAGTGAGTATTTGATCAAAATAAATCTGAAACCTGAAACATCCTAGTCTGGCTATCACCAGACCAAACTCAATCTTTTAAACATTAGTCTGGAGTCTGCTCTGTATTTTCTACTGCACAAGAGGCGTGATCAACGGGCAAAATGACTCTGTACGCAATTGGATAGTCCTTCAACCAATCAGACCAACGATCCGGGTGACGACTTTGCAGAAAACTCCAGGCAGGAAATGTGTAACCAAACGATGTAATCGAGCGATTTTTGCAGGTTATGCAAAAAAAAAACCATTAAAAAGTTAGTGGTATTTACACCCACTCGAGGGAGTTGTTTGCTAAAACGAAGCCATTGAGCATCGTCGGGAGGTTAAAAGGAATTGGACAGAGCCGTAACGGCTCTGGAATTGGATTGGATTAAATCCGGCAATAGCGCGCCAGGTGGATAAGCCAGTTTGTGATTGGTTCCCGTAAATTTGTAAGGGAAGCAGCAGAGATATATGTACAGGTTTCCAGCCTGAGCTGCAGGGCGAAATCCAATCGCCAGCAGATCAGGCTGGGTTTACCCAGTCTAGAAACATCCCTCATGTAGCTATAATTTAAAATAAAGGACAAATAGCACTACAGTAAGATACAGGCTTTTTAATCTGTCATAAACCTACTTAGTGTCAAGCTTTCGAATTTAGATGAAAAAAACTCTGCAAAGTAACATTTTTGGTTGAGCTATACTCTAAAATGACCAAGACCAAGACTCTAGAATGATCAAAATGTATGAATGCCCATACTTAATAAATTGCATGCAATAGTAGGCTAGTACTGAACTGATGTTTATTTTATAGTAAGCAAGGATTTCAGGATTTGTTGAATCTTTAGAGATTTTTAGAGCAATAGTGATGAGCAGGTAAAACAGTTTGATGCAAGAATACGCAATATAGTCAAACTTTTTTTCTGTCTTCTTTGTTTTTTTCAACAATATCATTCTGTGATGAAAATGATATTTTTAACATATTATGTACCCTAAAAACACAATTCACTTTTTTTCATAATTAGACAAAATTACAGCTTAATCTAAGATTAATACAAATATTCTGTTCACAAGTGATGGTTACCAAGATTTTTCATTATTTTCTGTACACATCTCATATTTCATCTTAGGCATGCTCTTCACTGTTGTCTCCTTGGTAACCAAGCACACTTAATTTTTGATAAACCTTTCTGTCAAAATTATTGATTATGGTAGAAATAACATAACAACTGAAGAACAGTAACAGCTGTTGTTCATAAATAACAGTAGCACCTAAATAAATTATAAACTGATTTATGATTATTTTACTGTTAACTAAATTATCATAGGTTTTAAAATGTGATTTTTTTTCATATTAATATTTTTATGATGGATTTTTTTATATATTTTAACATTGAAAGTCTGGGTCTAAAACAAGAGTAAAACAATCTACACAGGAGAAAAAAAAACATTTGAAAAGTAGCAGAAATAAATGATAAAGACAAAAAGTAAAAGTTCCCAAGAGTTTCACAAATTTAAATGTGACATTCATATGATAATAATGATAAAAAGATCTGTTATAAAGACAAAAACTGAAAGTTCCCAAGAGTTTCACAAGTTTAAATGTGACCTTGATAATAAAAAAAATCTGTTACAAAGACAAAAAGTAAAATTTCCCAAGAGTTTCACAAGTTTAAATGCCTTCATATAATAATAAATAAAAAATCTGTCAAGTTTTGATAAAACTCAACCCCAGAATGATCTCGGTTATGGATTTTTTTTTATATTTTAACATTGAAAGTCTGGGTCTAAAACAAGAGTAAAACAATCAACACGGGGGAAAAAAAAACATTTGAAAAGTAGCAGAAATAAAAGATAAAGAAAAAAAGTAAAAGTTCCCAAGAGTTTCACAAATTTAAATGTGACATTCATATGATAATAATAATAAAAAAATCTGTTATAAAGACAAAAACTGAAAGTTCCCAAGAGTTTCACAAGTTTAAATGTGACCTTGATAATAAAAATAAAAAAAATCTGTTACAAAGACAAAAAGTAAAATTTCCCAAGAGTTTCACAAGTTTAAATGCCTTCATATAATAATAAATAAAAAATCTGTCAAGTTTTGATAAAACTCAACCCCAGGCACATAAATGTTCCCAGTGAAGAAACACCCTTTTATGTTAAAACCCCAGCTCTTAAATAGAGCGAGACTGTTACCTATATTAAACAGTGATGTATTGTGTGCACTCCATAGTGGAAGTCTGTCCTTCACCACCGATTCTTTTCTTAAACGTCCCTCTCAGATCTCTGAGACAGGAACAGTGTTGGCCTAAGCCTGGTGGTGGAAGAACGTTACTGTAGCAAAAAGATCCCCTGACAAATGATCAGACACACTTCCTGCGAACCTGCGTGTGAATGTGTGCGTGCGTATCTGTGTTTATGCATGTGTGTGTGCACGCGATCACTGTGCTCAGTGGCAGGATTAATTGGTACCTGGAGGAATAACACTTAAATAGCTGTGTTAAAGAAAGCACTCTCCTCATTTCCTGCTTGTGTATGCCTTGAATGCTGAATGCAGGACCATATAATGCTGTCGCATAGATCACCATTCATTCGGTAGGCGGCGTCAACGTGCGAAGTGTAACGGATTGAGTCTGACTGGAGGATATACAGGAGGCTGTTCTTTAACAACATCATGCTGCTACACAATGAATACTTAAAGAGTTCCTGCAGCTACAGGGTGTGACACAATATAAAGTCATATCATAGATGCATGATCTATGGAGGGGCAGACGGAAAGAGACAGACAGGGAAATAGAGAGAGAGAGAGTCTTTAATTTGAATATCCAGGGAGGAGAAAGATGAGTGAGCAGAGGAAGAAATGGAGAAGAGCGTGGAAGGGAGCAACAGAAAATGAGATGAAAGGCAATGCAGGGAGTTAGAGAATGAATGAGGTGTCATATCAGTGAACTGGGATACTTTATATCACATTCTCCCTGGGACAACACAATGAACGGCGTACAGCAAATACTCCTGTGCTCTGAGCGTGAGGCATTTTATGTGGCTATATACAGAAAAGTTAATGTGCTGCTAGGTCATTTCTGTTCAGCTTGACCTTTTGACCTTAGTCACTTTTAAAAAAAAAAAGTTAGAATAAGAGTTCTTGTGCCATATACAGAGAAAAATGGTGATATATCTAACTTTACATTTCGTGTCATTTTACAGTAAAATACTGTTGTTCCATTTTTTTAAAGTAAAAAGAACAAATCATCTTTCAAATCAGAATTCCCTGTGTGACACTTCACATTTGATGGATTTGTATTGTATTAATTATGTTTCATCTTATTTATTTTTTGTTATCAGTTATGTACATTAGGGTCAACCTAAAAAAGCTACTTGTGATGAATTTATTATGCCGGATGTCAGTATAATGTTAAAAGTAAGAAATGGACCAGTGTAATTTTTTTTTTTTTTTTTTAGTTTTAAACTGAAAATTACAGATTACAGTATCAGTATCTCTCTCTCTCTCTCTCTCTCTCTCTCTCCATACATACATACATACATACATACATACATACATACACACACACATACACACACACATATATATATATATATATATATATATATATATATATATATATATATATATATATATATATATACAGGTATGCCAGACTTTCAGAAAAATGCTCTGGAGAAGCTCAGAGACTCACATGTCATCAATTATAACTTCATTTACATTTACACAATGGGAAGAAAATTGACAGAATGGAATCTAATATGATGGAAATTAAGAGCTTTGAGAGTTTATGAAACCACAAAACATCACATAATTTATCAAATCAATTACTAAATCATGTGGTGTAGTTTAACCACCAAAATGATGTCACTTCATAGCAGTTGATGTCATTAAGGCTTTTTTTTGTTAGTTAAAGGGATATTACAAAAGACTAACAGGATTTTTATGCTTAACAAAGCTGGATTTACTTGATCAAAAAATACAGTAAAAACAGTAATATTGTCAAAATATTGTTACAATTTAAAATAACTGATTTCTATTTGAACATATTTTAAATTATAATTTATTTCTGTGATGAAAAGCTGAATTTTCAGAATCCTTACTCAAGACTTCAGTGTCACGTGATCCTTCAGAAATCATTCTAATGCTGATTTGCTGCTCAAGAAACATTTCTTATTATCAATGTTAAAAACTGTTGTGGTGCTTAATAATTTTGTGGGAACCATGATACACTTTAATTGAAATTCTTTGATGAATATGAAGAACAGTCATTTTAAATAAACAGTGTTTTAACAATTTAAAAGTGTTTACTGTCACTATTGATCAATTTATTGCTTAGTTGCTGAAAAATGTATTAATTTCTTTCAAATGTACAGAACATTCATGCTTATGTTTGTGTTGGAGCAGGGGTTTTCCTTACTTGCAAATGGAGTCGATCTCCTGCGTATCCTCATCTTTTTGGGTACTGACAGAGAGACTGTCTCCCAGGGCAAGCAGACACTGGGCAAACCCTTTATAGATGGAGCTGCACTTCGCTGTGGCAGCAGCAGAACATGGACTGGGAACAAGCACTAGAACAAATAGAGACACACAACAATATAACAATTTCAGTCACCGTTTTGTCCCTCATTAAAGACTTGTAAGGAATAGAAAGAGTCGGCACCTACAGAAATGTGTCAGGCTGCAAAATTCGCATTCATTTTTAATTCATTCAAAATTCATTTAAACTCAAAGTTAAAAATAAATTCAGTAATGTTAGCGTGGGCATAATGCACAAAACAATAACAGCCCAAGAATAAAAAGAAACGTATTTTCTCATTTCAGGTTGCCAAGCCTTCAAGCCTGTTATGGTTCATTTTTTCTTTCCAAAAGCTCAAATGCAAAATAGATTTCTTCTAAAGAAATAGACAAGTGCATCAACAGACCAGCATGGTGACATTGAATGGCTTTCACTACATCCTTTACAGACCTGAGGAAAAACACTTCAGTGCTACCACTGCTAGATTTGAGGGTTTCTCGGTTATTTGTAAATTGTCTATGCTTCCTTGTTAGAACAGAACACAGGATAATACATCTCTAACCTTGAGGATATGGGAGAAAATCTCAATTGAATTGCTCTGAGCTTTCATGTGTTAGGAGCTCCAGTTAAAGCGTCAAAAAGACGATGGCCAAAGTTTGCTTCTCTGTGCATGTGCCGGTGTTCTCCCAGCATCCATTGCTCTTTGTTGTCTCTCAATCTATATAGCATATACCTATTGACAATAAAACCAAAGATGGAAGTCATAGTGAACCTAAGTGAGATATGCAGGAGGATCTTAATTGGGTCAGACAGCAAATCACCAGCACTCTCCTAATTCCCTTGAGGAAATGAATGATTAATATTTGATAGGAGAGAGTTTTCTCTCTCTTTCTCTTCCCACACTGCTGCAAACCTATTGATTTTCAGCCATGTTTTTTTGCAGTGAGGTCTGAGGATTATTGGTTTCACTCATCCCCATCAACATTTAATGAAGATATGAAGAAGGAGAGAAAAAAACAAGTCATACATTAGAAAAGGAGAAGGCAAAGAACTGAGGCACTGCACGTAAATGGAAATGACTGAAGAAATCCAAAATATTGAAGTACTTTTAATAATGCCAAGGGGAAATTCAGATAACTGTCACTCAATAATACAAGACTCAATACCACTATCAATACAAAAATTATAAGTGATAAATGTAAAGAAAGCCGGCCACTATCTCAAAATAAAAAAAAGTTTATCCCGCTTACAAGGTTACTACCCAAATAAATAAAAAATGTGGACATAACGTATTGAATTGAGTGTAAATTATTTATATCGTCCCCTGTATATTATCTGAAAGCTTACACTAAAAAGTCCATTGCAATGTACAAAAAAGTCAAAAAAGATAAAAAAAAACATTATAACTATACAGTGCTATGCATAAGTTAATACACCCATGCTAAAGTTGACTAAAAAGAGGAATAAAAAATCATCTTTTGGAAATTGAACTTAATGCCTTAATTAAAAAAATTAGGAAAAATCCAACCTTTAAGGACACCAATTTTCTTTGTGAGTGAATAATGTATCGTAAATAAATAAATGTTCTTCCTAAAAATACAGGGTGCATAAGTTTGGACACCCCTGTGTTAAATTCCCATAGAGGCAGGCAGATTTTTATTTTTAAAGGCCAGTTACTTCATGGATCCAGGATACTATGCATCCTGATAAAGTTCCCTTGGCCTTTGGAATTAAAATAGCCCCACATCATCACATAGCCTTCACCATACCTAGAGATTGGCATGGTTTTATTTCAGTTAGCCTAATAGCTGGTTTGATTTGCATTGAGAGATGATCTTATGGAAAGTACCCCATGCCAATCTCTAGATCTAGCTATTTTAATTCCAAAGGCCAAGGGAACTTTATCAGGATGCATAGTATCCTGGATCCATGAAGTAACTGGCCTTTAAAAATAAAAATCTGCCTGCCTCTATGGGAATTTAACATAGGGGTGTCCAGACTTATGCACCCTGTATTTTAAGGAAGAACATTTATTTATTTACGATACATTATTCATTCACAAAGAAAATTGGTGTCCTTAAAGGTTGGATTTTTCCTAATTTTTTTTAATTAAGGCATTAAGTTCAATTTCCAAAAGATGATTTTTTATTCCTCTTTTTAGTCAACTTTAGCATGGGTGTCTAAACTTATGCATAGCACTGTATATATACAGATACGGTGAGTATAAGGAAAAATCAAACCCATGATTGATGGGACTGGCCAATCAGTATCAAGTATTCCAGAGAGCCACGTATATACATATATATAAATCGGTAATACTTTACAAGAAGGTTCCATTTGTTAGCATTATTAATTAATTGGTTAACATGAAAAACGCTTTAACACTAACAGAGATTAATAAATAATGTAATGTCCTGGTCATTGTGAGTTAATGTTATTTAATGCATTAACAAACGTTAACTAATGATGAACCATTCCAGAAACATTAACATACAGTAAAGACCACACCACATACATACAACAAAACCGAGCAGCCTGTGAGGAAAAAGAAATCACCTAAGAAGTGGATATGCCTCCAAAAGTCTCATCGGATCAAGAGCGTACAGCGTTCAATTACATATCTCTGTATTTGTATCTCTGTCCGACACTCAAGCGGATTGACGAGTAGTCTGAACCACTGCCTGCATTAGTAATGTTATTACTGATGTTGTGTAATCCACAAGCTCTGATATATCTGAGTGCTGTCCACCCACACACAGCGTGATCTGGCCTTACCCATTCAGCTCAGCGAGCTATTGTGACCTAGGCGGCAGACACAGGGCTTATTTGAACCACAACATTAATTTTTAATCTGTGGTGCCAGAGATCCACGGGGAGTCCATGGGGTTCTTGAATAAATAAATTATATAAAACAGGGCACTTGCTTGAGAGGGGGCTGCAGAGAGCGAATGAGAAAGAAAAGAGAAACAGAGAAAGATCAACTATGAAAAAAGGAATGAAATCAATAGACAAATAGGAAGCGTTTGGTCTAACACTGTGCCCAGACTTTATAATGTATACGCAATCAAATTTAATAATGGAACATGCTAATATTAATAATTTAAAATTATAAAATATATTAATACGAAATAAAGTAATTTTTATATTAATAATTACATTCATATAAAATATGCTCTAAAATAAAGAAATAACGGCAGTATTATATTGCATTTGTATAAATATGCAATTACAAGAAATGTTTTAGGTCTCTCTAAAGCTGCAAAATTCATTTAATATCCTCTGTTATTCATAAGAGAATAAGATTAACACTGTGTTTTAAAGCACAATACACTTCATGCAATATGAATAGTTCACTCTAGTTGTAGAAATCAGATTACAATACATGTACTCAGACCATTACACAATTCATGATGAAGCATTTTAACGTCATCATTTAAGGAGCATGTTATGAAACCTTGAAACAAAAATGTCATAATAAATAATGTGGTACGTTGAGAATCATGGAGCGCTTAGAGCAAAACAGTTGCATAATTTCCTGTCCCTAGTGGGACACAATATCTATCTATCTACTTTGACAGACTTCAAAGCTTTAATTTCATTATAGACTTAAAGATGTTGAATTCAGATGACCTCTGGAGCATAAGATGGGCAAGTGATGATGGAGCTCTAGGCCACAAACATGCCCATCTCCTATTCATGAGGTTGAATATGCAAGCTTTATCCAGACCAATGCTGAGCAGGCACATTTGCTGCTGAGCTTTGCAACACGTGGCTCTTGCAGACATCCCATGGGGAGCACATCAAAATAGATGAAAACCATTTTTATTTGTCGGTTTCTGAAGATTTGCATTCACAAACACGGCGGTGCATGTAAATAAGGTTCGGTGGTGTGAGTAGACATGCAGGCAAGTTGCCAAAGTATTCTCATTTAGGGTATATGTGCAATTTGCATGTCAAATCCACGTGGAAAACTCAATACATGAACATCAAAACATGCATATTTCTATCATGACATCTCTTGGTGGAATAGATCTGCTACAATGCTGTTATTGCTGCTGCTGCTGCTACAGGGCAAGTGTAGAGACATACTACTGCCAGTTCATACACAACACACGGCTGTGAGCATGTAAAGTTTGGGGGGTGGGTGAAAGACACACATATTTATATATTTGCCCTGAAAAAAACAAAAAGACTCTTACTATCAGGGTATCAGGACAAAGTTCTGGAAGACTGGTAATACTGATTCTTTGTGTGATGTAAGAGACCACATTGGGCAGAACTCATTAAGACTTTACCTCAGTGCCTGCTGGAAAGCACTAGCAGCACAATACAGACACTTCATTATATGCAGTGTATGGGTGGTTATATATACCTTTTTGGAGAATATACAATACACTTGTATTGTCTGAAGCATCTATGTAATTTAAGGTATGGTTAAGTTATGAAATGTTATGTTTATATGCAAACGAGACATTATCTAAATTAAATATGCACTACTTTCCATACATTTTCAGAACAGAAATCAGAACATTAGATAATTATTAGTCTAAATTCTTGTCTCATTTAGTTGATATTAGAGTTAAAGGTTTTTACAGAGGAGATTTTATTCTCTTATTATCACTATAAATACTGAAAATACTGTCAACAGCCAAAAAATAAAATCATCATTTTTAGGAATTGAAAGTTAATAAATCAGGCTGAGAATGATCTATGAGGAAACCCCTCTGTAAAAACCTTCCAAATAGGAATAAAACTAGAAAATTGAGTGTATGTAAGTGCTGCTGAAGTGGCAATTTCTGGCTGCACGTGCAAATAAAAAAGCGTGATAAAAGAAACACTTGTGTATTTTGGAGGTTTTCTTTCCACTGGTCTGAAAGAAGACTTGTTGAGTAAAAAAAAGCCCAAAATCTCAAAATTGTGGAGTGCATGAAAAACAAAAGCAAACCTTTCAGTTTGGTACAAATTTAATAGAGGCACCTAAACTAAAACGTACATGTTCACAATGTTTCAATGGGCCACGTTAGGCACATGCAGAATACACAACTCTGCAGAAAGAAAGAATATTGAACTGTTACTTTGTTTGAAACGAGAGGGAGTGGGGGCAGTTTTTCTTTTTTGCTGCACTATGGCAACTTTTTCTATGGTAACTGTGGCCCTCTATTGCGTTGCATCGTTAGGGGCGACAGGCTAATAAGCCTAGCAGTGACAGCATAGCGTGCGAAAGGCGAGGAGAGACTCTATTCCCCGAGCTAACTCTAAAACAGGGCTTCCAGAGAAGCCGCCTGCAATAGCACAAACAAATTCTGATAATTAGCTCATGCCAGCAAAGTCCCCTTTCCAAGTGATTGGTTAACCTATGCGGTTTTCCATTCACACCTTCACTCCCAGAACACTGAATGGAGGGAGGATGCGGGGGATGAGAAGAAGTGCATTTGCCAGCTGTTAATTTCTTTCATGAAACCGAGGGGGGAAAATACAGGATGCGCTGCATAGATATGCAATGTAAATTGAGACAGGAACATTTTGCTATTGGATTTTTGTAACACATGACATTAAGAGACGTTAGGAGATGTTAAGAGTTAAGAAAACTGAGAGGGAAAGGAGAGTACAAATCTTCTTTAATGAGGATGTAAAATCAAGCCTGACTCGGTGACATAACCCGCACTATGAGGCGGCTTTCATAGCCCAGGTCATCCTCCAGGTGAGGAGGACTAATTGGAACCAAATGGAGCTCAAAAAGAGGTGCTAGACGAGTTTTCTGCTTGTTAGTACAAACCAGTTCAGTAGCTGCGGCATTGAGTTATATCCACTACAACACCAAAGCTCACTTCATTTTACTCTTTGTGTGGCATAAGAGCAGCTGCACAACCTAAAAGAAATAAAAGCTATCCTTGCAAGCTGGGATGGTGGAAAAAGCAAATGGTGGAGAGACGCATCTTAAAAGGAACCTTTTCATTTTGCTCTAATGGATGTTTTTCTCACGCACATGCCCTCAAATGCTCAGAGAGATGTAACACATATAAACATGCGCAATTCCCAGAAGAGTTTTAAAAATTTCGCAGGCCCCATGGGACTGTGGTTTCATTTGGAGACGAGAGAAAGTCGGGGAGAAAGGAAAGCAGACGTCTTTCCCATCGCTAACACTGGCTTTGATCAAGAGAAGGTGATGCGACTGCCACAATAACACAATCTCTCACACGTGCAGTCATGTGTCACTTTAAAAAGTGGAAGGGAGAGGAGTAACTGACCAAATGAGACGAGATCTGCTTTCGATTTTATCTCTTTATTATCTCTCGTGGAATGGAGAAGATACAAGGGTTCATTGATTTTATGTGATAAAGGTGAGAGACTCTTAGATGCTTTAAAAAAGGCTTGAAACAGAGATATCATACTTCCACTGGCATTAATTTGACAGCTGCTATCTGTCCAGAAGAAGGTCACAGATAAACCTATACACAGATGGAGGAGCTCCTTCACCGAGACTCTCCCTTAAATGCAGTATAAATTAGATTCAGGTTTGGGCTTGCTGGAAGAGCTTAGCAGTAAAGACCCAATTAAAATAATTTCCACATCAAATACAACTTTAGTCTGTTAAATCACCACAGAACCATTTCAATTAATCTGTCAAAAAATCTGACTGTGGAAAAAAATTGGAAATCTTCTGGTCTGCATTTGACGTATTGCTTTTAAAAGCATTACAATTCATTTTACTTCTGCAATGTAACTAATTTCCAATTGATAATCCACTATAAAAAAGGAAAGTGGTCGATGCCAGAGTGGACCAGAGCTGCTAGCGGGGTGTGATCTCCAAAGTTACATTCACACAGTTAACAACCTAATTTTATATTAGGTGTGACTGTCCCATCCACACAACAATTTAAATATACAGTATCTCAATCCCCTTCTCGCAAAAGCTGTAAATAACCCCTGTAGGGCCGTTCGCATCAAGCACAATGACTATTATTTTAATATTTTAAGCATAATGTTTTAATAATCATTCTTATTTTAATGAGAAATGGGAAGTCCTCAACTATAGAGTGTAGCAGGTATGACGTCAGAACCTGGAAGTCTAATTCGCCGCTGGTTCCTTCGAGACTTTCCTATCGGGTTTTATAATAGGGTTTTTCAATTTATAGAATAATAAAGCCTGTGGTAAACCTAACTCGATGATTCTTTGACGTTTTGTTCTGTAACATACATTGCACACACTCACACCCCAAAGCTGTCTTATCTAGTTACTAATTAAAAACCTACGTTTTCAAAAATGAACATAACTGCTTCAAAATTCACGTTTTCTGTAAGGGTGTGTGTAATTTACGTTGTAGAACAAAAGTCAATGTATAATCAAGTTATGCTTACACATAAACCAAAAAAAAAAACATTTTAAAACCCCATTGGAAAATCTCGAAGGAACCAGTGGCGAATAGAGAGATTCAGGTATGACATTACTTTGTAGGCCAAAACGCGGAAGCGAGGTCAATGGGTTTTTTAAATGGTGTTTTGGTTAAATGGCTGAAATAAGGTCTGTGGTGAACACAAGCTCGTGATTTTTTAAAGGGGTCATATAATGGTACATGCACTTTTACAAGTTGATTGTACTGAAATGTGTGTTGGCAGTGCCTGTACACAACCATCATATAATGATAAAAATCCATCCAGTGGTCTTTTTTTAATCTCCTTATATGTTTTCCCCCGTCTCAAATTGAGCCGTGTGACGTCACACGGTCGGATGCCCCTCCCACGATTGTTAATTGACAGCAGCGTTTCAACACAGACCCGCCGTCATCATAGTCCGCCATTGTTGATACGCTGGAGAAGAATGGCGTCTAAAGGATAGTGGTGTTCTGTTCTTGGGTGTAATAACGAACACAGCAGTCATTTTGATGTTCCTAAATCCGAACCGCTGAAGACGCAGTGGCTGAGTTTTGTTTTCGAAGGGAATATTCCCCACGATCAACGTCAATGCTTTCATGTTTGCGCGAATCATTTCTCTACAGACTGTGGCTAAGGTTTACACGCAGGGTAAATTACGGCATGTTTTCTATGTACGACGTTCTCAATATAATTCATAATCCCACGTTTATAATGAACAACGCGTTATGGTTATTGTGTTATTACAAACTGTGTACGCAGGTGTTAAAGTTAACGTGGTAACACTACACTAAGCTTACTTTAATTGTCGAACTTCTTCGGGCCGTCATCTTGTTCAGGGTCCGACTCCGGTTCAAATTGATACGGTTGGTTGTACAGATGTGTCCTCAGAGACTCCCGCTGCAATTCTTCTCCAAAATATACCCTCAATTGTTGTCAAGGCAACACTCCACGTGTGTTGTGTCCGGTTGTGTCAAAACGCCCCACAGAACAGAGGAATGTCTTTATCATTTAAAGACACATGCACTTAAATGGCGTGCTGAAAACAGAGCTGTTTTTGACCAGGTAAAATGAGTGTTTTCTTACAATACTAATGAGAATTTTTAATTAAAGTATATTACAAACTTTTCATTTAGACCCTAAAGAATCATATTAACTACAAAAAAGGCATTATATGACCCCTTTAAAGCTGTTATGTGTCTTGTAAAAGGATGTTGCTACAGAGACTACAGAGGCCGTCGAGGAGATTAAACGTCATCACGCCGAACATGTAAACTCAGTCCGCTTTTACAGCCTCATTATACTCATAATTGTGCTCTTATAAACTATAGTCTAACTCAAACATTCTGGGGAAACGTTTTTAGATAAAAACTGAAAGAGTTGTCGGAAGCTTCATGATGGTGGCGTTGAAGTCGAGCGACCGTGGTGTAGTTCGTTTATAGCCAACCTTTAGCTTTTTACTTTACTTTTTAAAGTTGTGTTCATCTGCAAGTATCATAAACTTTTGTTGGTCACAAAGCTTGTTTTTAGCGATAATCCAAAAGCCTATGGGAAAATCCTATTGGGTTTTTGTCAAGGGAACCAGTGTGATACTAACTGCCAGTTGGCCTACAAAGTGACGTTATACCTGCACCACTCTATATTGATAACAATACAGATGACGATATCGAAGGAATCACTTTCAGAACGTATGTTTTGACCATCAGACATTCGTTGACCAACACTGACCAATCAGAATCCACTCGACTATAAAGAGCTTGAGCATTTAAAGCGACAGGCAACATAGCCTAATGAAAAACAGAAAGTTATTGTCCATTGGTGTGGAGGCTAATACAGTTATTGTTATAGTTATCTTTATAGTAATCATTGTTGGTGTGAACCAAGAACTGGTTAGTATCAATGTACGTTAGAAAGTAGTTAGTGAGGTCATTTAGATAAAGGATTACTAAAATAATTTTTGGTGAATCTTTCACAGACCAGGAACCTGCATTATGGTAAATGTTTTTTTTTTTAATATATATATATTAGGGGTGTGACGAGATCTCGTGTTACGAGATCTCGCGAGATTAAAACGCGACGAGATTTCTCGTCGAGGTGAAACTTTGTCTCGTGAGTTGTTGTGATGTCAGCGTGATGGAGCGTGAGGGTGAAATTAGTATTGAAGATGCCCCTGCCACTTTTAAATGGCACATTTGTGTGCCGGGCCAATCACATACACACACACACTCACTGTCCCTCGCGCGCGCACACACGCACACTCACTGTTGCTCGCACTCTCACTCACTCGCTCACACTCAACCCGTCGTGGAGGACCGTTAAAATTAAACATGCTAGTCTTTCTGTCGTGATGTCCTGAAGCATCGCAGACGAGTAGGTTGTCGCCCACTATGACACACTATACGAAATGAAACGATCGAATCTTGCGTCCCGACGCACGTTGTCCTTTACGAATCTCCACGAAACGGATCGTGCCAAAATCGCGCTAAAATAGTGTAATCTGAAACAGGCAGGTAATAAACATTTGACCTATCGCGCAAAGAACCTATTAAAGCACTAAGACATGGGAAACGTATAGCTAACATTCACATATCACAAGTCATATCGACATCGCAATATTAAACAATGTTATCGCACATCGCAGCTTTTCCTCATCGTGCAGCCCTAGTTACTGCCCAAAGGTCTCAACTGCTGCCAGAAATCGTCGACATGCTTATATTCTTGAAAAAGAACATGACCATAATCTTAGTCTGTTCTGTGTAGTTAATTTATCTCTTTTTCATGCTTGAAGAAAAAAATTGTTTCTGTTTGAACTTGTACTGTAGTTTTGAGAGAGCAGTACTTTGATTATGGATACACACTGTTTGCATTTAAAGTGTTATTTCAGTTATTTATATTTATTTTATTTATACTGTTTTATTTATTTTTTATGTTCGATTTGTGGAAACGAGTTAGATTTCTCATGTGAAATCGTACAGGGGAGAAGCCAGACGGTAGAGTTTATAGCAAAACATTTTGCAGTGTTTGCATGTCCTTTACTGCATAGAATTCATTAAAATAGAAGTAAAATAACATTCATTACAAGTTGATTTCAAAATGCACCTAAATTGTTTTGCATTTTGTGATTTTCAGTTGAATAAAAGACTATTTTCCATTCATATATTTCATCATTGAGGATTTCTTAAAAATTGTGTAAAAATCTCGTCTTGTCTCGTTCTCGTGAACCCAATCTCGTGTCTCGTCTCGTCTCGTGGAGTAAGCGTCTCGTCACACCCCTAATATATATATATATATATATATATATATATATATTTTTTTTTTATATATATATTTTGCCATCAAAGAACTCAAACTGTGCAGTTCATCTTTCTTCCAGACCCATTTACATGAACAGATCATGTATTCACATGAAAGTCTTAGAAGTGTCATCAAGACAAAAAAATCCCTTTGATTCTCTGCTATTTTAAATGTAGTCTCTGTAAGAAGCTAACGGGAGCTGTCTTTATACAGTGACAGAGGAAGAGAGAACAAAGAATAATAGTTTTTATGCTAAATCAAAAGCCCTTTGACATGTTGGTGTGATTTCCCTGGTCTCTATTTCACCCGAGTCTAATAAAATCCTCCGAAAAGCTGTGAATAAACAAACCGGTATGTAATATTCCAACATCTAATCTCTTTGGTAGAACAAGAAATAGGGTAGTGATTAAACAAGACAATATTCAAACAATCAAAAGGAGCAGTCTGCGGGGGCTTTGGGGTGGGGTATCGTCTAGAAGCAGCAAAACACAATTAGGATGCAAAACTTGAACGCATCAGTCATGTTTAACTGAACGTTTAAAACTCTCCCCTCTCATTTCAGTCAGACGGTGAAAAATTATGACTACATTAAAGCTCTGATATTAGGCCTTAATATCCATCTCTCCCTGTACTCCCAATCCGAAGGAGGAAAAGATTCCCAAGAGCCTTTTGATCATATGCAAATTCTGTTTTTTAAATGTTCTTTCATCTGGCCATGTTGTGAAGTCAGCCTTCTTTATACTGAATATGAAAACCTCACTTACTTCATTAAGGAGGAGTCTGGAATGTAAAGTAAATACACCGCAAAAATCTGCACTCCAAAAATAATCATTGTGATTTCCAGCCACACTGATTTGAGCGTTTTTGCAGTGGTGTATAGACAAGGAATAAAATAAATAAATCAACAGGCTAGGGATTAGAGATGATCCATGATAGGGATAAAGTGGTTCTCAATTACATTTCAATAGAGAGCAACAGTAGGGTTCAGGGTTCCCATTTATTTTCTCATAGAGAAATTGATTTTAATGTTAACTCATAAACCTTTCTACACAGACCTGACCTACCATGAGCTCCAAGGTTGGGAATTGATGATATGCTTCTGTACAAGCCATAAGTCAGTTTGATTAACTTAACAATTCATTTATATATATAAAGAAATCATACTTAATTGGACAGAGAGGTGGGCGTCCAGAAGTGCTTTCAGCCCAGCCAGTTGTAGATCGGAGGTTTATGCTTTGATTGGATTTGATGAACAAACATTTTTATCTTCATATTCTTTCTTTTTTATAGCTTCATTTTTTTTTGTCTGTTTGTTTTGTAGTATTGGCTTCACAGTATGTGGCACTGTCTGGAACCGCTGCTGCCTCCATTTTAATTTTATTTGTTCTCATATTGCCCACCCAAATTCCCATCTCTGGATAGTAACACCGCTGCTTTTGCAGCAGTTTTAATGAATAAAGACAATACAGGTAAATCAAATCCAAACGCAGTGTAACAGCTTTGCTAAACCAAGACAATAACTCAAGACAGAAACACAGGGAAATATACCAGAGCAAATGAGCAACTAAATAGGACACAGGTGAAGAACACCCTCACAAAAAAGAAGTTTATTCAAGTGTGCTATTAGTATACTTCTTTTAAACTAAAATAAGAAAGTATACTTTTTATGTACTTCATAAATATACTTAAAATTACACTATACTTTGACTTCTGTTTTTGCGGTAACTCATTTCTATGACATCGCTGTCGAATAATTAGTAATTGTTTAGTAATCAGCTGGTGAAGTGGATTTACTTAGTGTAGAGTTAGTGAAAGTTATCATGAGCATTGTAATGTTTGAAGTGGACTTCATAACAAATGTCAGTAGACCGGGATGATTTTAAAACCAGCGGTTCATTCATAAATTCTTAAATCCGTAAAATCTTACCTTCATGCTGTGGAAATACAAACCGGAAGACAGAACACAACAAGTCCAGCGCTGAAAAGGGGCGGGGCTACAAAAGGTCTATACTTGTACTCAATCTTTTGATCGAGATAGGCCTACTTAAAAGTAAGTATACTGAAAAAAAATGATTCGTTGAATTTAATAAATAAATTTATGGTAAGTGGTTGCACACAATTGATTTTAGCTACATTTAAACAAATGCATTAAGTTGAACTTAATCAATTTTAGTTCAACTTAATGCATTTGTTTAACTGTAGCTAAAATCAATTGTGTGCAACCACTTACCATAAAAAAACTGATTAAATTCAACAAATCATTTTTGTGTAGCCTATTAAAAAAAAAAATTTCACAAAGATTTACGTACTGTATTATAAACTTACATTGTTTGAAAATATTGATTCATAAAAAAAACAGATATGTTCCTAATTCTGAGCATGTGAATTTTTGTGTAGTCCAATGATAGAGTACATAAGAAATTTACTTCAAATCTACTTAACGTACAGTTAAAGGTATATTTCAAGTATACAAAATAAAAATAAATAGGAACATAGTAGTATACATAAAGTTCAAAAATAATATAACAGTAAACTATAAGTATGATGTTAAGTTCACTTAAAAAATACTTACAAGTATACCTGCAGTATAAAACTAGAAAGTGTACTTTCATAATCTAAAAAATGTGCTATAAGTATTTAACTAGTAAACTATCAGTATACCTATAAGTTCACTTGTAGTAAATATAGTTGCAGTAGAAATGAAAAAGTAGTACTGTTACAATTAAAGTATACTTAAAAGTATACTTTTACACACTAAAAAGTGAGCCAATTTAGTCCGAAGTACTGAAATACAATTACAAGTATACAACAAGTACATTGATATTAGTATACTTAGGCTACTACTTAAAGTATATTTAAAATATACTTGACCTTTACTTAAATATTAATAAAATTAACTTTTTAAGTATACTTATTTTTTTGTAAGGGCATAATTAGTAACCATAGAAACAGTCAGTAACTTGGGAAACAGGAAATACAAAGTCCATGAAAACAGAAAATAAACCAAAACGTGACAATGACATATTCGAGTCAGTCTTCCTACATTCTCGAATCCATACATATTTGTATACACCTGAATATTTAACATAAACTTATATTCTATTTGTATGTAATTTGCAATGCTTCATGAAATGAGTCTTTGTCTTATAAATGTACACTTTACGTCTTGTACCATACAATTTTCAAATAGTTTGTTGCTTGGAATCAAATGTTATGATTTCTTTCAGAGCTTGTTGGTTTGTTCAAGGCTTAGAAAACTTTACTGAAGAATATTTTTAATCTCCATGAAGTAAATGAACAGGAAAATTACTGAGCCAAGGCCACTGAAATATGGGCTCTTGTGCTCTATTCACATTATGAATCTTCATTGACCTATGATGCACTCTTGTTATCACTGTAACATAAATGCACCTGCCCCTTGAACTTTTCACTCCCTCATATTGATGAGAATAGAGATTCAGAAACTATAGAAACAGTGGGTTTAAATTTAGAAAAAGAAAAATTCTGAATGGCTGTTAAGCCAGGAAAAGAGGCAGCAAGGCTAAATACTAAGAGCTCTGTACTATACAAGCCAGTGAGTCATAATGTTTTTTTCAATGCTATTTAATAGGAAATAACCAGAACATATTTTTATTTTTCATAGAAACCTGCAACGCTGTTCTATGAAATAGGCCACACAATAATTGAACCTCTTTTGGTGACCACTTGGCATTGGCATTCAATTTGAACAAGTGCAGAAAAAAACAATTATGTTATTGAACAGATTCATAGCAGGGGCAGTGCAAAATCTAATCAGCAGAATGCTTTATTAAAGGATGATCAAAGAAACTGATGATAAATTATGATAAAATGATAAACAGGACCATTTGAAATGATGATTGGTGTAAATGGCACATCTAACAAAACCGCTAGATTGTGATCCTTTGGTTAAATAGGGGAAAATGTGCTTTAGCCGGTCATTATCGCCAAATAAACATGACAGGTCCCCAATGCAGAGCCTATTATATGGCAAGACACCAAATAAATCAATAAATCAATATGTGGACATCAAATAATAGTTTGAGTTGAATTATTTCATCTCATCAAGACAAACACTTAAATTATTCGTATGATCTGTCTGATAAATATCTGAGCGCTGAATGCCATTGACCAATCAGAATGAAGTATTCCAGAGAGCGGTGTAATAAACTACTGTTGTATGAGATTTATGCTAATAAGATTGTTTTGGCTTTGTTTCTTGTACAACTTATAGAATTTTATGTACTCACTGTTAAAAGTAAACTTCAAAAAGGGGATATATTAGACAGCTAAATTAGCAAAGATGACTTATAATGCTTTTTGTAAGCATTATAACTCACTGGTAACACAAATGTGATTTTCATTGCACAGTATGCAGAGAACGGACTAGAGAATGAATGCAGTCAAGGTCTTTTTGAAGGCCAGACAGAAACATCTGGCGAAGCAGCTTTACATTATTTACAATTGAAACTTGACAGGGGAATCCACCTAGCTTACACCATTAAAGATTCATGATTGTGATATAGTTTATGTACAGATCTTATGTAAGGCAATACATAAGTATAAATAGGTCTTCTGTAATTAAAGAGCAAGTCTGATACCATCACAGTCTCTACTGACTTGAAACACGGGAAAACCAAGACAAACAAGCCCACCAGAGTGGTGCAAAGTCTGCATTTGAAAATGTTTTTTTTTTTCAGATGCAGAGCAGGGAATCAGACGCCACCTTAAATTTGTTTTAACATGCTTTAACCTCAATAGTTCTAATAAGAAAGACTCTGAGGCAATGAAATCAACTTTTTGGGGTTGGAAGTTGGGACCCAGGGAAGGCTTTCAGGGAGACTCAAACAGGTGGAGATGCTATTCTGGGCAGGGGATAGTTCTCTCCTCCCAGGCAGTGTCAGAGGAACAGAAGCAGATTTCCTGGAAGTAGATTGTGTTCTACAATAATGACAGAATTGGAGCTGTAAGGCTGTATATTCTGGCGACGGGCCCGTGCTAAACAAAAGTAGCACTCAAACCCCTGACTTAAGTCTTCACACAGGAGAGAAGTCGAGGTCTTTCTAAATGTACACTGACACCCACTGTTAGAACGAATGTCCTGTTCTCTACCCTTTCCTGTATTTCTCCTTCCCTCGAGTGCATGGCCTGGAGACTGTGGACCCTAGCTGGGGTGAGCGTTGAGGCCATGTTGAAACTATTTTCCATCCACCAAATAAATGAGCTTACTGCTAAGATCAATAGACGTTCCTCTCGTCCTCTCTGATGGAGAGTAAATGCGAGGTTCATTGCACTGGACACTAACACAGTGACCCAGTCCTGGTCTAATGAGTTTTTATCGACTGCAACATTGAAGTTCCCAGCTGTAACTTATCAGGGTTAGTGCATGCTTCCAGGCACACAGGCTGGGCCTCTTCCAAGTGCGGCAATCTTCTCTCCAAAGGCTGCAGCATTCTTCTCCTCTCTCCTCTCTTCCTGTCTGCACAATCCTTATCCATTTTACTGTCCCGTTCTGTTCTCTTGTCTTATTTCTCCTCATCTGTTCATTTTTCATCTCATATAATCTCTTCTCTTCTCCTGTCTCGTCTCCTTGTCTCATCATTACTCATCATTCACCCTGTCGTAACGCATCTCATTTCATTTCTTCTCTCGTCTTGTCTCCTCTCCTGTCATATCATATCATCTCATCTCTTCTATTGTTTTGTCTCCTCATCTCTTGCCTTCTCTCATCTCATCTCTTCTTTTGTCTTGTCTCCTCATCTCTTCCCTTCTCTCATCTTGTCTCTTCTCTCTTCTTGTTTTCCGCACTCATCTCTTTTTCCTCATCTCTTGTCTCAACTCTTTTAATTTTGCACTCTTGGGGTTTCTCACGAGGTTTTCTCATCTATTCACTTATCTTCTTCTCTCTTCTCCTCGTCTCATCATTACTAATTTCTCCTTATCTTGACTCATCTAATTTAATTTCTTCTCTCATCTTGTCTCCTTCTCTTCTGTTTTTTCAGCTCATCTCGTCTTCTTATCTTGTCTCTTTACTTCTCTCTTCTTGTCTCATCTCTTCTCTTCTATTGTCCTGTCTCCTCATCTCTTCCCTTCTCTCATCTTGTCTCTTCCTGTTCTCCTTCTCTCTTTCCTCATTTCTTGTCTCAACTCTTTTAATTTTGCAGTCTTGTCCCATCTCTTTATTCTCGTCTTGTCTGCTCATCTTTTAACTTCTCTCCTTCTCTCATCTCCTTGTCCCATCATTATTCATGTGTCCTCATCTTGACTCATCTCATTTTATTTCTTCTCTCATCTTGTCTCCTTGTCTCATGTCTTTCCATCTCATCTCGTCTCCTCATCACTCCACTTCTCTTGGCTCATCTCATCTAATCCCTTCTTTTCTCTTGTCTCCTCATCTCTTCCCTTCTCACATCTTCTCTGTCTATTCTCTCTTCTTGTTTTCCGCACTCTTCTCTTTTTCCACGTCTCTTGTCTCACCTCTTTTAATTTTGCAGTCTTACCTCGTCTCACGTATTCTCTTGTCTCCTCATCTCTTCACTTTTCTCCTTCTCTCTTCTCCTTGTCTCATCATTATTCATGTCTCCTCATCTTGACATCTCATTAAATTTCTTCTCTCATCTTGTCTCCTTGTCTCATGTCTTTTCATCTCATCTCTTCTCTCATCTGGTCTCTTCTCTTCTCTCTTCTTGTCTCGTCTCCTTGGCTTATCTTTACTTATTTCTCCTCGTCTTCTCGTTTTGCCTGGTATTGTCTTCTCATCTCGTCACTTTTCCCATCTTGTCTCGTTTCCTGGTCTCATCATTACTAATCTCATCTTGACAGTTCATTTCTTCTCTCATTTTTTTTTTAATCTTCTCCTTTTGCCTTGTAATGTCTCATCTCATCTCATCTCATCTCTAATTGTGTATTCTTTAATTTTTTGTATTCTGTTCACAACTAAACTTCCTTATCTTCCTCTCTGTCCATTCTGGGTGTTGTTTTCCCAATCCTGTGAGACCTGTTTTTATGGTGTTCCTTTCTCTTCAGATCATCTCTGTCAAACTATCCATGCTTGTCATACAATGGCTGTTTTTACGGAAAACCACAGCGAGTGTACGTGTCTCAGCTCAACTGGTTCAAAGGGTTAGCCATTGAGGGAGCAGTCAGTCAACCGTGATCAAACAAACCTGACAGCCATATTAATCTTTCTTTATGTCCACCTCCACAGCGCCACCGTAACAGGAAAGACAAACCTGAAGGACTATTTGGCCCTTTCACTCAGATAGTTGATGTCTTTCTAACTCTCTATAATAATAATAAAAAGCAACAGCTCAACTGGCTTAAGTTCATTATGAAATCAAAATGGAAAATTCTTGTTTTTATGGAATATTGTAGTAATTATTATAAATGATTCATCCGTAGATTCCGTACACATCATTATTTTTTAATTCATGTGCCCTTGTAATCTTTAATCAAAATGACTTCCCCTCACTCTTGCAGCGACATCTCCTTTCACGAGGGCGGGAAAACCTGTCACTCACATGAGATTGACCAATAACAAACCACAACAATCCAATAAAGTCCCGCCCTACATATTTTCTTGTTCAAAAAGCCGTTTCACTCAGATATATACATCTCAATAGGGAAGAAAAGACTATCGAAACGTCCATTTCAAGCCGAACTTAATTTGGCCAGTGCACTTCATCCATTATAGTTACAGGAGGAGAATCCAAAGTCAGCATGTGTGACAGGAAAAATCAGTTTGTATTGTAACATTATGATGACTTTATGAAAGACTTTCTTCCCATAGTCTTTTTAGTTGTAAAAAAGTGCAACAAAAAAAGTGTGATGACCGTATTTGGCAGCACATTTAGCCTCCATATGTCCCGAGGGACTCAGCGAGCTTCTTACCTCTGATGCAGATATGCAACCCACACAAAATTTACCACCTGGGAGATGGACTGCAGTGACCTTGTACATTCGGCTGAAAACACATGATCCTTATGCACTGCAGAGTCTGCGTCCAATTCAGCTGCCTTTAATTACCCCTGCAAGTTATGTCATTGTCTTTCCCTCAGACTTTCTCTCTCCTGTACACGCACACTAACCACATGAACACAAATGCTCACACCACTGAATCACTCAGGATTCATTAGTTCTAGAGGACACAAGTTCCTGTAACTTCAATAGAGGTAAGTCACTTTTCTCATGAATATTCATTCCCGGTGTCACAGGGGTGGGGAGTCGAGGGGATGTCACGCCTCAGCTGCTGGTTCATTTCACAGCGCTTATTTGGGGACTAAGCTATATACAGAGTCTATAACGAAAGACCAGAAACTCACTGAGACAAGGTTGCTTGTATATAGTTAGGCTGAAGTCTGAGACTACTTAAAATGGTTCTGTTTTGCAGTTTTCTACTTTAATATGAGAAAAATCAATGTTAGTCTATGCTTTTGGGTGACAGTTAAATTGGCAAACAGCTCAAGCCTCACATTTGAGTTCTATATTTTGGGTTAACACTTTATTTTGATGGTCTACTTAGACATTCCTCTAACTAAAGTAACTTTGCAACATGTCAACTAACTCTCATTAGTAGACTTGTCTGCTTAATATCTGCTAACACTTTATTGTGATGGTCCTCAAACAGACATTCTACTGACTATAAGCAACTTTGCAACTACATGTCAACTTATTCTACTAACCCTACCAGTCTACTAATAATACTCAACTAACACTCTAATGAGAGTTAGTTGATGTGTAGTTGCAAAGTTACTTATAGTTAGTAGAATGTCTAAAGTGGACCATCAAAATGTGTCGAAGTGTAACCATTTTTTTGTTTTCTCATAAATACAGGAACTAAATGATTCTTGGATGTTCATTTCTGTTACAGAAACATCTTAGCCTACTAAGATTCAATTTATGTTATTCAGTGCAACAATGCTGGACTAAATGCGACCAGTCAGTTCTCGAACAAATGACTCTTATGAACCAGTTCTCACTAAATGAGCCAATAATTGTTACTTAAATCAGAGTACTGACCGGTTGCATATTATAAGTTTAATGTGTGATATTTTATACGTTTTATATCTGTTTACAGGTTTAAATTCAGTTTTGAATCCCAGATTTTCAATGAAGCCTCAGATGTCAGGCCCCACTCTATGTGTGTATATATATTATTAATAATTAAAAGCAGGTCCTGATGTCTCAAACACTTCAGAAGTTGCTATCACACACTCTGTGAAAAGCATGGGAGGGAAAGACCTTGGCACTTTACAGTACATCAACAGTACTCTTTCTGTCTATCCTGCAAACCAGACCTGTTTACTGAGTAATTAATGTTGCAGAAACGAACATTAGATAGAATGATATCCTTGGCGGTAAACATTAGTGTCCTAGTTTTTAAGGAGTCTTAAAACTATCTTTACACAGAAGTCGTGTCTGCTCCTTTCAATGCGGAGAACTGTCTACAGAGCACGCTTTAAATTTTCAAACCAAAAGCGTATGAATATGAAAGTGATGTGGGGAGAGAACGAGAGCGCAAAAAGATTGAGAGGATTTTCTCTTCTACTCCTAAAATCAACCAAAATATGAATTATTCTATTTAAACTAAATCAAAAAGTCTCACCCCCCAGTGCGAGGTATTTAAAACAGTTCAGGAACTGCTTATAATACAACATGAAAAATCTGTCTTTTCCATAAACTACTGAATTGTACGTTCAGTAAATAGCACTTTGGGACTGAATAGTGCTTTGGTTTGCAAGTATTACTAATACCACTGGAATCTTCATGAAGGATAATTGTATGTGAATGTCAATGTCTATTATTTGCATGCAGTATTTTTTTTTTTAACCTGTAATAGCGCAAGAGAGAGATTTGTATCCAAAGCGACTATGTATTCTCTGAGAATCGAAACCATGACCTTGTCCATCCTCAGTGGTGCAGTAAACTCACAAAAACCATCAATACAGCAGACGCTGCATTCATATTCCAACAAAGACAATCCTCTTCATTATTCATTTAACTCTAGATCTCACACTGAAGACTGATTCACTTGTGTATATATAAATAACCACTTCCACACTTGCTCTACAAGTTAAGTCCCCTGTGTTCACTGTCTCAACTCATCTGTAGTTACAAAATATAGCCTTCTACAGTGTGGCAATGTGACAGACATGCTAAAAATAGATGTATATTGTATTATTGCAATATCATGGGTTTATTTTGTGGTCTCTAATGATGCACGGTATACTACTATCCCCATTAAACTTATTTGATTCTAAGTTATTGTAAATTATGGTTTTAAAAAAGCACCTGCTAATAATTGCACATTTTGTGAGAATGTGGGAATGTTTTTCTCAAAAGCCATGTGTTGCCAAATACATCAACTAACTTTAAACTAATGATTGTTTTTGATCACGTGGACAGTCTAGCTTACATATGTTTGATATTTCATATAAGTATAGCTAGCTCATATTTTATGGCATTGTAAATGAATGATATGTAGGGTGGCTCGGCAGGAACTGTGGTGCAGCATTAAGTTCATAAAGAAGTGAAGCAGCATGGATGAAGATTCACATATATTTTCGTATATCGTATATAAAGTTTCTTCTAATGCTATTCTGAAGAGAACAATATAAAAAGTAACAACCCCGTCTCTCTCTAGAGTCCTGTTTAATAAAGGCACAAAAAGCTCATAAATAAACAGTTGTGGTGGCTTGTTGTGGAGTGGAGGCACTATAAACAAAAGTCATCATGTGATAATAGAATTCTCATAATGCTTAATGGTAATATTTTATGAAAAAGACGTCGACAAATAACGATTTATACAGTTGACTGAAAGTTCTTAATTTGAACATAAACGCGCAGCCCAGAGTAGTCAGAACCATAGACTGTAAAAAAACAGAACCTGGTCAGAACGAATGACTCGATAATGAACCGGTTCTTTTTAGTGAATCAACCGCATACAGCTCAACCAGTGTAGTCTGAATCTTGAGCGAATGACTCTTTTGAGTCTGTTCTTTTTAAATAATCAAAAACATACAGCGCTACAAGATGGCAAAATCCGAAATCGCATCTAGCTACTTCCCTACTATACAGTAGGTGAAAAACAGTAGGCCTATGTAAAAAAAAAAAAAAAAAGTAGGCTTTGTCTGAATTCACAGTAGGCTAGCTACTCATAAGAGTAGGCAAAAAGTACCCGGATGGCCTACTTCTTCCCGGTGAGTTTCTGAAGTGTGCATCTGATGGACACTTTACTATCCCATGAGGCCACGGGAGAGGATTTGTGTATGGCAGTGATGCTAAGTAACTTAAGCGGCAACTTTACTGGTAGGCTAGTTCACATGACGGCAGCATGACAAATGTCTATGTCTAGATTAGGCTACATTCATACTATATAGATCTTAACGGTCGTGAGTTAAGTAATTACTTATTCAAATAAGTAGCCTACCTACTCAAGAGAGTATGCGATTTTTTACACAAGCCGATACGTTTGATTCATTAACGAATGAATGACTCGTATGAGTCGGTTCTTTATTTAGTGAATCAAAATCACTACTGGTGTAATCTGACTCACTTACTGAACCGCAAGTTTTTGCATTGCTTTTTCTGTCTCGAAATTATCCAAGAACTTAAATCTTAATCTTTATAAAGAAAGAAAGAAAGAAAGAAAGAAAGAAAGATGTTACATTCATTTTTGGACAAATTACTTGCATTACTGCCTCTAAAATGTCTTTGTAAAATAATTAAAAGGTTTAAGCGCACCTTTTAAGTATTGTATTACATTTAGATTAGCTATTTCTAATTTGTTAAATCTCTTCCGTTTAAATCTTAAATTATCTTTTTAAATTATTCTTTTTTTCCCTTCTTTTTACAAACAATTCTTCCTCAAAAGTTTAATAATCGTCAAATGGAACTGATAAAGAACTCCGTACGATGCACCATCGTTCATGATTTCAAGTCCTAAAAACGGTTTAAACACATTTCCACATACACATAACATCTTGTTTCGTAAATTGGCAAAAGGGGGTTATACTGTCTCCGGAGAGAAGAGCTGTGAGGGAGTGAACAGATGCCTTTATTCATGATTTGTTCCTATCGTTGTGTTTTTCCCACACACAAATCCTCGGGGGAAAATCCTCGGGTGAAATAAGTCACATGAACACACAGTTGCATTGACTCCAAAGAAGCAGCGAGACGTCAGCGGTGCCCCGGCAACATCCAGAGCTCGACTGACTCAACTCCTCGAGCCTGAACTGGACAGATACACGCTTATATACGCCAGTATGTGCTTTATCTGATTTTTAAACTCATCTGTCTCGCTTAAAATGGCAAAACAGCCCATGAGCACTAACATAATCCGCTAAGGTAACCTCTCTCGATCTATGTTTCTCATAATATCTCGGATGCTGATTCATAGCAGCCTGAGAGAAAACCACAAAATCCAGCGATTTCACTCAGGTGTGTGCTGGTAAGAAAGAGCGAGCAACATTGAGAAAATGTATTAAAATCAACTTACGCAGATGTAAAGCAACAGGCAAGATGAGGCAGGCGTTGCAGAGGAGAGGTGTCATCCTGAACAGATTCCAGTGCACAGAAACTGAAGGTAGTTCAGTCAGAGGTGTTCGTTTAACAGAAACTCTGAGCATCAGCTTGCATTGCGCTGGAGTGAGTGATGAATGATTCACTAGTGCGCGTATCTTGTAGTAAAGGGGAGGAGGCTGCGGGAACACGGAGGTTTATTTCGAGCAAGCACAACTTTTCATTTCACTCACGCATTACTACACGCTGGTCTACATACACTATCATTAATAAATCAGTAGCAAACATTACATAATGCTAACGTCAGTTGCTCACGTAGCTTACATAGGCTACAGATATACATATACATACATAGGCCTGCACATACATACATATATACATCACATACATATTAAATCTATATTTTGTTTTTTAAAAGTAGCCTGCTTGAGTGTATATTGACTAATGATCTGTAATGCATTATGTTGTATTGTATATTAGAAGATAAAACGTACTAAAATTCCTACTAAACTAATAAGTATTACACTTAGGTTAAAGTAAATTCTATCAATCATAACTGCATATTTGCTTGTGTACTAAGATTGTATATTGAATGCAATAATGCAAGTTTATAAAAGCTACTTAAATGTCTTAATTAAACCAAGGCCTAATCCTGGCTTAATCTAATATAAGCCTTATCTGTGAAACCAGGCCTGTGTGTTCATGTGTGTCTTTTTTCATGAAGAACTTAAACTTTGATAAAAGTAAGTTTTATTCATGTTGAAAGGTGTAAGGAGGTGCCACTGCTTATTGCAAGAAAAAGAAAACACAGTCTTAACTGAACATTGAACAATGTTTTCCTTTTTTATTCCAAAAACGCCTAGGATGAAAGAAACAAGTGTAAAATATACAACATAATTCCAAACATAAGGAACAAAAATCAAAACACAAATGGAAAAAAAAATTACAATTAAATTGTCGTACACAACCTGCAATGCAAATCTCTTGAGAGGCAAAAAAAAGTTTGTGTAAGCCTCAAACACTGAAGGCTATGTATTAGAGTACAGTAACCCCAACATCATCAGACGTGTCTAAAACGGCATCGAAACCAATTACTCTCGCAATGCAACAAAACCTTAAAACTGACAAGACGTTCGACATTTCAACCTGACCATAACATAAAACTGTCTATCCGATCGCAGGTTATCTTTGCTGGAAACTATACTATTTAAGAAAGTGAAATGAAGATGAAAAGGGATTAATATAGGTTTATAGAGCTTGAACAAAATGGGGTGTTAAACTCGTAAAAACAGGTTAACTTGTGTATACATGGCTCTCACCAGTAGCATGCAAGCATGCTGAGTTTAATATATCCTAATTAGAGCCTCAGATTTATCCTCAATTGCACAGCAGGCTCATGTCTGTTAAAGAGCATTTTTTTACATAAGAGAATAAAGCAAAAGGACACATTGCCTACACCCTGTAAAAATGTCCTAATGAGCCACACAGACTGCTGCAAAAGGCTATGGATATAATATGCACAGCTCTAAAAATAAAGATGATAGGGAACGAATAATGTGTTAACAAACACAATCAACGGGCCGGCACTTCCTTGTTGCATTAGCATGAAACTTGTGAGGAAATAATGGATGAAAAAAAAAAAACTCAGATCACGGTTTACAGCACTTTTAAGGAAATGTTTCAGAAAAAACCCTGTCCATTCCTAACCTCAATTCTGTGTTAAAGTGAGAAAGAAAATTTGCTTAAAGATAGGCCACACACACACACACCAATGTGGCGCCCATCATAGGGTCCGAGGACACGATTACCAGTATCTGATACGCAAAAGGCTGATAAGGCACTTTCTTTTTTGTTCTTCCTCTGTCAGAGGGCATGACCAAATAGTCCCTCCTAATGTATAACAAGTGTTGGCAATCTCAGTCTAAATCAAATACAATCAACTGACTAGAACAGAGCAGAAAGTAGGCATTCCAGCCAGTTTCAGCCACTTTCTCCAACACTTTCAAATATTTGGGGGCTACGATACAGACTGAAACAGAAAAAAAAAAAAAAAAAAGCCTTGTTGCATTCGCAGTAGTGTAATTTCACAGAAGACCTGAAAACAAAGGGAAAAAAAGATATTCACAGAAGCCAGCATTTAAAACTAGAAAGAAAATACATAAATGCCTGCCCTCTAGAGACTTGCAGTTGTACTGCAGGTGATGGACTCGAGGTTCATTCTAAATAACTATGTGGTTAGCATTCCTTGGTAATATAAGCCCTCAAACATATTTTACAGGGCTCTGTTGATTGGAAACCATGGTATCAACTCTGTGGGATGATTTTGCAATTGTCCAGAAGTTAAACTGTTAGAACAGAAATGTCGCTTTGACCTTTTTGTATCCCGATAGAATTAACAAAAAAATTCCAGGAACATGTCTGATGCTCCACTTGACATGAGAAAGCAGCATGTCGGCCAAATTATTTTCAGCAAAACAGACGAGTCAGATGAGGATCAGTGGCCTAAATACAACCTTCATCAATAACCAACAGGGCTAATGTTCATGAGGTGATGATAATGTCTCCAATATCTGCAGCATTTAATGGCGCTTCACCAAAATAAACACAAAAGCAGAGCAGCCAGAAAACCATCCGTTCAGCAGAAACTTGGAGTGTTCATGTTATAGTTTCGTTCTCATGCTCTCCACAGTCTTGTTCCTGATTCCTTGTCAAGGATGAAAGCCAAAAAAACAACAAAAAACACCATGATGTCATGGTCTCAAGGTATTGAACACAATGAAAATGAACTGAAGTATCCCATGTCCTGTTCTGCATTGATGATAGTGCTGCATACTAACTGAGGATTTTTCACATGTGCAGGCAAAAAAAAAAAAAGCCTGAAAGGAGAAAGGAAAGGATGGGGAGATGTAGTCCAAACCCACCAATATATCTTTACATCCAAGTCTGGACTACAACTCCCAATAGTGCTTCGGAGAGAGCCAATAAGCTGCAGAGCACAGATGAGCAACCGAACAGCAGGGTGGTACGAGGTCATGACGGGACGCTGACCGACGGGTTGTGAAGATCCGAAGGGGCTCTAGTGATTGACCAGGCCCTGCAGCATCATCATGAGGCGCCGTGCACGCTTGCTCAGAGGGCTCTGGGCGTCCTGCTGCAGGAAGTGGAAGAGCTTCTGTCGTACCTGGGACAGCACTGCAGACATGTGGTCTCTGGTGACTGGATCTCCGTGGTCCAGGTTCATCACAGCATCTTCTAGATAGCTACACATGAATGAGAGAAAGGAGATAAAAAATCTTTCTATAAAGATGGCCATTCATGATATAGATTTTTTTTGCAACATATATATTTTATATTACTGCAGAAGTATTGCCAGGGATCTTAAGAACAAGAACATTTCTACAACTTTTCTAACTCCACTAGAGAAGGGTTTGTGGTGCCGTCAGTGTTTTTTTATTTTCCCCGCGGCATCAGAGAAACGAGTCAAATGGCGTTTCACACAAAACAACCTGGATATGAGCTTCCATGAGCAAAAATGGCACATTTCAAAGTACGCACTTCCGAACAAGCGCCTTTGAAATAAATGGGAACCCCGAAAAAAAATCGCTTTCTCCAGGCATTTTAAGAGCTCCTTGGCTTACAACTGAAAAATACCTGCTGACATCATCGCAACCATCATGCAATCATCCGCGTCACGAAGGAGCCAATGTTTTCTTACATCAGGCTTTGATTCAACTGGAGGCACCGTTTACATCATTTATTTCATCAAAGTGTTTTTGCAGGAAGGCTAATTTCCTTTAATCTCTCCTGTTACGATCACCAGTTTGCTTTGAAGCCAAATCTCATTAATATTGGAAGCACTTTGCACTGGGCCAGACCTCTAACAATGCATTAATATTAAATTCAAAAAGTGCAAGAGGTCTGAGCTTTTCATAGCGGAATTTTCAGCAGCCATTAGTCCGGTCTTCAGTGTCCTTCAGAAATAATTTTAATATGCTGATTTGGTGCAGAAGAAACCTTTGCTCAATATGCCTTTTATTTCAGGCTTCAATGAAAAAAATTTTTTTTTAAATTTTCATCAATTTAATACATCCATGCTGAACAAAAACATGAATTTCTTTCAAAACCCCCCATCATTTGAATGACTAGCACTAGTCATTCATTCCAGTCCTCAAACACAAATCTGGTGGGTTTTTTGACAGCTGTACTAACAGAACATGTTTGTTATTTCTTTAAGCTATTCTAGGGTAAAGCTTTTTTGGTCTTCTCTCCAGGCTGCTTGTTTTTTTTATATTTAAAGTCCATCAAGGATTAGTAAAATGCCACCTGTCTGGAAAACTATGTGGGAAATCTCTCCATCTGTCTTTTAAAATTAATAGACATTGCTGTATGATACCACCAGAGACTTGAGCGGTATGTTGCACAGAGGTCATCTTAATTACCTTACAAGCGATCATTAAGTTAAAGCTTCCGATAAAAAATAAAAAAAAGGAAATGTAATACAATGACCTTAATATCCCCGGGACTTTGCGGTGTAGTCCTGTCCAGATGGCTAAGCTTTCATGCCTCATGGCAGTTTGCTCTATTTTCACATGTGTAGGCCCTGTTCCAATTTATTTAAGCCCACAGTCCTGTTATCTCAACTATAATCTATTGGCCCAGAGAGATATTACATTCTCTGTGCAGAAAATTACTGTTTACATCTTGTATTCTGCGTGCTAACCTTTATTTGCGAAGGTAAAAGCGGATCACTGCGGAGAACAACGCACAGGGCTTGGTGGTATGACAGAACATAACCGTGTGATGCTAAAAACAAGTCAACCAGTTGAGATTTTGCTGTACTGTACATAGCAAAAAATACACTGGCCTTGAATACCAAATTCAAAAATAATACAAAGCCAGAACCATCCACTTCATTATTCGTTTTACTGTTCACTGCATTTTGTTGTTTAATACTCAAGTGTTACATAATGTGAAGCAGCTGTTGTGCTAATTCCAGACTTGCTTTTCAGTATCACGTGCCATGAGCGCCACATTACAAAGCGTTCAGGTAAAAAGATCAAAAAAAGAATATGCACTTTTTTTATTTTAAATGTGCCTCAAGACCCCTGCTCGTTTTATTCTGTTGCACTCGGCAAGCTGTTATTAAATGGAAAACAAATGTGTCTTATGTACTGTATCATATGTCCAATATGGAATTAAGGTGTAGTGTGTGATTAATAATTGGGTCATGATAGTGTTGTCTGGTCAGGAGCGTCCAATCAAATTACTTAGTGAATATTCATGAACCATTAAATTATACACACACTACCGGTCAAAAGTTTGGAATAATAATTATATAATTTAATTTAACGTTTTTGAAAAGCCTCTTATTCTCACTGCATATATTTAATAGAAAAATACAGTAAAAACACTAATATTATTACAATTTAAAATAACCGTTCAGTGTCCCATGAATCTTCAGAAATCATTCAAATATGCTAATTTGGCAGTTAAGTAACATTTCATATTATTAATAAATGTTATTCATAAAAGGAAAGTCTCAATTTAATACATGATGTACACATCCAAGGAAGCAATATGAATGAAACAAAGTTTGATTTTCATATGAAGGTGTCTAATGGTTTCGGTCATAAAAGCGTAGACCAAGGTTATTTTCGTAAATGAAAACTGAAACTAAGACAAACTATTGGTCAACATTTTTTTTTCGGAAACTGAAATAAAATAGAAATTTCAACAAATGAAAAATTTAAACTAAACGAAACTAACAACAGTTACTGAAAAACTAACTGAAACAAAATAATTAGTAAAAATAAATCGTTTTCGTGATTAATAAGCTCTCATCCTGTACCGGAAAATCACTTTTTTCCATTCCACTGCTCTACTTTATTTTTCAATGTATGTCCGTTGCGTTCGAGTCTCGCGTCTTCTGCAGCATCACGTGCATGACACAACGCTCTAAAAACGCAGCACTTAAGTTAAAATAAGTTCAACTTTTAAAAGATGTGTATCGAGACCTTGCGCTTTTGCCCCATTCCACTGTGCCCGCGTCTTTTTTCCCAAAGCAAAACTGCTTTTCTGTGTGAACCAGCCCTAAGCAGCAGAAATAGCCAAATAGGCTAAATATTTCCATCATGTCTAGACCTAGTGTTGTTTTTGGCGGCCTGTTTTAATTTTAGTTTTAGTCTAGTCTTTGTGTCAGGCTGTCATTTTAGTTTTTATTAGTTTTAGTCACATTCATGCTCTTTTTAGTCTAGTCAAGTTTTAGTCGACGAAAACTGATGACATTTTAGTCTAGTTTTAGTCAACGAAAACTGATGACATTTTAGTCTAGTTTTAGTCGACAAAAACTGATGACATTTTAGTCTAGTTTTAGTCAATGAAAATTGTATTTTAGTCTCTTTTTAGTAATGCGATTCTATTTAACCCAGTCAATATAGAATTTCAAACAAGGCTATCTTATTATAGGCGATTTAGTAGGCCTATATTTAGGGCTGTGACGGTGGCAGGTTTTTTTACCACCGCGGTAATGGACCAACTACCGGCGGTGGTTGGGGGGTTATTAAAAAAAAACAACTCGTTTTATATTTCCACACAAAGACGCGTGATACGCTCTGCGCTTTGAGAGGGATGTGGGACAAGAGCAGGAAAACACGAAGATATCGATCTCTTTATGATATCTTCGTGTTTTCTACTTGATGTAAATTGGTTTGAAGAGCGAATTTTATCCTCCACAAGGGCGAGATATTTAGGCTGTGTTTGAGATTGCGCTGCCAGAGAAAGTGAAACTAAAAATCACCCACACGTGTCAAACGCGCTTTACAACTAAACTCGCGCCCAATGTCTAATATAACAAGCACAAACTGTGTTAAAAAGAATTTGACATGCAAGTACAAATGTAGGCTATCTGTCCTACAGCGTTTTTCTACTTTACCACAGTAAAGAATACGAATATAATAGGCCTAATTAAAAGCGAACCAAGAAACGTTTATAATACCTTTAGAAAATGGGTGAGACGTGACGTGAGTGAAGATTTGGGAAAAGAAACATATTCCATGCAGGGATGAGTCACGATTTTTGGATATTCGATTAGTTTATTTAATTATAAAATATCGAATAGGTTGTGCGATTATATCTACTCTAAAATAAAATCTCCATGTTCTGGCGCTGATGCGGTGACGTGTTCATGTAACAAGAGACGCTGCCAATAACGCACATAACAGCTGTCACAATACCAGCAAAAGTAATGATTATGAATGTGTCAAATATATCAATGAGACATTTTAATAGAATAACTAATGGAGTAATATATGGTTAAATTCGCTGATAATCGGGTGACCAGATCGCAATCCAGAATTTAAAGCCGACAAAGCTATGGGTTCACGCACAACTCTCTCATTCGTCGTGACGTTACATTTCGTCTCGTCTCGTTTTGGTCAACGAAAATGAAGAGACATTTTAGCATAGTTTTTATTTTTTAAACCACATTTAGTCTCGTTTTTATTCGTCAACGATATTGCATTATACATGTATTTTAGTCATCGTCACATGACCATGCATTTACGTCTAGTCTCGTCTCGTTTTCGTCAGGTGATAACGGTTCGTTGACGACAATATTTCGTCATAATTTTCGTTGACGAAAGCAACACTATCTAGACCTTATGCAAATCAAAAACCATCTTAACCAAATATAAGATAACCATCTCATGTGAAACTAGCCTGAACAAGATAGGCCTACCACACATATTAGACAAGATACCACACTGAGCAGAAAACGGAAAAATCAAATAGCATGTCTATAGCCCAGAAATAGACGTATTTGTAATACTAAATGTCTGGTCTGAACAGAACATTTGAATATGAGTTTTAACTATGAGTATATGATTTTTAAATGAAGCAATAGACAAAAAGCATAAATGGATCAATACAAGAATAATGTTTGAAAGGATTAATCATAGAAATAACCTTGAAGAATAATCATATGCATATCTTTTTGTTTTTCTTACACACCACGTTTAAGATTTAATTTTTAATATTTTTAAAATTATATAATTTTTACTTTTTAGTTGCATTTGTTTGGTTCTTTGTTCATCCTCAAACATTTTATTTTTATAAAGAGGTTTTCACAAGAGTTAACTGTAAACTGCAAACATTAAACTTTGCTGAATTTAAATGTCTTTAACTGGAAGTGTTCTGTTAACTCTGCTAAACTATAATTACTAAAACTAAAAATATAAATGCTGAATTTAAATGTCTTTAACTGGAAGTGTTCTGTTAACTCTGCTAAACTATAATTACTAAACTAAAACTGAAACTAAATATATAAAAACTAAATAGAAATGTGTTCCCAAAATAAAAACTAACAAAACCATTAATGAAACTAACTAAAACTAAACTGAAATTTATAGAAAATTTGAAAATGATATTAAAATAAAAACATTTAAAAAATGCAAAACTATAATGACCTTGGCGCAGACTCAAATAAATATTATTTCAGGCACTATATAAATAAATAAATCAATATAAAACCTAAAGCATGTGCCTTACTGCTTAAAATAACATCCTTATGTCCAAGCAGAAAACGGACACAGACTTACAGATGGTAATGTCTATGCACATATGGACAGTATGAAACACTAGTATTTTAGAGTGCAATTCAGAGATAGGACTGGCAGATAGCAGTTTATAGCAGTAAAGGGACTTGGCAGCACACAGGCAGAGCATTACTCTGCGATTCACAGGAGTTAGTCACTTTCTCCCAGCAGAGAACTCTAATGCAGCCCAAACTGTACAGCACTTTAATAACTGCAGCCCAATGCAGCACTGCCACAGAAGCCGATGTCCCCTTCAACACAAGGTCATTCACAGAGGAATTTAAGAGGAAAAGGGGACGATGTCGAGTCTTAAAGCATTAATGTACTGTGATATGAAACCGCATTTTTCCCTTGATCACGTACGACACAGGACTATAAATAAATACTTAAGAGTTTAATCATTAAAAGCACAGTGCTCTGCGTGCTTTTGCATACTCATTGAAACTGCAAGGGGGGTGCTGAAGGAATAACTGCTATATAAAGGACATTGAGATAAGTATAGAGCATGACTGCACTGACTGATAGAGCTGAAGGGAACAAACCTGATCTTGAGTTCTGAGCGTGTGCTCAGGTTGGTGGAGAGCTGCTGGATGAGGGACAGGAGGACGGCCTGATGGAGTGGACAGGGCTGCTGGCCGAACACTTGCTGAGAGTCAATGGTCTCGCACACATACAGCACCAGATTAAGGTCTGCTGCGGATAAAGCCTGCAAGAAAAATCACAGCAAGCAGTCAGGAAAAAATCTGGAGGAATAATACAATACTGTGTTGCTGTGAAAGATGATCACATCTAACGATTATATTTGTTGTCAATTAATCTATCGATTATTTCTTCGATTAGTTGACTAATCTAACGATTATTTTTCCGATTAATCTAATGATTATTTTTGGGATTAGCTGATTTATCCATTGGCAAACTTTCCAATAAATAATAAGTACAACAATATATCAGCTGTATTTTGAAGAGGGTAGCGCATCTGTATATTATTTTAACATGAAATCTATGAATGATGACCAAAAAAAATTATTTCAGAAAGGGTAAATGTCATTTTATTATGAAATATGCGAACAGGAAGCATTTTAAACTTTATTTTTAACTAATGGTACTATTTCATAAAATGTAAGATGTATACAGTCACAGGCCCATTACCGTAGTGGGAGTATGATTTACTCAATTAACTTGTCCGAAAATGCACTTGTGTTTATCTGCAAAAAGGTTCACATACACTAGATTGCAGCCTAGGCTACTGTTAATGTAAATATAACGTTAGTCGTTTGTTTTTAAAGTCTACATTAGAGACCTGTGCGGGACGGATTTCTCCCTTAATAATTCCTAAAAAGCAGACATCTCAGTTCATCGCAATCTCACAAATCTCTGTTTTATCAATGAAACTGGCTGCACAATGAATCTTTCATAATATCTACACTTTGTTTGCTATAATCGAATGATTTGCCAGTATGCAGAATGCAGAATTTAGCACTGATTGGCCATTGCGTTCAAGAAATCAACACGTATGTCTGTGATTAGCTATACTGTTCAACGCTGCAAACATGTTATAAACAGATAGAGACTCTGGCCTGTAAATCGTTTCTATTTTGTTTTAGTTGTTCTTGTTGCTTTTGTGCAACAGATGAATGACAATTTATTTGTTTTTAGATGTTCAATTAATAGATATTTCTATTTTGCGGGAGTCCCACGAATCGTTTTATTCTCCCGCAACCAGCACACACACGAGTGCATTACCGCCCGCACCATCAGATCTATATTCCCGCGCAGCACTCTGTTGCGTTGGGTCCCGCGGCAGTGCAGGTCTCTAGTCTACATGTGCATACACAACTTTTAAAAACTGGCAAATGCACTGAAAGCTTCGTTGACAGATTTAAGTTGAAGTTATAAATTAAAGTCCATTTTATTGTCGCCGAATGGGGCATAGTTTGCATAGTGAACAAAGCACCTTTCTGTTCGGCCGTAGTTTAAAGTATTCCCACACTTTGGATGATCGTGGTCTGTCATTTTCACCATGAGCGGGAGCAGACGGCGCCATTACTCGATATTTAAACGCAAATAATGAATGTGACGCGTCAACGTATTTTCATAGTCGACGTAATCAATGACGTCAACGCATCGTTGCGGCCCTAGATCACATAGAGAGACGATAGTAAAAGGTCAAATCCCATGTTGTCACCTGTGGAAATAAGTATTAAACTAAGGGTTCAATTTCACCTAACAGTTCACACTAATTATAGTGATTCTCTACAACCACTAAATTGACTGAAAATGCTAATTATGTAATAAATTAACAAGTTATGAATACAAATCAAGAGAATACTGAACAGTTATTGCAGTCTGACTGTCAGCACATGTTGAGACGTCACCTCCCAAAAGCTTAATTAGGCTATTAGTGATTAATTAGGCTTAATTAGCTATTTGCATTAACTTGAACAATAACCCTACAGAGGGTAACCAAAAATGCTACTGATTTACTCCATAAAAGTGTTTGTAAAGAGGTTTCCCTTAAAGGCCCATTGAAGTGGCTTGAAACACGCAGCATTATTCAATGCGTTTACGTAATTTCCACTGAAACAGGAAGACAGGACGAAACATATCGAACAGCTCCTCCCCCTTTTTAAAATAGCCAATAGCATTTAGTTTATATCACAGCTATATATTAAATTCACCATGTAGAAAATGGTAAATGTGTGAATAAGTGACCGATTTTAGCCAGTTTCAGCGTCTATTTATATGTAGGGGGCGGGACACTTTAGATTCAAGAGAGCATTTGATTGGACAGAAAATCTGATGAGAAGCTAAAGTACAGAGTGATGTCATCAAAATCATTGAGTTTTGAATGCTTATATCTTCTAAATGTGAATTTAGTCATTGTTTTGGAGCACTAGCTTATAGATAACAGTAAGACTAACATATTCATACTAAAAGCCAAAAAAACTCATTGATTTCATGTGGACTTTAAATGCTTACATTTCACAAAATGCAAACGGTTACAGTCTGGCACATTTTGCAGTGGCATATGGCTCAATGCAGTGGTTCTCAACCTTTTAGACCTTTCCACTGGAATTTCTTGCTGCATTTATGACAATCATACTTGTTTAGAAATGTATTAACAGAAACCATACATTAAATTAATTAATTTAAATTCAATCTTTAAAATACTAAATCTGTGTTCTTGGTTTTTTCAACAAAAATAATAGTAGAGAAAGAAAATAGCTTGGTTGAGAACCACTGGCTTAATGCATGTAAAAGTGTGCTAAAAGGGCTACGTACTTGACATAGCAGTTTATCAAATTCCACCACTAATGAACATAAAAAAGCCCATAAAACAAGATCACAGAAGCATGATATCATGAGTGAAATATCAGGCATATGTATGTGTCTAGCGATCGGTAACTAACCTGTTGGAAGGCCTCGTTGAGCTGGCCCTGCTGTAGTAACTGCAGTATGCTGGCCTGCTGGGCCTGGTAGTCCAGGTGTGTGGAGGGGACAGGTGTTCCTGCAGCCGAGCGCATGGCCTGCATGATGCTGGAGGTGACGGCTGCCTGCTGCTCCTTCATGGCCAGACTCACCTCTCCCTTCACTATGCGCTGCACCTGTGTCAGGATTGAGTCCTGCAGGCTGCAGAGAGGAGAGACACCATTAGACTATGGCAACAATATAAAAAAAAACATAACCAATCGGTGGCAACAAGCGACTGCAAAAAAAATTAATAAATAAAAAAATAATAAAAAAAGTATGTCATTGAATCATTAATTCAATTCAAGAGATTTGTTCAAAAACAAGTGAGGCTTTATGCACGAGTCATTGAATTATTAATTCAAACTGAATTAAAAAAAAAAAGAAAAGAAAAAAAGAATCGATTACATTTTTTTACTTTTTTTTTTTAATAGACCAGCAATTAACATTTTGTCAGAACCTCCAGTAAATGACATCATTTTATTTAGTTGCCTATTCAGAAACTTATCCAGAATCATTCAGCTCTACTTCATTGCAGCATATAATTTACTAAATTAGAAAGAAATAATCTGAAACAAAATCTTTTTTTTCTTTTTTTACAAAGAAATAAGTTAAATGCACGACTAAGAAGGAAGTAAACACTAAGCAAACAACACTGTTCGCAGAATTAAACATTTATTAGATATTCAAAGACTTTAAAATTCAAAGACAGTTTAAATTATATAAATGTATAGGCATATTTGTTGAACGCAACAATGGTATATGAGAAAGTATTATAGTGTTTTCCTTTCTATTACTAATAATAAAAAGTCAAAAGCTGTAATACTTTTTCATATATTTCATAAATTTATGTTATTATATTATTAATGTTTAACTATTTTAAACAATACTCTAACTAATAAACAATTTACTAGACAGAACAGACTCAAAATAGAAGTCCAGCTTCGGACATTTTTTGGCCAAACAGAAACACTTATCGGCTTATTACATGTATATATATATATATATATATATATATGGGAAGGCATACAAGGGGAAAGAGAATTCCTCAAATTGATTTCTGACAAATATTGAATAGGCTCTGTGCTGTATGCATGTGACAGAAAGCCTTACTTTCCCACGATCATGTGGAGCTGATGCTGAACATCAGAGCACACGCTGGCCGTCACAGTGGAGGCCAGCTGGTCTTGAGAATTCTGGAGTGTGTCAATCATCTGTTGCAGCTGGCCAATCACGGGATCCCGTGCATCCTGGTCCCGCTGTTTCCTGTTCTTGACGTGTGTCTCCAGCTGTTGGATGTCTGCAGGAGAATGTAAAGTCATTATACATTTAGTAGTAATACATTAAAAGGGTTGCAATAATTAGCTGGTGCTACAAATGCAGGATGTGTAAAACAGACCTAAAAAGCATGCAACAACCTGCCAGATTCATTAATATGCTCTATGCTTATTTTTTTATTGCTGGAAAAAAGCAGAAATAAAATGTAAGATTGGTAGCGAAGTCTATTGTGATGGTTCTTACACTCGTGGGTTCCCTGTTTGAAGCTGTCATTGATCTGCTGAAACATGGACTGGCAGCCTCTCTCAAACACAGGAAGCACAATGCTCTGGAAGGTCTCTTTGTAGGCTGCCTGAATGGGGCCCTGCATGGCCTCGGCAGCAGCACGACCAATGGCATCTGTAGTGTTCTGTGAATGGAAGAATAGGACAAAGTTAGAGGAGTTATAGTTTCCCCCAGTTTGTGCCTGTTTCGTCTTCCATGATGAATTATTCAGTGCTACACTGGTGCATAGAAGTTGGTGCAATCTTTTGAACTGCTCAGTTTGTAGTTTCAGAGAAACATTCTTTACAGCTAGAAATGTATTTAACCAAGCCTTTGGAAAATAATATTCTAACAAATGGCAAGTTTGGATGGAATTTTTTTTTTTTTTTTAAGTGCTCATTCTCAAACGTTAAGCCACTGACCTTGGACTTAACAACTTTGGTGACATTTTCTTTCAGTGTTCCTTCCACTGCGGTTAACTTGGCAGCGATGGTGCTGTTCATCTGGCCAGTCACAGGTTCTAGACTCTTCGATATGGCTGCATAAAAGAAAAAGGTCAACTAAAGCTCTACATAAACATTTTTTTTAAAAGTCTTCTTTCCAGCCATGTCACAGGGACAAAAAAAAAAAAAAAAAAAAAAAGAGCAGAATGTTCTTTGCTGTATTGAACGTTGACAAAAAAGTACAGTTAAGATCTTGAGTTTAGCACATCGGCACTCACTCTGTGGGACGATCTTCTTCATTTCTTCACGCAAAACTTTGTCTAGCCGATTGCACAGACTGTTGTTTAGAGTCTGGACAAGCTGCTGAACCAGCTGGTCGTGGAGCTGTTGGTTCCGGCTTTGTCCCTCAGCCAGAATTCGCTCCATTCTTCTCTCTGTCAACAGCTAGTTAAAGTTAACAACAAATAGTATGGGCCCGACCAATCAAAAGGGATTTTTGTTCATATACATATGAAAAAAACAAGATCATGCATTAGAGAACAATTACATTCATATCAGCTTTCTTGCTTTTTCTTGTGATAGTGGGCTTAGATTTTACTTCATTTTCATCTTAGATTATATTTAAGTTGCTTAGAAATGTAGCTTCTTCATGTGTGGTGCCATTCATAATACATTTAACTTCTGTAATGTGACATATTTCAAAGTTAATATTCTGTAGAAATTACAGTAGAGTGGGACTTTTATCTTTCTGGTTTATTTAGCATGAAAATTGAGCGTGGCAATGAAACATGATAGGCTACAATATCAATATTACTCAGCCAGTGTAGCATTGTTGATGAAAGACCATGCGTTTTAAATTATCAATTTCTTAATTTAATATTGTTCTTTTGTTTGATGTCTTTGCTCTAATCCTAATCTAGCTATGAGTCTCCCCCTAGTGGAAGGATACGTTCTTGCTCCTGCTGAGCCAACATGGAGTGCTCGATATGAGCCATGATGGAGCTCTGTATGGCATCCATGTGGCTGGTAACTCTCTGCAGAATGTCCAGCTGGTTCTGTCTCAGCTCTGCTAACTCCCTCTGCTGGCTCCGCAACATCAGCAGGAGCTCGTCTTGCACCTCTGTGCTCATCTGAGAACACAACAGCAAACTCATTCACATGAAACAATTCCTCACACATGAAACTCAAGCATCCCTGACATCAGCACAGTTGTAAGAGTCTTCGCAGTCACAGCAGAACATTCATACTACAGAGCTTGCCATGTTATTCATGGTTTAGCATTGCATTAATGTTTTATTTATATGATGAATCAGTGACTAGACAGAAAACAAGCCTTCATGCATTTTGATTGGGTTTACACAATACAAATGCTACGAAATGCATTCGCATTGTGGTGCAGGGGATCAACAGACTTACCTGGTTCTCAATCTGTCTAGACTGTGAGGACTCTCTGGGAAGGGAGAAAAACAAAGATGATCTAATAAGTCACACAATCAGATTATATGGCTGAAAGGGCTCACCACTCAATCCCACATTAAACAATCTAAAAATTAATATCAGGAAGATTTACATAGTAAGGAGGGCAGCTCACTCACCCTTCATCTTTCTTGCTCTTCCTCTTGAGCTTGGGGGAGCTGCGTGGTGATGTTTTCCAGTCCTTTACGGGAAGTCTGTGAGAGGAGCGAGGGCCACAGTTCCCCGACGAGGAGGCCAGACTGGCAACCTCATCATCATGATCACTGTCAATCACAGCAGGAAAAGAAAATAAGTGAAAAAGACAAGAGATCAGCAAAATTGTCCTCAGGGTATTGTAGATTGAACTACAGGTGTCTTAACACGCCTTTAATTAGCATATTCACATTATTATCTTATCACTAGTTTGTTGAGTCATGTTCAGACTTGTCTGGACATGCTCAGATATGCAGAAGAAAATAGTTTTTCAGAGTATACACATTACCATTCAAAAGATTGGTTTCCAAAAAAAATTGTTTTTTTTGGGGGGGGGGGGGGGGGGTGCTCAATATTAACTTTTTCCTGGGACAGGTGGATTTTACACACAGGAAGGACAGAAACCGTTCTGGTGGCTTAATTTGAAGTATATCCTACATATCCCACATTATAGGATTCGTATTACAGAAACATCCAAACTCAGAATCCCATTTCAGAGCAGAACTCATTTAGAACACTAAACAGGAAGTTTTTGTAATACCGTTCCTAGAGGAAAAAAAAAAGATTAACAGTCGTGACAGGTTTTCTTTAGCAGACGGTTTGCATGTCCTTGATTTGAATTGCTCACATCACTGTTGTTAGCGAAGGTCAGACTAATATTCTGACAAATTTGACTGAATCCATGTTTCTGTTCCTAATTAAGTTACCAGCCAACTGGGGAGACATTTATTTCACAGCTGGAGTTAATGTTAATATTATGTGGCCACAGACCTCATAATACTCCCATTAAATAACTTAATCTGAGATTCACGCATTTTACAGCTTCCTAAAGTGCTTTTATGACAAGCAAATGTAAAGTTTAAATGAACAGACAGCAGAAACTGAACAGATCCTTATTAAACATGAAAAATGAGTATAGTAATGTGATGGGATCTGAGCTACAGAGGATGCTGACAGGTGATACTCCAAAATGTAAAGTTTACCTCTGCTCTGCACTTGCATCTTGACTGTCGTTCTGAGTCAGGTGATAGGTGCGCCTGTGGTAGGGGGAAGAAATGTGCCTGTCCTTTATTTCCTCCCTAGAGCTGGAAATAAACAGTCAAAACAGTTATCAAATGCTTAACTTTGTATCATCAAATATTATCACTAATTTCTCAAAACATAAATCAATAGTAAATGTTAATATTAAATTAACATCAACATAAATCACAAAACAGATGAAAAATATATATATACACATAAATTAGTGCTGGGCGGTATACCGGTTCATACCAACTACCAGTGTTTATTTTTATCACTTTATGTCGCTTTAACAACGATCGGAACGCGGCTCTCACTGTCTGAGAGTCCCTCTCAGGGCACAGGGCAAAGCTGTATGCGTTTCTAAACATGACGGTGAAGATGGATAGGTTAAACTATAACTGATAGCTGTCAAATATTACAGTGTTTCCCATACATTAGTTCACAATATCAACATAGCCTTTTGGAAATCAATTTGTGGTTGGCATTGACATCGTTGAATAAACACGAGCACTGCACGTTTCAAAGTCAAAACGCGGCGCGGTGTTTTTATATGAATGTATCTGAAGTGAACTGACGGTCTTTAGAAAAGTTTCGATGTTATTTCAATTGAATCTTTCTTTATCTTTTCTAAAAAAAAGCAGTGTTTATGAGCGCTGTTGCTTTGTGTACAGCCGTTACTGGGGAAACTGCTGTTTCTGCCGTTCCTAAAGCGCCTCCTGCTGGCACAGCCTTGCAAACCTGTATTAAAGGGGTGGTTGATTATGATTTCACTTTTCTAACTTTAGTTAGTGTGTAATGTTGCTGTTTGAGCATAAACAACATCTGCAAAGTTACAATACTCAAAGTTCAAAGCAAAGGAAGATATTTGCTTTTAAAGAAAAGGACTACAACAAACGGCTGGTTGGGACTACATGACATTCCTCCCGGGTTAGTGACATCACTAACCCTAGAATTTACATAAACCCCGCCCCCAGGAACACGCAGTCCATGTTGAGAAGAGGAAAAGTGTTGTATAAGAGTACATTTGTGAGTCAGCTCAAACTTTAGCATCCATCTTTTCACATGCAATAGAAAGTCACTCTGTGTGCATCTCAGAAACAGTTCCTATACAAGCGATTTATAGATTTATCATGACAGAATATCTTAATTTAAGATAGTTAACTCCACATCAGCAACATAAATTCATCAACTAATCATTCAGAGACGTCCTGTTGCATTCTACATGTTGTCACTTCTTCTTGAGTCTCTCCATCTTTGTCTGACTCTGTTTTAACATTGAAGGCAGAACAGTTTCTGTCATTTTAGTGTGTCTGCGTGAGGTAATAGAAGCTGCTAACACACACAAGCTTTTGAAACCCCACCCTCTGCAGCAGCTCATTTGCATTTAAAGGGCCAGGCACAAAACGGTGTGTTTTTGCAAACCCTCAAAAAGTGACAACTTTAACTTGCTATATAAAAATATATGTGGGGTATTTTGCACTAAAACTTCACACACACACTCTAGGGACATCATAGATATATTTTACATCTTGTGAAAAGGGCATTTTACCACCCCTTTAATACTAGTGTGGAATTTTTCAATATTCACTCATGACAGTAAAATAGGGCATTCGAAGTCAATCTACTGCAGTATTTCCTCTCTCAATCAGTAGAAAATGTGGTTAAATGTGGTCATGCTTGAAATAAAATATGCCGCCATATACCGTGAAACCGGTATAATTTTTAACAATGCCGTGATATGGATTTTTGGTCATACCGCCCAGCACTAATACAAATTATATTTTATTACATATTATTGTATATAATATATTATAGAACAGCAACTCACCAGTCTCCCAAACCATTGTCTCTCAGGCTGTTGCGAGTCTCTCGTGTGATATCGGGTGCTGCGGGCCACGCATGGTTCACGCTGCTGTCAGAACAAGAACCTCCAGCCGCTACAGCGTTCTCCTGTGACAGAGCCGTCTCTAGTAGGGAGGGTGTGTTATTGAGTCTTTGTTCTCCATCCACAGATGCTGCACCCAATTCGAGAGGCAGCAAACTGTGCTCAGCACTGCTACGGGCTCTCGGAGACAGCAGGTGGAGGACCGATGCGGCTGAAGCCATGCTGTCAGAATGCAGGACGGAGACTGAGTCAGCAGCGGCACTGGCCAGTCCTCTCTGCAGGGTTTCCGAGGCGATCTCGGGGATGTCCTGGGACATTGCCGTAGAAGCAGAGGAAATAACATCCGGAGAGCGAGCTCTGGTCGGAGAGGCCTGAGGGACAATCATGGGATCTATGGCCTGGAGATCCAGGGAGAGAGGAGGGTTTGGAGAGGAAACCTGTGGAGGAGATGGGAAATAAGGGAGGGGAAGTCTGTGAGAGTAAGGAGCAGCTTCGCAGAGCAGAGAGGCCTCTCGCAGTAGGGATGGAGAAAGCATCAGTGGGGGAGAGAAACCCTAACCGGATGGGGATTTTAAATGGAAGAGTGGAAGGAGGGATGCCAGATAAACAGAAAAATTGTTACATGAGTTTTTCATTTACATCAGATCTAAAGGACTGACAGAGCTGAGCTGTAATTTTGTGAGTGCTGAAATCTAATCTGATTTGTTCAGATGGACAGTAATGACATAAGCATTTACTCCACCATTCAAGTTTAGGATCAAATTAAGAAATGTATGGCCTGGTTTCACAAACAGGGCTTAGATTAAGCCAGTATTAGGCCTTAGTTTAATTAGGACATTTATTATAAAACATTTCCATTTATAATAAATGCTGTTATTTTGAACTTTCTATTGATCAAAGAATCCTTAAAACATTTATTAGTTTCCACAAAAATATTAAGCAGCACACCTGTTTTTCAATATTGACAATAATAAGAAATGTTTGAAAAAAAAAAAAAGGCTAGGGCTGCACGATTAATCGCAATAACCCGAAATTGCGCTTAAATCGATTTGGCTTGCTGCGATAATGGAATCGCAAAGGCTGTGATTATTTTTTATGTGCAGCTTGTCAGTGAAGCATGGCTCTGTGATCAGTAGCAAATGCTGCTCCATCTGAAATGTTTATAACGTCGCTTATAACGTGCATTTGAAAAAGCAACATGTCAAATATCTTTCCAAACATGAGAAGCATTTATGAACCTCTTGACCAACAAAAGACAACATTTAATAACAGTTTTTACTCCAAACTCACTTCATAACGACAATTGAGCATCCCACTGTGAGATGATGTGGCTTCTTACTCAGAATAAGGCACACAACATTTTTCATAGGATTCTATATAGCGGTAAAGGCTATGTCGATTAGCTTTGTAAGTATAAATTATAAATATACTTTATCATGAAAATACTCAAGGCTTGATGAACTCAGATAAACCATATATTGTCATAGTCGTGTGTTTATTAGTCATGTTTAACCAATAAAATTTCAATCTTCCGTTTATTCAGCTACCGCGATATAGTATGATGCCCATAGGGATTTCCTGGAACGACATTACTTCTGCAGGGCATTTTTGGAGTTTCTGCACGAGCGCCCTATGGCTTTCTTTTTTGTGTGCAAATAAGACAGTGGGAAGTGTTGAGTGGAGAGAGGAAAGCGGGATCAAAGGACATCGAATTTGAACACGGGTCGGCCAGAGGCGCATTGCGCCATATGTCAGTGCGCTAACCACTAGGCTATCAGCGCCGACCCACTATGGCTTTCTGATGGAGCAGCATTTACTACTGATCACAGAGCTGTGCTTCACTGACAAGCTGCACATTAATAAAAAAACGATTAATCGTGCAGCCCTAGTCTTGTCACTTTTGATCAATTTAATGCATCCTTGCTAAATAACATTATTTATTTCTTTAAAAAAAAAAGTCTTAGTTTACAAAGTCACATTTATACACGGTCACTTATAGACAATATATTACTAAATGCAATTTACCATGTCCATTAATACCTGGATGTTTTCCCCAAGGCCTGAGATAAGGATGGAGTTGGATCTTGAACTGCCAGCGCTGGCACTCAGAGTCAAGCTAGTGTTGCCACATTCGACAGACATTTTAGGGCTCTGGGTCAGATCATCTCCACCCCTGGAAGAAAGAAAATTGAGCAATGCCTACGAGTGCGAGACAGGACCCCACATTTTACATTCTAATGTATACTTTTGTACACTGTGTGTAATTCATACAGTGAAATCCAAGTCTCAAAAAAACAAAACACTTATGAAAATGAAGAGGGTAAAAATGTTTCTTAAAAAAAGAAAATTTGACAAAAATGAGTTTATCTCCCACCTTGCACCGTTGTCTGAGCTGCTCATGGCCGTGACTATGGTCAGGCTGCTTGCACTGCTGCCAGGAGAGGCGGGCATCTGAAAAAACAAGACAGCAAAGATAAATGATTATCATCACTGAAGCGAGCTAATGATGAATCTGTCAAATTAAAGGCTTACAGAAGCACTGGGCGTCATAAAGGCGTCCGGGGTCATGAGTTTGGGCAAGGCTGATGGGGCTGGACTCATGAAGTCAGCTGGACTTGGAAGCGGCAGAATTTTACTCAGGTCATTCTGTGATCCACTGTCCCCAGACTCCTTATCAGAGCTCATTGCCTCCACATTCAGATCAGACAGCGGGTCAGAAAAACCTGGGGGAATGAAAAAAAATTATTTTTAAAAATAAAATAATAAATACGTATATTTAAATACATAAGATATATAAAAAACAAGTCACAGAAAGCAATGATGTTTTCCTCACCTTAATTAATTCAGACCATAATTTGGGTAAAATACATTTCTTTTGCCATAGCATAGATTCAGTAGTGATGGTCTCGGAAACATATGTAAAAAATAATAGTATACTTTCCAGACTCACCAAAGCCATCTTGTGATACAGACTGAGGCATGAAAAGGGAGGATGAGGCCCCCTGATTGGGCTGGAACCAGATCTGCACATCCTGTAGTGATCTGTAGGCATAAGAGTGTTGTGAATATCTGAATACAAATCTCATGCCACCATCGAGAGATGTTTTTTGTATGTAAATAACTCACTTTGTATGCACACAGTAGAGTTTAATCTGGATTCCTGATTTGGACTCTGAGGGTCCCTGGTTTCCTTCTGTGAGAAGATATTAAAACGCAACAGTATTATCATTATTAGCGCCATCTGAACGCATCTTCACTCACCTTACAGCAAGACTACAAACATTTGCACACGCAAAGCTAGCATTAAAATAAGGGAGGAACGGACCTGTTGTCATGCTTTCACTTTCCTCATCAGGGGGAAGGACCTCAGTGTGTCTCAATCGTGCACGGGCAACATCCTGTATGCCGAAGCTGAGCACAGGGTATGTAAGCAGAAACTCTGAAACTGCAGTGAAGTTGGCACGGCCTTTTTCCTGGTTCTGTAGCAACTCCATGACGTACAACACCTACATATCAAACACACAACCCAAAATCAGCTGCTAATAAACAACCAGTTATTTACTTACACAATGTCAATGTGTGCTTAATAGCAACATTGAACTAAGCTCAAGAATCCCATTAAACAGTACACATGCTGGTGTTAGATTGTTGACCATGCTTTTATACTTCCTATTTGTCTTTCTACCTGTCCTAAAATAACTGAATTCCAAAAACCTGCAGACAGACTTAATTTTAGTCTTTTCTGGAGTGAGACAATTATTAGATTCAAGAATATCTCCCACGTCCCATCCACAATTGGTGTTTGAAGATGTTTTGCATCAGGTTTGACGTCAGTGTTTCCAAAAGACTAACCATTTGAATGAATAACATTTTAGAGCTACACCAGAGGGAGGGTTTTTCAGTGCAGTGGCAGATTTAGGCATGGGCGACATGGGCAATCGCCCAGGGTGACATCTTTACGGAAGTGACACAAGGCGTCCACAAATTTTTTTTTTTTATGTATGCAGCCTCGTATCATTATGAGTGTAATTTTAAATGTATAATAAAACATTGCTATGTTGCTTGATATGCTATTACACATAGGGCAACAAAATTCATTTTTCAGTCTACAAACTTACGTAAACAGACAGAGAAAAAAGTTTTTGTAACAATTTTTTTAAACAAAAGTAATATCACTAATTTTATTCATATTTTTACTGTACAGTTGTGTGGTTTTGGGGGATTTATAATTTTTTTTTTTTTTTTTACTTCCCTCAATTTGTAATAATTTAAATGTATACATTTATATAAAACAGCAAAATTATTTTTTGAAAAAATTCACTTTAAAAAGACCTACATTTCTCAATTTCATTCATGGTAATAACATGAATAATGTGCCATGGTTTAGTGGAAGATTGCTGTCCTCTACTGGAAAACAAACACTTAAAATTAAAATAACATGAATTTTCAACTACAGCCACTAGATGGCAGCAGAGGATTACACAATAGCTCATATACCATTTCCAAGTTTTTCATTCAGATTTATGTTTTGACATTATAAAATCATCATAACAACAAATTGTTTAGCAATTTGTAAAACAACATTTTAGCATTTTTTTATTCTAAAGTTTTTTTTTTTTTTGCAATTATGTCAACATTACAGTCAAACCTGAAAACGGTGTTATGCTATCAAATACTCAACGCACATACGATCAGGATGTTAAAATAAACAAACCCTCACATTTCAGGTCATCGACAACAGTAGATATTGAACAATATCTTCGTCACTTGATGGGGTACCCTTGAAACATTTCAGTTGTGGTCTGTGCTATTTGCAGCGCTTTTCTGTATTTAGTTGCGTTGTGAGTATTTGCAGCACGTGTCGTCAAACTGAAAGACGTTTTCTTAATTTGCTGGTGTTTTTTCTTTTGCATGCGTTTTCTTCAGTTGCAACATGTTGAGCTTTGTGCTATTTGCAGCGCATTTCTGTATTTGGTTGCATTGTGAGTATTTGCAGAACGTGTTGTCAAACTGAATTTGTTGGCGTTCTTTTTTTATTTGCATGCATTTTCTTCAGTTGCAGCACGTTCAGCTCTCTCGGCCACCGTAGATTCACCCAGGGCGCCATATGAGCTAGAATCGCTACTGTTTCAGTGAATAACGACTTAATTTAATTTGTATGGAAATGAGCAACATGGACACTCTGCAGAATAACCAATTGTGGTTTCAACCGAAGACAGAAAATCATGCAGGTTTGGAACGCGATGAGAGTGAGTAAACAAAGCATGTGGGCATTAAATATGAAATATAAAATAATAATGAGTCTGACCTTCCTCTGAACATCACTAAGGATAAGAAACTCTGCAGACAGGTCCAAACTGGCCTTCAGGCTGGGTAGCACACTGCTGTTAAATGGATCTGGAGAAAACCTGAAACACAAATTAACAATTCTTCTAAAACTCATATGTAGATCACATCCATAGACTTAAGGTATAGGCGAAGGTTTTATGCTTAAAGGGTTAATTTACCCCAAAATGAAAATTCTGTCATCATTTACTCACCCTCATGCCATTCCAAACCTGTAAGACTTTTGTTTATCTTTGAAACACAAATTAATATATTTTAATGAAATCTGAGATTTCAGTCCTTCCATTGACAGTTTACACAACTACCACTTTGTCACTTCAAAAAGTTTATAAGAGATTGTAAAACTAATCCTTATGAATTGAGTGGTTTAGTCCAAATTTTCAGAAGAGACATGATTGCTTTATATGATGAACATTGAATTTAGACTTAACATTCATCAACACACACATCAGAAATGGTAAGCGGAAGCTTAAGAATGGTTGCTTGACCTGCAAGATCCAATGAGGTTCATTCTTGTATGTTACGCAGCACGTTTGAGCTTCCGCAAGAACCAATGAGGTTTGTTCTCACGTGTCAAGCATGAACGGTTGAGCTTCTGTTTATGTTTGCTGATAAATGTTTATATGTGAATAAAAGCCTAAATTCAATTTGTTCATCCTATAAAACAACCCAGTATCTTCAGAAAATTGACTAAACTGCTCGATTCATGTGGATTAGTTTTACAATCTCTTTATGAACAAAGCAACAAAGTGGTAGTTGCGTGGACAGTCAATGGAGGGACAAAAATCTCTCAGATTTCATCAAAAAGATCTTCATTTGTGTTTCCAAGATGAACCAATGACTTACAGGTTTAGAAAGACATGAGGGTGAGCGATGATAATTTTTTCATTTTGGGGTGAACTAACCTTTTAAGCTTGAACACCACCATAGAACATAGCTAAGGGCATATCTAACAATTAAAAATATAAACACCTCTATTGATTATGCAAGCTCCATAGTTCAATTACAGCTTTTAGCTTAAGAACAGACCTGATGGTTTGTAAGCAGGTCCATGACACTGTGCACCACATCTTCAGCTCCTGGTTCTGATCAGCTCCAGTGATCAGGAATCGCCAAAACGGAACTCTTCAGAAAAACAAAAATGGTATTATGTTCAAAGATATACTGCACATGTCTAAGACACACAATTTCAAAGAGTAAAGACAACAGCAAAGACAGTTAAAGCCCAGAGTGACAAAAATGTAATTGCGTTCACTGAAGACTAAATGAACTTGAGACTCACTCAGGGTCTTGCTTCTTGTGGTTGTCACAAAAGAGCAGGCAGGAAAGGGGCCGTCCATTATGTGGCTGCCATTCATGCAAACATCTACAAAAGGAGCAAGGTTACTTGCATTTAGGTTTTCAATTTAATCACAGGATGGCTTCAGAGGAAAAATCTTGTTAACACTCATTTTTATTATTATTAACAGTATGATTACATATTAAAGGGGTCATATGATGCGATTTCATGTTTTCCTTTTTCTTTAGTGTGTTATGTAGCTGTTAGTGCAAGTATAAGATCTGCCGAGTTACAAAGCTCAAAGTGTCAAACCTAAAGAGATATTCTATATAAAGTTTAAGGCTTAGCCACACCTTCCTAAAACGCTTCGTTCAAACACGCCCCCATAAAATCTACGCAAGTATGTGGGGGCAGAGTTTCATAACACCGGCCAAATGTATATGCAAAGAAAGGCGGGGTAACTTATTATCACCGTATTATTGTTGCCACGGCGCCGCCATGTCGTGGAAACACTGTGTTTTTCGTTGCAAAAGCCAAACTACTTAGTTTGGCCTTCCAAAAGACGACAATTAGAAAACAGTGCTTAAGCTTTATTTACAATACGGTTCCAGAACAGTACAGCTAAAATTTTCGACTGTGTGCTGCTCATTTTTCGGAAGACTGCTTCCAGAACCTGCGAGAGAACAAGGCCGGCTGGGCACAAAGGCTGATTCCAAAAAGCAATTCCATATTTGCATGGACAGTCTGGTGCTCTGACTCACACAGCCTGTAAGTATGTTTTCATATTTTAAGAATTTGCTACTGACTACTCAAACAAGCAAAGTTGATTGATCAGCTTGGTCATCTGCATTTCCGGATCAGATTCGGGCTCGAATTGATATGGTAGTGCTGACATTGTCACCTGTCATTATTGCTTTGGGAGCTGATGATCCAAATATGGTAACGGGTGTGACATTTCCATCACATGCTTAAGGTTTTCGGGCCAATCACAATGCATTGGATTGCTGGCCAATCAGAGCACACCGCGCTTTTCAGAACGATGAGCTGTGTAAAAATCTATGCGTTTCAGAAAGGCGGGGCATAGAGGAGCGACAATAATGTACATTATCTGTAAAATGACTTTTTGTAACCTAAAACCACGTAAACACTGCATTAAACCAAATACACAAAATAATGTTCTTTTTAGAACCATCATATGACCTCTTTAAATATCAAATGGCATAAGTTTACTATATACATTTATTAATATAAATGTATATTAGTACAGATATTTTTTCCCTTGAAAACTAGATGCAATAAATGTTTTATTAAAGGTAGGGTAGGCAATTTCGGAGAGGGTAGCAATAGCAAACTAGCTTTGAAAGCATTCACGAAACGAGAGACGGTGTTAAATTATCCCCTGGTCTCAAAGCACAAAATATTACAATAATAATGAACGTAAACAACTTATAGAGCTCTGACTTGTGCTACCTGTCTGCAGCAGATTTATTTTGGTATTGACCGTGTTGGCAGAAAAAAGCATAAATCCGAGTCTGAGGGCTTACGGGTTGCTATCTAGTAATTACGGTAATCACGACTTGGCGTGAGCGCAGCATAAGCTTGTTTTGGTTCAGGAGGAACTGTAAAAGATGACTGCTGTTTGTTTGCGACGCTTGGTTACTTTCTGTCTACAACTCTGCATAGCTTTACTGAACGTGCTGATGATGACGTGATGTGTTCACGAGAAGGGTGCGCGGAGGTATGGAAATACATATGTTGACAGGATGCAATGATTGGACAAACATTGTTTGGTCCTGAGACTTCCACAGAACATATATGTACATGTTTTAAAATTTAGTCCACTTCTATTATTGATTGCTATCAGGATGTAAAGAGAGGTTCAACCAGTATAACAAAAAGTATATATAAAAAGAATTGCCTAGCCTATGTTTATTTGGAAAATACATGAAAGCTACATGAAGCAGCTATTACTCCAGTCTTCAGCGTCACATGATCCTTCAGAAACCATTCAAATATGCTGATTTGGTGCTCAAAAAACATTTCTGATCTTTTATCAGAATTTTTGTTATATTTTGATTCTATCATCAATGTTGAAAACAATTGTGCTGCTTAATATTTTTGTAAAAAGACCAACACTTATTTGAAACAAATCTTTACATTATAAATTATAAATGCCTTTACTGTCACTTTTGATGAATAAGTATTAATTTCTTAAATTAAAAAAGCGGTCACATTTTATTTTAAGGTGTCATTGTTACTTTGTAATTATATATTTAAGTACTGAGTAATATTAAACAACTACATGTACTTACTATAGGGTTAGGGTAGGATTAGGATTTGGTTGAGGGTCAGTTGCATGCAAGTATGCATAATTTGCTGTTAGTACTATGGTAAGTACATGTAACGTGTAACAAGGACACTAAAATAAAGTGTTACCAAAAAAGCTTATTTTTACAGTGTGTTCAATTTCATAATGTCTCAAGCATGTACCTGGGTTGGTCCTGTCCTTCAATGTAGATTTGCCAAAATTTTACATATCCATCATGACTTGCTGTGGCCAAGACAGTGCCATCAGGGGACAGCGCTCCCTCACTAATGCGCTGCATAGAAAAAGTAATGTTTAATTATAAACATGACACTACATAAGTACTTAAATGTATGTGCCATTGATTACATTAAATCTATCTCATTTCTTAATTAGTTAATACAGCACTGCAGGCTAAAGGATGGCAGGACTTACTGCTGTGTGTCCTCTAATGGTGATAAACCCCTCTTTCAGTTCAGTGGCATCCACAGGCCATGAGCTGTTATTGGATCGGAGGATGTCAAGGTCCCAAACCTCAGCCTACAAGTACAAGCAAAAATCCAGTTAAGAGAGTAATAGTGTTAAAAACATTTTAAATCTAATAATATGGTGACATTTCTGAAAGAAAGTTATAAAACTGTCAAATTCCACACACACACACAAAAAATCAACAAAAAAAACATACTCTGTCTTCATGAAGCAGTGCCAATGTCTGACACGCATCCTCCGGGTTCTCATCATTGTCTTCTGGGATAAAGGGACACCAGATGAGTCTGCGGTTGGAATTAAGTGGAGTGTCCTCAGGCCTGTGGATGTGAACGATCACTTCATCTCTAAGAGACATCGATGTTAAAGAAAAATATCACAGTTCACCTGCTTATTATTAGCATTTTACTAGGTAATACTATTTCATTGGTCCACTTTAGATATTCTACAAACTATAACTAACTTTGCAACTACATGTCACCTAACTCTAAGAGTATTAGTAGACTGTCTGCTTAATATCTGCCAACACTTTATTTTGATGGTCCCACAACAGATATTCTACCAATTATAAATAACTTTGCAACTACATGTCAACTTATTCTATTTACCCGAACCCTAACCAGTCTACTAATACTCTAATGAGAGTTAGTTGACATGTAGTTGCTGTAAAGTTACTTATAGTTAGTAGAATATCAAAAGTGAACCTAAGTGAACCTTTTACTACAAATACATGTGAATCCAGATTTTTTTTTATTAAACCTGAAAAAAAAAGACAGATTTAGGATTTTTAGGAGAAAGTTGTGATATAAAATGAAAAGGAAATATTTAATAATATTTTTAAGGTATATTTGTGACACTGATCATGCTAATTAAAACATCATTAGTTGTCTCGAACCTTCGGGTATCTCATTAACCTCCTGTTTTTGTGGGGGTTTTTTTAACAAACATAAAAAAAATCTAGTAAATTTCCATCTACAGAGGATACTGTATTTTGCCGTTGTGACTAGTGAGCTGCCAAATGAACATGTTTCCAGCCTCATCCACGCAGGCCAAGAGGGTGGAGTCCAAGTGGGCGAAGGCAAGGTCTGTGACTGCACCGGTGAAGCCCTTCAGCAGCGAACGCTCCGTCGAGCCCAGTTGCAGCACGCGGATCATAGAATGATTGTTTGCACCTGTGAGCGATAAACAATTACAAACCATTCATTTGAATCCCATCAACATTTTATTCAAAGGAGTGTGCTAAATGAGCCATGTACAAAGACAGCAACAAAAAAGTGTGCAAACCGACCTCTGATGGCATAAGCCACGTATGAGTTGGACACGGCTATTAAATTGCCATAGTAGTACTTGTGCTCCCAGTCATATTTGGCCACTGGCTGTATTTTAACCTGTAAGACAGTCATGAGGAAAAGATTCAGAGAATAAAACAAATTTCCAGGGTTTCTACATATTTTGACCTATTAATTGTTACGAGTTTCCCGATAGTTCGTTTTTAAATATAAATTTATAGAGTTTTAAAAAATAATTTTCTAGCTAAGTAAATATTTTCTAGCTGGAAGATTTATTGACTAGAAATTTCCATGACTTTAAAGATTAAAGACCCAGGCCTGGTAATTTACTTATATTTCCAGGTTTTCAATGACCGTGAAACCCTGAACTGCTAATAAGAAACAGTTTTGTACAAGTTCATTAATTTACACACCTTGTTGCTACCACGAGCCTTACTGTCAATACTAGAGTCACGGCTGGACACAATTTCCACATTGTTTGCTCTGATGGAGACACAGGTGGACTCATCATCTCCTGAAAGGCAGCTGGTACAAAAAACGTTCAAACATTAAAGATGCATTAAACTCATCAAAAGTGACAGTTAAGGCATAATTCTGAACCTAATGTTAGAAAATATTTCAATTTTAAATAAATGCTGTTCTTTTGAACTTTCTTTTCATCACAGTTTCCACAAAAATATTAAGCAACAATGTTTTTCCCCATTAGCTATTTGTTAATGTTCCCCATTGTTCCTATCCAAAGATGCAAATGTAACTTATGCGTAAAATTAGAATATCACATAAAACACATCTGCAAATAAAGCAGTGTTTCCATCCCATGTGTTCAAGAGAACAAAATAGTCACTTCCTTGTAAATTGGCACAAAATATCTGTAATAAAAACAGAAGTTGCTGCAATCGTGGAAGCCACTGTAGTTCTTTTTTTTTTTTTCTATGTCATAAATTATTTACGTCTCAGAGCGCGCAGACGAAGCGCAATAAACGCTGTCATGTTATCTTGCGTTTGGATGCTGTGGTTTGGGAACGCAATCATGTGAGACGCTTCTGAGAGGGAATTAAACCAAATCATTTTGATGACAAACTTTGGCTCAGGCATTTCAGAATATTCAAACCAACAATTAAGATGCTGTACAATGAAACTGATCCACTGGTTAGTCCAGTTATCCAATCACAACCTTAGGCAAAGTCAGAGTTTTTTGTTGTGCATCGAGAGATTTATTCAGTAAATGTGTTTCCATAGTAGTTCATGTGCATGTCTTCTTAACAGGAAAAAAACTGAGCTGTCTCAACTGAGTGCATATGTTTTTTATGGACGTTTTTTAAATGTATGCACAGGTTTTTTTTATATGTCATCCCAAATCTCACATAAAAATAGGTGGATGGAAACATAGCTATTGATAATAATAAGAAATGTTTCTTGAGCATCAAATCAGCATATTAGAATGATTTTTGAAGGATCACGTGAGTCTGAAGACTGGAGTAATGATGCTGAAAATTCAGCTTGCCATAACAAGAAAGAATTACATTTAAAAAAAATATTAAAATAGAAAGTTATTTTAAATTGTAATAATATTTCACATAGTTTTTCCATGTATTTTAAATCAAATAAATGCAGCGTTCGTGAACGTGAGGCTTCTTTCAGTAATGTAAACATTATTACAAACCATTTTAAGTTTAGTACATGATGAAAATACAGATCATAGAAAGATAATGTCATCATAACAACAATGGTTTGCAAAGGAATGAGAATAATATTATACAATTAATGTTAATGACAGCAAATACATACATGGTCTGTGTGTCCTGTCCATTGAGTTTGTCTGAGTTGTGAGAAGTCGGCTCCACCATTTCTGCGTGTCCTCCTGCGTTGATAATATCCGCTCCAAAAACTCCATTCAACTCTCCATTGAAAGATAGATTTCTCTGGCTCTCTACCAAAGAGGAATCTGTGGAATTATTTGATTGATAAATCAAGTCTTAAATGCACCTGTACATCCTAAAATTACTTCCAAAACATGTCAATATGAATTACCATCTATGCTTGACAGATATTTTGATTTCCACTCCTATTGATAAACATACATGTGTTGAAGATACAACTTCCAACAGGTATCCATTACTACTTAATTATTTTTACAAAAAAACACAAGCTTGAACCACTCTGCTCCCAACCACTAGAATATAGACAAGGTTTACTGTACCTTCTGGGAGAAAAAGAAAATAAAAATATTCTTTATCTGTGTTGTTGTCTTGTTTTCCAGTACAAAAAAAGATCTAAACATTCTTAAAACAAGATACATTTACTGGAAAAGCAAAGATATTAAGACTTAAGATATTAAGTCTGGCTTTCTGTGAAATTGGTCAAAATGAAGTGATTTTATAATTAAAACAAGAACATCTGCCAGTGTAGGATCAGAAAAAACAACTTAATTCAAAGGGAAGTTTTCATCACTCATTGACCAATATTTGGTTTCGGTTTAAGCATCTCACTTTTTTCAAGACTTGATTTTACATTTTGCTTCTCCAGTGAATGTATCTTGATTTAAGAACGTGTAGATTGTGCATGAAACATTTACTTCCATGCCTTTATGAATTTAAGACTCTCTGTTTTGATGTAAGCCCCTTTTTAAGGCCTTCGTTTGTGTAAGGATGAATTAAGACTTTTTAAGACCTGCAGAAACCCCGTAGCGATGATGCACAAAAAGTTGTCTAGGTTTCTAAAAAAAAAAAAATTACATGCCTTCTCTCACATTCTATTAAAAAAAATGTTTGTTGTGGTATCAAGTCACCGCATAGTGATAAATATGAAGTGCTTTAGACTCTTGAATGACATTTGTTAACACTCAACACTTTCTGTCTGAGCAAAGCTGCTGCTGCGCCAGCAGGAGTGTAGCCCTTATTTGCTACGTTAACGTTACCGCCTTTTAGTCAATCGCAATATTACACAAAATAATAATGTTTGCCACTTATAAAATCTAGTTAGCGTTGTCCCGCGTTTTTGAGTCGCTATAGTCAGGTGGCTCGCGCTGAAATCAAGCGCTGCGCAGCATCATCGCACCGCGGCCTAGCTGCTCCCTTCCCCGGCAACTTACCGGCCGAATTACCGGGACGATCCAGTTTTAAGATGTCCCGAAGGTGCTGGGTCGCGCCCTCTATGTCCATATTGGAACTGGAAGCCATAAAGTAGGGAAGGGGGGATTAATTCGCAAGAAACGTCAAATTCTCAAGTTTAATTTAGTATCTGAGCTCGCCCCTCATTAAAGCTTGCAACCGTCCCTCAACTTCCGTTGAGCGTTCACTGCATTTCATTCCCCCGCCTCTGCTGGCAGGATTTCTTTAGTTCCGGACTGAATCGCCTAACTTGACGGACACTTAAATTTTAACAAGATAACCTGTTTTTAGAGATCACTAATAAATATTTATATTTTATTGTCGTGTCATCATTATTATTGAACTTATTCAATTTTGTTGTAGTAGTCAGAAAATCGCCTAAGCAAGAAAATAAATATTTCATCTAGTTCCTTCACCACCTATAAAAATAACAATAACATCACACTTTACTTTGATCTCCTTTATTTCCACATACATGTATGCAACTGAAGTAGTCTCTTACTGTATTCACATTGTATTACTGTTGTTTTTGTTGGAAAAATCAATTCTTCTTTTGCTATTCCCCTCAAACCACAAATGAGAGGGTGTTTCTGAAGGTTCGAGCAAGCATGACGAACGTGTACAATACATGTATTTGCCCAGCAAAAATATGTGAGAAATCGACTCATTAATGATGTTCTAACAGATGTGTTTAGATATTTCAGTGCAAAAAGCTACAACTCAGAAGACATCTCTCTAAAATATCTGTACCATCTCTTGGCACAAAGGCCTTCATATTTTGTGAATATGATTTTCTAATCCTAAACAATGAGCATAACTCCTTTAGTGTAAACATGTGAAAATGAAGAGAATCACCTCTTATTCCCACAAACTAGTATTTCTGATGTCACGTTTCATGCTTCGTGATCCTTCTTAAGACGGTAATGTCAAAATATAAACCTAAATATAGAAGGTAATAACAGCTTTGGGCACACTACAAACTCGATGGCATTTACATTCATACTTACAAAACATAACAAGCTTATGAAACATAACATCCCACATCCCATTACGGGGAAAATAAGCCTCTAAAAGCACTACGAAAATTAATCTGCACTTCTGGGGTTTTTCTGTTTGCCTCAAACTCATTTTTATCCATGCCTAAACTTGCTTTATGTGATATAGCATCATTGAAGGACGCATATAATTTTTCCTTTTTTCAACAAGAGCATCCATTGATGATTCTACTATTCATAGGGTTAGGGTTACATAGAAAATGTTGAAAAATAATTTTTAGTATGAACATCTGCTTCAGGAGACACTGGCCACCTATAACAAGAGAAATACCGGCTCCATTGTGTTTGGCTCTGCTCAAATAAAACAATAATCTTCATGAGAGAATCTAATATGAAACAGTATCAAAAATATGAACAGTCAAGCATAGAAAAGGGGGAAAAAGGTAGAGGCACAACCAGACAGGGGGATGAACAAGATGACGTTGTTAAGAAAAAGTCAAAGGTTTTATTGTGTATCGTGGCTTGGAAATTATTGTCACAGAGAGCAGTGAGCAGAAATCGGGAAGCACACTGGTCTGAGGGGAAGGGGAAATCAGGGTTGTGTTCTTTGGATAGCTAGAGCAACCTGACATCACAATGAATGGAGACACCAATTTCCAAGGGGGGGGCACAAAAACAACAACAACAACAAAAAAACAAAAAATCTAAAGCATATTCTAAAAACAAGCTGATAACAATTTGTACTTAAGCAAACAAAGACAGACAGTTGTTATTTCAAAGTCAAAAATCAGCAACTAAAATGTAAATATCAAACAGCCGAGGTTAGGTTAATACGTGTTTGTCCTGGTCAGGGCGTCCTCTGATCTTTCAGCTCCCCATCATCATGCAGGTTGGGGAAGGAAAAGGGTCAGTTTGATGGATGTGTGGGCTTTCAGCAAAGAAACGTCATTTCTGGAGTAGAGGCAGTAATGTATATGCCTGCATGTTTTCTGTGATTGACTGCTGTAATCCGGTGACGTTTCTCTTGAGTGTGATGAATGAAGAGCTGATTGACAGGTACAGGCGTCATCAGGGTGGGCCCCATCCTCCACCTTCCCCCACTTCCCTCCTGCTAACCATGGGACATTTAACCAAAATTGTGCAGCGACAGGCGGAACATGTCATTGGTGCAAACCCACGCCTCGTTAATGTTCTTCAGGATGAAGCTCTGATGGAATCCCATGATGGGGTCATCATCTGCCTAGACAAAGCAGAAACACGGAGACTTAGACGGAAGATTTCATTCTGTGCAATACCTCATTAAAGAGAAGAGGTATAGCTAAACCAGAGCTAAAAATTCAAATTCTGTTACACTTAATCAAAAATCATGCATGTTTTCAGATATGTTTAGCAAATTTCAAGGCAAATTAATCCAGATACAGAAAGACAAAATCTGCATTAAGCAACCAAGACAAATTTAAGGCTGAGAGTTTGTCACACTATTCAAAATTTTTCCCCAAAAAGAAGTTAATTTAATTAATATTTTTTTAAAGGATATGTTGGTCAGTGAAGGTGAACTAAAAATAAAAACATTACGGTATATAAGACAAATGCATGGAAAGGTTATAAACAATCTGGGTCAGTTTCTCATTAACACTGAGCCTAGTTCTGGGCATCAAATTATCTTCAGTAATGAATCACCATAAATAATACAATAACCCAAGACAAGGGATCATCTATGTCATGTATACTGACCTTTTATTAGGTTATTGTATTTTATTTAAGGTATAGTTCACCCTAAAATGAAAATCAAGTTATCATTTACTCACCCTGGTGTTGTTCTAATGTCGTATTCCCTTCTTTCTTTTTCAAACCACAAAATTAGAATTTTTAAGAAATGTCCTATTCGCGCTCTTAATGGCAGTAAATAGCAACCAGCATCAAGCTTTTTAAAAAAGACGCAAAAGTATCACAGAATGATCCCATGCAACACGTGTTGTATATTCCAAGTGTTCTTGTGGTATACGATAGGGTTTGGTGAAAAGCAAACTGAAATTTAATGTATTATTATTTTAAGAAAATCCTGACATTGGCCATTGGTCTTTCATGCTCGACTGCACGTTCATGAGACTCTAGCGCTGCAGTTGTGAGAAATCAAGATTACCAAAAATGCGACATGAAATATAATCCATGTACCTTCTCTAAGGTGAATATATCCGTTGTGTTCATCCTAACAAGAAATTATTGAGTCATTTAGACTGTCATCTGATAACCGGAGTTCCGGTCTGGAGAAAGTACATGGATACTTTTTTGGGGATTTCAAGGCAACGTATTATATGTCGTGGTTTTAATTAGTCTTGATTTTTCACACAACTTGTGTTCTTTTTCTGGATGAGTCGGACTGAACAGGAGTCTCAAAAATGCACACGTGGCATAGCCGTGCAGAGAAGATCAACGGCCAAGGTCAGGATATTCATTAAAAAAGACGGTTCATTTTCGGTTATACCGGTTATGGAATATATGAAACGAGTTGCATGGGATCATTTTGTGATACTTTTGCATCTTTTTTAAAAAGTTTGATGCTGGTTGCTATTCACTGGCAAATTCTCCTTTTGTGGTCCGAAAAAACGGCATTAGAACAACACCAGGGTGAGTAAATGATGACTTAATTTTCATTTTAGGGTGAACTATCTCTTTAAATACACTCACTGATGTAACTCAAACAAAAGAAGGTTAACAAGGTTACAAACTGCTTTCTGTGCAAGATAACCCATGCACTGAATACAACTCTGCTGTTAAAACTTGAAGATGTCATTTTAGTACACATTAAACCCAGTGTTTTAGTACACATCAGTGCAGTGTTGTTATTCTTAACTAAAACTACGAATAAATTGTTAATTAAAAACAAAGCTGAAATCAAACAGAAAATTTATATTTTTATTAAGTTTATATAAGCTTTTGCCTGGGCAACTAACTGAAAAAAAGTTTGAGCCGAAGTACTAAAATGAATAAAACTAGAATAAAATCATTTAAATTATTTAAAACAATAAAAACCTAAACTAAAATTAAAAATGAATGTATAAAAATAAAACCTCATTTAAAATGTAATAAATACTAAATTAAAAATAATTTGACCCCAATGGTCAAATATTTAATAACTAAATATTTATAACTGAAATCTAAAAACCTTAACAGAAATACAACTGATCCCAAAAGTGCCATATTCACACATTTTGAGTTCAAGTCATCCCATGATGGCTAAAATACAGAGCTCTTCATAACAAATCTTTAGAGTTCAAAATAAAAGTCGTTGCTCATTAAGTTGAACTCGATTTTTTTTCACGTCACTCATTCATTGGTTGTTTTGATGCTGCAAAGGCGCAAGGAGATCGACAAACACACAACAGGCAAATTGGCATCAACAAATTCAGCATGTTATGACATTCCCACCATACTAGATCCACACAGATGCTTGATCTGAACACAGCTTAAAGCCGTTAGTAGAGAGAGCCTGTATGGTGTGCGTGAACCCAAGCGGACACTGGTCCTTACAGACATTATTAGGAGGAGGAAAGGCCATGTGACCACCGAGAGCCTTTAGGCTCAAAGGTTGTGCAGGGCAAGCCTGAAGACTTCATTGGTGCAAACCCAGGCAATGTTGATACTTTTCAACAGAAAGGTCTGGTGGAAGCCCAGCACCTGGTCATCGTCTGCCTGATAGACAAACACATATACTACAGCTCTGAAATACTTATGAAATCTTTGACTGCGCACTACGATGTCACGTAAGGTGAGAGGGAAAATCAAGAGAGGCTGAAACCTTCCACGGCTGCTCTCGAGTTACCGTATTTTCCGCACTATAAGGCGCACCGGATTATAAGGCGCACCTTCAATGAATGGCCTATTTTAGAACTGTTTTCATATATAGGGCGCACCGGATTATAAGGCGCATAGAATAGAAGATACTGCAGTCAAACGTTTGACTGGGTTTGCGTTATGCAGTGGTCACCAACCTTTTCAAGCCTAAGATCACATCCAAAGTCCAAATGTAAACCAAGATCTACCACTTGCAAAAAATGATGAAAAAACAAGTGGCTGAGCTGTAAAACCTTGTTACTCGACACGTCCGCATGAGCGCGAAGGTAATAAAAAAACTAATATCCGTCTGCTCGGGCAGATTCGGCTCAAAGTCGTGCATCATCGGATGCGGAAGCGCGCGCGGCAAAAATGACGTCATTGTAACAGCGCGCGCGCCTCCGCATCCGAAGATGCACGACTTTGAGCCGAATCTGCCCGAGCAGACGGATATTAGTACATCTCATCACACCGGCACCCAGTTTGCGCGTCTAAATCAGTTGATTGGTCTGGTGTTCAGTCTAAAACAAAACAGTTGCGTCAAGTATAAATGCCTCGTCTGTTTGGGGAGGTGCGCGCGCAGTCAGCGGAGGCTCGCGCTCCGGTGCCAGGCGAAAGTATAAACAAAGTTTAAGTCAGCGGTTGTTTTACAGACTTTAATATAAGGCGCCAGATCCATATATAAGGCGCTCCGGATTATAAGGCGCACTGTCGTTTTTTGAAAAAATTCAAGGCTTTTAACCTGTTAACCGTTGCCAGAGCGCGGACGCACTGAAGCGGTTTTATTTATATATAGTTCAAAGTTACTATCAGATTTAATGTTATACCTTGACAAACTATACATCATTAAAAAGATATAAGACTCAAGTTTCAGAATTTGACCACTATTGTATTCTGAGAAACTTATAGCGACAGTTATTTCTTAATTTGTTTCAGGAGTTATGAAATGAAAAAATTAGTCGATACCTTTGATATGAATTATGCGCGTCAGCCGCTTTCATTCATAAAAAAACTCCCGTGCCGTCGTCATGACAGCGATACACAAAACAACGTGCCTCAGGGCTTTAGCTCAAAAATGTGCAGATTTGGAGAAATATTGATATATTCTCATAGGTTTACATCAGATTTCTATAGACAGGAATAATATTTATTCAATTTATACCCAAATGCGTCGATGTAATCATTATGAGCGTTTGCATAACTCTGATACTGTGTTTTGAATTCATACCAATAGCCTGAGGGCGCCCTCGCCGCCCTGTGCACAGTATTAGAACATGAAGAAGTGCCATAATCATGTGACAATCCAGGAAGCCTCGAACACACACAAAGCTAACGAGATCGCGCTGTAACTATGGCTGTAACATGCAGTTTTGAAGACAATAAACATGTTTGCTATGATATTTGAGTTACCTGTGTTTTTCAATCCATGCCAGGTATTTCCATAATAATAGATTATATTTATAATGTAATGCTAATCTATATAGAATCGTTGTGCAGAACACTATTCAATAGTATATTTTCTGTCTGATTTTTTATCTGAAGCCAAATTAGATCACAAAAAATTATTTAAAATACTCGATTTGCTTTATAAAGTAAGTTTATAAGCACAAACATGGTTTTAATCTCATAAATTGTCGTGTATTGATGGTGTGCTAAGCTAACATGCTAGCTAGCCCTAGGTGCACCTGCCACCTAGAAGTTATATTTTTATTATTTTTTGAATGCTTACTGAAATGTTTCTTTATTCAAGAAATGCATTTGATACAGTTTAAAATGTAAGGGTGAACTTTAAGAAAAGAAATTAGTGACTGAAACCCTATGAATAGCCTGTGAATAGCCAGTCGTTAGTAACTATAATGCAGACAAAAGAAATGCATATTTAGAGCCATAACTAGGCTGGAGAGGTGTGAATGTGTGCAGGGGGAGACTGAGACTGAATGGGGCTCGTTTGCACCACAAAACAATAAAGACAATATACTGGATAGATGGTTAGAAGATGACAATAAACATCAGTAGCATTTTAGCGTCAAATCAAAATAAAGTCACATGACATGGTCTTGAAAAACATTTCACTAAATACAGAGTTTTGGACTTATTATCTTAAGATTTTAAACATAAAATGTTTAGACATGTGGCATTAGCTGTAGTGCATTTCTAGATTGCTCCAGTGCCAACTTCAATTTTTTTTTCATGAGGATGTTTCATAAAAAATAATTTCTAATAACTTTACAAAACTTTGAAGCTATTTATAACAATTTTTGTCATTATGACAATAATTAATTCTACATTTACAATAAACTGCCAGGTGTCAGCTTTCAAATGAGATCATACTTGTGCTTTTAGTACAAAGGGTTCATGAACTGTATCTGTTTCAGTTTGGGTATGTCATTTCTTGGGATTTTTCAAAAGTGGGGTTACAGCTTAACAGGTTAAGTGCGCCTTATAGTGCGGAAAATACGGTAAATGCCACTGCGATTAATGTTATGCATTTCAAATGGGCAAGAATACACTTTTAGACCTTTATCCCATACATATTTGCCAAAACTGTTCACCTCAAGCGTTGCTGCAATAGCATAACTGTCAGAAACCAAAACTAAACTTAAAGAAAATGTACTTACTTTTAGTTGGCCTACTACCATACTCAATATGCAGCTATCAGGGGTGGGCTGGTGGTCTTGTGCTGTTATGCTGTGAGCTATTTTTGTGAAGGGCAGGCTCTGAAAAAGATAAAAACAAAAAATGATGTATATCATCAATGTATATTAAATGGAAAGATACCTTACTACTAGGGATGCACGATATATCGACCACATATCGATATCGGCCGATAGATAATATATGATTTACTTCAGTTGAGAGATGCGTGCTGTTCGCCATGATGGTTTTGAATGATTGGAATCTCTTCGAAAAGGAAGATATGTCACATAGGCTTCATAACATTATAATAAGAACTGTTGATCGCCTGTAAAAGAATGTTGTGAATTCTTGTTTGCCAGTGTTTCAGCGCAACGAGCGCGTCTGGAGTTAAACCTTCATGACAAGCACAGTCAAGTTCGCTTGAGCATTCGCAGCATTTTGTGCCATTGTAAGCTGCAATATGTTGATCATCTTTATCTTTAGCATGCGCAGCTCAAACAGCAATGCAAATTTATAACTATAATTGGGACTGTCATATATATGCCATTATAATGAGAACACTATTGTAATAAAACGTTGTGAATTCTCTGGGTTTAGTTGCCATTTCCGCGCGTTGTTGTGGAAATAGCACGTCCAGAACAGGGATTACACGTTCTGACCAGCAATCAAGTTCGCTTGTGCATTCACGTCATTTTGTGCATATATAAGTCGTTATATTAACTTAATGTAATATAAATATCTGATTAATCTCACATAGTTTTGTTGATTTAAACAACCTGCTAGAAAGGTTTTTCAGTTTCCTGGTGTTAGTTCTCTTCAGCTTCAGCGCGCGCGATCAAACAGCAATGCAAAACATTAAAAGCTATGATTGCGACTGTCATATAATTATAATTGTATACACTATAGTAATAAAAAGTTGTAAATTCTTTGGGTTTAGTTGCATTCTTCAGCAACCGTTGAGTTGATTAACCTTCTAGCAAAGCAATTCAGTTTAACATTAGTTCTCTTCAGCTTCAGCGCACACAGCTCAAACAGCAATGATGTAATTTGAAAGAGTAAGCCTAATATTAAAGATGTTTACTATTACTGTATTATTAAAAATGTTTAATTTAAAAAAAAAAAACATTGATGCGTTATTAATAACAAGCATTTTTTTGTTCTCGTATTATTTTCATCAACAATGTGGTTTGATTAAAATAATTTCTTTATTGTCCGTGCGGAGGCGATTCCGTTTTATTTATCCATGGCACATGCATTTTATTTCTTTATATGCAGCCCAGTGTTTGCATTATTTAGGTATTTTATTTAAATTTTTTGTTAGACAATAGATTTTTTGGTAACACTTTACAATAAGGTCTCATTTGTTAATGCATTAACTAACATGATCTAACAGAGAGCAATAGCCTTTGTTAATGTTAGTTAATAAAATATTTTTATTGTTACAATAACAATATTGTCATTGTCACAAGTAATTTGCCACTGTTAGTTCACAGTGCATTAACTAATGTTAACAGATACAACTTTGGATCTTAAAAATGTCTTATAAAATGTTGAGCTTAACATTAACTAAGATGAATAAATGCTGTAGAAGTATTGTTCATTAATTGTTGGTTCATGTTAACTAATGCTAACAAAATGAAACCTTATTATAAAGTGTTACCATTTTTTGTAATAAAGAAAGCTGGCCATAGGAGTGTAAAATTAATTTGAAAAGTTAAGGAATCTTACACTGTATACAAACATTGTATATGTTTGATTTATGTTGAAGTGTTTGGGACATGGCTTTTAATTGTGAGCCTTTTGTTTATGTATACAGGCTATCAAAGTATACAAAATTTAAATTTAGATTTATCGGCCAATATATCGGTTATCGGCTTTCAAATGTAGAGAATTATCGGTTATCGGTATCGGCCAAAATTGTAATATCGGTGCATCCCTACTACTTCAAATACGTACTGTAATTAAAGAAATGATCAATATTTAAATGTGGATGTACTGTCTGAAACAGTACTGCCTCTACAATAGATCTGTACAATATCGGTTGATTTTAGTTTTTTTTGGGTTTTTTTAGGAAATAAGAAATGAACCCTAACCTATTAAACTACTTTGAATCAAATTCCACATCTAACAAAACACACACAAATACTTACGGAAAGCTTTTCGACAATGGCTGCTTTTCCCTGGAATTGCTGACCCTCCCACGTAAGGCATGACGCATCAATCTAAGAGAAAAAGAACATGTAGATGAGCTAAATAAGCCAATATGTAGATAGTGAAGCAGTGCTTTGGCCAGTCTTATACATACATGTATGTATGTGTATATATAAATATAAATATATATATATATATATATATATATATATATATATATATATATATATATATATATATATATATATATATATATATATATATATATACACATCTTCGCTGTCGGGTGGAAACCTTGTATCTCCAATAACACTACTTTTCAGAAAATGGAAAAAACTATTTATTTTTTTTTCAAACAATTAAACACCACATTGTTAAAGTTCATTTTATGGCTTTATATATAGTCAGACTTTCATGTGTCATTATATTATTAACATTTTACCAAAATCAAGCTCAAATGGAGTTACAAGGTTTTTACAAGGAATTTTGGAGAATTTCAGACATGCGCGTTTTGTCCGTCATTAGAACGGCTGCATCTGAGGCAGTAAGAGCATCGCATGACCTTTTCATCAATTTACAGGTTATAAAGTGCTCAGTTTATCCTGTCATTTGGCCAAAATCTCATGTTACTGAAATCAATGTGCTATTCTCAGGCCATTTAAGACAGTATTGGTTACAACTCGACGACAATTGCTAGACTAACACACACTTCTTCGCTCCTCAAATACATAAAACATTAGCCATATATAGTTTTAAGATTTAGTCACATGCTCTTTTTACTACTTTTCTTTGGTTAAATATTTGCAAAACCCACAGACAGATGTAAAGGGTGACCAATAGTAATGATTATGAAAAAAAAAAAGAGATACGAGGTTTCCAACTGACAGCAGAAAATTTTGTAAATTAACAAGAGACAGTGACAAATACCAGGTGCACTCACAGAAGATAAACAAATCACACATAAATACTTTATTTTAATCCACAGATTACACTAATATATTTTGTTTGTTAAATTTCCTCAACAAAATATCCAACATCAATATTGTTTAAAATATAGATCCAAAATATAGATCCAAGTATGAGCATTTTAGGCAAACAACAATTCTGGCCTGAAAAGACTCTTCTGTTGAACACACGACAAAACTCGTTTGTTACTGGGCATCTAGCGTCACTCTGCAAGACATAAACCAAGGGACGCTTTGAACACTAACGTGATGGCAAGACAGAGAGACAATAAAAACATTTCTAATTGATATCTCTCTCTCTTAGCTAAAGGCACCCACACACAACAAGATAATCGGGCCGATTTTTTGCCCAATTCCCCCCTTCCGACAAACCTGTGAAGTCCCGATTATCTTGATGGTTCTACTGATTCTCTTATCAGATTTTCCCTGTGGTGCGAGGTGTGTTAAGAGTGATTGAATCTGCTCGGAAGAAAATCGAGGTATGGAGTTTTTTTGTGCGTCTTTTTTATGCAATCAAACAAACTGTGTTTGAGAGCAAAAATAACTTTATTGTAATTATAAAAAATAAAAGATTGCAAATAAAAAGTATTTTTTCCACTTCTTGCGAGTTGAAATGTTTTGAATTCAAGTGAAGCTGCCCTTCATTAGGCAGTATCTAAGTACCAGAATGGCAGACTGAAGTGCATTTAGCTAGATAACCAGTTAACTTTATAGGATCTCTAGCGGCACATGATGTTGTTGTTTACATTCAGAGCAGGATATTACTATGACAGTCTTATTTCATCTTGACCTGTATATCATTAAAAAGAATTTAGGGCTCTAGCTTCAATATTTGACCACTGTTTATGATAAACATGGTTACCAGTGACAGCAATTTTTCATTTCTGTCAGAAATATATATCAAACATGCAAAACCATACCAGTTATTGCCATTTCAAATGAAATAATGAGATGTATCTCGTTGATTTAGGGCATTATAAGAATAAAGGATGTGTAAATGAGAAATGTATATTAGGATCAAAAGGGCATGGCCAAGAAAGCCTGCAGCAAATGGGCAGAAAGTGCAATAAAGCAGCTGTATAATGTCACCTGTGTAGAGTTCAAGAGTTTATAAAAGTTTGGTGCAGTGAAATATAATCAAACTTTGGATTTTGTTAGGCCATTATAGTGTTTGTCATCAGCCATAGTCATATTTAGCACTCCCTTGAACATGGCTGAAAAAGACTGAGTGCTCCAAAATGGCTCATGCAACTGTATTATTCAATGTTAAGTTCTATAAAATTGTTAATGTAAATAATGATCAAAATGTCTATTTCTTTAGGGCATTATTAAGCCCATGTGTTATATCTAACAGCAATGCACTCTACAACCCCGCACGCTGTCAGAATCAGACTGACGGGAACGCGTAGTGGGCGTGGCCAAATTATTGCACCAAGGGAGAGTGACCAATAGAAACAGGTCTTAGATACTGCCCACTGAAGTGCAGCTTCAGTTTTTAGAGGTTTTTTAGAGGCAAATGTGTGTGTGAGTGATGAAAACTGCACAAAGAAAAACAAAACATTTACTCGCACTGAGTTTTGCTATTAGTTACTTTATTTTTGTAATTAAAACAGCTTTAAGAAGACTTTTTATTTGCAATCTTTTCTTTTTTTAGCTACAATATAATTGTTTTTTGCTCTCAAACAATATGTTCGATTGAATAAAAAAGACGTAAAGTATCGGGGCTGCAACGATCTCAAATCATAAACATCCAACATGTTGAATATTTACAATCAGAAATCTGGCCACGGCACATATTACTTAAAACAGTTAACAGAAACCTGTTGTGTGGGGGGAACCCCGAGAACAAACGCACACAGATTGTTACGTGGAACGAAACAATACCAAATCGAAAGCGAGCTGACGGAAGACAGATACATAACATGACTTCATCCAGACCTTTTTCTTTTTTTCCACTAATTTTCTGTAAAAAACAGTCCGAACACTATCACCATTTCTTCTTGTCCGTCGTCTGCCATGTTTGCTTACTCTAGTCACGTTTGACTGCGAGATTTCCAGTGTTCAGTCGGGACTCTGGTTGTTTGTGAATGGAATCTGTTAGTGTGTGGTGTGCTGTCTTAGCCACATGTCGCGGCACTCCACACATTATAGGAACAAAAGTGTAAAATCTATAATTTTTTTATTGTCATGTTTGTGGTCTCTTATATTTTGAAAATCTGATAAGTTTTTAAAAAATCTTTTAGTGTGGGACAGCCTTAAAGGACTAGTCAAGAGAGAACTATCCTGAGCAAAAGAACTAGACACAATACTCACATATATTGATCCAAGTTGAGTCCTGTCTGTGTCAAACAGCTGATAGTAATGTTGCACAAAGCTGGATCCTATTTGTTCCCAAATCGGCTTGTCTCCCATTCTGATTCACCCTTCTACAGGCACTAGTGGAGACAGAATAAATGACTCAATGTATATGACTTACTGAGGGCTGACAAATGACAACCATTGACAAGATCATAAGTACAAAAAAAAAAAAAACAGAAACTTAAGGAGATTTTAATCTACATTTAAAGGTGCACTGGCTTTTATTTGACCCAATGTTACTTACCAGCCATTTTGGACTTCATACTGACAGCTAAAAGCATGCGGCACAGATACACAATTTTTGTATACTGAATGCTGATACTTCACACCAAAGTGTTTGTTTTGTTTTTATACTATCACTTGTGCGTGTATTGTGTATGTTACACTGTTTGGTTTGTTTAGATTTACGTGTGTAATAGGCTTCACACACTGACCGAAAGCAATATGTGAAGTAAACATTATTAGTAACTTGTCAATTGCATGATAGGGCTGGTCATGTGATATCAACATGGCGGCCCACTCTGATAGAGTCATCTCATGTGAGTGTAAATCATTTGAATGATATTTTTCTTTGTCTGTATGCCAAATTTTTATTTAGCATAAAATGACTAATTTCACCTTTTTAGTTTAGCTGACAGTATATGTCCAAACATAGACCTACACACACACAGACAAAAAAAAGAAACAAATCATTTCAAACAACAAAAGCACACAAAATTAAAAAGCCACACAGATCAGACCAAACATGGCTTAATTAAAGGACTGTTCACCAAGGACAATAACTCTAGTTTTAATACTATGGGAACCAAGTGCAGGGCCTGAATTTCGTTTTGGTAAATCCCAAATAAATTATTATATTTATCTCACCTAAATGTTTGCGCTCATTGCATTGTTACAATGGGGTAATATTGTTGTTAAGAATTTACACAACACAAGGAAGCTTGATTTAAATTGTTTAATTAAATTGAAAAAAGTAGCATTAATAAATACAATAGAATAAAGATACAAATAAAGACAAATAAAGAGAAAAGTTTTTTAATAGGTCTAACACTAGTATTCAGAAACACAGAAACTGAATAAAGTAATCAAATGGAAAATAACACTGGGTAGTATTTTAGTCCGGACTAAATTAAATACATAGGCTATTAATCCTGATTCCTTCAACTTAAAGCTATCTTTTGTTGTTTTGACAACAAAATTAATGACAGACACATATGGCTGCCGTCACTTAAAGAGCTAGTGCACGGATCCTGTGTTCATTATACTGTCACATGCATGTTAAGCTTATTAAAGACAAAACCGACTATGTTTAGAGTGTACTCACGAAGACCGAAATTGACACAGTTTTGCGTGTGAAAGCAATATAATCCATGAAAAAGAACTTTTGTTACTGGCCAGCTGTTTTTGATGCAGCTTTTTTATGAATGTGCGCATTGAAAATCATCTCTCAGAGAGTGCGCGAGCACTGAATAGTTTAAAATTGCATGAATGTTTTAATTGGTAAGACTTAAAAAGACGTGCATATGGTAAACTTCAGTCACGATGCACTGCTGGCCCGATTGTGCAAGTGAATATTCCGCCATGTCTCTGCCATGTGTATTATCGCCGGCTGCAGCGCTTGATGCTTGCCTTGCGCAACACATTTTGAGAGACAGAAGCCCCTTTCAAACAGAGATTCCGGAAAATACACAGATAATGTGTCCCAGGATTTGTACAGGGATCATTTGATTTTGGTTCATTCACACTGCCAGTGATTTTCCGGTGTTGTGCCGAATTTTGACCCCCGTCAAATTATTACCCCCCTAGTATTGGTAGGTTTAGGATTAGTTGTGGGGGAGGGGTTAGGATTAGGGGTGGGGTTAGGATTAGGCAATCAGGTACTGACTTCAACAAGGGCGGTAATAATTTGGCAGGGGGTCGAAATTTGGCACAACACCTAAATCTGTGAGTGCGTTCACACACATCCCGTAAAGATCCCGTAAAGACATGTGACGTCAGGATGTGATAACTCCTGTCAGATGTCATTTCTACACGAAGACGAGTCCATACTCCCCAGTAGCGCCACTGGGTTTGCCGAGTGGCTCGTTCCCCATATGCTGTAGCATAGGTTGTAGAAAGGCCCACGCGCTGGCACATCACTGCGACACACCCCTTACGACATTGGTCCTGGCTTTTGTTCACACAGGGCGTGTTCCAGGACTGATCCTGGCAATGTTACTAGGTCCCCATCCAGGCATCGGACGTGTTTGCGTTCACACAGAAGGCCCTCTAGCAATTTTACAGCAATTTCCCGGGATCAACGCGCTGTGTGAAAGGGGCTAGAGAGATAAAAGACGCGGCACCACTGAACACCCATACTGTTTGTGAAATTGCGTCTCGCAAATAGTTGTTAAAAGACTGATTTGATTTTATAATCTGTGTGGATTAATTTACTAACACAACCTACATGCTAAAGTGAATCAATGATTGCGGGAATTTCCCGCATTATAAATGGGAGACCTGTGGGAATAAATGGGAATCCCGCGCCGAAATTCGAGCCCTGAAGTGTGCTGCACACACCCTGAAAAGTGAAGCCAAACCATTTCAATCACCCCTGGTGGCTGGCTGGAGTATAGGTTATGAACCCCACCCGCTGAATGGGATGAGCTAAACTAAATTTTAAAAATTACACTTAAAAAAAATCTGTCATTTTAGTTAGTTCTTATCACACTGACATATGTTCAAGAGTTCATTTTTATAATAAGTTTGGTTTTAGTGTCTTCCGATTTGATGCTATAAAAACAGGGTATTTAGTGTATTTCTCGAAACGTTTTTTCATTAAGAATTTCTATTTTCATTTTACAGCCAGTAGTGTGAAACTCAGAGAGGGCCTCCGAGAAGGCCTCAGGTCACAGAGTGCACAATGTCTCACTTTAGCAACTCTGTGCAAAACACCCAGCCAGCTGTACCAACCACTGTGGAACATCAGATGTTTTAATATGAAGATCCGTTTATCAAGCGCAATGATGCAAATGACACTGTAAAAACGGGTTTTCTATGTTACTTTGATTATAAACTAGGTGACGGCTCTCCACTATTAGGAATGGAGCCAAGAAAAGAGATGATTGAAGAGGGAGTACAAAAAAAGCATGGGTGAACAATAATTTAAAAAAATGACCTAATGAACACTCATTGGTTGAGCAAAGTTGGGGGGCAAGGTGTAAGAAACAGTATTATAATGAGGGTCTTGATTGAGGTTGTTAGATGATCACCTGGCTGAAACCCCTGAATCGAGAAGTTTCTTCATAAACAAAGACTGAATCTTGCCACTACAGGTGTAACATCATGATTGACAGCTGTGCTTGAGAAAAGGTGTGTTCGACTTGAAACGGCACTCGGTGTACGTCATCAAAGTAGCGCGGGAGCGATTAGAGAGCAGACGGCTCCGTATGCTTTCGAGTTTCTAATCGCTCTCGCTGTACTTTAATGTCACACTCTGAACAGTCTGCACATCAACGCTTCAAGTCAAACACACCTATTGAGTCTACAGTAGCATGACATGGGCGGGACCTTTATACAGCAGCTCCACCTCAGGATAACTACTGGCTCCAAATGACATAATCCACAATGGTTCATTTTTCTACAGTGGAAGGAAGTGGAGACACGTTGTCCATCTTTTTTTTCTTCTTTTTTTTACAGTCTAGGCTATGAGAATAGTTAAGTCCACACAACAACTATAACTACAAAGATGAACGATGTCATTGGAATCACTTTCAGAACGATTTTGTCCAGCTGATTAATGCTAAAAATACATTTACAGCCAATCAGAATCAATCTGGGCTGCGTTTCCCAAAAACAATTGCCACCAATGGTCTCTACGACCAACAAAGGGTGTTTACAGGACACCGTTTTCAACTAAAAACGGAAAACTTTTTATGGGTTTTAGTCGTTCATCTAACATGACAACTGTGTTTTTGGGGCCTGAAAATGCAAGCTTTTGAAAACAATGCCTTTTATCTTCTCCATGTAAACAACAAAAACGTGAATATGTGAAAACGGTGACGTAAAGTGCATGCATTTTACGTGTTTGCGGGGTGTTTTGACAAGTGACATGGTCAACTACTGAACTGGCATGCATAATACAGCCTTTGTAGTCATTTTCGAATGCTCGATCTATTTAATGTAGGGTGGATTCTAATTGGCTGCCGATGTTTTTATCCCATCAGCCAGGAAAAATCGTTTTGATATCGTTCCTCTGTAGAGTTATCATAATAGTTGTAACTTGTGGTGTGGACTTAACTATTCTCATAAATTATAACAACTGTTAAAACTTTATAGTTATCTTCCTTGATGTGAACGGGCCTTTATAAACTTCTTTCTACTTAGAAACTCAGTCATGGAATCTGACACACTCCTGCTCCACCCTGTTAGACACTCATACAGATTTGTCAGCAACTTTGGCTGGTTAATGTATCATGTGCTTGCTTGGGCCATGATTCACTGCAGTCTTTCAAACTTAAACAATGAATTTCTTCCAAAATCTATAGTGTGCCCTGACATCTAACAAGTACAATCATTCCTTTTATAGTTCTGAACTACACAACACGCATTTAGTTGAGTTGTTAATGACAATTTATCTCAAATTACAAATGTATGGGTGACAATAACTAACTTGCAACCAACACGCTGGAACGATTAGTCAAGCTAGAGAAGTCGATTAAAATGACACTTAAATGAATGACTGATTTATAAATAAATAAAAACATTCGTCTTGCCATTCTAAAGAGGATTTTAAAGGTTTTAGCTTGGTAGGTTGGCTACAAGTAGGCTACTAACTCAATGAATTCAAATCAGTCAGTGGCGATATGATGACTTCCGAATTGTGGTTAGAATCATTCCTTCCAACTTCAACAACTATTTGATCGAGAACGTTACTAACCATTAAAAGTCAACATGCTAAGAGTATTAGCTAGCTTTCATTGGCCTCGGTGAAGACTGATTCATTGTAGCTTTAGCCGACGTGCTAACTGTCTACAGCGAACTCGCCGGCTAAACTGTGATAAGGAAAAAGTTGTGCTTTACGTAGAAGTGAACGTTACTTTTTAAATATCGACTCGGAGTTTGAATAGTGACGGTCAACTTGGAGCAAACGCGCTCTCGTTCCGTTCTAAAAATACCTCAGAGCCATATGAGCTGAATGCGGGCGCAAGACCCTCGCGCGGCCCGTACACGCTCCAGTCCTATAGGCGTGTCCTATTAGCTAGCGCTTCAGATTATTCTTGGAAAAAAGCCCCAGTCCTACTTTGCATAAAGTATATATAAAGTAGTTATGTGTAGTGTAAATACAACGTTAACTGTTATAAGTAATATGTGGCCAACATCTTACCTCAGTGAGCCCTAAACCGAATCCCCCGGTTCCAGTTATGGCGATTCCAGCGCGCCGTGAACAGAAGTTGAGCGGCCTCTTCAGTTTGAGCATGCGCACAGCACTTACACACTGCTTTGAATTTTGGTTCTTGACAGTCAGTCAACCGATTCTTGATGTATTGCTTTCCAAATCTAAAACTAGAGCTTCGAGCAGCAGGTGAATCCAAGAATAGTATACTTAAAATACTCACACAAGTATTGTCAATCAGAAACCATATTTGTACAACTTCTCTGCTATTTAAAAAACTTTCTAAATTCTATGTAAAATAAAACTACATGTGGCAGAAAAGTTCTGTTTAGTTTTCGATTAGTTTAACTGATAAATAGGCATCACAAATGCAGTGCTTCTTTGGATTTACCATGGGTTGGAAAATTGAGCTAATAATAAATGGCATTAAAGTGTTAACAATCATCAGAATAAACTTGACAAACAAATAAATATAAATGTACCATTTATTGACAAATAAGTAAATCAAGTAATCTGCATGCAGACAATACAAATAAATACAGCTTTCTTGATTTTCGAGGTAAAATGTCAATATAACAAGCATGACGTTTCTTTTCTTTTTAATAGAAATCAAAAAAGAAGCCAGAAACATAAGGCTACTGATATATTTTTTTATCTAATTATTTAATATTGTGTCATTCCTGATAATGTGATTCTCTAATTACATAACAATATGCAAACTATTAACACAGAGGTATTTCTATGCCCTGGTGCTGTATTGGTTTATATATGTAGTGTGCTGTAAAAACAAAACAAAAAATGGAAATGTGTTTGACATAACTATGGTCATCGCTCTGGCCCTGCCCTTTTTACATCAGCCACAGAGAGACGCTGTAGCACAACCTCCGTGTTCAAAGCTTGAGCTTGCAATTCACACTCCTTTGTCTTAAAAGCAACACTGAGATACCAGTCCAGAGTTTCAGAATCCAGTGAAGGGTCGATAGTTTTGAAGGCAGTCCTGAGGTGCTCTGCGTCCACTTCCCTACATTGATGACATACAAAACAGGACACAACTATGACAATACAGGATTCATTTGATGTGGCTTTACTCCGATATATCTAATAATGCATTTCATTTTGTGAACAGTTGATGGATGATTTCTCACCCTTTGCCTTCAAGTTGCACTCTCAGCTCGCTGATGTACTGGAGTCTCTCAGCGGTAGCTTGTTTTTTAACTAGACTCAGGAATTCTTTGTGTCTTCCATCTGTATCCTGGAGTGGAAACAACATGCACACAAAACATGATGTTGTTCTAACATATTACTATATACAGAACCATTCAAAAGTTTGGGCACAGTAAGTTTTTTTTTAAATGAAAATAAATAATACATTTATGAAGCGACTGCATTCAATTGATCAAAAGTGACTTGAGCAGAAAATCAGCATATTAGAATGATTTCTGAAGGATCATGTGACACTGAAGACTGGAGAAATAGCTGCTGTAAAATCAGCTTTGCATCACAGGGAAAAATTACATTAATATTAATTATATAAATAATAAAATAAAATAAAAACAGTTATTTTAAATTGTCACAGTTTTTTTTTTTTTACAATATTACTGTTTATGCTGTATTTTTGAACATATAAATGCAACCTTGGTGTGCATAAGAGGGCTTACCAACTTCAAAGTTTTGAATGGTAGTGCACATATTTTCTTGTTCTTAGCTGAAGAAAATCCAAACTGACCTCTGTATAAAGTGTCTGATAAGAAATGCGCACTCCATTACTCCTTAGCTCTGTCTGAGCCGTCATCAGCAGCTCCTCTATGTCCTGATCTGACTTCAGGGGGAAAGCCTTCTTCAATGCCTCACTGATAATCAGCACACATATTATAATAATCACAATCATATATATTTCTACTGAAGACATATGAGTTGTCACTCACCTAAATTCTAAGACAGTTAGTGATCCGCACTGTGTTATGTCACTTTGAATAAAAACCTTGAGCAAGTGAGACAGCAGCTGTGTCTGTCCATGGTAGATACTCTCATCAACCTGCCACAAAATGACACTCAATTATTATACAGCAAATCTCAGTTAGTATATAATTATTTCAATAAAATTTGGGATAGTTTTGGAGGGCCCTATTAAATACAGCAGCTGAAAAACCTGCTTTCAATGGACTTTTTCAGTATGGCAAATGGTTGTAACTTAGATTAAGCACAAACCTTCCCAGTCAAGATGTCATTGAAAAGGCAGATGAAATCATCTTTAAGATTGTTTTGGATGCTTTCCATCAAGCTGTAAGCCCACCCTCCGGACTTATCCTTATATTGTTCCACAAGATAGCTGTGAAGAAACACCTGCAGATCTCTGGAGTAATCATTCTTCATTGAGGAAAAATGTGTGGAGAAATACAGTTATAAATACTCAACTATTGAATGTTTAAACAAATCAAGACAGGATATTAGTATGCTATACCTTTTCATTCTCTGTAGTTTTGTTCCTCCAGATATCTTTTATAACTCTAATAACATCTGTTTTCTCGAGCTTAAGATTCTTAATTGTCCCCTCATATTGTAGATAAATGGGGACGTCACTGGATGTGCCCTGTCAAAACAATTATAATATCCAGTTGGGCCCAAAGTTAGTCACAACAAGCATATTGTAAATCAGAGTATTTACACTTAAAGCATTAATGCAACAAATGCTTTATATATACTATATATATATATATATATATATAGATGTTAGGAACGCTTACAAGTCCAGTAAAGAGCTCATTCTGTCCATTCATCTCCTGCAGCAAGATCTCCAGCTTCTTTTGGCTGGATTGACCTTCAAAAAGCTCTTTACATCGTTCAATTCCTCCGAGTATGTCTATAAAATACATTACATAATCAACATCTAAAACATATGCTCAACATATGTGCTATATAAAGAAGAGAAACTTGGTGAAAGCCTTATGGAAAATTCAGATACTGATACCTGAACATTGTTCCCAGTTTGGTCTGGGAGTTGTTACAATGTGTTTGTTATCAGAGCCATGTTGCAGCACCGACTGATTAGAGTGTAACACAGCAGGTGCTGACTGTAGATTAGAAGAATGTTAAGTAATCAGATAAGTTTATGATTATTTATTTATCATTATAGACCTCTTTGAATCCTTCCAGCTCGTTCTGAAGACTGTTTCGCTGTATAACTACCTGGCGATGAACCTCAAGCAGTGTGTCATATTCAGACTTCATCTGGTCAAAGTCTGTTTGTAAGGTTTCCAGCTGAAACAATTAAAGAAATCATATTAAATATTATTGTCAAATGATTATTAGTATCACTCTACCTCTTGAATCGATGTTTATGAGTCATTCGTTTGGATGTAACAAGTTTGGGGTTGCTCACGAAAGGTGCATTTATTTGATCAAAATACAGTAAAAACAGTAATATGGAAAAAATATTATTACAATTTAAAACGGTTTTCTATTTTAATATATTTTTAAATGTAATTTATTACTTTGATGGCAAAGCTGAATTTTCAGCATCATTACTCCAGTCTTCAGTGTCATATGATCCTTCAGAAATCATTCTAATTTGCTGCTCAAAAAACATTTCTTATTATTCATACTGGTTAAAATTTTTGTTAAAATCGTAATACATATTTTCAGGATTCTTTGATGAATAGAAAGTTAAAGAAACAGCAATTCTCCATACCCTTATTAGAGTCTCCTCATGTATACGATTCAGGTTATCCCAGTCCCGTCGAGGGACCACATCACTGTATTCTGCTTCCAGGCGGTTGAGCTCAACCTGAGCTTTGGTAAGATCCTCTCTACACACCCGCAAAGCCATTTCCACCACCATAGGATCCTCAGATTCCACCTCTGAGAGGAACAAGCAGAGTCAAACCTCCTCCTTACAACTCAATCCTCAATCTCTATCCACTCCTTCCAAAAACGAGATATTCCAATAAAACACACTCTAAAGTCAGACATTTTCTTACCATAGAAGCTACTCTGGTTCTAGTAGACTGGTAGAGGCTCTATTCTGCTCTCATCATGACTACTGCAACTCACTCCTGGCAATCAAACCTCTGCGCCCAGCTAACATTCAACATCTTACATTAATCTGACATCACAACTCTGCTATGCTTCCTCCACTGGCTCCTTATTCTCTTAAAGTCATACACTCAATTCAGCAGCAATTGTTTTGTTTCCATGTTTATTTTTTTTCAGACTGTACTACTGATCATCATCACCATCACTAGTGTGACCTTCATTATAACCTTCATTATTATCGTCACGTTCAGTATCTTGAGTATAGCGCATTGTGCTGATTGTGGTGATGAGCAGCTTTCGTGCATCACGTTCATCTCTGTATAGCTGATATTGGGAGGCCAGATCCTCTTTTAGACGATCAACCTGTGGAAGAGATAAGATGCACATGAGTTTGTTTCATCATCTCAACAATTTGCATATCTTTTCATATATGCTTTATGGAAACAGCAGTGTTGTTATATTGTTAACTAAAACTGAAACTTTGGTCATTGAAAATAAAGGTAAAATAAAATTTATTTTTAAATCTCTAAAAAAACTTTAACTTAAGTTTAGATTGAAGTACTAAAATGACTTAAAGTTAAATAGAAATATAAAAAAAGAATACAACTAAATAAACTAATATAAATTACAAAGCACAAAAAATACAACTGGCTCGTTTGAATCCCCCCCCCCCCCCCTTTTTTTTCACTCTCCTCTCCCAAATTTGTATATGAATGACCTGCAGCACTTGAAATGTAAATCACTGACCCACCGTTTGGCCCTGACAAGCATCTGCTGTAAACATCCAATAGATTTCAATTCATTTCAAACTGTGTTCAAATGTTAATAAGATAAACATAATATGCGAGAAACCACAACATAATATGATTAGTTTGCTAATAGACCATGAGATGATATAATAAATATAAATAAAATAAGCTTTCCTCTCTTGTAGCCTATTGAAAGTTCATGCTAGTTATCAACCGATATGTTGTTAACCATGCAGAATACAAATATTCGGAGCGAGCTACAAAGCTTGTCTGAATAATCGCATGTTGATTTCTACAAAAGGCCAGAAATAATAAACTGTAAAAACATTCGAGCTCCACCTGAATCTGCAGAGCACTCTGTTGTCCTCTCATACTCTTAACGACGTCCTGCAGTCGCTGACACTCTTGCTTCAGATTTCGGATCTCATCTCTTTCCTGCACTTTCAGATCCAGAATCCTCTTCTCACACTGTTCCGACACAAGCACTAGCTTTGCCCGCAGTGGTAGCAGATCCCGAATCTGTTCACGAAGATGCGCTGTGAGAGACATTAACAAGTTCATCTCAACTATTTTCTTCCACATCAATCACTACAGACCCATTCAGTCCCATTAGCATTTCATTTTATGTTATTTATTTACTTTATTTTATGAATTAGATTTCCTCTATTTTACATCTGCAGCAGATTATAGTACTGAGGGTGATCAGGATCACTTTTACACATTTTGTGTACCACAAATAATAAAAAGATTGTACATACCTAATGTGATGTCATACTCATTTTTGATGGCAGACAAAATCGGCTTATAGGTTTTAAATTCTTCAATTAAATAGCCAAAGACCTCCTGATAAACCTTCATAATGCAGGGGGAAAAGCAGAAGAAAAAAAATCTTAAATACTATGCTACATAAACATACACACATATGTATGTATCTATATATGTATATATATTCAGAAAATATATGCATTAAACAGAGGTGATGGTTAAGACTTAAATTCTACTTCAAATAAATGCTGTTTTTGAGTTTTTCATCATTAAGCTATTCATCCTAAAGAAACTAAATATCACGATTTTAAAATTAAGCAGCACAGCTGTTTTCAACATTGATAATAATAACTCAATAATAATTTTTCTTGAGCACCAAATAAGCATATTAGAATGATTTCTGAAGGATCATGTGACACTGAAGACTGGCGTAATGATGCTGAAAATTCAGCTTTGCCATCATGAATTTCATTTTAAAATAGAAAAGTTGAGTTTATTTACAATATTTCACAATATTACTGTTTTTGTCAAACAAACGCAGCTTTGGTTAGAATAAAATAAAGTTAGCACAAGATACTAATGCAAAGTGGGATATATACCTGCAGTCGGAGCTCTTGGACTTTGGGGCTGTGTGTGTCTAAAGCTTCTAAATCTCTCTTGAGATGACACTCCAGTTGCTCTAAGAAACGAGGCTTGGCAAGAGATCTGCAGCACATTATATATGTAGACATTAGGAACAAGACATTGGTATTCAGAATAGACATGGAAAAGATCAATAAGATGACTAAGTTTCAAAACTATTGTATAAAATACTTTATTTAAAACTATTCTATAAAGTTTTACAACTACTACATTGCTAAAAATGAACACTGAGAAGGCTGTGTGTTGTACTATACCCATGAAGTATTTTTTCTTTAGGCTTTTGGATAATTTGATAGGTGGCATCACCAGGCCGGGATGAAAGGTCACTGGAGGTTTCCCCCCCTTTGGTCTGAGGGAAAATGAGAGTGATCCAGCATTATTGGGCATTTGATGGTGGAGTCAAACAATACAAAATAAATATCTATTTTTAGGACTGATAAACCAAATAAGCCAAATATATGTTCCTAAATCCAAGTCACACTTTATTTATTTACTGTAAACAGTTAACAGTATAAATCTATATGTAAGTCAGCTAGCTATCAGTGCATGACTGGAATACTATCAAATAATATTAATTTTTGTGATTAAAATAGTGCTGTCAAATCGATTAATCGCATCTAACATAAATGTTTGTAAATATATAATATATAATATATATATATATATATATATATATATATATATATATATATATATATATATATATACTCGCGGTGTATGTAGATAGAAATGACTCATTCTAAGGTAATAAAAACATTTTAGTAAAAACAATTAAGTAAGGTCTTTAATACACCACTGAAAGCATAGTTGTATATGAAATTGCATTTCTGTCAACAGATCCTCCTAAATATTACACAATTCACCTTTAATCGATTTGACAGCACTAACGTTAGTTAAAAAAAAATGAAACCAGGAGGTTTATAACTTACTTTTATAAACTTTGTCCTAAACATCCTGCCAGTAATGTGCCTCTGTGATCCTCTGCTATTGCTGTCATCATTACACGGAAAGTGAGACATAACATAGATCAGAAGACAGGCAGTTTCAACTAGTCGATATGTCAAGCAGTGACAGGAGATACTTCATCCAAACGATTTTTAAACAAAAATGTAGATATTAAGTTACATTAAATATATGAACATTTGTCACACTGCTGGACTATTACCTGAACTTCACAAAATAATAAAAGGTGATTAAAATAGAGAATAACGTGGGGAAATGGTAATCATTAACATATACAACTTCCTTCAAACGTATATATGTATTTAAATTAAATATCTTGATGTACAAACATGCTATTGGTCATTTATTGATTTAATAGCTGTTTTCCACTTTACTTCTGACTTGTTTGGATTGTATGCAATCGTTTCTAGTTCAGTGAATTAAGCAACATTAACGATTCTAAAATCTCCTTATATCTTGCCTTTCAAAGTGTAACAACGGTGGCAACTGTAGTTCTTTCAGTGACATTTGGACGAATAAATAGCTTTATAATATTCCACAGCAGATTTATCAGCGTACATCCAACTGAAACTTCAGCGGCGTGGCATTGTTGTTGTTTGACAGGTTGTTGCCATGATACCGAAGGACCCTTGAAAAGACCTTCCATGTATAGCTGTTCACGGCATGCCTTTATGAAAAACAACTCGCCTTGTCGTCTAAAACATCATATGGGTTGCATTAAATTCACGTGTATATGTTCAAATAAATTACGTTTTTTGTTAAATATTTTAAATGTTAGAATGCTCTGTTATGATGTAACAATTGTCTTTTTCCCTCTTGGCAGTAAACGCCAGGGCTACTGGATTACACCACCGAGTGTCTTGTTTTTCTAAGACAAGCGTCTGTTTTTTAGACTCAACTTGTTGAACAAAATGTCTTGATCAGTGACCGTAGGGTTAGAAGTGACCTTGCTTTTGAATATAACGAACTTGCTTTTAACTGTAAACTTTACTGAACATGTCATAAAATTAGCATTTTCAATGAAAAACAACAACAACATTATTCTTTAAAACATATGATATAATAACATCATTATTTTGAAAACTTTTCAAAACTAATGTAATGCATATGTTTGAGTCATGAACAATGTTTAAACGAGTTTTAGTTGTTAAATAATATTTCAAAGTGTTTAAATTCATTTGTTGACTGTTTTTATGTCAGGCGGCACAGCCAAATATGGATATATACTGTAGTTGTACCACCTGACAGGGAAAGTGTACCAATTTGAGAGAGATCTACAAACCTTTTCACTCTGCCACAAGGATCAGTTGGGCTCCTCTGAATGATGCATTTTCATGTTTACTGTTATTACCTTGTCAATTCATAATAAAAGAGCCATGTTTGCAGCTGTGCCATTCTGACATAATTTGAGAATATACAAATTGCTGGACAAAAGTTTTTCAATTATCTCAACATCTTTAAAACTACTGAAATGTATAAAACTGTTTTATATGAAATGATTAAAACCTAAAATGATGCCATAGTATTTTTTCTTAGTCTGTTCATTTGTTCAGACAGTTTCACCACCTGACATTTTGCGGGGTAACTTTAATATAACAAAACATACAATAATATGTATTATTTAAATGTACTAAAAAGGAATTCAAACTAAAAGAACTTTAAAAGAATAACGTGATGTATGTCATGAATTTATCAAATTATTTTAAAAGAAAATAATGTACTTGGACACAAAAATATGCACGTCATGTTATGGACCCTAACACAGAAAACAATCAGTACACTTTAAATGAATAAAGTCAAGTCAATAAGGTAAAATTACTGCTTCACAGACCAAGAGTTTGGGATAAGGATTACGTCCGTTACATAAATAGCTGAGAGTGACAGAATTATATGCCCGAGTCTAGTAGTGTAATGAGTTTATCACCACACATTTGAATAAATGACAAACCACCGAGGCACTGATTCGAGATTGTTTAATTTCGAAATGCTTTACTTTCCTAAAAATCAAGAAGCCATTTACATAAAAACTACAAATCCTAGCCTGCGTTTTACAGCCCCAGTTGAATTAGGTATGGGTCATGTAGTTGACGGCACTTCCCTCATGTCAGCCGCGTGCACTGCGCAGGCTTTGTGTTCGACTACAGTACCCACACGTCACTGTCGAGCGAGCGGCTGTTATCCGGGGACATCTCTCTCTCCCCGCTGCTGTGTGTGTGTGTGTGTTTCTCCTTTAGTCTAGCGCTGTCTCCTTTTTAGCGGATTGGCACAACAGGGTAGGATTACTAGAAGGAATACAAAAACATAAGCAAAAATGGCAGAGCTTGGAGCGGGGAGCCTGCTAACAGGAGATCCTGCTTTTAATTATCAAGAGCATGAGCTAAGCGAGCGTTTGAAGCGGCTGTACCCGGCCGTGAATGAGGAAGAGACCCCCTTACCCCGATCTTGGAGCCCCAAGGATAAGTACAGCTACATCGGGCTCTCACAGAATAATCTGCGGGTGCATTACAAAGGTATACAGATGTGACACACGCTGAACTGTCAACCCATAGGCCTTGACAATCCCGTCTGGTTCGCTGCACTCGAGTATATGCAATCTCCCCCGATCTAGTTTGAGCTGTGTTTTTCCGTCCCCTTCTGCTTTGTTGCATAGTAGGGAAGAGGAATGTCCAAATGGGTTGACATTTAGCAAACCGTCATGTCAGAATTCGGCTAGCGAGAGTAGCTTGGGGCATAAGCACGACTGGAGAGTCTAGCTTTTTGGACACCTAACTTACCTTTTACCTATTGCCATGTCAACAACATCAAGTGTTATTGGTTTGCCAAGCTTATGGTTTGAACTCCCTTTCGGTGAATTAGTCGATGCTGGGGCTAGCTAGCCACGGCAGGGCAATAAGGGCAGCTAAGCAGCTACACCATTGCAATGAATCGCAAATGCTTGTTTAGTTTACTCCGCATTGCATAAGTGTATTTGTTATCCGCTATCGGGTGATTTATATAAGGACGCGCGGCGCGTTCACAACGAAACAAATATCTGGAAATGTTTTTTATTTTGTTGTTGTTGTGCTTATCTGATATATTTGACGCACGGACATGTGCGCATTTGTATTGACGAACAATGTCGAACTGATTCGAATCGTTCGAATTCGCCATTATAATGAATTCGAATTCCACAACACTAGCTGTTTAAACTGTTGTGGCTTTTCGACTGACCCAGTCGCCTCAGGGGGGACTGAATTTACCCAGTGCGGATGTAATTTTTTGTTTAACAACTGTTTACATGCTTCTAGTAAATATATAATAAAGCAGTCTATTTTGAGAACTATCAGTCTATTTAACTATCAGTCTATTTAGAGCGCAATCTATGGGCTTTCAATGGTTTTGGCAAGCTGTTTTAAAAATATTCTTTCAGGCCAAGTAGTATCTATTTTTGTATAACCTATCATTTGATTACAGCTGAATAATCCTACAGTAACTGCTCTCAATTTCACTAGTTAGACATTAGACATACATTAAACTAGTCGTCATTCCAGTAATGACTAGTATCTATTCAGTTAGTCCCTAGAACTTATTATTTATTAGGCCTAGTATTTCTTTGCCTTTAGTCACTGTACCAATAGTGCCAAGTAACATATTTGCCATTGAATTCAATGGGAATCTGTAGTTTACATATTAGCTAGCCCTATTCATTTCAAACTGGAGTTGTATCAAGTCAAGTCACCTTCATTTATATTGCGCTTTTAACAATATGGACTGTTTCAAAGCAGCTTTACAGTGATAATAGGAAATTAAAGCAACAGAGATTGTTTTGGCTTTACAGCAGCTCTAGAATAAAGTTATTGTCCAGCTAAAGTTAGTTTTGATTGATTCACTTCCGTTGCAAAGATCATTAATTGTTAACTTAGGGGCCGCTTACACAACACCGTTCTAACAGAAAACCCTTAACGCGCTCCAGCCCGCTCATTCGCACAGCAACGGTGCCTTTTAGTCGTCAGAGACGTTTCCTCCGAGGAGGCAAGGGAGGCAGTGCCTCCTCAAAAAATTGGATGAGAAAATAACCCATATTACAAAAATAAAACAATGCAACAAATATTACAAAATGTGACACTAAAGTAACAGTGTTCAACAGTGAAACCAGCGGGCAAAGTTATTGCGGGAGGCAATGCTTCCCCTGAGCCCATTGACTTTTAACAGACCCCCAAAGCATACAGTGGGTTTTGTGAGGGGTAATTGAGAATGATCGGGGGAAAGTCTCATGAGAGGAGGCAATGCCTCCATCGCGCATTCGCGCTATCATTAGATATTATTGGTCATGGTTGGATATGATTGGTTCGTGGGATAAATCCTGCCTCTTGTTTTCGTGCGCGTTCACGAATCGATCTGAATTAACAAAAAGATGGCGTTAATGGGAAGACTAATTAAAAAGTAAGTAAATAACTCGGCCACTTAGATATCACCACTTTATGTCATGCCAAAATCAAACTTGAAATGGCCTGAAAACATGATGAATGTGTTTTTTTGTGTGTGAGCAATCAGCTTGGTGAATTTAAAGGTACATCATGTCTGTGACAGTGTTTACCAACCTTGATGACTGATAAAAATAAGTTGACTATTAAAAAGAACAGCGGAACATCAGTTCACCAATAAAATATATTGTTTAAATTGTTACTGCAGTTAGTTATTATTTTAGAATAAACGTAAAAATTGGTTTTAATAAAAAGAACATTAATTATATTGTATAGTTAATGAATACAAAATAGAATTGTATTTGTTTTTTGTTTTTACTTTGTTTTGTTTATTCAATCAGGAAAATGTGTCAACATTAAGAGTAACTGGGACATGAATTTACATTTGGTTTATTAAAAAAAAAAGCCTCCTCATTTGAGAACACCACTGCATGCATTGCTGTATGTACTGTAATTGTTGCTGGTGTACAGTTTACTAGTAACAATTTGTTATGTACTTTTATTACTTATTCTTTAGCTAGTTTAGTTATAACAATATAGTTGCTATATACCTTTTTTCCTAATGCTAATTGAATAGACACATGCATTTAATTTACCAAACACAAGTGTGCATTACAAATACTTTTGAAAAAATCAGTTTAAAACAGTGATATTCAGTGATGTCTTAATAACAATGAGCTCTTTTGTTGTAGCATCTATGTGAATTATTAGGTTTGTAAAAGGCTGTATTGTGTTGTCAGTTGTCTGACAGAATACTGAAATGTTACCAACATGTACCCTGCTTATTTTTAGTTTAGGCACAAATGCTGTTATAATGCACCTAATTCTGATAATAATGTTGTGTGTCTGTGGGCCTGTTGTCCAATACTTCACTTGAAGGTCACTTTTGTGTAGACTATAGCTGTTCATTTTCTTACATGATGTGTGTTCCATTTGACAGCTGTCAAACAGACAGTATATTTGTGTTAAAAATGCCCAGGTCCAGTGGGAAGTTTATCCTTAAAGTTTAGTTCATCCCCTTTGACACAGCAATGAACAACACTGCATTATTTTGGTAATGTACACTGCTTTGTGTCTGTGGAAAATTGTACCTCATTGGCAACTATCCTCTTTCAGGCTATGGGTATGTTTACCACTTCATATGGTGGCTGATGTTTGCCAAGTATTTGGTTTTTAAGAGTCATATGATATTGACACACTGATATTGATGTCCTTCATTTTTGTTAAGGATCTTTGTGTTTTTTTTGTTCTGTCAGCCGGACTGTTTAGTCAGTTTATCCTCAAAGCAGGATTGGCTTGATTAGATTAGGATAAAACAAAGGCTTGTTTCTATAATCTGTTTTTTAAAGAGCCATTATATACATCTTGTAGCAATATATTTAAATATATATTTAAACCAGCTCCACTTAATAGATAATTTAACCTGCAGTCTATTAACCTTCAGCGCTATTTTGGCCAGTGTACCAGATTCTGTTTCTGTAGACTGAATTTTAGGTAATATCTTTGAATCATGTTCTCATCAAGTAAAGACAATAGATAAGTGCTGTCAAATATTTTGATGAAAATCTATGCAATATTGTGCTTTTATATGATATAAAATTGTGTGTCTCTTCATCTTTATTTAGGATGCATGTAAAAAATCAGTCTGTGCATGATGAAACACGTGGAAAAGACATGAGAGGCACATTCTCTATCTTTGTTCGCAATGTGGACCTCATTTTACACATCGTCACACTGACAAGGACATGAGCCCCCATTACCCCATGCAGATGCAGATTTTGCAGTGTCTGTGCAAGATTTAGGCAAGATGAATAGATAGAAATATAACTTAAGCCTAGATTGTTTCCGTGTGGTTCGGTGGACTGCTATCCATTTCCTGTGTGCATGCTGTTGGACTCTGTTTCCTTTAAGCTCATTGTAATGTTTGCCTATAGAGGGGTTTTGCCTGTCTGAGGAGCCAATCATGCATGTTTAGTCGGTGCGGTGACATCATCAGATTGTGTTCGTTTCCCCCTAGTGTCTCTGTGAAGCTGTGAAACCCTGTTTGCTAACACTAGCACAACACTCCCAATCTTCTCTCCCTGTGTCTTTGTTCTCTCATATTGGAGTTTTGTTTTTTTGCCTGCTTAGCTGATGTTATTATGGATGCCAGCTGTAGCCTTGTACAGCTCCCACATTTCCCTTAGATGTTTTGTCAGAGAGCTTTACCAGATAGCAGTGTTATTCTGTGATGCTGATTGATTCTTTTTTTATATATATATGAGAGAGTGTATAAGTATGTAATTCAACCAACCATTAATTTACTTTTTTTTTTCTTAGTCATAGTTTTCTTAGTCATACTTCACTCCATATCAAAAATAATAATAATAATTTGTATAAAGAATTTTTTTTTTTTTTTTTTTTGCATTCTGCCTTTTTTCATATTACGTTTCCTCCCATCATGAGTTTCAAGTAAAGGAAATTATAATCATACTAGTCTCAGCCTTAGACGTCAAGGCCTCGGACTGCTGGCTGAATGTCTGATGCGTTAGACACACAAAATGAGAAATACTTTGGGAGTTTCGTAGTCATCATGTGATTAGTTGGTTTGGATTTCCAGGAGACATGTGTCTTGCGTTCATTAACGGTCTGCCTGGAAACAAAGCCGTTGTGATGCCAAACCCGCTCATGGAAGAAGCTGTCGTGTTTACAACTATGACATTGAGCGCTTATCAGGGTCAACTAAACACTGGATTTTCAAAAGCGTGTAAAGTTCGCAGCGCCATTGTTGCAGTAAACTTGCACAGCGTTCTTAAATTAATAATTTATTTGATGCATGTTGGTCTGTTATCGTATAGGGACATCGACATTTTCATGGCACTAAACATGACGCGGAACAAAACGAACTGTGATTGGTTGCTTTACATGTCGGTCAGACGTCTTTTTCATGACTATTTAAAGTTGCGATGAAACGGAAAGAGCGAGAGATCTTTTCTTCCATATCGTTAGCCTCATAGCATAATTGCCTAAGTAATTTTTTTTTAAAATATGACTTAGGCAATTATGCTATGAGGCTAACGATATTTGAATAAACCGATTATGTGGAAAAAATCAAAAATGTAAAACTTGATTCAATTGATTGTTGATTGGATGGAGCCACATCGGCTGAATGTGAGCTTGCAGTTGATTGTAAGACAGGGTGAGTTTAAGCGGACAAAATGTTTGGATAATTTCAGCGTACGTCACCAGAGAAGATTGGTGAATTTTCATTTCATGCTGACTTTAAGCACATATTCCCTCAAATTATTACTGTAAAGTAAGAAAGGCCCTGTTTACACCTGGTATTAATATGCATTTTGGTCGATTGGATCACAGATTTGACCGGATTGCTTTTGTAGTGTAAACGTTAATGTGGTCGAATGCTTTCGAACAGCCACAAAAGACTGCCTACTCTCCGCCAATTGGGATTTAAACTTTGTTAGCTGAACATCCAAGTTTGGTTTGAACTTGAAGATGAAAAATGTACCAAGCACAATGCTCTCTCACCATTCCTGGTTTCTAACACACACTCACAGTGTTCAGCGTGATCTTGCGGCTATCAGAACAGAAACGAAAACTGTTGCTCTCCATATGTTTTTCTGTCGTCTCCGGTCGCGTTCATATGTAAATTGCTTGAGATTATTCCGTCCATTAGATTGAACGATCTGAAAAAGCCCAAACATTTATCCACCCATAGACCCTCCCCTCAATGAAATCAGGACAGAAGTGGTTAAAATTGATGAATTAAAGGTGTAAACAGGAATGTGTCTCTCTCATCTACTTGTGATACGATCCACCAAAATGCATCTTAATACCAGGTTTAAACAGGGCCATTAATGTAATGCAGTAATGAAATGTTCTGTTAAATTGGCATGAATTGAATCCGATTCAACAAATATTACAATTGTGCTTACTGTACTCAACATAATTACAGACATCCCACCCTGCAAAAACAAATTTCAGGGAGATGGTACCCCCCACCCCCAGCACCACCAATGAATACAGGACATTGCATTATATTATATTGCATCATATTCATATTTACTTGTAAGCCGTATAAGCCTGGTTCATTCAACAGTATTCATGCGGCGAAAGTGACAGTTATGTATGTGTGGCGAAATAAGAGGGGAGGGTGTCGACGAAATCCGAACGCAAGCGGTCACAGGAGACGCATCTGAAACGCATGAAAATACAGGTGTAAATGGTAATGCGTCTTGGCTGGCCACTTGTGATCATCGAAAATGCATCTTAATACCAAGTGAAAACAGGGCTTCTCTCTCACTCGATTTCTGGGATATTTTATAGGACATGCATGTCATTGTGTTAATAAGTAGAATAAGTGTAAGATCATGTATGTAAACTCTCACAGTTTTTGTGGGATACACCCTTGTGTCAAGACTGGAAATGAGTTGGTTATGTGTCCTAAAGGTGTTAACAAATTATTGGCTCATCCCCATTACAAAAATAAGAGAAAAGTGAGGCATGTTGAAAGCAGCTAGCGCAGATGCAGAACATACAATAAAAAAATGATATGTCCTACACTGGATTAGAGCAGCGCTTTAAGATGCACCAGACCTATGATTATGCACTGCAGAGGAGGACTCTGTATGAAAGCTGTTTGTGTTTTGTGCATTAAACATGTTTGGCAGAGAAATAGAGGGAGGGACAGACAGACAAGCAGCTAAAGAAGGAGAGAATCACCCAAGGTCCTCTCGCTGTTCTGTGCTCCCAGAATGGTGTGGTCATGGCATGATGTATAAATAGATTGAGCGTGTGAGCAGGGGGCGGGCAGGAGCGTGCACACGTATGTGCATTTGTAGTGTGTGTGTGTGTTGAAAGAGAGAGTCGGGGATTTGCACATACAGGGTCTTCTGCCTTTACTCTGGTTGTGTGAGCCACGAATATAAATAGATTTTGTGTGTTCTTGATTGTGAATGCTTGTCTGGGTTTGGCAGACAAACCTATTGTGGCTTGATAGCAGAACTTGGGATGCTAAAAATAAAAGTGATTAATATTATTACAGTTATCAGATGGTGACGATGAAGCATAAATGAATACTTAGTACATCATTTTTTTACACACTTGTGCTTCAAACCACCACATACAGTAGCACCAAGACATGGTGTTCTGGAATCAAACTGCAGATGTGGGTTAAGTTACAGGTCCGGGGCACATAAACACAAAGATACGTCCATATACGTTCACACGGAGAAGTTCAACATGAGACTCTTGAAGTGCAGTGAGGTTTGAGTAAATGATTGGCTCAGGAGGCAAGCCTGGCCTCGCAGAATCTAATACTGAGTGTCTATTAATGCTGGCAGGTGTTAGCAACCTGCAGGAAAATGGATTAGGAGATTGGAGCACATTGCTATGGTACGTGGAGGCTTAGACGGCAATGACACTCACTTCTCACAATTGAAATGAGCAGAAATGTTGAAGTCAGAGTGTATTACATGTTAACTTAAAAGACTACATGAAATGCCGTTCATAATCAGTTTTGTTCCCATAATTTGACCTTTTGAGTGAAACAGGATGAGAGTTGATTTTTTAGGCTATGCATCAGAAAGAACTTGGTCTTATGAAAATGGGCTTACCCAATCAGAATGGACCAGTGCAGTTTGCAGTTCAAGGGGAGGAGCTCAAAGTACAGGAGGAAAGTCGTTTCAGTGTGTTAAGTTGTAACATTTTGACAAATATTAAAAACATTCCCTTTTGAATTAATTACATCAAGACTTAAGTCTCTTAAGGTAAACTGTAATTTTTTTCATGTTGACTTTTTATAATTTCTAGTAATTTTTAAAGGTGTATTGTTTAATTTCTGGACCACTAACAGCACCAACAGAGAAAGAATTATTCCCTCTAAACAGGTTTTCCAAACACACTCCATCTACAAACAAACTGTTGGCGGGGAATGTGCTCACAAACAGGTAGTCCCACCACAAACTTGTGCCATTGGTTGAGCCAAAAGTTGACATGTTGGACCATTCAAACAAACATAGCAATGTTTTATTGCCACACTGTTTGCACTCTTTTGGAATACAACCTCAGCTTAATTATAGATGTCTCTGCTGCACATCAAATTGGGATAGGAGAGTATTTTAACATTTGAAAATAATTAGTTACCCAAATCACCCAAACCATTCTGTCATTATTTTCTCACCCTCATATCATTCCCCAGCCAACATTTCATGGTGGGGCCAATGTACGCACAATATGGGATTGAGTATAGGCCCACGGGTTCCATGTCTGCCCTATCTAAATTAGTCCCGTACTTGGGCTAATTAGGTTCCATGTCGGCCCTATATGAATTAGCACCAGTATCTAATTCAGATAGGACGACATGGAACCCATGAACAAAGCAAACCCGTTTAGGGCCCATACAATGGTTTATTTAAATACCTTAAGCGCATTGGCTATTGTGCCTACATTAGACCCACTAGGAAAATTTGTTTGATTTTCCTTCTTTGAACCACAAAAGAAGATATTTTGGTTTTGGTGACCAATGTCTTTCGCTGAGACAATTCTCAAAATATGTTCTTTTAATGTTCCACAGAAGAAAGAATGTTATACAGTGATTGTCTGGCAGAACTGCGAAAATGACAGCTGGAATGAAGCCCTGCATTTCGTTTTGGATTCACCTTTGCCCTATTGGATGTGTTTCTTATGGGCTGTTGGCATAAGATATATTCATGCATTTGAAAACAACTGGAGAGTGTCTGTTGTCGTCAACCATCGTGACCTATCCCTAGCTGGAAACCCTTGTCCCGTCAAAACCTTTTTTGAACTTTGTTGTTATTTATGTGGACAGTCATCTATATCAGAGGGCGTGTTTGGTCAGTGACTCATTTCCTTCAATGTTTCCGTCTTGCTTTAGGCCACGGAAAAAACCACAAGGATGCAGCGTCTGTTCGGGCCACCCATCCCATCCCCGCTGCTTGTGGCATCTACTACTTTGAGGTGAAGATCGTAAGCAAAGGAAGAGATGGGTAAGTGCAAATAGCTTCTGGTTGAAGGCATTTGTATAAAGTGTTACAAGATTTGTTTATAATTTGGAAAGATGCATCATGAGAAGCAATTTGAAGAGAAGAGGTATCAGATCTGTTTTACATATAGTGGGGTTCAAAAGTTTGAGAGCACACTGAAAATCTTAGGACTGAAAAAATTAAAACAAAGACAACATTACCTTACGTATAAGGTCAAATTAATAAATAATATTTAATATTCAGCACTATTTCTAGATCGCCTTGTAAATTTGTGGCACTGATCATGTGACTCTTTGTACAGATGTTCAGTTGTTCTTTTCTTCCACTGAAGCCCAAGATCCACTTTAGATCATTCTCAAATCATTATGAAGAACATGATCATCAGGTTTTACTCAAACTTATGGTTGCTCATTAAAGCAAAATTATGAACCAAATACTAAGATATTCTGAAATTAATGAAAAGGTGTTTTCACAGTCTCAGAATGATAATTGCTCTGAAACCATGTATCATGCTTGAGTCAGTTTGGTGTTTGTCATGCCTTCGGTTTGAGGATATCATTGTCCAAAAATAAATGGAAAAGGGTCCCACCCTTTCCTGTGACCACTTTGCAATGTGATTACTAAATATATTCCAGCAGGATTGCTCCTGTTCTACTAGGTCATCTAACTGCAACTTACAGGTTGTGACTAAAAAGTGTCGAGTCATCCCTTAGTCACTGTGATCCCAGGCTGTGGAACTCTCTCCCAGACTCACTTAGCACTTTTTAATATATACCACATCTAACTTACCACTTGTTCAGCACTTGTGGGAAGGGGCTCTTCAATCTAATCACCATTAATTTTATTATATTATTTACAATATTTTTTTATTATTCAATATTATTTAAATGCTTGATTCTTCTTGTATTTATTTTTAAAGTATGGTCACATCTACTGTTATTCAGCAAATGTCATAAGCGAAATCCAGCCATTTTGCAACAGGTTCAGGTTGGTCATGTATTCACCACGTTGACCAACAGAAAGCTTTTTGTTTCGAAAGTGACTTCTGTTAGAGATGTGCTACACTATTGACAATAGACAATGGACCTTTTTTGCCACCAACATTTTACTAATGTAACCATATCTTCATTCTTTTCCTTAAATGCAATGTAAGTCGCTTTATATAAATGCATCTACCAATGTATAAATGCCAATTCTATTTTCTTGTATCTCGTTTATTTATGCAGGGCAAATAATTCAGACCTTTTTTGTTTAATTCTAGACCTTTAAAATGAACCGTCACTAAACCCAGTTGAATAGTAACTTTATCAGGAGCATAATATATGGTTTAAATACAGTTTCAGAGATTATCAGTGACAGTGTCCTTATTTTTTAGTAAAGCTAACATTTGTCCACTCTCATTGGTTTTTCCAGGTACATGGGAATTGGACTGTCTGCCCAGGGGGTAAACATGAACAGACTGCCTGGTGAGTTTGTGAGTGTTTGTGCATGTATGTACACCAAAGGGATGATGTGCTCACCATGGGTATCTCATTGTCACGTAATGAGATTTTATTTCACGATAAAGATATACATCACATCATCATTATTTCAATTCTGTTATTAAAAATAAGAAAAAAGAAGCAAATTACAAACAATTGGACAAATACCATATAGCAAAAATATGAATTAAACAAATTAAGTTTTTCAGGTACAATAACATGTAGTTAGAATTAGTATAGAAATTTTATAATAGAATTATAAAATATTGCATAGTCTTCACTCTATGAATTAAATTTAAATGTATTCTTATTAAAGCTAAAAATAAGTTATTCAGTCAAGAAGAGTAAGTTATTTTCTCTTTTGTTTGATTCACATTAATGAGCAGCAGGTAGGTATATTAGGCTGCTGTCACTTTAAGACCAAACACACGGATCTTTATACTGATACACATCCGGTTTACACCCAACTGTTTACTTTAACTTGAGACCTAACCGGCTGTGTTTACATGAATACTCCTCAAGATGGGAATTTTGACATACAGTGAGGAAAATAAGTATTTGAACACCCTGCTATTTTGCAAGTTCTCCCACTTGGAAATCATAGAGGGGTCTGAAATTGTCATCGTAGGTGCATGTCCACTGTGAGAGACATAATCTAAAAAAAAAAATCCAGAAATCACAATATATGATTTTTTTTAACTATTTATTTGTATGATACAGCTGCAAATAAGTATTTGAACACCTGTCTATCAGCTAGAATTCTGACTCTCAAAGACCTGTTAGTCTGCCTTTAAAATGTCCACCTCCACTCCATTTATTATCCTAAATTAGATGCACCTGTTTGAGATCGTTAGCTGCATAAAGACACCTGTCCACCCCATACAATCAGTAAGAATCCAACTACTAACATGGCCAAGACCAAAGAGCTGTCCAAAGACACTAGAGACAAAATTGTACACCTCCACAAGGCTGGAAAGGGCTACAGGGAAATTGCCAAGCAGTTTGGTGAAAAAAGGTAATCATTAGAAAATGGAAGATCTGTCAATCTCCCTCGGACTGGGGCTCCATGCAAGATCTCACCTCGTGGGGTCTCAATGATCCTAAGAAAGGTGAGAAATCAGCCCAGAACTACACGGGAGGAGCTGGTCAATGACCTGAAAAGAGCTGGGACCATCGTTTCCAAGGTTACTGTTGGTAATACACTAAGACGTCATGGTTTGAAATCATGCATGGCACGGAAGGTTCCCCTGCTTAAACCAGCACATGTCAAGGCCCGTCTTGAGTTTGCCAATGACCATTTGGATGATCCAGAGGAGTCATGGGAGAAAGTCATGTGGTCAGATGAGACCAAAATAGAACTTTTTGGTCATAATTCCACTAAATGTGTTTGGAGGAAGAAGAATGATGAGTACCATCCCAAGAACACCATCCCTACTGTGAAGCATGGGGGTGGTAGCATCATGCTTTGGGGGTGTTTTTCTGCACATGGGACAGGGCGACTGCACTGTATTAAGGAGAGGATGACCGAGGCCATGTATTGCGAGATTTTGGGGAACAACCTCCTTCCCTCAGTTAGAGCATTGAAGATGGGTCGAGGCTGGGTCTTCCAACATGACAATGACCCGAAGCACACAGCCAGGATAACCAAGGAGTGGCTCTGTAAGAAGCATATCAAGGTTCAAGGACAATTTCAGACCCCTCCATGATTTCTAAGTGGGAGAACTTGCAAAATAGCAGGGTGTTCAAATACTTATTTTCCTCACTGTAATTGCGTTTGTGTTCGACCATTCAAGCGCAATAAGATTTAAAAGAGAACTGAATTTTCGATTGTGTGCGATTACGCTGTGCGTCAGTCAGTTCTTTTTCACTGCTTATTGTGCTTAACACATTTTAACACTGAGCACTTCCCAAATTCACGATTTCCTTCTGAGAGAGGCAGCTTTCTGTGTGCATGCACCAGTCAGCACGAACACCGAGTTCCTTTTCAAGATATTTTGCTCTTATAACTCTTTTTAACATCAAGCACGCTCTTTATATCCTCATTCATGTATTTCATCACTCTGAAATGACGATAGTGCTATATATTTACATACCGCGATATACACGATAAAGCAAAATCTCTAATGATAGACATTTTATAACGTGGTAACTATAAATATTGTCATACCGCCCAGCCCTGACCGTGGGTCATGGTGAACTGTAGGTAGGCTAACTGAAGAATGGGTGATTCAGTCCATTTTTGTAGCTTTAAAAAAACAGTAAACTTTTGTAGTTAAAAAAATTGCTAGATGTACGTAGATATACATATTAAAATAAAAAATGTATTGTGTTCTTAACCTATTTTAATTTTGGCAGAATATTGGAGAGAGAAAAGTTGGGAGGGACTTGATTTCATCCATCGAAAATGGTTGGATTGTGTGAAGTGGGTGTTACATACCGGAATGGGACCATGCGATTGGATGGGAGGGATTCGTTGAGCCAAAAAGTAAAGCTTTGAAGATTAAAAGACAAGTTATTACATTTTGATAAAGATTGTGAACAGTTTTTTTTTCTTTTCTTTGCACTAGCATGCACTGATAAATCTGTTCATGAAAAGGCCAGTGCTGACATTACGATTCACTTTTGAGTATGGTCTTGTAATGATCATTTGTCTTCTACTTTTTTTTTTGTCTTATACTTTTTTAAATATCCTTTAGTCAGTCAGACTGTAATTCAGGCCATGAACATGCCTCAGCATGCCCTGAAAAACATTAACTGTGAGAATGACCTTGCAAATGCAGAGAATCCAGGGTTTTTCTTTCTGTGCTCCTCAATCTCAGGAAATAACTTTGTAATGTGTTTTTTCTCATGAGTCCTCAAAGGGAAGGAGAGGAGACCTAGATCTCATTATTGGTTTTCCTCAATGGATTTTACCTGGCATATAGAATGTTCTGAGATCACAAAGCCTTGTCATAATTATTCATAGCTAAAAGCTAAAATTAATCAGAGAAAATCTTTTCATTCTGACAGAGCATCCATTCACACGGCAGAGGACATCAAGCTGCTACTGGACTAGTTTTAAATTACTAACTGCAGTGAAAAAAGAAACCATAACCAGACAAAATCCAGTTTGATGGAAAAATATAAATGAAACGTGCATTATCATAATGCAGAATGTTAAAAAGGAAATGTGACTGAATACTATAGTATGTGGAACACACTCCTCTACACAATATTTGGAATTTGAAAATTGCTTTATCCTATCATTTTGTACAAGCATATGATTTGATAACGTCAAGTTAACTGACTAAATTGAAATGTAATTAGTAGTAAGACTGATTAAAATTAAATCAAAATTTGTTGCTAAATTAAAGACCTAATTGAGTAGGTGGAGTAAATAAGTTTTAGCTTCAGTTAAGCTAACACTAATGAAGATATAATATGTAAGTAGACAATAATGAATTTAGCAATACATTTAGGAGTGTGAAGCACATTGTGCTGTAGAAACATAATAGTACATATTAGCTAGCTCTTTGATATATAAAGCAATACTAAGATGCTTATCCTACATGCTTGATGAAAGTTGAAAAGATGTACACTACTGTTCAAAAGTTTGGGGTCGGTAAGATTTTTTCAAATGTTCTTGAAAGAAGTCTTGTTTATTTGTTCAAAAATACAGTAAAAACAGCAATACTGTGAAATATTATTACAATTTATAATAAGTTTTCTATTTAAATATATTTTATAATGTAATTCATTCCTATGATTGAAGAGCTGAATTTTGGGAATTTCTAAACAGTGTCACATGGTCCTTCAGAAATCCTTCTAATATGCTGATTTGGGACTCAAGAAACATTTCTTATTATTGTCAAAGTTAAAAAACGGTTGTGCTGCTTAATGTTTTCTGTGGAAACCATAATACAATTATTCAAAATTCTTTTGTGAATAGAAAGATCAAAACTTTTGAACAATGGTGTATATTGTATAAGGAAAAAGGTCTGTATTTTGGGCACAGTTGGGTTAATGTCACCCTCCTGTGATCCCTCTGACCAATCAAGTGACTTTGTCAATTGCTTGTTAGTTTCTCCACTGTGCCTGATGCCTTTGAAATGCTTTGGAGCAATCTAGCCAATTCGGCATGTGCGTGCTGACTACAAATTGTGTGTTCATTGACCTCTGTGCTCTCTGCTTAAACCACTCTTTGTCAGAGCGCTTTGGAATATAGTGGAAATATAGACAAACGCATGTAGGGTGGCCAATGTATTTTCTAGTTAGTTTGGATTCTACAACCAACAGAAGGATATTATTTCTCTAGTTGTAGGTGCTATATATAAATATATGAATGACACAAACAAATTTATACGAATGTTTAAATGTGATCAAATATCTGTAAGTTATTTTTTATTCTAATATATTTTATGCTCCCTTCTAATATATCTAATTTTTCTATATTTTTTCTCTCTCTTTAGTTCACTTGGTTTTTGCAAATAACTAAACATCCCATGATTCCAAAACACTTTAATCAATTAAAGTCATGTGTGTTTTCCTATGAGAATGTATGGTGCATTGTATGTTTGCGTGTGCGGTTTGAGCGTAATGGTTTTACACGCCCCGCTGACCTCCGTGTCTCTGATCCCATACTGGAGTTCTGCCCATTTCATTAGCATGAAGGGAACACTGAGCTCTGCTTTAGGAGTAATATCCCAGCCTGCATTGCTCTGCAGATTAATCTAATACCACACAACAAGCCCCCATCAGCCACTGCCTTACTTCCTCATTTTTTCATTCTTTTTGCATCTGTCTGTCATTCACAGAATGCACTTGTTTACTCCATTTCACGTAGTGACTACAAATACAGTTGCTTACGCAACACCATTTTTATCATGTACTAATCATAATGGTCTGCCAACACACATACAGGTTTTGATTCAGTTCAGCCAGACAGTAGACAGACTCTTCCTCTTGGTGGTTTGAGGCAGTGCGAGCCGAGGCTTACTGAATTGTTCAAATGGTCTTGTTAAATTTACAAAACAGGCTTGTTCAGCTGCCCCTCGAATGACCTTTAGGGTGCTTTATGAGCTTTTTGTTGTTATATCCAGTTTTCTAGAACAACTGGGAAGATAAAAAAGGAGCATCTGCCTATATATATATATATATATATATATATATATATATATATATACACACACTCACCTAAAGGATTATTAGGAACACCTGTTCAATTTCTCATTAATGCAATTATCTAATCAACCAATCACATGGCAGTTGCTTCAATGCATTTAGGGGTGTGGCCCTGGTCAAGACAATCTCCTGAACTCCAAACTGAATGTCAGAATGGGAAAGAAAGGTGATTTAAGCAATTTTGAGCGTGGCATGGTTGTTGGTGCCAGACGGGCCGGTCTGAGTATTTCACAATCTGCTCAGTTACTGGGATTTTCACGCACAACCATTTCTAGGGTTTACAAAGAATGGTGTGAAAAAGGAAAAACATCCAGTATGCGGCAGTCCTGTGGGCGAAAATGCCTTGTTGATGCTAGAGGTCAGAGGAGAATGGGCCGACTGATTCAAACTGATAGAAGAGCAACTTTGACTGAAATAACCACTCGTTACAACCGAGGTATGCAGCAAAGCATTTGTGAAGCCACAACACGCACAACCTTGAGGCGGATGGGCTACAACAGCAGAAGACCCCACCGGGTACCACTCATCTCCACTACAAATAGGAAAAAGAGGCTACAATTTGCTGATTTGTTGATATTTGATGATAATTGATAATTGCACCCGCTTGTGCCTGCTGGGGCCCACCTTTATAATTTTGTCCCAGGGTTCTGCTGTCCATCATATATTCTTTCCATCAGTATTATCAGATTGGTGCTCATAATTTATGTAAGAAGCAGTATTTTATGATGCTGGAGACCAGATGGCATATCAAACGCTGCAGGCTTAGGATCGGCTCCGACTCATCCTGTGGATATCAGTACAGAGGCAGAAACAAGATTCCTTATTAGCAAGCGAAATCTGTGCCCCCCTAACTCTGAATATTTCTACATATGTGCAACACAATTGGGAAATTTCTACATATACCATGCATCTTTGAATATTACATATTTTGGTCTGATAACGCTTTTTATCATCCGATAAAAGTCTATTTTAGCATGTTCAAATCCACTTTACAGGATTCTGCGGATTGCCCCCAAACAGGAAATGCAGTATTTTATATAAGCACTTTTATAAGTGCTGCCGAGTTTAATTACTAAATTTCTCTCTCTCACCTTAGGTTGGGACAAGCACTCCTATGGTTATCATGGGGACGATGGACACTCCTTTTGTTCCTCAGGGACTGGTCAACCTTATGGCCCGACCTTCACAACGGGTGACGTCATTGGCTGCTGCGTGAACCTCATCAATAACACATGCTTTTACACCAAGAACGGGCACAGTTTAGGTAATAATTTAATGGAAAATGATTTAGGCAGAAATCTTATTAATGCTTAAATCATTAGAAATCAATTTAGCGACTCAAGATAAAATTTTCAGTATCTTTCTTATGTAATCTCTGAATCCACAACACTGAACGGTTCTGACATTTTTTTTGTGTTCCTCCAGGTGTGGCTTTCACAGATCTGCCAGTAAGTAAAGCACACAGACCTCTCTCAAACAGTGTAATCTAAAAGTAAGTTTAAAAAAAATCCGTAATTGAAATAATCTAAAATATAAGTATCAGATGAAACACTTAAAAAATAGTTTTGTCTTTGCAACTAACTGAAATAAGTTTGAAGCTGAAGTACGGAAATGGTTAAAACTGAAATAAAAATAAATTAAAGCTAAATATAAACATTTGAAAATGTTTGTAATGTATTAAAAATCGCCTCAGAATTTTGGATGTAACTTTACGCCTATATTGTCTCCTCATCATGATAATTTAAAAATGGAAATAAAGTTTATTTGGAAGTGTTTGTATTAAAAATCACCTCAGAATTTATTTTGGGTTTACAGTATGTGTTTTACAGTGTACTTGCCCAAGAAAGTACTGGTAATATAAAGTAACTACATGGGTTAAGGTTAGGTTTAAGGGTAGGTTCAGGGTTAGTACCTAGTTATAACCAACAGGACTCTAAAATAAAGTGTTACCGAATTTTGGATGTATCTTTCTGCCTATATTGTTTCCTCATTGATCTTCGTATTGCGGCACTTCACGTTACTCTCCCCTTGAAATGAATGGCTTGCACTGTAGCATTCCTCATTTGTAAGTCACTCTGTGTCTGCTAAATGAACACCAGTAACAGCAGATTGATAGCGTGGCATAGGCTAGTAATGAGCTCAGATGAGGATTTATGCTTCTGCATGAAGCTTCATTTGAGGCTTTTCCAGTTAATGTGTGACTGACTGAATGATTCCTTGTGCTGAGAATTTCTGATGGGGAACGTGGAGACCTTCTAAGCAGTCTCTCAGCTCTCTCTTTTTGTCTTTCTCTTTTTCTGTCTCTCATTTCAGCCTAACCTGTACCCCACAGTAGGGCTGCAAACTCCAGGGGAGATAGTAGATGCTAATTTTGGCCAACAGCCTTTTGTGTTTGACATTGAGGACTACATGAGCGAATGGAGGGCCAAGATCCACAGCATGATCGCCCGCTTCCCCATCGGAGAAAGACTGGGAGACTGGCAGGCGGTTCTGCAGAAGTGAGCAGCCTGTCACCTGAAAATAATTTCAGCAGTCACAATATTGATAAAACATCTACTTCTATTCGCTGTAGTTTATAATGCATGTTACTCTGCTAATCAGCCTTATGTGGCTAACTCATGATTCATAATATTTCCCACATTAACCTTTTTATTTTTATATCTGCAGTATGGTGTCCAGCTACCTGGTGCATCATGGGTATTGTGCCACAGCAATGGCCTTTGCCAGAACCACAGAGACCATGATCCAAGAGGACCAAACCTCAATAAAAAACAGACAGAGTGAGTACTCGATCAAAGTCAACTAGTTTAGCTAAAAATAACGGATCTTCCCATGTAATATATGGTTTGGGTAGGAAAATATTACTGTTATGAGGAACTTAACATTTTACTGGTTAAGCAAAACCACCTTTTTTTGGACACGACTGGGTGAAAGCGTTGAATATTTGATCAATTTCTCAGTGTAAAATTATAGAAAAGCACCTTTGATTTAAGCTTTAATCAACACACTGAATATTTAATGTTACCATAATTTTTATGTGACACTGGCAACAACTAATTGAATTTGTTAAATCTGTTTGAAATGAGCCTTTCAGTATAAGCCATAAGATGCATTAAATGTTATATATAATTTTGCTCACAAAGAAAGGCAAAGTCTAAGGGAGTGTCATTTGAATCTAAAACAATATATATAGAATAATATCAAAATCAAAATTATAATATCAAATAATATCAAAATTAATATCATAATCAAAACAAGAAGTAGGATTGATACTATAATTCCTAAACAAAATAAGAACATAAAAAGTGTATACAGTTCTCCAAACCTTGTGCTTTTCCTGGTGTGTGTGTGTGTGTGTGTGTGTTGCACCTATTGCTCTGCATATCCTACTGAAAGATCCCAATGTTCGAAAATGAATGGCTGAAGTTTATTTTTATAAGGATCATTGTGCACTGTTTTGGAAAACTGTCAAAATGTAATTCAGGTTTTGAAAAGAGATATAGATAAATGGAACATTTAAAAACTATATTGGAAACAAACCCCCTGACAGCACACCCTCAGCTTGTGTGTAAGCACATGTATCCTTTCACATGTGAGGAGGGCAATTACATAGAAGTCTTAAAGGCACAGCAGTAATAAAACACTTGTTTAAAAGGTCAGAGAAAAAGAAAATTATCATAAAACTAAATTATGAATGCTCAAAACACTTTACTAACATTCTAAGTGGACCTCAGGGAGAGCGATCGAGTGATTAAAAATGTATGATATGACCATTTAAAGAAAAACAAAAGCAAAACACATCAGTAATTTCTTCATCTCATTTGCTTCTTTCTGCATACAGGAATACAGAAACTGGTATTGGCAGGACGTGTTGGAGAAGCCATTGACGCAACACAGCAGTTGTACCCCGGACTCCTAGAACACAACCCCAATTTACTCTTCATGTTGAAGTGAGTATGTTTACCAGACTTGGAGAACCATGTGTGTGCCACTTTGTGTGGAATGAATCGAGAGGAATTGCTTAACTTGAAGCAAGGTGAAAAATGTGTTTTCTTCTCTGGGGATCAGTAGAGCTCAGTTGCATATGAACATCCACAGCTTTCTGGTCTGGATTTCATAATGCAAGCGTACTGAGAAAACTTATAGCCTGAGATTAGGGCAATCTTTTACTCAGTGTTATACTGAATGAAGGTTTTTATAGTGCCCTATAGTCATTCTGACGAATGAAGCTCTTTTTTGTTATGTGTCTTCATAGTGAAAACACACACTCAGGGTGAAAAGGGGTTCATGGTTGCTTTGCTCTGAGCTGCTTCTGATATGATTAGTCATACCGTTGCATAAGGTTGAAAAGAAGCTGCCTTTTAACTTTTTTTATTTTTTTTTAAAGTAACGCTTACAAGTCATACGTCAGCTACCCTGTTGAATTGATGTTTTTTTATAATGCATTACGCAGCCCATACTTCTGAATATTTATGTCCCTGAGAGGTTTTAAGGGAAACAATGTCTTTTAAATTATATGCAATTTGAAGATCCACCTACTAAAATCAGTGGTTTCAAATAATAGCTGAAGTTAAAGAAATGGAAAAGCTTGCTTATCTACTTTGACACAAGTTAGTCAGATTTTTTATATATATATATATATATATATATATAATATATATATATATATATATATATATAAAGTTTATTTTATAAGTTTATTGCAAAATATGCATATATATTCAAATATTTAAGTATTTTTAGAGCATGGAAAGACCATGCTCTAAAACTTTTGTGGCGCTTCATTGGAGTGAGCAGAGCTAACAAGATCTTTTGGCACGTTTTGCTTGTTTCGACACTCTGATTGGTGGAAATTTCTGCTAAACACGTTTATTTTAAAACTTAGTTAAAATCAGGCAGGCTGACGGCTTTAACAGAAGCAACTACCAATTACCAACCTCGTAGGTCATCATTAAGGTTGTCTTTAAAGCTTAAGTTATCGTTAAAAAATAATTTTCTTACGGATAAAGTGTATCGAGTTTTTCTGGGAACTCGACTGTTGCACTGTAGTGTACAAAAGTCACGGTAAAGCTTTCTAATGATCAAAAAATCCTAAAATAATTTATCATGCTTTTCAACATTGATAATACGAAATGTTTTTTGAGCAGAAAATCAGCATCAGATTTCTGAAGGATTATGAGATACTGAAGACTGACTGCTGAAAATTCAGCTTTGACATCACATGAATAAATTACATTTTAAAATACAAATATAAAAATACAAATTCTATTTCTATTCAAATAGAAAATATTTATTTTAAATTGAAATAATATTTCACAATATTACAGTTTTTACTGTATTTTTATCAAATAAATGCAACATTGATGAACATAAGAGACTTCAAAAGCATTAAAAAAATTACCAACCAACCCCCGACATTTGAACGATAGTGTATGTTCAAAATCTCTGTTATTGGAAAAAATATATTTCTGGTAACTATGTTCTTTGTTTTATTCAAAATTTAAGTATAAAGATCCAATTAAAATTTGTATCTTTATGCTTAATTTAAATTCTGTATTGACTTGTGGTCTTAGACTTTAAAAACATGCATTGAAAACATGATATCCCAGCTCTTTAGTTCATAAGAAAAACTGCATTCAGACCCTCAATGTAAGCACTACATATCAATAAACCCTTTTCTCAACATTTACGGGGCATACGCTGTTAAACTTTTCTTTGGAAACCATCTCTATTAATCTTGCTTGGCTGGAATTTTGTTTTGACATGAAGATGAAACTTTTTATATAAAGCCTTACATGGAGGTGCATAATTGCACTGTTGGATGTCATCAGACGTCAGATGCTGCCGTGGGAATAGTGCCAGGATGTGTGGGAAGGAAGCAGTGAGAGCTGACTCCTCTCTCTTTCTCTGTGATGGATTACAGTTGAACGACAAGCAGACAGTTTAATGGATTGCTGAGCTGACAGTGTCAGTCAGTAGGCATAATGGATAAGAGAAACCTGGTTGACAGACATTTTAATTGATTGGCAAGTCTGAAGTGAGGGTATTTGTGTGTGAGATCTTGCTTGTGTAACAGTGATTTTTTTTTTTTTGCTGCCCTCTCTCAGGTGTCGGCAGTTTGTAGAGATGGTGAATGGTACGGATAGTGAGGTACGGTGCTTTAGTGTCCGCTCTCCTAAATCACAGGACAGCTATCCCGGCTCCCCCAACATGAGCCCCCGGCACGGAGCCACCAACGCTCACTTGCACAGCACAGGTAACAAACACACTCCACACATTTTCAGTTACTTAAAATATATTTTTTAGTACTTTGTGAACAATGCATTTGGGTGAATCCCATGGAAAAATGTCCATGTTTCATCCCAGAATCTAGAGAAAAAATAAGGAATCATATTTCTTGGGAATACAAAGCCATTTAGGGAATCCACAACCTCAGCAAATAAGACATTTTTTTGCATTACATTTATATGTAAACAATGTCACAATGCAAACGTTTGTAATGCTCCGAGTTTTTTTGCAAAATATTATTATTAGTAATATTATTTCATTTATTTTGAGGTCAAATATGACCTATTTATTGACAATTTTTGTGGTTCACCCATTTGCCCAAGACTCTATCTACAAAGTTTCTGTTAAAGGGATAGTTCACCCAAAAATCTAAATTCTATCATTTACTCACCCTCAAGTTGTTTCAAACCTCTCTAAATTATTAGAAGATATTTTGAAGAATGTTGGTAACCAAACAATTGATGGTCCCCATTTTTTTCCATACTAATTTTCATTGAAAAATATGGGTAACCAAAATGTTCATCTTTGGGTGAGCTATCTCTTTAAATTGTTTTCAGCATGCCCACACTTTTTGACATTTTTTGTCCTGAATGTGGGTTGCAAATGTACATAATTCTGCAGTATGGTTTTCATGTATTAAAATATGTTAGAATGAACTACAAAGTAACTTATCTACAGTGAGGAAAATAAGTATTTGAACACCCTGCTATTTTGCAAGTTCTCCCACTTGGAAATCATGGAGGGGTCTGAAATTGTCATCGTAGGTGCATGTCCACTGTGAGAGACATAATCTAAAAAAAAAAAATCCAGAAATCACAATGTATGATTTTTTAACTATTTATTTGTATGATACAGCTGCAAATAAGTATTTGAACACCTGTCTATCAGCTAGAATTCTGACCCTCAAAGACCTGTTAGTCTGCCTTTAAAATGTCCACCTCCACTCCATTTATTATCCTAAATTAGATGCACCTGTTTGAGGTTGTTAGCTGCATAAAGACACCTGTCCACCCCATACAATCAGTAAGAATCCAACTACTAACATGGCCAAGACCAAAGAGCTGTCCAAAGACACTAGAGACAAAATTGTACACCTCCACAAGGCTGGAAAGGGCTACGGGGAAATTACCAAGCAGCTTGGTGAAAAAAGGTCCACTGTTGGAGACATCATTAGAAAATGGAAGAAGCTAAACATGACTGTCAATCTCCCTCGGACTGGGGCTCCATGCAAGATCTCACCTCGTGGGGTCTCAATGATCCTAAGAAAGGTGAGAAATAATAACCTGAAAAGAGCTGGGACCACTGTTTCCAAGGTTACTGTTGGTAATACACTAAGACGTCATGGTTTGAAATCATGCATGGCACGGAAGGTTCCCCTGCTTAAACCAGCACATGTCAAGGCCCGTCTTAAGTTTGCCAATGACCATTTGGATGATCCAGAGGAGTCATGGGAGAAAGTCATGTGGTCAGATGAGACCAAAATAGAACTTTTTGGTCATAATTCCACTAAACGTGTTTGGAGGAAGAAGAATGATGAGTACCATCCCAAGAACACCATCCCTACTGTGAAGCATGGGGGTGGTAGCATCATGCTTTGGGGGTGTTTTTCTGCACATAGGACAGGGCGACTGCACTGTATTAAGGAGAGGATGACCGAGGCCATGTATTGCGAGATTTTGGGGAACAACCTCCTTCCCTCAGTTAGAGCATTGAAGATGGGTCGAGGCTGGGTCTTCCAACATGACAATGACCCGAAGCACACAGCCAGGATACCCAAGGAGTGGCTCTGTAAGAAGCATATCAAGGTTCTGGCGTGGCCTAGCCAGTCTCCAGACCTAAACCCAATAGAGAATCTTTGGAGGGAGCTCAAACTCCGTGTTTCTCAGCGACAGCCCAGAAACCTGACTGATCTAGAGAAGATCTGTGTGGAGGAGTGGGCCAAAATCCCTCCTGCAGTGTGTGCAAACCTGGTGAAAAACTACAGGAAACGTTTGACCTCTGTAATTGCAAACAAAGGCTACTGTACCAAATATTAACATTGATTTTCTCAGGTGTTCAAATACTTATTTGCAGCTGTATCATACAAATAAATAGTTAAAAAATCATACATTGTGATTTCTGGATTTTTTTTTTAGATTATGTCTCTCACAGTGGACATGCACCTACGATGACAATTTCAGACCCTTCCATGATTTCTAAGTGGGAGAACTTGCAAAATAGCAGGGTGTTCAAATACTTATTTTCCTCACTGTATTTAGTAGCTGAAAGCATTAATCACAATTAGCCCAAATATTTGTTACACCAAAATGCAAAGTTGAGGGATGTGTAGAACTTTGTAAAGAACAGATGTTCAAATTCAGAATTCTGTGGGCGTAGATTCTGTGTGGGTCTGATCATGAGTAACATCTTCAAGGAGAACACATTCATAAAAGATGTGGAACAGATGGTTTATTGAATCACTTGTTTCACCTGTACTGCAGTAACTTACAATTCAAGTAAAGCACTTTTATTCATGTTGTTTGTTAAGATAGTTCTCATTGTTGTTTTTTCCCTCAGGAGCAGACAGTCCCACATGCAGTAACGGGGTCACCCCTCCTAACAAAAATAAGAGCCACAACAAATACACAGGCGTAAGCTCCGCCTCCTCCTCTCCATCCTCCTCTCCCTCCTCCGTCAATTACTCCGAGTCCAACTCTACCGACTCCACCAAGTCCCAGCCACACAGTGCCACCAGCAACCAGGAGACTAGGTGTGTGGTGGTGTTGTTTGGGTTAGTGATTGTGGGTTTGAGTTTGATGTGTGGTTGTATGCAAGCAAGGCCAAGCATATAAATGTGTTGTGTACTTACATTCTCGAGAGATTCTGCTGTTGACTGTGTATTTTTGTGTGTTGACAGTGATAGTGAGATGGAGATTGAGGCAGAACATTACAGCAATGGCGTGACAGAAAGCTCAACTCGCATTATGAATGGCACGTACAAACACCAGGAAATCCTACAGGCGGATGACAGCAGTGTTGGCAATGGAGTAGCAGGTACAACACACGTGTAGGATTTTTAACATCACATTCAACAGGCTGTGAGAACGCCTTTTTAAAAATGTGACTAGTTCTTACTCTGCTCTGTCCTTCTCCCCCTTGAGAGATGCTAATTTGAGCTCCTCTATAACTCAGCCAATTAAATGCTTTTCTCCAAGGTTACAAAGAGACAGTGTGATAGTTTGTGGTTGTGAAGTTTCGATAGAGTGTGTAGCTTTTATTAGCACCCAAATTTTCTTCCTTTAAAAAATAAATAAAAATGTAATTTCTCGGGATGCTTTCAGACATTGATCTTTGCTTTGGTTTGAGAAAATGGTTCAGATGGATTAAAAAACAAATTAGTCACTATTATATGGAGGACTTTTTAATATTATATTAATTATAATAATTGAAATATAATATAATATAATTCAATATAATTATAATATAATTAAAATGTAGCTTTGCCATCACAGGATTAAATTGCATTTTAAAATATATTCAAATAGAAAACAGTTGTTTTAAATTGTGATTATTACAATAAGTGTATATATTATATTGAAATATAATATAATACAATATAATATAATATTCAATATATAATGCAATATAATTATAATATAATGAAATTTCAGCTTTGCCATCACAGGATTAAATTGCATGTTCAAATATATTCAAATAGAAAACAAAACGGTTATTTTAAATTGTAATAATTATAATACAATTATATTTAGAAATATTTACATTCCCAATAGTTTCACTGGCTAATTACACATAGCCTCAAATTAATATAACAATACTGGGCTAGATTTCCCAGCAGTACTATATTGAAGCAATTTTTTCAATCACAATATCTATGTGCGCTGTGTAATTATAGTCGCAAACATGTCTGCTTTCTGGGGTGTCATTGCAATTTATTTGCTCCTCTAGATGACAGCTGCAGCTCCAGACAGCTGTGTGGAGGAAACCAGGCGGCCACAGAGAGAATGATCCAGTTCGGCAGAGAGCTTCAGGCCCTCAGCGAGCAGCTCTGCCGACAGTACGGCAAGAACGCCACTCACAAAAAGATGCTGCAGGTATGGAGGGAAAGAGGAGGAAAGGTTTGCGAATGTGACGAATAGGTGGATGTTTGCACAGGCAACATTGGAAAAAAGGTGTTACGGTCATATTATGCAATTTATAAAAGTCAGTTTGACTGTTGTGTTTTATATTAAATATTGGTGAAGTGGTCTGTTCAGACTCGCATGCAAAGTAATCTGTTCAACTCCTCTGCCTCTTGTTTGTTGCACATTTGAAGTGGAAAGTTGATTGGCCTTGTGGGTAGCAGTACTCTTACATTCTTTGTGCCCACTCGCCAGCGTGTATGTTTGTGTGCTCAGGATGCATTCAGTCTGCTGGCGTACTCGGACCCCTGGAACTGCCCCGTGGGCCAGCAGTTGGACCCCATGCAAAGAGAGGCGATCTGCTCCACTCTCAACAGCGCTATTCTGGGTAAGGCTGCTTGACTGGCTGAGATCACACATGAATACACCATGTGAACATGAGCACTTATAATGTAGGCCTCGTTATTTAAATGTGATCACAGTAACATGAGGCACGTAAATGAGCTTTTAATGACCCGGTAACATGGCCAAGTTGTTATGATCACTCCTACTTATTTAATAGTTGTAATGGCTTCATATCTGTGATCTTTTCCGTCATTCAGAGTCTCAGAATCTGCCCAAACAGCCTCCTCTCATGCTGGCTCTGGGTCAGGCCACCGAGTGCGTGCAGCTGATGGCCAGGGTTCGCTCTGGTTCCTGCTCCTTCGCCAGAGTCGACAACTTTTTGCACTAGCACTAGTCCAGGTGAGAGCACCAAGGTAATTATAGTCTGGAAAATGTTACCGTTTTTATTTTTTACACAGAATTTTGATTTTAAATTTAAGTGCAGTTTTAGTTTGTTTTCAAATCCAGTTTGTATGTCATTTGCATCTTTGAAAAATGATTAGTTTTAGTTTTGTTTTTATTTTAATTCAGTATAATAATTTCAGTTTTCATTCCTTAAAACACAAGAACATAAATCATTCTGTGTATATTTGTCTAGTCACAGAGAAAACTATTGAAAAATGATTTAGTTATATATACTATATACTGTCAATCGCACCCTTTTTGGGGATTATTCGCACCCTTATTGAGAAATTTAAGCTTAATAATAATAATAATTCATTACATTTTTATAAAGCGCTTTTCTTTGCACTCAAATCGCTTTACATAGAAGGGGGAATCTCCTCAACCACCACCAATGTGCAGCATCCAACCCTGGATGATGCGACGACAGCCATATTGCGCCAGAACAGACGATAACACCAATTATCTTGTTTAATGCGGCCATTTTGTAATCATTTGCTATATCCAGCAAAGTAAACTTTCAGATTGAAGGGTGAATTACACAAAACTGTATTTTCTGCAAGCTGTTTTTAAAGATAAATGTAGGTTGCAATACCAAACAGGACCACATTGACACCCAGTTCAGTTGCAATACCAAACAGGACCACATTGACACCCCTTAACCAACCGTCTTGACCCGACTGTATATACCTACTACAGTACAAGGATCCATTCAGATTTACTAAACACTGCAACATAACAGATAGCGTTGCAATAAACGTGAATGTACTGAAGTTTGCGTATCATCTGGCCATACAGTGGAAGGATGGTTTGATGTCCCGTTTAGTCTGCATTTCACACAGCGTGATGCGTGAGGGCTTGCGCTCTACAGAAACAATCACAGAATATGACCGAGCTCGTGTTTTAAAGCTAAACACACACTAGAATGAATAATTCACTGAAAACGCAACATGAGCCTCTATGCTCTCTGCCATATATGATGATGTAATTAGCTTGGTTTACATCGGATCATTGGACTGAAAACTTTCCTGGAGTTTAGTGCTTGCACCATTGTAGATAAACTCCCGACTTCGTGACTTAAATTCCAGTGTTTTAACGCATTAAAGATTTTGAATTAATCGCAAGCGTTAAAGCTTTAATATATATTCAATTTCATCAACAAATTTTACATTCCCAGTATGACAACGCTTGATCCCAAGAAAATACATGTAAATCAGACAGTCGCTTCTAAATGGTTGGTTCTTTTTTAATAGTGTATATTTTAATGATTAAACCAGACTATTCAACTTTAATACATAATTACTCTGTACATTTTTTAATGCACATTTATCCAGTCCAGGCCAGGGTTTATTATTTTGTAAAATCACTTTCTCATTTTTATTTTACTTTGGCCTTTTTTTTTCACTGCTGGGTTTATTTAATTTTTTTATTTCTTCAAATATTCCAGTATTTCTATTGTCCATGTTAAATACATAATCCTTTTGTATTTCCCTCAGGCAATGTTCAGGACGGCTACAAATAGGACTTTCCAGTTGTTTGCCATGGCGAGAACAAGCGTTTGAATTGGTGTGTCGCTTGCCGTTTGCCAGAAGCAGCCGAGCAGAATGAATAGAAACATGAGAAGAGAGGCTTCTTTTTAAATTAGTATTATCAAATACAAATTGTGTGACACTATTTAAAGATAATTAATTATTCTGTTTATCTAGTCATTTTTATTTTAGTTTATATTTTGTCCGTTTGTTGTGCTCATTTTGAAACAAATCAACTTCCCAGTTTTTTTTTTTTTTTCATGGGTGAATTCAGTGCATAGTATTTCAAGCGTACCATATCAACAATATACATAATGGTAAGTTCCTACTGAAAATTTGAGCTACGCACTCTGGTTTTTCTCAGTCAGAGCTCAGGTATTTAGACAAATGTTCTTTTATTTGCGGAAACAGGTGTCGCTTCACCAGACCATACTGTGGATTTTAAAGCAGGTCCTTTTCTATGTACAAGCAAATTCTATAGATTATTTTTATTATTATTTGGTCAACCTAAGCTGCCCCTTTAGGAATTAGACGAACATCGATGTTGCGCATACAGAAGTTTGGCGACCTTCCGATGTTTCCATTGGAGTAAGTGTGCGAACGAGGGTGAGATAATGCATGGCTCATATAGTGTCTCACCTTTTAAGCTACTTTAGCATCTCAGGCACCAGCACCAGTTTCATTAGACACAATCACACAGTGACGACGCAGACTTGCCTTTGGGTCCAATGTAGATGAATTATATTTTCAATCATAGACCTTTGCCCTAAATGGATCTATTTTACCGAGATTTTACCATCTTTATAGCCGTGGGTATCATGCAAATGTCAACCTTCACTTTTTTAAGTTGGGTATATTGAAGTTTCTAATTTTTGTGGCTGTACCAAATAAAAAGGCAGTTTTTGACAAAAGAAATTTAAGGTTAGTTTGATTACTGAGAAGCTCCACTGAAGCTAACGGACTAACTTCGTATACTAAGTCTGTACGTTTTATATCCATGTGAATAGTGTCACTGTGTTGATAGTTCTCCTGTTAGATTAATGACTATACAGACTGACACCGTTTCAACTTTTGTTATTGGTTGTTTCATTGGCTGTTGAGTACCGTTGTTCAAGTTTTGTTACCATTGGATGCACTGTACTTCGATTAATGCACATGATGCATTACTGTATCCGTCTACCTCTCCTGTTCAGTAATGGAGGGACAGAGTATGAACTTGCAGCATGCAAGACAATTGAGCGTTCCTAAAAATGAACAGAAAACTCGCAAACGAAATATGTATTTATTTAGCACCTAGAACATCTCCTTAAATTGCAATTATGTTTGTTGCTCCAGAACTTCACCTCGACCTCATATCAGTGCAATTGTTTAGTTTTTTTCCCCCCCTCCGAGATGTTCTTTAACAATCTTTTTCTTGGCCTTTGTAAGTGTGATGTTAACTGGCTCAGGCACTTGTAGGCAGCCTGTTTTTTTTTTTTTTTCTTCCATTCTTTCTTTTAATCTGATCATCCATGAAGGAAAAACTGTCAATCGACCCCGTGTCAATCCAGCATTTCACTCAGCCAGCACGCGCGCCGCTGTGGTGTTGAATGTAGCTTAGCCGATTTTAGTTCCCACATTTTTTTGCTGCTGGCCATCATGAGATTGTTACATTCCCGTATCTACACCTGCTTTTGTTCTTTTCAGTTATACCTCACTTACTCTTAGGACAGTGCTGTCTAGCTTGTTGTATCGTGTCAGGCATTTTAACAGAAGGTATGTGTAGTGCAGTAACCATTTTGGTCGACCTGCAGATCATCTGGTGGAAGTTAGAGGCCACAGGGTCACTGGAAAGTTGCACATGCTCCTCAATATCTAAAATAAACTTGGCCTTCCCAACTCTGGAGTTACATAATGGATATAGGCAATAGCAGATTCAACTGATTGGAGCCCCACCTTGTGTTTTTAGCAGTGTTTGTGTCAATCTGATTCAGTGGGGTAGACATTTCACACATCCTGATCCCTAATGATGAACTTATTTTACCATTTTCCTCCACTAAATGGGTCAATTTGATTGTTAAATGGTGGTATCTTGTTGCATGGGGACATCTTGTGTAACTATTTACTTCTGTTTGAGTTACAAAATGGCACTCGTACTTCTACTGACCTGTCCGTTGTAGATCTTTTGTCACGGGGCGGCTTTTTAATGCCAAATATGTTTTGGAACTCATAATCTAACCACCTATAATGAATATTGTTGTTTTAAAAGAATCCATCATGGAACGTCATATTGGCTTTAAATAGGGACGTACGTACATACATCGAAGGGAAGAAAGTAGCCAAAACGTGTCATGTTCCTGCTTCAAAAGACAATGGAGCAAGACGAATGGAATGGAGTACAGCAAGCTGTGCACAGTTTACTTCTATTACGATTTTAATTTTATTTGAGTTTTCTTTTAGCAATTGTGAAATGAGTTACCCTCTACTTAGCATGAACCTTTAAAAACCTTTAAAACAACATAAAAAAGAAAAACAATTAAAAAATGAAAAAGAAAAAAAGACATACCTATGTACTGGAAACATGATAAAGAAATATTGTACTCATTTAATTTTGACAGAATTATTTTTATTAAAATACACATCCATGAGCAAATGGTGTCTGTCTTTTGTATTATTTTATTATTGTTTCTTTGCATATATATATTTGTATATATACTGCTTTTGTGTAATAGAAGAAGAATATAAGAATTCATTGGCATTTTATGTGTGTGTATACTCAGCTCATGTATCAGTATGCAGATCTATGGGCTGCTGTTCCAGATGTCTGTCTCTGTCTGAGGTTGAGATGGAGGAGGACTGAGACTAAGCAGCAGAGATGTTGGGTGTCTCCTCTGAGTGATGGCTGTCTGGAAGTGTGTTTATATACTGACAGGCTTCTGGCCTTTCTCCTCTTTGCGGGGGGAACTAAGGAAAGAAAAACATTATGGGTTCAGATTAGTCTCTATGCGCATCAGTTCTGTTTAGGTTCTATTGTGAAGTGTTTTCATGCATTGTCTATGTTATTCAGATCATTTACTGAGATTCTGATATATGTGCCTCCCTTATTATTACACCTACATTTGCAAGGAATTTTAATAGTATAGTGCTATATTAATATTAATAATACTGAATAATGAGAGTATATGTCAAGTGCTAAGTGCAACATGATATGCATGTAAGAAAGTCATGTTGATTGGAGTGACTGACACAGTTAGTATTAATGGATGCATTTGGAAATAATAGAAACACATTGAATCTAATACAAATATACATTAGAATAAACGTACAAAGGTGGCTTGATGAGGGCGAATGTTGACGGTCCATCAGACACTGGTCACCAGTCTTTCTCAGAGGCTTCTGTCTTTGAGTTCTGGACCTGGATGTCCCTGTACCTTTAGATTCTCTCTTGACATCCTTTTTAAGATGGGCTGATTTGATTGAGAAGTTCGGATGCTGAAACACATGGACGTTACCTCTGGACATTCTGTGATAATACATAATTATACATTAAAAACAGTTTCACATGGCTAACATGAATATATTTATATTTGTGGAAATATATAAACAGTAGAAAAGTTAGAAACAGTGAAAGTATAGAAACAGTGAAAGTTCGATTAAACCATCAAAATATGAGGAATATAATATATATATATATATACCTCATATTTTGATGGTTTAATCAAACTTTCAGGGTCATTAAAAACAAATATCCCCTCTCCGGACATTACTTTTGGCCACTACTGTTTATATATTTCCACAAATATAAATATATATATATATATATATATATATATATATATATATATATATATATATATAAAAGAGGGAAGAATAGAACTAAACTTGATTAAGGTATTTTTTGGACAAAATTATTTGGCAAAAAAAGGGGCAAACTTATGTTCTGCAAAATATGCAAAAATAAAATGCAAAACGCTCACAGAAAAAAAGCATAAATTAATATTTCGTTGGTTCTCTCTTGTTTTCGCATGTGTTGAGTTTGGCCAAAGATTATGTCCGCACAATTTGGCAAGTTTAATTCACAAATAAAACAATTGACTCTAAGCACAACTACACAATAGCCTATGCTTACAAAATATTAAATCACATTTTAATAAAGGGTGAAGATGTCAAAAGGAGTACTGTGAGATTGTTGTCTGTGCTGGTGTTTATAAATAATTATAATTATAGCAAAAGCATACCTTGCCATCTTCTTAAAGCCATAAGCAAGCATGGAAGTATGGAGAGCAGTAACATCTTTAAGCTCCTTTAATGTATAGAGTTCATCACATCTACTGAGTTCCTCCTCATAATGCTCACCGTTGACCACCACAGACCCGCCATCACCCCACTGCAACACAAGTAAATCAGGTAAAGTAGTGCAGAAACACCCTCCTTCATTTTTGTATTTTGTATTATATATGTATTATATATATATATATATATATATATATATATATATACAGTGCAATGCATAAGTTAATACACCCATGCTAAAGTTGACTAAAAAGAGGAATAAAAAATCATATTTTGGAAATTGAACTTAATGCAAGATTGGCATGGTTTTATTTCAGTTAGCCTAATAGCTGGTTTGATTTGCATTGAGAGATGATCTTATGGAAAGTACTCCATGCCAATCTCTAGGTATGGTGAAGGCTATGTGATGATGTGGGGCTATTTTAATTCCAAAGGCCAAGGGAACTTTATCAGGATGCATAGTATCCTAAAAATTAATATAAAAAAAATACTTAAAAATAAAAATCTGCCTGCCTCTATGGGAATTTAACATAGGGGTGTACACACTTATGCACCATGTATTTTAAGGAAGAACATTTATTTATTTACGATACATTATTCATTCACAAAGAAAATTGGTGTCCTAAAAGGTTGGATTTTTCCTAATTTTTTAAATTAAGGCATTAAGTTCAATTTCCAAAATATGATTTTTTATTCCTCTTTTTAGTCAACTTTAGCATGGGTGTATTAACCTATGCATTGGACTGTATATATATATAGTACCTGTCAAATGTTTAAAATACAGGAAAAAAACTAATATTGTGAAATATTATTACAATTTAAAATAATGGTTTTCTAAATTAAAATGCATTAAAATATAATTTAGCCTAAGTCTGTGATGCAAAGCTGAATTTTCAGCATCATTACTCCAATCTTCAGTGTCACTTGATCCTTCACAAATCATTCTAATATGCTGATTTATTATCAGTGTTGGAAAGAGTTGTGCTGCTTATTTTTTTTAATAATACTAATACTTACATTAGCAAGAATGTGTTAAATTGGTATAAAAGTGATTTATATTGTTAGAAAAGATTTATATTTTGAATAAATGCTGTTTTTTAAAAAACATTTTATTCATCGATGAATCCTGAAAAAAAGTATCACAGGTTCCAAAAAATATATAAAGCAGCACAACTGTTTCAAACATTGATAATAATTGAGTATCTAATCACTAATCAGCATATGATTTCTGAAGGATCAGATGATACTGAACATTGGTGTAATGATGCTGAAAATTATATTAAATTATAAATTATATTTTAAAGTGTATTAGTATTAGTATATGAGACTTATTTCACAAATATTAAAAAATAACCGGGACAGTAGGCCTAGGCTATTATTATTATTAAAGACTGGCTGGCCGTCACTTTCCAGATAAACACGTCGTCGGAAAGTTGCTCTTTGAGGCTTTTAACCATAGACTGTAAAAAAAAAAAAAAAAAAATGGATGGGACATTGGGACGTCACCCGTAGGTGTCTGAAGAGCATTTTTGAAGCCTAAATAATTAACTATTTAATTGACTTCCGTGTTGGCTTCACGAGACAAGAGAAACTGGAAGGTTGCCGCTCGCTTCTTCTAGAGGAGAGCATGAAAATACAATAACACAGTGATAGTAAACATCATTTCACAACAGTTTTGCCTGTTAAAGGCGAGGTCTAGAATCTAGACCATGTAGGTCAGATTGCCTAAAATATTTCAGAATCATGGGCTTAAGTCTTATGAGCATAACGAGTTTTAACTGAAAGGATCTTGATTGTGTCAGACCTGAAAGGATCGGTTACCGGATCATCAATGATAACTGACAATATTTTAAAAAAATCCGTCGTTGAGTATTTTGCTGTATTTTTGAACGGTTTACTGTTTTTACGCGACTTCCTTCTCATTATGCAGTGTACATTTTTCAGATGAGCTGCCTAGTGCTAACTTATGCAAATTGTACAGGTGAGAATCTTGAGAGCCGTTTGGTAACTATAGGAACATATTTGAATGGTCATTACCAGCGTTAGACAGCAGAGGGCGCAAATTCCCTTTATTTCACACGTGTGCTCAACCGGCCGGAGTCCACTAGAGGGCCTCAGTAAACCTGTAAATTAACCATTTACATATCCAGGAGAAAAATCATGAACTTTACGAGCACTTTACAGCCTTGGCAAACTAAATTTCCAATTTTGTCTCCACAATTGTCAGTGACCGTAAACATTTGTATTGGCTAATTATTTGATGGATTGCTGATGTCCTTTAAAAAGGTTATAGGCAAGTCGAGCAGCAAGTTTTAGTTATGAAGAAATATGTCTGCAGTTCTGCATCTGTGGACCTTCTGCTCTAGTCAGTGCGCTTATTATATCGCATTGATTTTCTGACAGACAGTAATCTGAGGTAAGCTATCGCAAATCTAATGTGTCCTTTATATGTAATGCAATAATGCTTAATTTCTTTGTACTGTGGGTGAAGTGCATCCTCAGCTACTACTTCCAGTTAAAATGGAAATAACCAGGTTTTCCCAGATTTTTTTTAATGGAACATAAACCACAGTTCCCTTAGTTCTATGCACCAATAATCTTTTGGTTAAATATATTAGTACAATGACTATATCTACAAAATAGACTTGTAATTCTATCAGTCATTTGTGACTTGATTTAAGCATGGGTTACACTTTATTTTAAGGTGATGTAGTTACATTGTACTTACTCAAATAAGTACTGTGTAATATGAATTAACTACATGTACTTACTATAGAGTTAACGTTTGGTTTAGGGTTAGTTACTTGTAATTATGCACAATTTACTGTTATTACCTTATGAAGTGTTACCAAAGCATGATAGAAATTGTACTAATCATGTTGCAAAAGTAAAAATGTAAATTTGTTTAAACAAGAAAACAGGTAATCGAAATAAATGTTAAATACTTTTATTATCTTGATAGAACATTTTATAATCAGCTTATAACATTCACAGTATTGTACACCTTGACCCATCTGATTATAATAAAAACACAAGCGTCTAAAGATTTTAATTTTGTGATTCTCAAAAGAAATAGAAACCTCCTTTCCAGAATTCTAATATACATACAAAAGTACAAGAATAAGAAAAATACTTTCCATAATTTACACATATATAAAATGCTCTTTTTTATAAAAAAGGGCTCCTAGTGTACAAAAAGTGTCCATCATTACATATTTCTATTTATACACACATTTGGACATACACAAAAAAATAATGCTCATGTGGTATTATTGGTGCTCCGACTGTGTGCTGTTTATATCCCATCACTTTCTTTTTAAAAACCCAGAGCACTTTTTCACTTTCTATTTACTCTCTCCATCCAGAGAATGCCAATAAAACATATTAAATTAAATACAGATAACAAAACAAAGTGACAAGTTAGGCTTCTCCAGCTGTCTCTTGCTATACGTTTCAAATCACCCTCCGGTTTCAGTAACAACGTTGTAGTGAAAACCCGAGGCAATGAGTCACTAGTGTCAGTTGTGCAGATGTTACGTCTAGACCTGTTCAAATAAACTACATTCTCTTTCAGGCTCAAGGCTACCTTGATAAATGTCAGTTTTGCATCGAAATAACGTCATTTGTTTTTCCGATCGAGTTAAACCAGATAACGCTCAACAGATGAGGCTACACCTTCATGAATCACGCCCATCGGTTTTGACACGGTAAGACCGGCTTCCTAATTGTTTTCACTGACACCTGAGAATTTAAAACTCGAGATGTCCTTCAAAACATTCGGAATACATATTAGTAACATTTTCATTCATCCCCAAATATAATCATGATAAAGGAGGATTAGCTCATCACCCCATCTGGAATGAAGTTCCTCCAAACGCTGGGATATTTAATGCATTTCACCGTCCTTCCTCCATCAATGCTTCTTGGTTTGACAGACAGCCTTTGAAGCGCTGGACGTCCCGAGGCAGGTCTAAACAAGCGTTCACCTGGGAACCCGTTGCCTGAAGACAGCGCTCAAGTCTGTTGGACATTAGAGAAACCAATATTTGGCTCGGAGTCTGATAGTGTCCACCTCAGTGCCGTTTCTGTAAGATTATACTTTAAAAATATGACTGAACACACACATACACACACTCACCATGGCTAAAAAAGCCTCACAGCTTTGGCCATCAGGAGTGGACTGTGTGGAAAAGGTCCCAATGTGCAGAATTCTGGCTTTTCCAAACATGAAAGGAATTTCCTTTTTTCTCTTTACAGAAAAACAGAGTGAGTCAATGAGAGGTCAAGTCTTTCTGAAGTTACACCGCACCGGTGCCAGTTAAGTATATGGATTCCTATTTTTCTGGAGGCGGGGGGGAAAAACTAAAAACAAAGCAAGAAAAACGGGTTGATGTCCTTCAAAAAGAAAGAAACTGTCCAAGACTGCCTCTTTCAACGATAAAAAGCAAAATTCAAACCATTTTGTAAACCTTAAAGGGACAGCTCACCCAAAAATAGAAATCAAATCCAGTCGAATTCAATCCAAACCTGTATGACTGGACTTTCTTATGTGAAACCTAAGAGAAGACATTTTGAGAAATGTCTCTGTGTTTTTTGTCCATACATTGGAACTGTTTGATTACTGTGTTCCACAGAAGAAAGAAGTCATATGAGTTTGGGACGACATGATGGAGAGTCATTTCCAAGAATTACATTTTTGGGTGAACTGTTCCTTTAAAGGGACAGTTCACCCAAAAATGAAAGTTCTGTCATCATTTACTCACCCTCGTGTTGTTCCAAACCTGTATGAGTTTCTTTATTCCGCTGAACACAAAAGAAGATATTTTGAAGAATGTTGGTAATCAAACAGTTGACAGTATTTTTTTTCCTACTATGGAAGTCAATGGGTGCTGTCACTGTCTGGTTACCAACATTCTTTAAAATATCTTCTTTTGTGTTCAGCGGAATAAAGAAATTCATACAGGTTTGGAACATCTTGAGGGTTGGTAATGACAAAATTGTCATTTTTGGGTGAACTATCCCTTTAATGTAACAGGATAGAAGAGAAACCCCCCCAAAAAGTTTCCATTTCCATGCATGAAAAAACATCAGACATTTTTACATCAGAGATAATGAATGTGACAATTAAGCCAACTTGGGAGTGTTAAAATGGCTTTTGAACAAACAAGAGTGTTAAAGAACAACTAAAAACATGTTTAAATGTTCTCATAATGGGATTGATCTTAAATGCTACACTTCCAGTCTCTGCACGTTTTTGAGATTTTCGCTTTTAAAAATGTGATTGATAAACACATGAATTAGTAGTGAGAAGAATGCAAATAACACCACTTCAAAATCATCATGTAGAGCACATTTTGGTGGACATTTTGAGCGACAAACTACAATCAGCATCAGAATGAGATGATATGAGCAAACAAGCATAAACACTGATCAGATCGGTTTTAACACTCCACCTCCTCTTCATCATCTTCCCTCATTATCATCATCATCATCAATGCAAGAGGCATCATGAATCCACAACAAGACACATCATTTCCACAGAGGCGATTTGTTGGTCTCTCACGTCCTCTGAGTGATAACGTCAGGCATCCCAGTAGCAACTAGCACACTTCCTTGGAGTCAATAGAGATGAATATGGTTGATTTTTCCCAAAAGAAGAAAAAATAACTAAGGCGAGAGGAATGGAGAGCCGTAAGGCACTTCCATACAGTGCAACCTGTGTGATCTGGGCGAGGGACCTCATTCACGTGGTTAGATTGTGAATGGGTTGTTGTTTGTGATAGTAACGAACGAAAAATAATAGCTGATCACATAATAGTTCCTTCATTTTATTATAAATGTGCATAAAGGCTCTTACAGTGGTGTGAATCCTACTGTAGCTCACAACGTAATGAAGTTTCCGTCCTCTCTCATGCTTTCTTGGCTACTGCTCGTCTTGGTGGGACTGCCGTTTTGTGTAGGTGTAGTCAGAGAGCTTAAAGAGCTGCTACTGGGCAAGGAAACACTTTGTGGGAGGGGCCTGTGTGCAAATGCACCCGACGACAGGGCGTTACCATGGCTGCCGTTGCCATTAGTCATACGGTGTGGCACGTACAGGTTGTCGTTCTCGATGATGAGGTCCGTATCATCGTCACTGTCGCCCTCGGCCACACTGTTGCTGTTGCTGTATTGGCTGGCATTCTGTGAGGCGGGGCTGGGGGCGGAGTCATGCGAGAGGGCGGAGCCTCCCGAGCCAGCGGAACTATTGCCGGCGGATGTTTTACTCGCGCGGTGCATCGTGCTGTTGCGCTGATTGGCGGGTTTTACCGTCACGATGAGGTTGTGGCTGTTAGCCACCATCATGTCGGTGACCTGGTCCAGTGATTTCCCGGCCACATCGATACCATTCACCTCGAGAATCTCGTCGTTGACTCCCAGCAACCCCGTGCTCTCTGCCAAACCGCCTTTCACGAGGCGGGAAATGAAGACGCCGGGAACTTTCTCCACCCCTTGAGGAGTGACGCGGACACTGACGCCATCGCGGATGTAAAAGCCGAGGGGTTTGTGGGTGCCGTGCTTGTGCAGACGGACACGGAGATGCGTGTCGGGTAAGATGTCCACATCTATGATAGAAGAGATCTGCCGGAAATCCTGGGGATTGCTGATGAGCAGCGCCGGTTTGGACTTGGACTGTTGCGCTTGACGCAGACCAGCTAGGCCCTTTTTTCTTCTCTGGAGAGAGCCTGTGGGGAACGGCACGGAGTCGTCTACATCTGAGGAGAGAGAGAGAGAGAGAGAGAGAGAGAGAAACTAGTTATATATATATATATATATATATATATATATATATGATATGCTGATAAATTATATATGCTGATAAATTATATATATATATATATATATATATATATATATATATATATATATATATATATATATATATATGCTAAGAAAAGACAATTTTTTTTTTACAACCATTAACATTACAAAAAGCGCTTCAAGTAGTCAATATATTGTTGTTTTTTTTATTTATATACACTCCCACTGTTCTAAAATTTTGGGTCAGTATGATTTTTCATGTTTTTGAGAGGTCTCTTATGCTCATCAAGGGTTTTTTATTAAAATACAGTAAAAACAATAATATTATGAAATGTTATTACAATTTAAAATAAGTTTTAATTTTATTTTAATATATTGTGAAATGTAATTTATTTCTGTAATGGCATCTTTCAGTGTCACATGATCAATCAGAAATCATTTCTAATATGCTGATTTGATGCTCAAGTGGCATTTCTTATTGTCAATGTTGAAAATAGAAAGTTCAAAAGCATTTATTTGAAATTTAAATCTTTTGTAACATTAAAAATGTCTTTACTGACACTTTTGATCAATTTAATGTGTTCTCCTTGCTGAAAAAAATATATTAATTTCTTTCCAAATAAAAATGAAAAACTTACTGACCCCAAACTTTTGAAAGGCAATGTTATACACACACACACACACAAAAAACTGAATATAGGAAGGGAACCTCATTTTGCCTCCCAGACAACATTTATTTAAGGTGTGCTAAAGACTGAAACTATAGATAAACTGAGACGTGCTGCTTTCATCTCCCTTTCAAATTCTTCCTGTCGACTGGCCTGAAAAGAAAGAGACTCTCCTCACAACTCCATAAAAAACAACAATTTGTCCACTAAATTTAGAAAGATCTACTGTTCAAACTGCAGTGCAGGTTTATCACTGGCATAAAATAATGTTCCCTGTTACTAAAAATGAACTCAAGGAGATACAAAGCACCTCGCTATGTTATTCACCATCTGTCCTACCAGTATCACATCACTGTGACCTCAATTATAAAACTGATCCCCATAAATCAATTTTAGATTTATTTTTTCAATGTTCTCTAAAATAATTCAATATGACATTGATTGTCGAATGTTAATATAGAGGAATATAGTGGGGGGAGTGACCATATCATAATAAAAACCGAGTGGCAGAAATGGATGGATGAACAAACAAGGATTGTAATAAATCTGTCCGAGGCACTTGCATTAGGTCAAGGGTCACGAGATGGAATCAGATTAAAAGGCAGATTAATCAAAGCCTCTCTCCCCACACATAATATTCACCGTTCAAAAGATCCAAACAATCACAGCTGATGTGTCGGCTAGAAAAATGTTTAAAAAAAACAAGCCTTGTTTTAGCCGATGAGCAGGTAACAGAGAACAGAGGGCCCTCCTGACTGGAATCTGGTGGGAGGTAACATGCGTCAGCAGAGAGAATGTTTTTGGTTATTTTTAAACTGCAGCAGGGGTTTTGAGCGTGGGTCTTCATGGAGAGGGATTTTTTTGTGATTATGAAAGCACAGCCTGCTGGGAGTAGAAATAGCAGAAGCCATCGACACCTTCCCCTCAGTCTGCTGACTAACATTAAACTGTGAGCCTGTTTTCTGCATTGAGCTCATCTAGCTCTACAGCCTAATAGCAAACATTCTAGATTATTACATTTTCTGAAGACTTTGGGGTGTTCTGAGTGGTTGTTAGCACATTGCTACACGGTTGCTAGGTGGTTACTTACTGGCCCAATGTTTATAGCATGGAAGGAACGATTTTAGGGTCCAGCTATATTTCCACTTGAGCTTGGTTCGGCACGGCACAATTATAAACCGTTCTCAGCCAGGAATTCCCAACATGGTTGGCGTGTAGAATGCGCGTAGTGATGTTGCCACTCACAATTGGTCACTTGTCTGTTGCCAGTTTCTCTGTAGCAGGCCAAGCATGCTATTTGAGCTAAGTTAACAGTTAATAATAAAACTGAAAGAAATATCTGATCATCCCCCATAACGCCATTTCATATTGTCTGTAAACTCTTGCATTACCGTGTTGCATTTGTATAAAGAGCTGTTATCAGTCCCACAATGGAAAATGAAACCATATCCGCTCCAGCAGGGCCGGATCGGCACGGAATGGAACGGTTAAGCAATGAGAAAGGTTTGGCCCCACGGTGGAAAAGCATAGGAAAAATATTTATCCATCTTAAGTGAGCGTATACCTTTATGTACAGTTTGGAAATCTTATTTGTACCTTGGTGTGTCCATCTAGCATTTTTTATATGCAATATCCCAAAATTTGCATAAAAATGTGTCGATGTCAATGTTATTTTTGTATTATTTATATACTATTATAGTATTTAAGATTTTTAATTAGCTTTTATTTTTATATTTTCAGTTTTCACTTAATTTATTTTTAGTAAATTTGTCAATTGCCTTTGTCATTTTTATTAGTTTTTTTAAAATAATTCTATTTAGCTTCAATTTATTTTTTATTTAAATTTTAGTTCTAGTAATTTTAGTACTTAAACATTTTATTTCAGTTATTTGCTAAGGCAACATTTCTCTTTTTTTTAGGCTTTTAAAATGTATTTATATATTTTATTTCAGCTTTATTTCAATTAATTTGAAATAATTTATTACAATTTTTAATAGTTTGCGTTTTAGTTAACAATTACACTGGTGGATTGAAACCTTGCAAAAGACATTCTGGTCACGAAATATGTCTTCGATCCCTTCCGGTTCCAAGTTTGTAGGATTGTTTTTCACTCATTTTATCATCTGCCAGGCAAAAATCATAAATATATTCACTTAGAAAAGAAATAGCACAAACAGTGTACAAAGTTTAGCTTGATAGCAGTACAAAACTTAGTAGAATATTAAAAACATATATGCAATGCATCCCTTAAAATCTCCAACAACTTAAAATACGTTTCTTGGTTCAATACCATTTCAAACCATCTGTGCCATCTGAAAGAAACGGCCCAGCATGCACCTCTAGAGGAGATCACATGATGGGGATTATATTAATTAGTCTGTTTGACTACAGGCCCAGGTTTGTCTTAAGAGCCACAAACAGAAGATTACCAGCTCATATTAATTAATTACCATCAGGCCCCAGGGGCCTGCATGTGGATGGGGTGATGGGCGGTGAACTCTGACCCCTGTGCTCATATGGAGAATACGACACACCACAGAAGGCAAAAACAATAGAGATGCACAAGCCATAATGTGTGTTTGTGTGACCCCATATTTAATCTGCATAAATGTGTAAATATTGTAAAAATGTAAATATTTTGCCTGAGTGCAGCATCGTCCATTGCACATGACTGCCTGTGCGTGGCTGTATTTATGAACACTGTATGTGGCTCATATAGTATGCAAGGCACACCGCCCCTCTCCCTGTCTCACTACATTAGTCTGGTTTCTGGACCCCCACAGAGATCAGGACAGCTTCTGTTATTAAACCTGCTCACGGGCTGGAGAGCGAGAGAGTTACCCAGGGAGAGGGATCCTGCCAGAGATGGGGATAACGGGCTGGCCTGAGGGTCTCCAGCAGGTCCAACAACGCTCATGGTTAATATGACCACGCTAACTCCCAGCCCTGCCTCCAAACCGCGCATTATGTGTTAAGACATAATGTGACATACAGTGCTAATTTACATGTGGTTGTGTACGTGTAGATTAGGTCAGTGAATTGTGTAATCTTGTAAACATTACTAATTAACAAAATGACGTGATGCATTGCTTAGAGATCAGAAGCTAATGCATCTCAAGGATGATTAAGAGATGCCATCCCGTCTCCCACACACATACACATCCTCACACAAACAATATATTCAAAGCTCCTGACTGCGACTAAAATGTTTGCAGATGTGAAAAAAAAAGACGACTTTGTGACAATGATTCACATTCTAGACATGCTTGCATTCATATGCATTTGTGTCTGTCTGTTATCGTCTTGTGAGCTGCGGTTAGTTATGAACATTGAGAGCTGTGATGTCCAATTTGTGAACAAATGACTCTTATGAGCCGGTTCTTTTTAATGAGACAGTTAAAAAGATCTTGAGCTTGTATGCGAGTAAGCGGTTTGAATCAGACTCAGTCAGTAGCACAAATACAGTAGGGATTACAGTATTTAATGGGAATCAAACCACTTCTGAACAACCATCTTTATCGGTTTAACTAAAAACTTTATTCTGGAGCTTTGACACATATATTGAGACTAACAATGAGAACCCACTTGCTCTCCTTAGTAACCATCTCAGGGTGCTTTCACACTGGCATTTTAGCTCAAAACGGCACAGTTTGCATGAAAAACGAATCCAAATTTTCTGAAGAGACACAGTCGCTTTATATGATGAACGGATCGAATTTAGGCTTTCATTTACATATAAACATTCATCAACTCACACATCAGTTGTGGTAAACAGAAGCTCAAGCATGTTTGCTTGACGTGCGAGAACCAGTGAGGTTCATTCTCATGTTATGCATCACATTTGAGCTTCTGCAAGAACCAATGAGGTTCATTCTAGTCTGTTACACCGTGTCCAACTACACGCGACGATGCACGATAAAAGGTATCTTTTCCATGTTAATCAGAGTTTTTGATTATGTGGCCTACTTATCCATTTTCTTGCGATTGCTGCTGCTGTGCACTTGCCGCGAGACTCCGCCCACACACTGTTCTGATTGGCTGTGGGTTTTGATTGATTTCGACGCGTAGAGTGTGGACAGACAAATTATTTGTCGCTGGAATCTTCAAAAAGATCTTCAAGATGAACGAAAGTCTTACGGGTTTGGAACAACATGAGGGTGAATAAATGATGACATTTTTTGTGAACTATCCCTTTAAATTAGTGTGAAACCAGATTAACTAGATTAATATATAACCACAATATGGGTAATCAAATGACCCTACTAATCATCAACCTGTTTCCAAAGCAACCATGCACTGCTGCGATACTGTATGTATAGTTTTAGTTGGGTTCAGATCGTGATGCTGAGCTCTGAGTCAGACCTGTCAGAGTAACAACATCACTGAAGCGTTTATCAGATTATTCTAGTCTGAAGGAGAAAGCAGCTAGGATTACCAATTAGACAGGAGGAGACGAAGACATTTTCTCTCTCAGGCAACACCGGAAAAATAATATGTATTTGTCTTATTTAGAATAAACCTCATGTCTAAACCATAGTGGATAGAAAGGTGCAAGCATAAACCAAAACCCAAACACCAGACTGCAGGGAAAGTTTTTCACAAGCACAGACTCACCTGAAAAATACAATAAAACATCAAAACTCCTGCCAGGTGTCTGAGGCCGCCAGGCACAGACTGAGCAGAGCTTTGTGAACATTGCTTTCTGGATTACAAAGATACTGAGAGACTTTAGAGACTTCCTCAGACACAGCGCACTGGGGAAGGGTTGTGCGGACGAGACAGATACAGAGTATTTTTGTATTATTCAGTCTCAATAATACTCCGTATTAAGAGTGCATGACAATGTACAATATGGTACCAATAGTACATTCACGTCTTAAGGAAAACAACATTGACGTAGAAGAACTGTTCAACAAAACCTCAATTCTTCTCCAACCAATATCAGAACATCATTACTTCCTCTCCGGTTCCTTGGTGAAGTATATTATTGTAGAACAGGATAGCTTATTGACTCATGATGCTGCCTCCGGGCTGTGTGTTATGCTAGTATAGGGGAGCTTATTTACCCAGCGTTAACACCTAATAATGTGGTGTTATGGCAGGGCTGGACAGCTTATTGACTGCGATCCTACACAGGACATTGGTAGGTTATTAGCAGAGTCATATATCATGCTGAACGTGGAGCCAGTGTCTCTCACCAGCAGAGAATGGCTAATGTGTGTTTGAGGTTTTGATGCGATATTGGACCTGCATTGAGTCAATGTATGACAATATGAATTTAATTAAATTTGTTTTAACATGTTAATTCTGTTAGAGAAAATAACTTTTATCTTAATGCAAATGTAGGGCTGTCAATCAATTCAACATTTTAATCAAATAAGTTATAAATAAGTCAATTAATGAAATCATAATATATGAATATATTAACTGAATATATTAATATGAAATCAGAAATCCTATATATTTTAAATAAATATAATAATGTATAATTATTTAATTAATTATATCCAATTAATTAATAAATTAACAATCAATGTTTTAAATTATTAAACAATTAGTATTATATATATATATATATATATAATTGAATATATTAATATTCAATCATGTATAATTATTTGATTTAATTTATTAAACATCAATTATATATATATATATATATATATATATATATATATATATATATATATATATATATATTAGATAGATGTTTAATAAATTAAATCAAATAATTATACAATATAATATATAATAATTATACTGCGCTGAAAAACACTAATACTAATTAAAATACTAATAATAATTACTAATAATTAAAATACTAATAACTGAGTTAATTTAATAAATAATTACCATATCTAATTCTATATAATTGATGTATGTGTATGCATGTATGTATATACATAATTAATTAGATATGCTAATTAATTATTAAATTAACTATCAATCAATTTAATGTTTTAAATTATTAAACAATTATTAGTATTATTATTGTCATTTAATGTACTGTATGTATATATATATATATGTGTGTGTGTGTGTGTGTGTGTGTGTGTGTGCAATTAGCATGCCAATAATGTAAATATTAACTATAATAATTGAACATTAATATTAAATCATAAATCCTAATAAATTAAATATGATATATAATAATGTATAATTATTTCATTTAATTTATTATACATTAATTATATAGAATTAGATATGGTAACCATTTATTAAATGAACTCCGTTATTAGTATTTTAATTATTAGTAACTGTTTTTATTAGTATTATTATTATTGTTATTTAATTTGTTATATACAAATTACTGCCATATATATATATATATATATATATATATATATATATATATATAATTTTTACTATTACTATACTATTTTACTATATAATTGTACTAAATAAACATTAAATTGACAGCCCAAGTACTGACTCTTGTCTATTACCAAACCTCAAAAGATGTGGTGTGGCCTTCAGCACAGTCCATTAGCCAGGGTTCTGGACAGTGTTGTCTCTGTCAGTCTCTCTGTAGACTGCAGGCAGGAACAAAGCACAGGTGGACAAGCTTGTAAAGATGAATAAAACAGGGTGGCAGCTGGAGAGCACAGAGGACCAGACACCTGATGCTGTTAGAGGAAGCCAGGCGACACTGTCACGTGGATCTGGATCTTATTACCCTCATGGCCTAGTGACAGAGAAGCATCGCTTTCTGTTTGTGCTAAAAAAAGAAAATCCTTTTTTTTTTTTTTTTTTTTACTCTTTTACTGCTGTAAATACATTTTCAAGTGAAGTCTTCTTTAATACATATGTTGCTTCATAAATAAGCTTAAAGTGCATTTTCAACACCTTTTCTGCTAAGTACAGCGCAGTACAGATAACAAAAACAGATTCAACGCACAAAACTCTGCTTGTACCAATGCTTCTGCTACACAGCATCGTTCGGTTTATGTGGGAAGTGAGATTACTGTGACCTGTATTAATATGGGCACTGAAATGAATAGACTCTGCTCACCAGTGAGAAACAGGCTTAAATGTTATCATCTGTGAATGTCTGATGTAGGATGTTTGTCTAGTTCTGCATCTGTCCCATGTACTTCCACCCCATCATTCAGTAGTGTGCCTATGGCTTTGTTTGGGTGTGGCTGTCTGAAGTTCACTGCTCTCACACACACACACACACAACTGGTACATGTGCATGGGCCTGACTGTCTGACCTCATCCTCTGTTGCCACCATCTGGAGACTAACCCTTAGCCATATGGTCACCACGACAACGGCAATCCCCACTGCCACACGTGCTTAAGAGTTTAAGATCCGATCAAACTTAGAACTGAACACTGAGACTCTTACAGACACAGCCACACTTGTGCGTTCAGCATGTTTTTTGATCCCAAATAATAACATGAAGTAACAGAAATAATAAGCCACTCAGTTAGATTTGATTTCAGCAAGCTCTGAGAAACACACAAACCGTTAAAACATCACAATCATGCGTTCATAATTAATGCTCACATACACTACTGTTCAAAAGTTTGGGGTCAGTACATTTTTTTTATGCTTTTGAAAGACTACTCTTATGCAAAACGACAGTAAAAAACAGTAGCATTGTGAAATATTATTGCAATTTAAAATAACTTTTAATTATTTATTCCTGTGATGTCAAAGCTGAATTTTCAGCATCATTACTCCAGTCTTCAGTGTCACATGATCCTTCAGAAATCATTCTAATATGATGATTTGTTGCGGAAACCTCTATAAAAAAAAAAACATTATAAATGTCTTTCCTGTAAATTTTGATCAACTTAATGCATTCTTGTTGAATAAAAGGAATTAATTTGTTGCAACAACAACAACAACAAAAAAACAAAAAAGAAACTTTTGAGTGGTAGTGTATACTGTATCTTGCAATAAAGTGTTTTGACAGTGTGAGTGCAGTGTACCTGCGCTCAGAATCAGGAACTAATGACTATGGGACTGATGTTTAAAAAAAAAAAAAAAAAAAAAATGATAGGGTGATGGGATTACTTCATATGCTGATGAGAACTGGCTGCTAATCCCAAATGATTAATGCTGACACACACTGACACACACACACTTATATATACACACAGATACAGCTCACATTTAGAAATAGTTCACCGAAAAGAAAATTATGTCATCATTCACGCACATTCATCTGTTTTCAAACTTGTCTTCCACGGAACAGAAAAAGAAAAGCTAGGCGGAATATAAAGTAACAAAGTATTATATATGACTCATGCCCTACATTCCAAGTCTTCTCTGTTATGCTGGTGTATAACCAGGGCCTGGGACAAAAATGCCACCGAAAGTGACAAACATGCCCATGTAGTGAATTCCTCTTCATTCTGTTATCTAACATGTAATATATTTAATAGCATTTAATTTTAGTCCTATCTAGTGATGGGTTTAGTGCCTCTGCAGATCCTGTAGTGACCTCAGAGGTGAAAGTTGGTGAATGTAGCCTATTGCTAATATGAAAAAAAAGCATTTATTGGTAACACTTTACAATAAGGTTTCATCTGTTAACATAAGTTAATGTATTAACTAACATGAACTAACCATGAGCAATATATTTGTCTTCCAGTTCTTCATTGTTTGTTCATGTTAGTTCACAGTGCATTAACTAATGTTAACATAAAATAACTGAATGTTTTTTTATTCCTGTGATGCAAAGCTGAATTTTCAGCATCATTACTCCAGTCTTCAGTGTCACATGATCCTTCAGAAATCATTCTAATATGATGATTTGATGCTCAAGAAACATTTATTATTATTATCAATGCTAAAAACAGCTGTGCTGCTTAATATTTTTGTGGAAACCGTGATAAAAAATTCATGATTCTTTGATGAATTGAAACTCCAAAAGCATTTATTTAATTTAAAAAGAAAAATAGAAATCTTTTGTAACATTAAAAATGTATTTCCTGTCAATTTTGATCAACTTAATGCATCCTTGCTGAATAAAAGTGTCCATTTCATTCGTTTTACTAATCCCAAACTTTTGAATAGTAGAGTGTATTTACAGTACTTTCATATTTGATGTTGATTTGATAGAGAAGAGACAATTTCTCATAGTAAAAATGTATTCCAATTAATTTATTTAATTGTAGTATTTGCTGTGTCTAGAAGAAGAAAATTGCGCTAAAAAAGCAACTAAACAAAAGTGCACCTAAATATATGCTCAAGTGGGCAACTACTGTATATTTCTGATACTGTTATGTGTGCTTTTTTTGTCAGATTTGGAGCTTGGAAAACAGCAGGATATTCTCTTTTTGTGTGCCGTAATCCTAAATATGATACTACAGACATACACACACACACACAAAATAATCTGAATTCACATGCTTTTGTGTTGCTTCTCCCACTTAGTTAAAAAAAGGGAATAGTAAAATGAAGTTCTCCCAATCAAACAAAAAGTACTTCCTATGCGGACTTCCTCCTCGAGGTGATGAGGAAACACAGCTTCCCCTTCCAACCTTTGTTGTTTATGAGATAACACTGACATAGAAAGATCCTCTTGTCTTCTCATATGTTCTCCTGGACCATTCATGTGGTGATGCTTGCACTGCTAAATGCTGTGCTGAATGGAAAGAATATAAACAGCTATTCCCAGCAACACCGCTGACTACAGAGCAACTATACGAACAGCTCGCATTCTCTCCATAATCCGCATGTCAACAGCTGGAAGGTCGAGCAAGCATTCTTTTTATTTTGCACCGTCCCTCTCGAGCGCAGCACACACCCTTATGTTTCACACATTTCTGTGCTTTTTCTCACTTTTTGACGCAAGGCATATTTCTGACTTTTCTGACAATTTTGCATAGTGTCTCACAAATGGCCCTATAAATAAACCTATAAAACAACATGCGTGTCATCCAGGGAGTGGTCACTATCAGAACCCAGTCTAACATTAGCCACAACCAGTTTAGCAAGTACTCAGTTAAAAATGGAAGCGATGTAATCTCTGTCACGGAATCTCCCCAGTGTTTGTCTCGCGCTCTGTTCTTCACTACGGTATGATGAGTGTGGAGGAGACCGGTAAATCCATCTCAAACCGGCCTTTGTGCTTTCATTTGCTCTTTGACTGTCTTGGCATCATACCTGTACCGTCTACTGACCTGTCGGGAACAGTAAAGCAGATGTGCACTGATAAAACAAATGTAAATATTGGACTGATCACCTCTCATGGCTGTAGATTTGGCTCTTAAAAGGATGAGTTCACCCAAAATACTTCCTCTTCCTCGTGTTTCTTTCCTCTGTGGAACACAACACGGGAATCTTTGAAGAATACCCTGGACTCGCTTTTCAATATAAAAGTGAATGGGGAATGGGAATGTCAAAAAGTTTCCGAAAAATGGTCTATAAGACTAACTTTTCTGAAGCTATATGCTAACTTTGTGGGAGAAACTGACCACCATTTAAGGCATTATTCTTATAAGAAATTCTTGATATCTACCATGGTTCTCTGCCGTGGAGCTACACTACCGTTCAATATGTTGGGGTCGGAAATATCTTTTTATGTTTTTGGAAGTAGTATGTAATGCTCATCCTGTATTAGTAAAAACAGTAACATTGTGAAAAGTTATTACAATTTTAATTTACTCCAATACTCTTTAGTGTCAAATGATGCTTTAGAAATTAGAGATGCTCCGATACGGATTTTTGGAGCCAATACGACCACCGATTTCTTGCCATCATGATCAGCCAATGTTGATCCCGATCCCGATCAATCAAGCTTTATATATGTGATAAGTCAGCTCTCTGTCTCTGTTAACCCCTTACACCCTGAAGGCATTTTAATGTTTTCCCATGATTTCAGGTGGCATACAAGTAATGGCTTACTTTTAGTAAAAAAAGGTATCATCAAGTACTGTACATGGTCTCATAGAAAACTTAGATTTTGATCATTTTTGGAGGTTATGTTACAACACTGCTGAGAAACCCCCAGAAAAAGTGATGCAATGTGATTTACTTTGTTATTTTTCATGCCTGACATGATGACCAGGGCTTGACATTAACACACAAATCATAGAATGTGATCATTGGCTGATACTGATAGATCGGAGCATCCCTATCATCCCAGCATCCCAGGATTCTTTGATAAATAGAACTTTCAAAAGAACGGCATTTATTTGAAACAGAAAACGTTTGTAACAATGTAGAAGTCTTTACTGTCACTTTTGATCAATTTAATGCATCTTTGCTGAATAAAAGTATTAATTTCTTTAGAAAAACAAATTCTTACTGACCCTAACCTTTTGATCAATGCTCAGTGCTTTTTGCAATGACATCAAACCTGGTGCAATGCATTGATGCAACATTTGAATTGAAACATTAAATTAAATTGTGACTAAAACTACATTTCCTTTCTGTTAATTGCATAAAGCTATCCTATAGACTTCTAATATAGCACACCATTTTGAACTAGTTGGACTTGTTTTATGGTCCTTTCAAGGTGTTATTTTGACCAGTGGCGGCTCGTCAGAAAGACCAAAATTTTGTTCACAGTTATTCCTTTCATGTCTCAGAATGTGTTTTTATTGATTATAATTTCAGTGTAACCACCGCGCTCTTCCCCGAATGTGCCGAATCTGTGAAACGTGAGTCTGAGGGGATAAAGAAGGGGAGGGGGAGGCAAATCCCTAGCCGGAGACTTGTGCCTCTGTTGGTAAATATGTTTTTGCCAATCACCAGAGTATTTCGCTTTCAGCGATTAGGGGTGTTTAGAAAAGTAACATGGCAGAGGAGGCTAGCCTTCCTTGGTATATCAACCAATCATCGAAGAGACGTAAATTACGTGATATTTGTTTGAACTGCTACCGCTGATGTACCAACTACGTATGGAGAGTAGAGAAGGTATTGAATATTTGATCGCAAATAAATTTATCAAACCACCATTCGAACAACAGCTACAAATTAAAAATGAAGCAAGACCCCACATCTATAGGCTAAGCTAAGATGTAGGCTCCAGCAATCAGCTTCACTAAACGCCCGAACGGACATTTAAAGGACAGAAGGATGGATTTTTGCTTCAAGTGATAGGCTGGAAAAGAAGGCAAAAAATAAATTTTCCGTCTAAAAGTGACAAAAAAAGCCATTTTAAAGCAGTTAAAAAAAGAAAAAATCATTGGGAGGGGATCCGACCACTAAAATTTTGTGTGCCTCCTCTATTTTAAAACCCACTAGCCACCACTGATTTAGACCTATTTGAAGCTTGACAGCTTAGGTCAATATGAACTGTCCTTGAACGGAAAGTGCTTCAACATTTCTCCCTTTGTTTTTCAAGGAAAAATAGTAACATACAGTTTTGGAACGACTTGAGGGTGCGAAAATAAATGACAGAACTTTCATATGGGTGAACTTCCTTCAAATGTCCTTACAACAGGAAACAAAGACAATGTGATGAGTATGAAACAGTGTTAAAATACAAAACATGTTACAGTATCTTTCTTTCCACTGGATCTCTTTCTTTTTCTTTCCTTTTTGGTCATCTGTTTTTCATGACTCTTTTTGGAGCACTTTCAAAGCAGCACAGTGCAAATGGATTATTTTTGATGGTAACTGTTGAGATGATGTTTCCATATCATCCAAGATGTCAAAACAAAAACAGCATGGTACATCGACATGCCATCCAGATAACCCTGTGTACTATACATAGCGAAGTCATTAAGCATAAACATGTGCAGGCATGAAAACACACACACACACACACACACACACACACAAGCATGCAAGAACACACGCACACATACACACACACACACACACACACACACCCTAGGGTGCAGAACAGCTGCTGAATCCTCAGATCATTGTGCACAGAATGGGCATGTGGGGAAATATCCTTCCCATTCTTCCGCTTCCTTCTAAAACCAGCAATAAAGCCAATGGGATTTACACCTGCTTGCCACATATGATAGCTGAGGACACACTGCCACACACTCGACTCATTCAACCAAGATGTTTGAGAAAAGGGAGATAGTACAGAAAGTAATTTTGCTTCAAAGGGGTTTCTGCCTATAGACAGTGCCAGTTACTAATAAGACACAGAGTTTCTCTTGAATTCAATATAGTCGCACACACACATCTTCCTCTGTGCACTCTTGAGGAGTGACAGCCAACAAAAAAAAAAAACATCTCTAGGCGCTGGGGTCTCTCTTGAAGTGCCTGTCTTATTAGCCATGCGTTCTCAACGTGGAGAGAAAACCTAGAGAGCTTTGACAGTTAAAACAGCCAGAGTCTTTGTTACACTTCTGTTCCTCATCTTTTCTTTGAGATTTCTCTTTCTGTGTCAAGTCTGCCACTTCTTTGAAAAGAGTGTATACCATCTATACATTTTCACTGCGGCAGGAAATTTTATATATTCATTCATTTTTTAATATATACAGTATATATCACAAGTTTCATGAAACGAATAAGTAATTTTGAAACTCTGCACTCTTATTACAAACTTTTTTCCCCAAAGAGGCTAAAATAGTAGATTTCTTTTTGTTTCTTTCCTGGGAAGCGACCCACAACCTTGGTTTACCTTTTAAATTAGATTGATTATTATAGTTAATCAATCTAATTCACAAATTTTCTTGCTTTAAAAAAAAAAAAAAGATGTTCTGCAGTATAATGTCATACAAACTAGGGGATGTGTCTGTTTGTTCCATTTACCCATCATACCCGTTTACACAATCACATGCTTCGTCACTTTTAGCTTGAGGGTAAACACTTCCTTCACACTGCTCAATGAACCTTGATAAAGTTTAAGAAAAAAATAATATCAAGAGTGATGGCATGACTTATATCAAACCATGACAGATTCATAGCAGGGGAGATTATATATCCTACTCTGAATTCAAAATGAAATAATTTATTGCAATAAAAAAAAATATGTTTCTCCCTATTGGTCCCCCAAAAGTTGCATGGCTGTGTGTAACTGTGTAACTGGTCCCCATCTGCTCAGGGAACACCATTATCTGCTGGGGTGAATGAGTGTATGACCACTCAGTGGGATGAGCTCATACTAAAAGCCAGATCAATCTCTGTCTCAGTCTAAAAGCCCCAATCAGAGATATGCGGATGGGGTCGAGATCTGATTAGGGACCGCTGATAATCCCACCAGCTCACGGGATACATCACGTCCTCGTGTCAATCAATCTATTCACGACCAGTGTGTTACATTTATGGCTAGCAGAAAACCTTAAAAACAGTGTTTGTTCTCGCTTTCTGTGTGATTGTGTTACTGGGATTATTGTAAACATTGAATAGACAAGTATGTAAACCCAAATGCAACTCGAACTCAAATATTGTAGTTAATTTGCTTGAAGTTCAAATAAAGCAATATATTAATTTGTACCTTTTTTTACAAACATTTGTCAGATTGCCAGTTAAATAGTTAGGCTAAAAATGAAAATTAATTCATCTGTCATCATTTACTCACTCTCATATTGTAAACCCGTATGACTTTTTTTTTTTTTCAGTACACTCACTGTAAAAAAATAAATATTTTTCAACCCTAGTTGGCGTATTTTTCCCTGTAAATTAAACAGGACATTTTTTACAGACCATAAAAGGGAATGTTTATTAGCATGTTAAAGCTACTCTTTTCTGTACAGTGAAAATAAATGGTGATCAGGTCTGTTAAGCAACAAAAATTACAAAGAAAACAAAAAACAAAACTTGTGAACTATATTCCAAGTATTTTGATGCCTCTGATGAACAGAAAAATTACTCACTGAAAATGTAAACAAAATCCAATTTGGTCACAAGAACCATTGATGTCAAACCTGGCATCTGGTGGAGTACTATGCTTTGTCATGCTGCTTTTTGTCAATTATGACATTCATTCAGGACATTCAAATGATGAGAATTTACGTTTTTATGTGAACCATTCCTCACCATATAAATCTAACACGGCCATTTATATTTGCAGACATCCATATTAAATGTTCAGCCGCACAGTTGCTCTCCAGATGGGCGGCGTTTTCTGTTCAAATGCACAGGCATCATCACGCTGATGCATTTAAAAACACATTCCTAAAAACATGTCCCGCCAGTTGTTAGTTCCTGTTGTTTTGCTGACAATGTCGACCATCAGACGTCATTAACCTGCAGCAGGGGTGCCCGATCCTGTTCCTGGAGATCTACCTACCCGCAGCACCTGTCCAACACGCCCGTTTGTAATTACCAAGTGCTCCTGAAGATCTTGATTAGCTGTTTCATGTGTGTTTGATCAGGGTTGGAGCTGAACTGCTGGAAGGTAGATCTCCAGGAACAGGACTGGGCACCCCTGAGCTACATTAATAAGCTAAAATACCTCAATAAATGCAATAGCACTACACAGTAAAAATACATCAGTATCCCATAGTCTCTTGAATAACCTCACAGTTGTAGGGGAAGTTCATGTGAAGCACCAAGCCGTAAAATTAACTGGTGTTATCTAGTATTACTGATCAGAGGGAAGTAAAGTAAGCATTTGTCACCCAGATGCTTTTATCATGGTCTGAAGAGAGTCAGAGCTGTGATAATTAGGTACATTAATAAAGGTGGAAGGAGTGAAAGCGAGCTTAGTGATCTAAACAATAAGCACAGCAGTACATGGGAATTGTGGGTACTCTACAAATTTAACAAAGTAAGCCACATTAATGCTAGTGTAACCCCTCCGGTTCTAGCGTCATTCACTCTTGAGGGGAGTGAGGTTTACTCGCACAGCTCTTACTGGCAGGCCTTCGTTACATTCACCCCCCTAAACCTCACTACCATCCGGGTCACGGCACTAATGCAACCCCTCCGGTTCTACTCGCACCGCTCAGAAGTACGTTTCCCTAAAAGCTTTGTTAGCACACTATGGTCGCAAGTTCTGTAGTTATCAGCATAGTTCAACTAGTTTTTGAATAGTGCGCATGTGCTCTAGTACATAAGAACGAGCCTATGATTGAATCTTGAAATAAAGCAAAATAACAGAAAAATTTGAAATAGTCCTCAGATGCCATGTCCGTAATTTATAGCAAAACATCTAGCATTAATTCGATCTCAAACGGATTCATTAAAAGAAGTTATTACCCCACCACGTGCACGACATCATTAACCAACGTGGTTGAATGACCAATTTGCGACAGTACGGTTTCGGGAAACAGTCGTGACTAGCTAGTTGATTTCTTCAATGATGCATCGTACTAAGTTAGTTAAGCAGCGAGTTACGTCGTTGTACGGGAAACGCACCCCAGAGCAGGATTCAAATCGGCGTCTTCAGCACAGGAGGCGGGTGCGCTAACAAGGACACTGAAGACCACAGCCTCTAACGTCAGTTGCTAGTGCGCCTCTTGAGGCCAGGGGAGTGAGGTTTATTCGCACGCCTATTTACGAGCTGGCCTCCGTTACACTAGAAGCAAACGTGATGCAAAACCCAGATTTTTCTCCCATGGAGAAGATGAAGCTGTAATCACCCAATGACAGCCCCTCTAAAAACTGTTCCTGGCTGCCACAGCGATAAGCCCTCTCTGGAAATGTGGCTTTCCTCCCCCCCCGCTTCAAATAGGGCTTGATTAAAAAGATCCGCACTGAAAGGCAAGCTACCAGAAATCTGCAGTAGGGTTCTTGAGTACTGGGAAGGGAGCTGGTACAAGGACAAGTGGGGCTAATCTAAAGCCGCCTTATTCTTTAAATAGAAAAATAGGCGTTTACTAATACTTTTAGCTGCACACAGTGAGCATTTCATAACTAAACTTGTCAGCTTTAACAAGCACAAGACACAAGACTGAGGACAACAGGGAAACGCTTATCTGCATAAACAAGGTGTGAACTGACAGGCAGTGCACTTCAAATAACATCATTTCAACCTAAATGTGATAATTCTGTCATATTTTCTTACCGTCATGACCTCAATATGCTCAAAATGAGAATTTAAGAATCTTTATGCAGCTCTATTTTATTCAATGGGAGTTCATACACAGCTGTTAAGCTCCAAAAATGACAAAGAAACCACCAAAATTGCCACAAACGCAGTCCAAGACTTGTTCACTGCACATTTTCTGAACTTATATGATAAATTGTGTGAGGAAAAGATCAACATTAAGTTATGTACTGATAATGTTCCCTTTCAATGTTCAACGGAAAAAGCAACAGATCTGTTCTTCTGTATTGTGATGTACATCTGTGTGAAATGGATTATTGAAAAGGAAATAAATGTAGCGTGGGACTTGTTTGTTTTTTTCCATCGGTTGTTGATTGGATGAAGTAAGATCTGAAGATGAATTTGCAGTCGATTGTAAGAAATTGGCAGAATTTAAGTGGACAAAACAATCGGTGAAGTCCAGCATACATCCAGCCCTGAGAGAAGTCTGTTGTTTGGCCATAAGATATTTTGATCAAAATTTTTAAATTAAAGGTCCCGTTCTTCGTGATCCCATGTTTCAAACTTTAGTTAGTGTGTAATGTTGCTGTTAGAGCATAAATAATATCTGTAAAATTATAAAGCTCAAAGTTCAATGCCAAGCGAGATATTTTATTTAACAGAAGTCGCCTACATCGAACGGCCCGTTTGGACTACATCCCTCTACTTCCTTCTTTAATGACGTCACTAGAACCGTTTTTTGACTAACCTCCGCCCACAGGAATGCTCCCTCAACTCTACCGAAATTCGTTTATGTACTTGCGCACTTCTTATAACTTACTGTGTTTACTCAGCTCTTACGGTGATTTTCTGAAGTAAAACTGACGCTTCATCTTTTGTGTGATGTACAATAAACTTTATTAAACTCATCAGTATATGTTTGATCATCATTCGGACCTGAACGATAATGGATACATACAAGCAGATGACAAATACGTTATAATAACCGTAATTAAACTACTAAACTATACCTGTTCCATCTCTATACAGCACTCTGACTCTGTAGGCATTATTGTCCGACTCGAAATGAACACCGTTACTGAGAGTTTCTGATATTATCATCATTCCGTGAGATGAAATTGTCCTGAGAGACTGAGCGCGAGCTCATGAAGCTCCGCCCCCTGGGTCATCCAGCAGCAGCTTATTTGCATTTAAAGGGCACACACTAAAACAGCGTGTTTTTCTGAGCCCCAAAAAATGACAATTTAAACATGCTGTAAAAAATGATCTGTTGGGTATTTTGAGCTGAAACTTCACATACACACTCTGGGGACATCAGAGACTTATTTTACATCTTGTGAAAAGGGGCATAATACGGGACCTTTAATAAAATAAACATATGCATGGATGATAGGATGAATTTTTATTTTAGGCCGACCTTAAACTCAAGAACCAGATAAGCTAATGAATTGTCCTTGTTCCAGATGTTTTCAACAAATCAGTTGATTCAGGTCATAAATTGTACCATATGATTTATTCACAAACCGAAGGGAGTCTTTTCGAATCAGAATTCAACTCAAACTCAACTCATTAAATTTTTCATTTTTGGATGAACTGCCTTTCAGTCACACTGGAATGTGGTGCTAAATTGTGGGTCACTTTGGTACATGGTGCAAAGTGATATTTCTGAGCAGTTTCCAGGGCAGATGTAGTCATATGGCCTTGAAGGTACTATAATGGACTTTCTGGCTCTGAGTGATGACTGGCTCAGGCGGATATATATCTCTTCAATGGCAGCGCCAGTGCTCATGGTTTCTCAGTGTGTTCAAAGTCACTTTAAGTGCAAGTCAGTCCGTCTTGGTAACACTTCCGTGCAGCTATTTTCTATATATGCTACACTACCGTCCAAAAGTGTGGAATCAGTGAGACTTTAATTATTACTTTAATTCAACAAGGATTCATTAAACTGATTAAAATGACAGTAAAGACATTTATAATGTTACAAAACATTTATATTTAAAATAAATGCTGTTCTTTTGAACTTTCTATTTATCAAAGAATCCTGAAAAAAAAAAAGGTTTCCACCAGAGCCATCCTTAGGTCAGTGCAACTGAAGCGACCGCTGCATATGAGACTAAAAATATTACCGACCAGCCACAAACTTTTAAACATAGTGCAAGTAATAGCTATACAAGTAAAGTTCCTATCTACTTCAATGAAGAAAGACCAAAATTTCTAGAAATTTCTTTAAAGTCATTTTCTTACAAGAGATCTGTCCTCCTCACACTGTAGTGCTGCAGAAGTGGCTGTTTTCATGGTTTATGCATGTGGTTTCAAACATCAATTTAAACAATAATCCCTGTGCTTGCAATGAAAATCCACAAATATTTAGTTGGTTGTTATGTCAACTTAAGTCATTTGTTCTCATACTCAGAAAATTACATCACGCATATAACCATGTACTATGTAACCACGCATGTAAACAGGCATTATTAGTGTAATTATCAACAATTAATAGCAACAACTCCAACCCTGATTAATCATGCAAGGGTGTGTATGAATGAAGAAGGTTTGTCATTTAAAACGGAATAAATATGGAGTTATCGCTATGTATGTACACATAATGAGGTCTATTTGTTATGCAAATTATGATTACATAATACTGGATTATTATTGCTGTCTCTTTCCCTCACAAATCACATTCATAAGAGACTGCAGAAGTCAAAGTGAAACCACTGCAGGATGCAAGTAAGCGCCTTATCTTTTCTTTCCACATTTTCTCTGTTTTATGTCTTACCTCACAGTACAGATGATTTCACATTAACCACCTCAAACAAGGCAACCCTCCACACACACAAACACACACTATGCTGACTTCCAATCTGAAACAACTAGTCTGTCCTAAGATAACTCACACTGTCTACTAGTTCATGCCAAAGACATTGCCTTCTGAAGTAATCCACTTTCCCCTATGCTACATTTGATGTTCTTATGCACCCATTCATCAAAGTCCAATAGCTGTACAAGTGCACTGTAAATGTATAGGCTATATATATCCTATATAGCATATTATTTATTGACACACTGAAAACAATTGGTGTAGAAACAAGTTTCACTCAGGAATTGCTAGTAAATTTCACAAATAATTGCATAGAACTAAACAAGTGGATACACTTTACATCATTAAAGCCGGTTGTTTATGTTTGGTGTTAAAAATGACAGTGTAAACGCCAAGTGAACCATGACTAAATGTATTTTCTTATTTGGCCCTGACCAAAAGAACCGAGAGAATCAAATTACAAATGTGAACACAATCTTTAAAGTAGAAAGACTTAAAAAAAAAAAAAGTATTTTCTTGTAAAACATGCTTCAATACTCTTTTTTTTTTTTTTTTTTTACTGAAGACTTCAAATTTAACAGTGTTTGTTCACATTCAAGTATTCAAATCCATATATGACTGCCAAAAAGCATCTCTATATTCTGTCAGACAAACATCCACAGCTCCACAACAGAGCAGTGACAATTTCCACCATAACTTCCCCAAAAACTACATTATCCATCACTAGACACACACTGAATCTGCACCCAAAGATTTCTAGAGCAGTGTTATTTTAGTATTATTACGTATAGTGTTTATTAATATTTTGAATTAGCTTTTATTTTTATATTTTAAGTTTATTTAAATTTTAATTGAAAATTCTGTCATCATTACTCACCCTAAAGTTGTTCCAAAAATGTATGAATTTCTTTCTTCTGCTGAACACAAAAGAAGATATTTTGAAGAATATGTTGATGACTTACATAGTATTTTTCCATACTATGGAAGTCACTGGAGCCCATCAACTGTTTGGTTACCCATATTCTTCAAAATATCTTCTTTTGTGTTCAGCAGAAAAAAGAAATTCAGATTTGGAACAACCTGAGGGTGAGTAAATGATGACAGAATTTTCATTTCAGGGTGAACTATCCCTTTAAAGTTTTAGTAATTCTGTTATGTGTCCTTGTCATGCTTTTAAAGTTTTTGTTTTTTAATATTTCGATTTAATTTATTTGAATTCATTAAGCTGATTAAAAGTGTCAGTAAAGACATTTATAATGTTATTTCAAATAAATACTGTTTTTTGTTTTGTTTTGTTTTTTACTTTCTATTCATCAAAGAATCCTGGAAAAAAAATGGTTTCCACAAAGTAGTTGATAATAACAATAAGAAATGTTTCTTGAGCTCCAAAGAAGCATATTAAAATGATTTCTGAAGGATCCTGTGACACTTAAAATGATGCTGAAAATTCAGATTTGCCATCACAGGAATAAATTACTTCAAATATATTAGTAATTAAACATTTTAGGTAATATGATTAATGATTTTAGTTAATAAACAAGAGTATGAACTTTTAGATCCATGCAACACGTTTACCAAATTCCACAGATTTCCCTTAAAATCATTTCAGAAACTGCAAAAAAAGCCTGCGGATTTCATCTGGCCCTATTACATCCATAGCTGTAAGGGCTAGTTTAAACTTGATGTTCAAATAATACAATTTTCACATAACTAACATGCAATTTTAGATTCATTAATCTGATTTAATCCCTTTTCTAAATAAAATAGTTGTTTTTTGAGTCTTTTAAAACTAGGAACAATAGATCTGTTTCTTTCACAGTGGATTAGAAAGGGTGGCGTAAACGAACAGAACAATGAAATAAAGAAAAGAACATTTTGAAATCGAGAAAAACACTCCTAATAGCATTAGAGAAGCATTTCCTCATTGCTGCGGTTCAAATGTAATGAAACTCATCGAGGCATTAAGAGTGATGAAGAAACGGGAGGGAGAGCGAGAGGGTTGTGAAGATGACAGAAAGACAATATAGACAAGGAGGGACAGGAGGCGTCAAAGAGAGAGAGAGAGAGAGAGAGAGAGAGAGAGAGAGAGAGAGAGAGAGAGAGAGAGAGAGAGAGAGAGAGAGAGAGAGAGAGAGAGAGAGAGAGAGATATGAAGGGTGTGGGCTCATCACTCCTCCGCACCGCTATCAAACTCAGCACCTCGGGCTGGCGCAGTGCCATCGTAGTCATAAAACCGAGATGGGCCCCGACTAGCACCATCTAACGCTGACGCCCACCCATCATAACATCTCACCATATCCCATAACTGTCCTCATCCTTATGCACAACATTACACTGCTAGAATTACTTTTTATTCCCTCCAGAGTCAAATATGGATAACGACATATGACAGCAAAAACCGATACGGTATAAAATGTAATGCCTAACTCTCTCATACACACAAACAACAACATGCATCAGCTATGATGCATGCATATTCCTTTTCCACGTGTGCAAAAAAATGCATTTCATCATAAAAACCCTTTAGCAATACCAAAATGCTATCTAAATAAAAATTAATCAAAAACATTCCCCTGTTTCCTGGTTTGACCCTGGTAAGATGAAAGTTAAAGGTGAAGTGTGTGATTTCTGCACCTCTAGAAAAATCGCAAACAATCTTCTTTTTGATTGGCCAAGCGATTTGACACACTTTGCCTTCAAGCTCCAAAACAATATCAACTAATGAATGACCTCTTTGCATATGAGGATATGCAAATGTACATACCAGTTTAGCGACTCACCTCTTTTTTGAATGATAATTCGAAGCAGCGGATTGGCCGAGGACAGTGCTTTGTGGAAGTTGTCATCATTGTTAATTGGAAGAAGATCTCCGTGGATGTCGGCATATCCCAGCAGCACGTCCACTCCGGGGATTCTGTGAATGGTCTGAAGTAGTTGGTAGAATTCTTGGAAGCCCCCAGCTCCCTTCTTCTTCAGGGCAAACCTTCGGTACTCCGCCTCAAACTGCAGGACAACCACAAACATGTTAAATCATATCAATAAACACAAAACAGGCTCTTAGCTTGGTAGATTAATTATGACAGATCACGACCCTGTAAGAAATGTTAGAACTTTTATTAATGAAAATTGACCGTTCGCAAAGACCCGCCCCCTTTAGTTACTGTTGCTATGTCCGACAAGCCATGCCACACCATGTTCTCACGCAATGAAAAATACATCGCGGAGCAAAGCGGAAACTGACAAAGCGCTGACAGACGAGACAGAGCAGGTTACTTTTTATATGAAACAAGGTCTCAACTTTCAAATTTGGTCATTTTTTAAAGAAATTTAAACAATAAAGATCGCTGAGAGATCGCTGTAGCGTCTCAGTTAAGCTGCTCGTCAAGCGATCATCTCTTCCTTCTAGTTAATTTATAGCATCAAATAAACATGAATGAACATCAGAAGGAATGTTGTTTCAAGTTTGGAAAGACATCAGTACACGCCGTTTTTCAAGTTCAAATCCACCGATGTTAATCTGTTAACTCTCCCGGCGGCTTTGTCGGACAAAAATGGCAGATTCGGCTGATGGCGGATTATGATTGGTCAGATCGCCTGTCAATCAAACTCCCTGCAAAGGGTGAATTCCAATTTCTGGAAAGATTTTCCCATTGAAACTGAGGGTACGTTTGGTCGTTTACATGACAACGATGTATTAAAAACAGAAATGTTTTCCTTTTTTTTTTTTTTTACAAATAGACAACAACGTTGACAAAAAGATTCCTCTTCACACGGATCCGCAAAAACTACTAAAAACACTGGCATCATTATGCATGCCAGGCCAGTAGGTGGCGATGTTACTTTGTAAAGAAAAACTACACGCCAAAAGACTGAACACATAATATATGCATGTGCATGACATCACCGTTTTCACAAATTTGCGTTTTTGTAGTTCACACCGAGACGATAATGGTATAGTTTTCAGAAATTTTGAATCCTGTTTTCAATAGTTTGCGTTTTCAGGCCCCGAAAACGCTGTTGTCGTGTAAATGAACGGCCAAAAACGATGCATAAAAAGTTGTGTAAACGGCCCCTTAGACAGTGACTTGGGCATGCAGACACATTCATTGGCAGTTCTTTGTACCAATTTGACTTGCTTCTGCAGAGTTGTTTGATGTGCACTTGCAGCTCTGAGGAAGCCATTAGGGTAAAAAGAGCAATGAGGAACAAAGGGAGGGTCAATCTAATCAAGTGCTACAGATAAAGAGAAAGATGAGAACAATGGCATTAAAAAGCTGAGCTTCTCCAGACCACACACACGGATGGGGAATTCGTCTCAAGAGCTCAGCTGAACATATTGGACAAAATCTGTCAGATTGCTCAGTTTATGAGGAGGAACTGCATCTGGGCCAAAGATTTTCTCCTGTATGCATGAAGAATAACTTGCATATGGAGATGGAGAATGCTAGTCCAAAACATGTACAGGAAGATCATATTGTGGATCATTTGAATAAGGTCATTCAGTAGGTCACATGGGGTGTTTTTTAAGGTGCCATGTTCCCATTCACAAAAATAAAACCAAAGGATTTTTCCTGTGGTCGATAATAAGAATGAAGGACATTGACATCTAGGGACTGAAGATTTCAGACATATTTGTTTTCTTCTTTATTTATTTATACCGTTGTGCTGAAGTTGTCATATGACTACTTTTATAGTCCAATCAATTCATGATGGATAAAATCAGATCTTAACTTTTTTCCTTGTTGAATATCCTGTTTCTTTCAGAAATATGTCAGATTACAGACGTAAAATAAATTCTCCCAATTGTCAATACAATTATTTTTACTTTTCCTCACACGCATTTGAACATATTCATCATCCCACTTGAAAACATTTACATCATCACCTCCCCCCTTTATAATAACAAGCATCAACACCTTTGAAATAATTGCATTTGAGCTATTATTCTATAATAATCTTATTTTCGGCAAATTGAGTTCACAAAAAATATTAATTTGAGCTGTTATGTGGGATCACTACCACAGTAACCATAGCAATACAGATAAAAAGGTCATACATGTCATATTTTACCAATAAAAAAAATAGCCTCTTGGAAAAAAGACATCACTATAAATTGCTCAACACAAACCTCAAACTACATGTTCACTAAAAAATGCCTTTGCAATGAGTTAAGCGATAGATAATATGAGACAGGATCCCATTAAGAGCTGGAAAAGGAGAAAAGAAAACAGTTCCTACCAATTTCCTCTCAGGAAGAAAAGAGTGTCACCAAACACATTATACTGCCTGTTATGAAAACCAAAACCTCATGCAGGAAGATTCGAGTTATTAAATTAGCTAGTTAAGGCAAAAATAATAATAAAAAAGACACCATCACATCCAGGCCTGGAACTTTACTGGAATCCTACTAGACGGCCCTCCTGTGTTTACTATTCTCATCTTTCAATTCACACACATCTATGCACTGCCCGCCTAACATTTCTCAAGGAAGTATAGATAATAAAACATATGCTACTCTGTTTGGCAGATTGTGGTTGAGGTTTTTCAATAAGTTTACTGGGCACACTGACAACAAACAACTCCAATACACCAGAGGCCAACAATAAGTGGTCTGTGTCTTAGTAATAATAAGAGGCTATGATGAGGAAAGTAATAAAAACATGAAATATTTTAAATATGAAAACAACAGTAGATTTATTTCCATGTTGCCTGTTGATATTCATTTGTGCACCATCATATGTAATGTACTAAAGATTGTTTCCTCCCATAAATGAGATGTGTTTACACATCTGTATGGGCTGAGATCAACAGACATGTTTATCACAATGACATTTTAATTGATAGAAAAGGTTAAATACTATTAAACAACAGCTGGTCTTCTAAACAGTTCTCAACCAGGGGCCAAGGCCCACTAGGGGGCCTCTGCAAACTTCCAAAGGGGCCACAAGATTACTTAAAATAAGCCAAATCAACAAAAAAAATCTCTTTGCACGAACACTTGGATATGCACATCATAATTGTTCACATTTATCTGTGTAACGGACTTAGGCCAGTAAGAGCTGTGAGTGTAAACTTCATTCCCCTGGCCTCAAGAGGCCTCCCACGCCGGACACCCCGGTTTGAATCCCACTCGGAGCGGATTGAGTAGGACCGGTTACATTTGGTGCCGTGACACGGATGGGAGTGAGGTTTAGGGGGTGAGCGTAACAGACGTAGGCCAGTAAGAGCAGTGTGTGTAAACCTTACTCCCCTGGCCTCAAGAGGCAAATGTCCTTGTTAGCGCACCCCCCTCCCATGCTGGAGAACCCGGTTTGAATCCCGCTCGGAGCAGGTTGAGTCGGACCAGTGTTGTGCCGAATTTCGACCCCCGCCAAATTATTACCCCCCTAGTATTGGTAGGTTTAGGATAAATTGTGGGGGAAGGGTTAGGATTAGGGGTGGGGTTAGGATTAGGCAATCAGGTACTGACTTCAACGAGGGGGGTAATAATTTGGCAGGGGGTCAAAATTCGGCACAACACCGGATACATGTTGAGTTTTTTTATCTAGGTTTTTTTCCAACCAACTGACCAATTAAAATTGTCAACCAACTGAACCAAGCCTCTTCTCATCATCAACTAACATTTGGTCGACTATTATGAGAAAGCCCTAAAGATTGGTGATATTTAGCACGTTGCACTGTTCACGATGTAGCAGTTGAGCTGGAGCTAACAGAGTCCCGATTTTGAGGGAGGACCTGATTTGTCAACACACCTGCAGATTACAGAACGCTTTGACAGGGGTCGTTCCGTTCCACTCATAGACATCAATCCAGTCCGGCTTTTAGTTTGTGTTGCTTGGCGACATTCAAAGCTTAATGTTTTAGCTTCTTTTGGAACTATTTTCACCAGCAGAGAAGAAATATACAAACTAACCAGTTCATATTTGTCTGAAACGTGAGATATTTACGTTTTCATAGAGCAATATCACTCGCAATAGTGCTGTAGCACTTAACATCATCAAGATTATGATCACCTGTGGCCTCGTGCCAGCTGAATTGAATTCCAAATAGCTGTACTTTTGCTTGTGTTTTATTTCTTATTAATACCTGCTTATTTTAATTGATGAAAACAGGCGAATTTATTTTAGGTGAAGACCCTTAACCAGCGTCTTATCGAATTTATGTTGTACACGGCTCCGCTGATATGATTAATGTCTCTCACATGCATCATTACGATCTGATTCTTCTTGGATTGCGGGATTCGGATCTTCGCTATTGGTATACGTAACATGCATAATCGATCAACAGGGCCCAATCGCCTCATTGCGCACGTCTGTCTATTGGTATATAGAGTCCTTCACACTGCACCAGAACCGCATATCACATCACACGAACCGAACAGAGACCTGCTGTCATAATGATCCCAGCCAAACGCGCTCGTCTCGCGCCTCGGAGTCTGACACATACAGCACCATCAGCGTTTCTCTCTATGGATGGATTAGTACACAAACCCCCTACACTGGTGATGCGCCGGATTGAAAGCCCTCCAATTACGGGCACGCTCCCGTGGAGGGCTGCGTAAACAGCAGTGTTTACATTATGCACGCTGTCAAATGTAACATTTATGGGATTCACTTACTTTGCTCTTCACCTCCACCACATTCTCCTCGCTTTTCAACGGCGTCCTTTGATGCCGTGACATGTTTGCGGTTCGTATATTCCCACGGGCAGTATCGCACTGTAGTGCCCCGAGATACAGGAGTCAGCAGCCAGAGAGCGATTGTGTGCGCAGCATGAGCGACCTGACAGTCGCGATCCGCAATACTGCTTTACAGGCACGGGCTGAATGATTTGTTAGAGCGGTTCGCCCGGTGGTGGGCGGGGCCTGTGGCTTTCAATAACACTGACGTCAGGCGGACCGCCGCTAGAAGGCGTGGTCGTGCGTAATGTCACATGTAAGCCTAATGTTCCTTTGACCCCTCAGGGTGGGATATAAAAAAATCCTCATGACTCAGTGATCTCATTGTGTTAAAAGATATTAATAAACCACATCAAATGACGTCATGACCCAATAAGAGAAGGTTCAGCAAAATGTCCATTTAATGGAAGAGGAAACTCCAGATCCTCAGGAAATATCCGGTTTGTTATGTGGTTACTTAGCATCATGGCCCTTAGGGGAGACTGTGGCTAGTTGTCATATTTTGTAAGGCAGTAAATATTTCTCAGGGTAGGTTTTTTGAAAGTCAATTTCTACATTGGCACATAAAATAAATATTAAACATATATTAAACATATTAAAAACCACTGCTTTAAAGTATCTGCCTGTTCTCTCAAGTGAATGATTTTACAGAACAGATATAATTAGTACATTTCCATTTATGTTTCCGAGAAGCAGAGGTGGACAGTAACAAAGTACATTTACTTGAGTACTGTACTTAAGTACACTTTTTGAGTATCTGTACTTTACTTGAGTATACTTTTTTCTGGAAACTTTTTACTTACTTCACTACATTTGAAAGACAAATATCATACTTTTTACTCCACTACAATTGTGTCAAGGTCCTTGAGTAGAAAGTTGGATGATTTTGGTTGCAGGGGTTGCATTGGAAATGAAAGTCGGTTTGACGTCAGAACCCGATGTCTGTTTGATAATGCCATTTGGGTGTCCAAAACCATTGTGGACGTTATTGAGTGCACTTATTCAATCTCACATTCAATCCCACTACTGGAACTGTGTTCTAGAAATAAATTTGGTATTGATATGAGGGTAGGCAGGCATAGATTCAGAGGCATAAGGTACTGTATTACATACAACAATGCAACAATAATAAAACAATGCATTGACATTTACTTTTTACTTTTGATTCTTAAGTACTTTTAAAAACAAGTACTTCTGTAGGCTACATTTACTTAAGTAAAAATCAGTATTTACAAATTTTACTTGTAACGGAGTAATATTTCACCAGTAGTATCTGTACTTTCACTCAAGTAAGGAAGTTGTGTAGCCTACTTTGTCCACCTCTGCCGAGAAGAGCACACCTTAAGGTTTAGAAAATACTAGAAATGAGAAAACCTGCATAGAGAAACTGTTAACACAAAGATGTTTGTGTTCAAAAATGAACTTTTTTTCATCGTTTCCCCTTTAGTCTATTTGAGCCGCTGGTCTTAATTAAACCTTCCCTTTCTTGTGTTTCCCTTGTTGTGTGCCCAGTGTCTGCTCTGCACACCCTCTTCACGGGCCTCTGTCCAGCTCGGATGATGATGGAAAGCAGAAGAATGCCGGAATGTGGAGGGAGATGATAATCCTGCTGCTCATCGCAACGGTCAGTACTTTGATCTACTTTGCATTTGGTCTAGACCCAACAATTTCCTGGAATACAGCATAGAAATGAAGTTTGAATACATGTGTATTAGTGACTCAGCTGACCCATAAGGTATTTGGAAAAAGGGGGTATTTTGGACAGTCTTGTTTGGTTCTTGCTATCTCTTCTACATTTGATTATAATTGGGGAAATGAAATGCCTGGAGCATTTTTAAAATATCCTGACCTGACAAAGTAGGAAATGTTCTCTCCTCTGGTTCACGCATGTACTCATACTTAAAGTATTTAACCTGTCAAACCAGATGTTTGTTAGATAAGTACCTGCTGAGGCTTGAGGTCTGTGGAGTGACATTTCACCTGACAAGCAGAAACTCGAGAAGCAGTTTAGAATAAGTCATCCTTTCTAAAATGACTCACTGTAATCTTAAATCACTACAGGAAAACACGAATTACGCATCGCAGGAGGACAGAGATGGAGGTGATGAGAGCTTCAAAATACTGAGAGTCAGGTGGTAAACCTGGGGTTTACTGTTTAAACAGGTGAAAAGGTCTGTTATACTCACCCACAGAATATTAGTTTTAAAACAGGTTCTATTTAAGTTTGTAGTTGCTTAGGTGTTGGATGCTTAAGAATGTGAGCTATCAGAGAGGTCTGGTTTGTACAAGCTGATAAGATATGTATTACTCCCACCTCTGCTGTTCATCGGGTCTCATATAATCGGGGGAAAATGGGATGAAACTGCACTTGAATTATGAGAAATTGTTGTCATCATGACCTGTTTACCTTGGGGGGGGGGTACATAACAAAAATTATGTGGCAGATGATTGACTAATTTTCTGTAATCTGTCAGCGAATGGCTCACCGTTTACTTCTTGAGCGCAAATGAAGCAGGGACCATCTTGGCTTAACCGGATATAACCAGTCGGTTTAGATAAGTGACATTATGATAATATGAAAAAGCAGCCTCCTAACACAATAGTTCTTGCCCTCTCACATGAAATTACATAGATGTCTCATACCTCAGTCATGTCAGCAGAATATCAAACATGCCGATCATGATTCCTGTCTGGAATCACAAGTATGTTTTTTGTTCTCTGACCACACACTGAGTTACTCAACTCAGGTGGTTTCATCCCTATTGTACCATGTTAGTCTACTTGAGAGTGTATTGAAACAGAATGATCATTTAAATTACAATCAAAACATTCAAATAATCAAATTACTATTTTAAATCCACGACTGGTTTCAGCATTGACAATAATAAGAAATGTTTCTTGAGCACCAAATGAGCATATTAGACTAGAGTAATGATGCTGAAAAAAAGATGTGCCATCACAGGAATAAATCCCATTTTAAAATATATATATTTTTTAAAATAGATATATATATGTTTAACAATTACAGTATTTTTGATCAAATAAATGTAATTTTGGTGTGCATAAAGTCTTAGACTGTAGTAGATGGTGTGACGTGTTGAGTTCTCTGGTCAGAACAAAAGCAACCAACACCTGGTGAAATTGTACGAAACAGCGCTCTAGCTTGTGACTAAAATGGTCGCAAATGCGACTAAATTGCAATTTAAAATGTAATCGGGACAACTTTGTGTGCATCTCTATGCGTTTTTGTTGAATATCATCTTCTGAGGTGGTGTAGAGTACGTGTCAGTTTTTTTCTGCGTGCAGATAATTAAATAATTTACAGATAGAAATAATTTCAAAAGTTAATGTGAGGTTCAATTGTAATGTTGAATCAGTTGTCGGAGAAACTTAAAGGGATAGTTCACTCAGAAATGAAAATTTTGTCCATAAGTTGTATGAGTTTCTTTCTTCTGTTGAGCACAAAAGAAGATATTTTAAAGAATGTTGGTAATCAAACAGTTGGAGAGGGTGAGGGTGAGTAAATGATGACAACATTTTAATTTTGGGGTGAACTATTCCTTTAAAGGGGTCATGGGTTAGTGCGTGCAAGGTGCGTGACATGTTGGGACCACAATCAACACAATATATGGACAGATAAAAATATTCTTAGAAAATAGATTGAAATTGATGTGGCACAAACACAATATGTCTACAATGGCAGCATCAAACTACTTCTGAACAACCATCTTAAAAGGTTAGTTCATCCAAAAATGAAATTATCCCCTAATTTACTCACCCTCAAGCCATCCTGTGGTGTATATGACTTTCTTCTTTCAGCCAAACAAAATCAGACTTATATTATAAAATATCTTGGCTCTTTATTATAGGAGTGAATGGTACCACAGATTTTGATGGCCAAAAAAGCACATCCATCCATCATAAAAGTAATCCATAAGGCTCCAGGGGGTTAATAAAGGCCTTCTGAATGTAAGCAATGCGTTTTTATTAGAAAAATATATATATTTCTTAACTTTATAAACTATATTCACACTATATTCACGGCTTCCTGTAACGGCCTGTAGCCAAATGGTACCTTAAATCTGATTGTGTTTGGTTGACAGAAGAAAGTCATAATAGGATGGCTTGAGAGGGTGAGCAAATTATGGGATAATTTTCATTTTGGGGTGAACTAACTCTTTAATAGAGTGATTCTGTAGTTTGTCAACTAAAACTTTTATTTGGCTCCTAAATGTTTAATTTTAGGTATTTGTCTAGTCTGAAGCTTTGTAAAAATGGGTGGTTACTCGCCTAATTACATCACCAATTGTATAGTCTCTTTTACTAAGTCAGGCAAAATTTACTTTAAACCCTAACTTTTGATTTTGAGCTATAGTTACTTGGAATATGTGTGTATATATATGAAGAGTTCAGATGCAAAAGCCTCTAAGTGCCATCTGAAATTTTCTTCTAGAATGATCATTTTTATCAAGCTCGTATATTTAAGTTATCATTTATCTATCTAAATTACTTAACTTAAATATACAAGCTTTATAAAAATGATCATTCTAGAAGAAAATTTCAGATGGCACTTAGAGGCTTATATATAGCTTTCCACACATGGAAATGACGTAGTAAGTATAGACCAGCTTTCATTAATGTTTGATGAAGAACGAGGCTGGTGATGTTTTTAATACAGAGACACTCAGTACTGCTAAAGCCGTTCATGCATCAAAGATCCGCTCGGACGTACAGGTTGTGGAGGAAGAGACGTGGAATGTTTGCGTGGTTTTTTGAGGTGTGTGCGCATATGTGTGAGGAATGCTGCCAGACTTGCTGGTACACTCCGCTTTGAGGACTCTACATTCCCCTGGCTCTCCCACATCCCTCAGCAGGTTACCAGACCCAAGCCGCCAGCCGCCAGCCTCTCAGCTGCCTACCCAGCATTCCACAGGCTTTAGCTTAAACAAGAAGAAAAAGAATTCCTGGCATGGTACAATTGGCCTCTAGCTTGAGGCTAATGCCCTCTGTGATGTCACACAACTTATAAGAACAGGCCAAGGAACAGTGAAGCACTTGATCGCTGACTAGTCGTGACATGGCAAACATGCAGATTTGGTGCGGGAAATTTAAGGATGCCCACCTGTGCATGGCCTGAACACTCTCCATTTCTCTCTGCAGCTGTTTTTAATTATTTTCTTGGCTTTCTGGTCAATAAGCCCTTGCCACCTTCTCAGACTGGCATCGTTTTAGTCAGTATGATGGATGTACGTGAATATTGGCCACCCGTCTCCCATCTGAAATCTGAGAGCTCAAGCCGGAATGTGAGACGTCACCTGGTCGCCATGGTTACGTGTTTCTATCAGCTGCTCTTTGTCCTAGTTTGAGAGGACAGGCTGTTTTGTGTTTCTATCTGTTGTGAGTGTTTGTGAACAGGTATGAGAGAGAGTCTGAGAGTCAGTTATAGTCTGTTTTGCGTTTCTTTTGTGTTTGAGTGTGATAAAAGATCAGTGTGTTGATTTACAGATGACCTTGACCTTGAACTTGAAAAAAAAAAGTTTACTCAACTCCAGATTATTTTCCAAAGAACATTGTTCATTCAGGCGGGGGGGGGGGGGAAGAACTTCTTTCTTTTCTTTTTTTTACCCTGGTGACATAAGTAATTCTGTTCTGCCACCTAGTGCCCATAATGTCTAATTTTATTCACTTCTGCAATATACTGTCAGCATCTTGTGATTTGAATGTCCTCCTGTCAGAAAAAAATTAATGATAAATTAATAAATCTAAAGGTAAATCTACTTTAACTTTAACTATGTTTCATCAAATGCCACAAACATATTTTTTTTTCTTGTTTTAAACAAATTCTACATTTGTTAAAAGTGCTTTCTCTCATTAAAATATATATTCTCTGAAAATACATAATATAATCCTACACAATTTTGCCTTTCAAGTAAATTTATCTTGTTTTAAGGATGTGTAGATATTTTTACTGTAATACAAGACTGTGGTACAAATACTGACTAAGAAAATGGCAGCATAACAGTGGAATTACATTGACAGTCACAGCACCCGCATGTTCTGGAAATAGCTTTTAGTTGTTACTCTATCTAGTCTGAGAAGAAACGGCTTTTGTAGACTCAGGGAGGGACTCAGTAAGTAATGACACTTGTTAAACATTTACTGAACTTTGATGTTCTGATCAAAGCGTGAAACACAATTCGAGTTGGTTCACCAGTCGTTCGAATCACCCTCATCTCCAAATCCAAAGCTTTGAAGATAAACAGAGAAGAAAACCATTAAAAATGTTTTCAAGTTTATCTGCATGACTTTTCCCATAAAGGTTGGTTCTGGTTTAGTTTTAGTTTTCTTTAATACATTCATGACATGATGCATTATGATGTATATCAAATTCTTATCTTCCTCTATATCATATTTCATTCATAAGTCATTGTGACACTGAAACTAGTTCTGCTTCTGCTGTAAATAAATGGTATATTGTGACACAAGAGGCACTGATTGTCTGACTAATATTATTAAGTCTTTAAAGCTGGTGAAAGTCAAGCTGAGAAACGAAGGCCTGAATCTGATCATCAACAATGCTGGTTTGAGAATCCAGGATCCAAAAACAGGAAAAAGATGGGAAGTGAACCAAAACTAATGTTGCAGGATCCCTCAATGGTGAGCATACCTTAAGATAACTATGTAGTGTTTAGTTGCATAGTTAACAATATGAGTTAGTATTCATATTGTTTACATATTCAGTCAATATTTAAACATTCGTAAAAATGTATTTATTTTTATAGAAATACAGTAAAAACAGTTATATTCTGAAACATTACTGTTTTCTGTTTAATAATTTTTAAAATGTTATTTATTCATGTGATGCAAAGCTGAATTTTCAGCTTCATTACTCCAGTCTCCAGTGTCACGTGATCCTTCAGAAATCATTCTAATATGCTGATTTGATGCTCAAGAAACATTTATTTTTATTATCATCATCATCAATGTTGAAAACTTATTTTTCAACATTTTTTTCAATGTAATGTGTCCTTGCTGAATAAAATCTTAATTTGCTTAAATTGTTTTAAGCATAAAGCACACTATTTTGTTAAATTCATGCTTAAAATGATATATATGTATATATCTTGTTTATCTTGTTATAAGGATGTTTAGATGTTTTGAAGTTTTTACTCAATAGTGATTACTCAACTCATTTCTTGTGTGGTTCATGTGTGCAGCTTTAGCAGTTTAACATGTATTTCCACATCAGGTCCTCGATATGTTTGTGGTTAATTATAAAACTTCCTTCTAAAAGTGAAACTGTACACGGTGGAATCATCAGTGTTCAATCAAAAATGAACTTTTCTTTAATTCATTCATTCTTATGAAAAAAGACAGTCAGCCATATATATATATAAAAACTTCTGTTTTACCATCCAGTGATTTGGACATTATATCAGACAATCATTAAATAATAATATAGCATCTAAAACTATATATGGATCTGAGACAAAGTATTTTGTTATTGGCCATAAATTACAGTCAAACTTAAATGAGAGAAAATCAGATAGTCAAGACAGTTCCTTCCTTTGCATTTAAATGAAAGTATGGTAACAGAATGGCAATGAGACTGAAGAAATCTGAAATGTTACCTGTTTATCTTAGTTGTATACAGCATGTCTCATTTGCAAGATTTTTTGCATAAAATACCTGCTAAATAAATAAATGTAAATGTTTTCTCTCTCTGTCCAGGAAGAAGAAGGCTTTAAAGCCTGGGAGGGACTTAGAAGCGTAAGCAGTGACGTGTAAAAAAATTCATTACTCCATAACACTGATGACAGTACGTACACACTAACGTACATGCCTTCCATTGCAGACAAGCCTCTGACTGATAATGGCATCTAGAATGTGTGACAGTGTTCTGGTGACCGGATCAAACCGTGGAATTGGATTTGAGTTGGTTCGCCAGTTGGTTGATTCACCCTCGTCTCCACTTCAGATCTTTGCTGGTTGTAGAGACCCAAATGGACCAAGAGCGCAGGTAAGAAGCCGTGAGAACTCTGGAAAGAAAGGTTCAGTTGGTTTACATAATGTAAGTTCATTAAGTAAATTAATGTTAATTTATAAATATACTATTGTTCATTGTTAATTCATGTTTGTTTATATTATATAAACTAATTTTAGCTACACTCATTTATAAAGTTTATTCATTCAACTTTATTATACTTAATTATATTATAAAATGTACTTGATTAATATCATTTTAATTATATATAACTTAAAATGTTAAAGATTAATTTAGATGAATAAATGTACAGTTCATAATGAATACTAATGTCAACAAATTGTAAGATTTTCCCTTAATTAATGCCATTTATCAAGTGTTCGATATATATGATAACATTTGTACCATCTGTTGAACTTTGTACCATCTATTCAAGTTTTACAAAGACTATTGTAGGTGAGTCATTGTAGCACTGAAACGAGTTGGACAACTCTGCTGTTCTTGTATTGGATGTACAGGGGTGAATTGTGACATGCAGTGTGTTATGAAGATGAATTTTCCTAGAAGTTCCTCAGAAACAGGTGCATCTGCTTGTATTTCAGGAACTCCAGGAACTAGCTCAGAAGCACCAGGATGTGATCACTGTTGTCCAACTGGGTAAGAGATTCATAGTAAAATAATGGACATTGCTGTAATATCATGGTTGATTCATGATTCTCCTCATTAGGACAGTCATTGTCTCATATTAAGCTAATATAATGTTGTTCTACCTCATGTTTCAAAAGACACTGATAGTCTGGCTAGTATCGCAGACGCCTCGAAACTGGTGGAAGCCAAACTAAATGGCAGAGGCCTGAATCTGATCATCAACAATGCTGGTGTGAACACCCCAGGATCTCTAGCAGAGACAGGAAAACGGGAGATGGTGGACGTGTTCACGACTAATGTTGTAGGACCCATGCTCATCGCAAAAGTGTGTGAACCTTCAACACTGCAACAAATGATTTTCTTACTTAGTGTATTTGTCTTGTTTTCCATCACAAATATCAAAAAATACATATAATATAATTGCTTAATATAAAATGTATTAAAATCAACTGAGTTTATGTTCAAAACAAGAAAAAATCTGAGGGTGTGGGGTCAAAATAATCTTGTTTTGACATTCTTTCTTGTTTTGAGCATACACTCAGTTGATTTTTATCATTTTTCAGAGAACTAGACTTGAAAGACTAGGGGCCCTATCTTGCACCCAGCGCAATTGACTTTGTACACCGACGCATGTTTCATTCCTATTTTGCACCCGCGCAAAGCGCGCTTTTCCCTCCACAAAAGCACGTCGCTAAACTAGGGAATGAACTTGCGCTCCCTGGGCGGTTCAGCGCAAAAAAGGAGGCGTGTCCCGGCGCAAACAATCCCTGGTGCTATTTTACTGTTCCATAAAACAATTGCGCCACTGGCCAGAAAAAACCTAGGGCCCTATCTTGCACCCAGCGCAATTGACTTTGTACGCTGACGCATGTATCATTCCTATTTTGCACCCGCGCAAAGCGCGCTTTTCCCTCCACAGAAGCACGTCGCTAAACTAGGGAATGAACTTGCGCTCCCTGGGCGGTTCAGCGCAAAAAAGGAGGCGTGTTCCGGCGCAAACGTTCCTTCATGCTATTTTGCAGGTTTAGAAAACAATTGCGCCACTAACCAGGAAAAAATAGTTTAGGGCCCTATCTTGCACCCAGCGTAATTGACTTTGTACACTGACGCATGTATCATTCCTATTTTGCACCCGCGCAAAGCGCGCTTTTCCCTCCACAGAAGCACGTCGCTAAACTAGGGAATGAACTTGCGCTCCCTGGGCGGTTCAGCGCAAAAAAGGAGGCGTGTTCCGGCGCAAACGTTCCTTCATGCTATTTTGCAGGTTTAGAAAACAATTGCGCCACTAACCAGGAAAAAATAGTTTAAAGTCAGTGGCGCGTTGCGCATGTTATTCATATGCTATTTTAAGGGCGCATGCTTGGCCATAATCAATGTAGCGTGTGCACAACGCGCATACACTTTGATTCTCTCATCTACACAGAAGCAGCAGTTTTCATTTTTGCAAATCATACATTATTATGATAGATAGATAGATAGATAGATAGATAGATAGATAGATAGATAGATAGATAGACAATTTATTATAAAAGCATACATCTAGCTTACACATTTACCCACATTATCATACGCCTTTTTAACCGAAGTTAATTTGGGTGGGTTTCTCCATCCCCAACGTCCCTGACGAGAGCGTTGCTCTCCTTGGCTGTGAACCGCTCCTGGCGCGCGTCTGGCAAATCCGCCGTTATAATAGGAATCCGCTTTAGAACAAAGCGCGTCTGCTCTTAAAGGGAATGTGAGATGACGCTCTGATTGGTTTATTTCACGTTACGCCCAAACCACACCTATGAATAATGAAGCTACTTCAGACCAACCCATTTTAGATTTGCGCCTGGCGCAAGAGTCATTTATCCCGCGCAAATCTAAAATGGGTTGGTCTGAAGTAGCTTCATTATTCATAGGTGTGGTTTGGGCGTAACGTGAAATAAACCAATCAGAGCGTCATCTCACATTCCCTTTAAGAGCAGACGCGCTTTGTTCTAAAGCGGATTCCTATTATAACGGCGGATTTGCCAGACGCGCGCCAGGAGCGGTTCACAGCCGAGGAGAGCAACGCTCTTGTCAGGGACGTTTGGGATGGAGAAACCCACCCAAATTAACTTCGGTTAAAAAGGCGTATGATAATTTGGGTAAATGTGTAAGCTAGATGTATGCTTTTATAATAAATTGTCTATCTATCTATCTATCTATCTATCTATCTATCTATCTATCTATCTATCGTAATAATGTATGATTTGCAAAAATGAAAACTGCTGCTTCTGTGTAGATGAGAATGCACACGCTACATTGATTATGGCCAAGCATGCGCCCTTAAAATAGCATATGAATAACATGCGCAACGCGCCACTGACTTTAAACTATTTTTTTCCTGGTTAGTGGCGCAATTGTTTTCTAAATCTGCAAAATAGCATGAAGGAACGTTTGCGCCGGAACACGCCTCCTTTTTTGCGCTGAACCGCCCAGGGAGCGCAAGTTCATTCCCTAGTTTAGCGACGTGCTTCTGTGGAGGGAAAAGCGCGCTTTGCGCGGGTGCAAAATAGGAATGATACATGCGTCAGTGTACAAAGTCAGTTGCGCTGGGTGCAAGATAGGGCCCAGGGCCCTTAAAGTCAGTGGCGCATTGCGCATGTTATTCATATGCTATTTTAAGGGCGCATGCTTGGCCATAATGAATGTAGCGTGTGCACAACGCGCATACACTTTGATTCTCTCATCTACACAGAAGCAGCAGTTTTCATTTTTGCAAATCATACATTATTATGATAGATAGATAGATAGATAGATAGATAGATAGATAGATAGACAATTTATTATAAAAGCATACATCTAGCTTACACATTTACCCAAATTATCATACACCTTTTTAACCGAAGTTAATTTGGGTGGGTTTCTCCATCCCCAACGTCCCTGACGAGAGCGTTGCTCTCCTTGGCTGTGAACCGCTCCTGGCGCGCGCCTGGCAAATCCGCCGTTATAATAGGAATCCGCTTTAGAACAAAGCGCGTCTGCTCTTAAAGGGAATGTGAGATGACGCTCTGATTGGTTTATTTCACGTTACGCCCAAACCACACCTATGAATAATGAAGCTACTTCAGACCAACCCATTTTAGATTTGCGCCTGGCGCAAGAGTTATTTATTCCGCTGGGAAAATAGCAACAGCGCCAAGACCCGCCCACAAAGTTACTTGCGCTTTGCGCTTTGACACTTGCGTTTCAGATCGTTAAAATAGGGCCCCTAGTCTAAAGTCAGTGGCGCGTCGCGCGTTGTTCATTATGCTATTTTAAGGGCGCATGCTTGACCATAATGTATAGCGTGCACAACGCGCATACACTTTGATTCTCTAATCTACACAGAAGCAGCAGTTTTCATTTTTCATATTATCATATTATTACAAACGATAGATAGATAGATAGATAGATAGATAGATAGATAGATAGACAATTTATTATAAAAGCATACATCTAGCTTACACATTTACCCACATTATTATATGCCTGTTTAATTTGGGTGTGTTTCTCCATCCCCAATGTCAATTCTCTCTCTTTTACGGCCGTGACGAGAGCGTTGCAAATCCGCCGTTATAATAGCAATACACCAAGGAAAAAGCGCGTCTGCTCTTAAAGGGAATGTGAGATGACGCTCTGATTGGTTTATTTCACGTTACGCCCAAACCACACCTATGAATAATGAAGCTACTTCAGACCAACCCCTTTTAGATTTGCGCCGGGCGCAAAAGCCATTTATCCCGCCGGGAAAATAGCAACAGCGCCCAAGACCCGCCCACAAAGTTACTTGCGCTTTGCGCTTTGACACTTGCGTTTCAGATCGTTAAAATAGGGCCCTAGAAGTCATTTTGCTTCTCAAATAAATGAATCTTGATTTCAAGTGTCCCTATTATACTATTTAAAGGTTCCTAATTTTGTTTTGGAGGTCTCCTACAATAGGTTTACGTGCATCCAAGGTCAAAAAAAATTTCTCTTAAAATACATTGCACATTACCTAATGTCTCAAAGAGTCTGAAAACGGTTCGTTCAAAGATTCAGTTTCTCTAAACTAGTAAAAAACAGCATCTTCTTGACATGTCGACAACACAAACCAAACTCTTCCAGGCTTCAGCCACAACTACAGTGTTTGAGGGCTGGTATTATGCACATTTGTTTACGTCGGTATGTTATAGACTGGAATTGCTGTGTTTGTTATTACACCCAAGAACAGAACACCACTATCGCTTAGACGCCATTCTGCTCATAGACAGTGCTCCAGCTTATCAACAATGACGCACGGACTATGATGACTCACGAGCGAGGGCGGGTCTGTGTTGAAACGCTGCTGTCAATCATCACATCATTTTGACCATCATTTTATGATGGTTGTGTACAGGAACTGCCAACACACATTTCAGTACAATCAACTTGTAAAAGTGCATGTACCATTATATGATCCCTTTAAGAATGTTTAGATATTTGTTCTGGAAAACAATGCAAAATACTGAGCAAGAAAGTTTTGCTGTGAAAACTTTGTATAATTATGATGTAACACTTTCCTTTTAATTGACATTGATTCATTTTCAGAATTTCCATCCGCTCCTGTGCAAGGCCGCCGCTCAGTCTCCTCATCAGACAAGCATGTCTTCCAGTAGATCGGCTGTCGTCAATGTCTCCACACTGCTGTCATCCATCACCAGATGCCCTGAAAATTTCTCATTCTCTCCACTGTACCCCTATCGGATCAGCAAGGTACGGTGCTTCTTGAAGGCTTTTACTGTAATCCTTCAAAAACATGAACGTTTTACCACAGACTTTATTTTACTCTTAAATCACTATTAAAACTACAACGTCATGAGTGTTTCTTTACTTCAGGCTGCACTGAACATGTTAACTTGCTGCTTGGCGGAGGATTTTAAAAAAGATGGCATTCTAGTTATGTCTCTCCATCCAGGATGGGTCCAGACAGACATGGGAGGCCCACAGGTAATACAAAGTGCTTTTTCCAAATGTGTTTTTATATTCATCTCAGTGCTCTGCTTTCTTTGGCATCCTCACGTTTGTGATTTTTCTCATGGCACTCTCAGGCTCCCCTGGCGACAGCTGAGAGTGTCAGCGGTATGATGAAAGTCATCACAAGCCTCACCGAGAAAGACAGTGGAACTCTTTTAGATTGGGAGGGCAAAAACATCCCGTGGTGATTTCACAACTCATCTTGTGTGGCGTTTGCACATCTAGAGGTTGACATGTACTTCCACATGTCTGTCTGCGGTTTGTCTGAGAACTTTTTTTGTTGTTTCTCACGTTACTATACACTTGCACTTATTTAGTTTCCATTTGGAATTTTCAGTGTGAATACACTAATCACATTATTTATACTACAAAATGTAATAGAATAGTGCATAAGTATGCAATTTGGGACACACCAATGGCATTTTTTTGACAAAGTTTGTAGTACTGTAGTGAAAAATATGCTGTCTCAGTGCAATGCATGAGGATCTCAAATAAAAACCTTCATAAAAACAGGTTTCCTATGCCTTGAAGTTTTTCCCCGAACTGATATTTGTTATACATACTTTCCAAGCTCAGTATCAGCGATTGTAATAAAATTAGCGGTGAGACAATGGGAGAATGAGTAGGCCTCAGACCTAAGTAAAGATAAGAAGATGAGGAAAAGGTAAAAGCAGAGCCAAAAAGTGACAAAGCCAACCACAACATGCCCTTCTTCAACTGAGATTTCCAGCAAGGACAATAAAGTTATGTACAATAACAAAGAAATCATGGGCTGTAAGAGCCACTCCGTGGCATGGTCAGATAATTAGTGAATATTTGGTTAGCATTATAGTCAATCATCCAAAAATGCATGGCTACAGGGCGCCCTCTAGTGTTAAATAAGTATATCCAATGTAGAGCAGTGCTTTTCAACCTTTTGACCCCAAGTCTCCCCTTTGTCCAAGGCCCTTCTTTTTAAGATGATATACTTTGGTACTTTTGTTGTAATAAAAATAAATAAAGTAAAAAAAATAAAAAAAAATAATAATAATAATAAAATGTATATATATATATATATATATGTGTGTGAAGAATGAAAAATAAAAATTCTACATGAAGAATATTAAGTCTATTTTAATAGTGTTTTAATTACATTTACATTTAATCATTTAGCAGACGCTTTTATCCAAAGCGACTTACAAATGAGGAGTTACATTTATTGAAATCTATCTACACAAGTGCATTGTCACAAAACCTATATCTAATATCGAGTCTAAGTCTAGTTACACAAATGTGTTTTCTTTAGCATTTTTGGTTACACTTTATTTTAAGGTGTCATTGTTACAGTGTAATTATACATTTAAGTAGCCTACTGAGTAATATTAATTAACTACATGTACTTACTATAGGGTTAGGGTAGGATTAGGATTTGGTTGAGGGTTAGTTATGCATAATTTACTGTTATTACTATGGTAAGTACATGTAACATATGTAACAAAGACACTGTAAAATAAAGTGTTACCGCATTTTTTGTGTGTGTTTGTTTCAAAGTACCATTTAATGTTTTTTCATTTTAAAACATTTTTATATACTTTTATTTTAATGACAAAATCAGATTTTATTGCGACAACTTTGCAGGTTTGAAGTGTCATGAAAAGAGAGATTTTTGTGAGATTAACCCTTGAAATTACATAAAGTTTGACACTTAATACTTTCACATAATACACTTTTGTTCACATTTTATATTGGCAAAACTGTAAACTAAGAACATAATCAAATAAAACAAAACCAGGACATCAATAATAGATTATCAGACTGTAAACTAACTGTGAGTTTACTCTTGGTAGGTTGAAATTGACACTAATGGCATTTGTTTAAAGATAACCCAATCAATCAGTCTGACAAAAGAATCAATCATACGAGGTTTGGCATTGAGTGAAGTCTCAGTGATTCATTGACATGTCTGGCTGTTGATTTGTTGAGGAGAGAACCAACTGACTGTTGATTTTTCATTAACTATCAGCTGCCTCATGACTTACTCCTCTGGAACTGTGAAAACAAGGACAGGAGGGTTTATTTTTTCTCTCTCTGCTTTGAAAGTAAAAGAGGTGGGCATTCGCAGACGCCTCTGGATAGCGCCAGTACACGCTTCACGCGCTGTTCGTTAAGATTAAACGACACGAGTTTAACTTGTTTACTACCGTTAACGTTTATTTCTTCGCACGGGATTTAGTCGCTTGGACGGTAGCCTACTCAGGTAGGACCCTCATAATGGATCAATATAGTTTAAATAGAGCATGTTTTTTTTAAGAGAGTATATTTTTTAATAATTAAGGTATGTTTTGGGTATGTCAACAACTTAAGTCAACAACAAACTTAAATTAATTGTATTTCTACTTGGAAAATATTTGCTCGTTTTGACGTGTGGCAGCTGTGAGACTTCATTTCCCATCGTTAATCTTGTCGGCTGGAGAGGATTTTTGCGCCAGTCCGGGATATTCCCGATATTCCCACTTTACACCCAGATTCAAACAGAGGTTGTCATGGAAATCGAAAGTTTGTTGGCTTCTAGTAGCCTAATGAGGGTGCTTGGTTGTGAGGGGAAATTGAAAATGGGAACTGCTTGGGTCTGGTCTATGATGATGAAGGATTGTTTTAAATGTTGCTTATGTGAAATAATTCATAATGAATCGTAACGGGGTAACCACCAGCAAACTGGCAATTTGACGTTAAATGTCAACCTTTCAACATCGCACTTTTCTGTAAATAAATCAACCAGAATGGTTTATCAACTATGGGAACTTTGGCCCTTTAAACTCTCTTAAAACACTTTTTACACTATTCTAATTTCTGTACAAACAATTAACAAAACAAATGAGATGACAGACATGTATTATAAATGCACATAAGTAAATATTTTCACACTTCTTGCATAATTTTACTAAATTAGCCTACAGCTTGATTGGAAATGATGGACAGTAAAAATATTGGCAATCAAGTACAGAACCTTCTGAAAAAAAATGGAGAGGAAATTAAAATAATTTTGTAATAAAAATCATTTTCACACAATAATTATTGAAACGGTTAGTTACATTAGAATGATTCATAAGTTTTTCATTTTATTTTCATAGATTATACATAGAATTTGGGTAATTTGTCGCAATAAAATCTGCTTTTTTCATAGAAATTCTAGGCCTAGGACGAGAGTAAAACAATAAATCTGTATATAAAAGGCATTTGAAAAGGCATGGTAAAATGTTTCACAAATTGAATAGTCTCCATAAGTATTTAGTGCCTTGAAAGAATGTTAAATAGCTGGAGCTTATGTGCCATATTACAATCTTATCACTTATGAAAGAATTTTACACAGACAAATGTACATTCCAGAACAACAGGTACTGCAGCCTCCTGACTGTTTTGGCTCAATTCTTCTTTTAGGAATTAAGTTGTTGACTCCATTTATAGAACAGATTGTTAACAATTAACTATAACAACTATTTACTGAAATCGAAAATGTAGTCATTAACAATGTCAACAAAAACTTTAGCTCAACCCCTCTGACTCAGACAGAATGCAATGATTTTAATGGGTTTTCTCAATGGGCTGCTTATAAAAAATCACAGTGAATAGTGAAACGCAAGGACATTTACATGCAGGGTAAGAAGTAAACAAAATATTTCTTATATTGAAATCACTGGTCAAAAATATTAACTGAACGAATTACTGCAAATATAATTGATTTGTTTTAATGTACTAGGAAGCACCTTGTCAAATTTGTCAATGCTGCAATATATATCCTGCTACATTAAACTATGTGTCCTTCATTTACTGTAGCGCTGTGTGCTTGTATTGCGTGTCAGTGTTTTTGGCAGCTGTTCGCGCTGGCTTTATCTTTGACCTCAGTCTAGTAGTGGTCAGCAGAAAACAAACAGCCGTGAGAGGGTAAAAAAAACAGAGGTATGACAGATTACATGTAGACGCATGGCTTGAGCCATGTTTTACTCTCTAAAGCTTAAGTAGAGTGATTTTTTTCTGTGTTTGTTTTTCTCACGGTGTCTAGTTTCCTCCGCAGTTTCTATTGACTGTGTCACTGCTCTATTACAGTCCCACAAATTCCATTGACTTACACTTAAAGCAATAGTTCATTACATGGTTTATATGAGAAAATTCGAAAACATCCTTTTTGCATGTTTATTTTAATGTTCAATTTATGATTAAATGAAAAAACACTAATCTTAAAGTATTGATTACATTTGCAGACAGTATTGTGCAGTTAAACAACATATTGATCACTGAAGTAAGATTTCAGTTGATCGAGTTAATAAGAAAAGTGTGTACAAATAGATAAAACAAAATTTTAAACTTAAAGTGCCACTATTATGCTATCTTATTTGTTTTTGAGGTCTCCTGTAATAGGATTACATGCATCCAATTTCAAAAAACACTTCAATTTTCTCAAAATATACATTGCACATCACCTCTTTTCTCACAATGTCTGAAACGCTTGATAAAGGATTCAGTCTCTGTATACCCCTCCTTCCTGAGAGTTTCCTCTGCTCTGATTGGTCAGATGACCCAGTCTGTTGTGATTGGTCTACCATTTACAGCGCATGTCAGAAACAAAACGGCCATTACCATATCTGAATTTCAGCTCCAGAGGCTTCCTCAGCACTACACAGTGATACGAACAGTAACAATGGCATTTAGCCACTTGTTAGCATCCTTCTTTTTGAAGACACGTAACAGCTTTAAAAAAGTCATGAGTGGGGTAATACTGATGTATTTTATGTCGTAAAATAAAACGTGAAAGTGTCTTGAGCTTGTGTTCATCACAGACCTTATTTCAGTTATTTAACCAAAAACCCATTCAAAAAACCCATTGACTTTGGGACGATGAAAGCTGAAGTGCTAAAATGCTAACTCGCTTCCATATTTTGGCCTTCAAAGTGAGTGGCAGGTTTTTCCGCCCTCGTACTGAAAAACACGTCATCACATTCATGTCATCCATAATAGAGTGGTGTTTTGTAGGCCAAAAGTTAGCATTTTAGCACTTCCGGGTTCCATCGTCCTGAAGTCAGTGGGTTTTTTAAATTGTTTTTTGGTTAAATGGCTGAAATAAGGTCTGTGGTGAACACAAGCTGAAGACACTCACGTTTTATTCCACAATATAAAAATCAGTATTACCCCACTTGTGATTTTTCTTTTAAAGCTTTTACTTGTCTTGTAAAAGGCGGTTGCTAACAAGTGGCTAAATGGCACTATAGAGGCTGTCGAGGAGATTAAAAGTCATCAGCCGAACATGGTGTACTTATCTACTTACTAGTTCGCTTTCACAGCCTCGTTTTGTTTACAATTGCGCTCTTGCAAACTATTATTTAGGAAAAATGTAGTAGTTGGAAGCTTAATTATGGTTATGTTGAAGTCATGTGACCATGTAGTTCGTTTATAGCCAACGTTTAGCTTTTGACTTCTGCCAATTGTATTTACGCTTTACAATTCGTAGTTTTGTTCATTTTTTGAAGATTGTTATATGTACAAAACTTTAAGAATCATAAGCTTTTATCAGTCACAGATCTTATTTTCTTCAATAATAAAAAAGCCAGGAAAGTTAAGGACAGTTTGCTGGAATGGAAAGTTTGCAGGAAAGTCCCCATTGTGTGGGTGAGATAGAGATGGCTATCAATGGTTACAGGAGGAAGTGTTTATTGGTACAGATGTGGAGGGTGACAGATCGAGGTGGTGAGGTCACATCAGCCTTTGATGCGCTTCTTCCTTCCATAATCTGACAAATACACTCGCAGAAGCGCTATGAAACACATTACAAACTTAAATGTTGTTCATTTATGTATCAGTAGTCGTGAGCAGAGACTTTATAATCAAGAACTGATAAGAATGTAAAATGTGTACCCTGAAATGCAATGTAAGTTTCTTTGGATAAAAGCGTCTGCCAAATGAATAAAAGTAAATGTAATCAAAATAAAAGTTGTACATTATATCAAGGATAAATCAAGCAGCAATTATCCTAGACATCATTTCGAGAACATTTTTTTTTTATGAAAGATTCCATACAAACTCAAAATGTCGGAGTACCTGTCACACTAAGGATTCGTTTAATCAAAACACACTTTGCCAGTCTAAACACATAGAGCATATCTACAGTGTTGTGGATTTAAAGAGTCAGGACTAGTTAGCATAACTATTTGCAATCCCTGGCTCTCCGCCTTTTCCAAGAAGGAATTGACGGTGACTTTACTACTACAGAAACATAAACTAGTTTCTCTGGGATAAAAATATCCCATGACATTGTTTGTTTTCGCCACTGAACACTAGGAGACATATGAAGCAGAATAGAGCTTTTGAGTGATATTTGCTGTACAATGACAGGAAACGTTTGGTCATTTTTCCCTCTGCCCTGCTGTTTATTAATGTCTGTGTTGGCCTTACACTTCCTGATAAAAGGGCAGTTCGGACAATGAATAAATGCTGCCGCAATGACAAACACAGTAATGTTATGTGACAATGTAGAATAATACTGTTTAAAATAATACTTTATAGTTACACTACCGTTCAAAAGTAGGGGTCAGTAACAGTAAGATTTTTAATACTATAAAGGAAATTCATACTTTTATTCAGCAAGGATGCATTAAATTGATTAAAATGTATTTCAAATACCCTCCTGAGAAAAAGTTTTTTGAATTTAGTTTTTTTTTCCATCACATTGTTTAGAGCATAAGAAACAAATGGTAAAAAAACATTTTTGAAAATTTAGATTTTATTCATATGTTATGCTATGTCCTCTGTAGACACAAGGACTCAGTTGTTTAAAAAATAAAATGACATGAAATTATATGTATAGGCAAAAACAATGGGATTTTTTTTTTCAATCACCAATAATTTTGGTGTTTCAGGATTTTTTTTAATCAAAATTTGTATAAAGATGATTCTCAACTATGTTATGAAAGATATAACGGAATGAATTGATACACCATTTTACTTCATGCAATATGTGGGTAAAATAGCCATACATTTATATTCCCAATGCAATGTATCTATATCTAATGCGCACATTAATGTGTTCTTGGAGCAACATTTAATGGAAAAAGAAGTGTAATAACTGGAGTAATAATTAGCAACATTTTAATAAGAGTATTTAATATTTCATAGGAATATTGATGTATCATTTATTTCCATATTTACTTGTTGTGTCTCACAAAATGCCTGATAAACATGATTTAAGTCCTGATGTCTTCTACAGTGGACATGTATGAAATCAATGCCCTGTTCTGTAACAGAAAAGTAATTTTTTGATTTGAAACCCATTTTTTGATTTAATTAATCATAATTACAATATATCATCATATTTCCATAGGAGTGCTACATTTTAATCACTAAATTAATGTCAGACATTTTTAAAGACCAAGAAGTTGTTTTCATGGTGAAACCTCCAAACATTTGGTATCTCTGAAAAGTCCTGAATGTGCTCTTTACAGGACACCCAGATTTTGACATGTGACATGTATGGTGTCAGAGAAATTCACTAAATATAATGTCCACTACAGTGGACAAAAGTCTATTCCTGGGTCCCATGCTGATTTCTGAAGGATCATGTGACACTGAAGACTAGAGTAATGATGCTGAAAATTCAGCTTTGCCATCACAGAAAAAAAAAACATTTTAAAATATATTATAATAGAAAACAGCTATTTTAAATTGTAATAATATTTCACAAAATTAATGTTTTTACTGTGTTTTTGATCAAATAAATGCAGCCTTGTTGAGCACAAGAGACTTCTTTCAAAGACATTGAAAAAAATCTTTTGTGCATGATGTAGTAGGTGCAAATAAAATTGATTTTTTTCATTCTTAATTTAATTATGAAAATCAGTGTGAGCGATCTGTTAGCTATTTGTAAGTATGTTTCCAGTCTCTCTTTGTTCAGGGTTTATAGGTTTATAGGGGGCATGATAGTGCCAGGCAGTACTTCCCATTGAACACGTGATACTGCATGCAGTGCTTTTATTGTCCAGTGGAGAGCAGTGTTGAATCAGGATTCTTAGATCTGTTTTGTTTCAAGTGTTATTGCTGTTGTAGGAAGGAGTCATGATGAGCCTCATATGTTTGACATATGTTCCTGTTTTTTCTCTCTCTGTTCTTCTTCTCTACACTATATAAACTTGCAAAGCATTTACATACACACTCATGTGGTCGTTGCATAGGAAAGTCTGTCCTGTTTTCACTTTTACTTGTGTGAAAAACAGAGTATCTGGTTTAGAAACAACAACCAGTATGCGATTCTCCCTACCTCTGTCAGAGGCCGAAGCAATTAGCATGCCATGTGGGGTCCAAGAAAAGCTCAGCTGTTTATATGTGTGATGTAAGTGGAAAAAGAAACAATTATAGGACAAAAAGCACCTTTAGTAAATGAAAACAACTACAACAACACAACACCTGCCAATACAACTGATCACAAAGGAGGCTTTGTGGAAGGGAGTGAGACAATCTATTGTGGGAAGAGAAAGATAACATTCATCGCCTCCTGCCTGCAGGGAAACCCTCTCTCTTTTACCATCACTCTCTCTCTCTCTCTCTCTCTCTGGAAGAAAATGATCTACCACATAATTGACAGATAGAAAAAGATATTTACTGGTAGCGCTGGTTGCAGCAAGGGAAAGTTGGTGCAGGATATAGTCGGAGAAGTATTATTAAGCCAGGTAAAGCTGGCTGTTAGACTGCACACTCTTTAACAAAGTGGAGAGATGCTGCATCTATAATTTGTTTCGTCAGCTTCCTTCCATATATGGCTGTCACTGCAGCCAGTGAAATGACAAACAGGCTTTTTAGGGCATTACAGTTCAGAGTGAACAGGAAACACTGCAGTACTAGGAAATGGTCTCAGAATAAAGATAAAATATACACAAATGCATTCTTTGTGTATCCTTCCTTGTTTACTGTTGTTGACAGGGCAGAAATGCACTATTTGGAGCTTTTTTAGTGCCTGTCTGATGGGACTCCTGAGCAGTAGACCGAAGCGGAGAAGAAAAAATCTCTTCACATGATGGCAGCAGGAATTAAACAAATGTCTTGAAGGTTCAATACAAGGTTCTTGTATTTAAAAATGCAAGATGCAACACTGAAACTTTTTCAAATCACTTATTTTAACTTGACACAGCGTTTTTAAAAATCCGACGCACAGATGCAGTGCAGTGGTCAAAGATGTCCATGGTCAAAAAGCAGAGCAGATGAAAGCTAAAACACATTTGTTAAAGCTGGTCCAAGTTTTGTGGCATTTAAAAAATATTTGAAAATGTTATTTCCATAAAGCAGCTGAAAAAAAGGAATGCATTAAAACTCATGCGATATTAATTCATGCAAAGTAAATTGCATGCAATATTAATTGTTTAATTTAAATTGTTATAATTTGCTTTATATATTTTGTTTAATATTTGTAATTATTTTCTGTGTGTGTATCATGACAACTCTCTGAGTGTTTGGCATGGTAATGGATATGACAATGGGTCTTGGCAGAATAGATCTGCTATGCTGCTGCTGTTGCTGTTATTGCTGCTACTGCCAGTACATACACGACACGCTGCTGTGAGCATGCAAGGTATTCTGCTGCTGTATAATACAGCATACATGAATTACCCATAGCAGATTTAGACAGGTGGAGCTGGGGAAGGTGAAGAGTTTCTGAAAGCGTGCTGCGACTGCTACAGCAAATCCTGACCAAGAATTTGAAAGTTGAGCAGCGAGCTCATTGGCTACTGATACAGCAGAGATATCAGATATCTTGGGCGCAGAGATAGCAGATTTCAGGTGTTGTGTGATATCTCTGTGCCCAAGTAGCAGTGCTTTGCCTGTGTTTCCCCCAAATATAGTCCCAAGTCAATATCTGCCTAGGAAATTGCCTAGTCTTAATCTGCATTGCTATTTGTACTAGTTGTGAATACGCAGGCCACAAGAAGTAATTAGGTTTTTTTATTTATTTATTTTTTTGATCACTTTTACTCACAACATGCTATCCGGCAACAAAGGATTCTATTCATTATGCTAAGCTAAGCTAGCGGCGGCACTGCCAGACTAAGACAATGCATGCACTGAGACAAAAATGCGTTTGCCCACCTATCTAAATGTAGGGGAGACGGTGAATAACCCCCATTTCAATAAACGGTGGCGTGTTCCTTTAAGGAACTATCATCCTGCGCCATCTAGAGTTTCATGACAGTACTGTGTGTGTGTGTGTGTGTGTTTGTGTGTGTGTGTGTGTAAAGATAACACATATATATAGATTTTAGGAAAATCAATTTACAAGCATAACATATAACATATACAGCAGCCCCAAAAGGAATTTGGACATTTCTGGGCAAGTCACAGTTAAAAATGTCTAAAATTAACTGCATTGAATAGCAAAATATCAAAGATCTATCAAAGATCATCTGCAAACAAATGATTCTAGAAAGCTTATCTCAGAACTACCAAATTTTTAAACTGAATATACTGAGGATCACTCTTGTGCTTCATTCTCTCCCTTTCTCGTTTTCTCTTTCTCTTTCTCTTTCTCTTTCTTACACTTCAGAATGAATCTAACCAAGTGGGGCAGCTTACGCAAAAAGAAACAATGTGTATGAGCTCATTGCCAGCCATGTTCTTGCATCCCCAATGCGGGCTTTGCTTTCACTCATCACTTTCTCTTTCACTTCTGCCTTCACTTCTCCCTATCTTCCCCCCTCTCCCTCTCTTTTTCATTACAATCACTTTTCTCAGGATAATAGACACTCAGCAGACTTTCATAGCTCTCAATAGGAGCATTAAAATGAGCCCTGAATGAGAAACCTTTTGTTGGAGTTTAATTACCGGGCCTGGATCTGGACCTCGCTCCATAAACTCGCATTTGGGATATTGGCTGCACTCCACGCGCCCACCACCGGACACTATCTGTGTCCAACTCAAATTTCCTTGTCAAAACCGAACTGTGGCTAAGGGGGTACAAAAATGTGAATTTATACATCTACCAGGAGAGCATGTAACTCACTTACGAGTGAAAATCGTTTACATCCTCACACGAGATGCCATCACTCACACTTCCTATCCGCCTGCTGAGCAGTATGCCCAGGGGAAGGGACCAATCAGCATATTATCACGACCCAGTCGGCAAGGTCCCACCCTGCTTTAATCTAAGAGGAATTTAGGCTAGAAAAGACAGATTAACTGGGCCGAAGGGTCAAAGATTCACCCCCTGGGTCTTGTGTCCTGCCTGAAGGTCTCAAGAGTGCTGGGGGTTGATCATTTGGAGAGACATTTATAGAGTACATCTTGAAATAAACTGCCCATAACATTGGCACAAACATAAAGTGATTGACTGTTACAACTGATCTTTCTTTTATTAGTTATTAAAGGAGTCACATCATAGAATTTTATTAAATGAGGTCCACTTAAAAGTTTGGAATAATTAAAGGGATAGTTCACCCAAAAAATAAAATTTTGTCATTACTTACTCAACCTCAAGTTGTTCCAAACCTGTATGAGTTTCTTTATTCTGTTGAACACAAATGTGACCCTGGATCACAAAACCAGTCACAAGTAGCACGGGTATATTTGTGGCAATAGCCAACAATACATTGTAGGCTATGGGTCAAAATTATCGATCCCTATCGATATTAAGTAAAGATCATGTTCCATGAAGATATTTTGTACATTTCCTACCATAAATATATAAAACATTTATTTTTGTGAGTGAATGCAGCACAATCACGAACATAAATGGACAACTTTAAAGGCGGTTTTCTCAATGTTTGGAATTTTTTGCACCCTCAGATTCCAGATTTTCAAATAGTTGTATCTCGGCCAAATATTGTCCTATTATCCAGCTTTCAAATTATGTATAAATCTAAATTTCAAAAAATGAATCCATGTTACTGGTTTTGTGGTCCAGGGTCACATATTTTAAAGAATGTTGGTAACCATACAGTTGACGGCACCCATTGACTTCCATTGTAGGAAAAAATAATACTACTGAAATTAATTGGTGCCATCAACTGTCTGGTTACCAACACTCTTGATCTGATATTTACTGTATATTTTCATGGAACGTGAATAAGTAAGTCCACTTCTTATGTCCTAAGTGCTTAATTAGAATTGTCTAGTTTTAACGACTAACTGCACTACAGTGGCACATAAAGGTTTTTCCTTGACTAAAGTACCACTATTTTCAAAGATGAACAGCTAACTAGGCTCAGGAGAATAAACTAAAACAACAACACCAATCCCAATCCCATTACTGAGTGTACTGAGTGTACAGTACTGAGTGTACAGTACTCTCGCCCCAATATGAAATCTTTGGAGATGCCTGACCCAATTAGACCTCCTCATACCTCCGGGTATGATTTTATCACACAGTTCCAATCTGAGATTTCCTTCAGCAATCAAACCTATGTGTATTTTATGGACTTGTTAGCGTTAAGTCCGATATGTTGGCGTGCTTGTTATGTGTGATATGTAGCGTGCATGTTATGAAATGCCAGAGTAGCAGATGGAGTGAACAGGTGGTATGTAGTGTGTGTGGGTTAGTACGCATTTCTCTTTCTTTTGTGTGGGTCAGCATGTTATGGTTGGTGAGTGGGTGGGCTCTCTATAAGGGTAGCTGACAAATGCTAAAAAGCTTCCTGAGATGGCTAAACAAAAAACTCTCTGCCCTTTGAAAGACTCAGACTCCCAAGAACTGTTAAAAAAAATGACCTGCATTTCACTTCTGAACAGTGGAAATGTGGACTGAGAAAGCTTGGTTTGGAAAGAAAGGAGTGGCTTCCAGAGCTGTGATGTCAATGTCTGAGCTAAGCAATAAATAGATTAATAAACACTTTATCAGGCATTTTTGCTTTTTGCTGTACTTCACCCTTGTTTTTTACATTTATACGCATGCCTTTCATCTGTTTGATTGCTTTTTATACCCTTTTAGAAGCTTTTGGTTTGCTGCTGTGCTAGAAATGAATTCTATGAGCATTGCTTTCAGCCCTTGCCCCCAAAAAACCCACTCACAAACATACCCTTCCAGTCATACATGCCAGCCCTAGGCCAAAATACATGAGAAATGAAGGACAGGGGATGCAGAGAGAGAAATGGAAAGAGCGACTTGACATGTTTATAAATATACTGTATAACTGAAAATATACTGTAAATATCAGATCAACCAAGGATGTGCCAAAAGTTGGCATGTTCCAAACCTTTATGAGTTTCATCTGTTGAACACAAAAGAAGATAATTTTTAAAGAATGTTATACCATGGTCTGGGTGAATACTCGATTCTGATTGGCTGCAGGGTGTCCATTAAAAAGTGATAGAGGACACCTAGTAAAGGAGTTCTGGTGAAACTGACTGTTTACCGTTCGAAATTAATAAATAAATGCTCTGGCTACATCAGCTGTGAGTAACCATAGCAACAGGCAGTCAAAGTATCTATACGGACTATAAATCGAGCGGACTATAAATATCTCCGGTTGCTAAATAAACCGTCAGGTGTAACCAGGGAAACCAAGTTATTGTTTGTAAAAACTTTAGATTTCGATTGTAAAATTAATTAAAATATAAACTAATGTTTTAAAAATGTGTTATTTGGCAAGTGACCATGGTATAAGCGGGTTAATGCCCTTCGAGGTGTTCATTGTCAGGTATTAATGGACTTCGGCGGAGGCAACCGTCGTCCATTAATACCTGACAATAAACACCTCGTCGGGCATTAACCCTTACATAGTTGATGGCACCGATTGATTTCAGTAGTATTATTTTTTCCTACAATGGAAGTCAATGGGTGCCGTCAACTGTCTGGTTACCAACATTCTTTAAAATATCTTCTTTTGTGTTCAACAGAAGAAAGAAACACATACAGGTTTGGAACATGGCAACTTTTGGCACATCCTTGCTTCAAAAGGTACATGTTTCGCATTATAATTCAGGGTCAGTTTTTTGTGTGTAGTGAGACATCTAAAATATTTTACTCACTAGCCAATAAAAAAACAAACGAGGACAAGAAAGAGAGAAAGGAAGTAAAGAAAGTGATGATCAAAAGTTGCCCCCTTCTTAAACTGTGGATATTCCCACAGGGAGTCTGAGAGGCAGGTTGCACGCACTGGGGTTCAGGGGTTAATGAGCATGAAGATGGGGACGGAGGGGGCTTTGTGTGATTGACAGCCAGACAGCAGCAACTCTAGGCTCCTCTGACCCTAGAACACTAGTAGTAAAAGGAAACTGTGTAAATCCATAAAAAGAACCAAAACATAAGATATTTATTAATTTACGCCCGTCTAGTATCAGTATCTATTAACTCTGTGATTCCTGAAATATGAAATAAAATTCAGAAAATCATAATTTTTTTATTATTATAAATAAACAGTTTATTGAACCTTTAGACCACAGGTGTCCTAACCTGCTCCTGGAGGGCCACTGTCCTGAAGAGATTAGCTCCAACCCTAATTAAACACACCTGAACCAGCTATTCAAGGCCTTTAGACTCGCTTGCTGTGTCCAAAATCGCATACTGTCTGAGGTGGGATCGCATACATCCTGAGGTGGGATCTTTTGAACCTGTTTGTCTACATTTGAATTTGAACTTACTTTGTGACCATTTAAAAAGCACATTCTATATAGAATGAATGTGGGTTGTAGCATGAATGAAATTCGAACGTATTACATCCGCCATGTTGTTACTGTCACATGAGATGACATCCCAGCGTCAGTTGCATCGCTTCACTTCTATTCACAAATTCTCTCGTGGCCTCATGGGATAGTAAAGTGTCTATCAAATGCACAATCTCACCAGAAGTAGCAGGTCATCAGGAGATTTTTCCACTACTGTTTTTCGAATATGCATTCGGACATACTACTCTAGTCTGTTGGTGTATTGTTTTTCGCATACCATATAGTAAGGAAATATTCGATTTTTGGACGCAGTGACTAGAAACTTTCAGGCAAGTCTGTTGGAGCTGGTTGGAGCTAAATTCTGCAGGATATTGGCCCTCAAAGAGCAGGATTGGATACCCCTGCTTTAGGCAAAGTCTAAAAAATGTTTGCATGTGTTTTTTTGTTGTCTATCATATTTAATACATCAGGCTTTTATGGCTCATATAGTGTGATGAGAATATGGAGCTCAAAAAACACCTCAATTTTATTCAGGGGTTATTATATGGTTAAAGTCTGAAGGATGACGGTCTTGCACATCTTGCACATGGCCTGGATTTCGTTCTACATTCTGCAGCCTAATTACATAATTTAGGTGCCATGCTTTAGCCCTGGGCAGTGAATCCTTTGTAGTGCTCTTGCCAAGGCTAACCCACATTGGGGTGATTTGGAGAGGGGCGTACTACATTGATTTAGGTAGTGAATTCAGAATTTGTATAGATAATGGCCGGCTGGGTTTGAATAGGGGGCATATAGGGAGGGGTAAATGGGTAGCCACCATTGATCCCTCTCTTCAGTCCCAAGCCTATCTTTTGCTGGCAGGTGGCCTCTCTTCAAACAGATGCTGACATCACCTTCGGTATCACCGGCAATGTTGCCGCAGCAACAACTGGCCATGACCTATGAGACCATTCACATCTTCTTTGGTAGGGGGTCTCAAAGGGTTAGTTCACCCAAAAATGAAAAATGATCCCATAATTTACTCACCCTCAAGCCATCCTAGTGTATATGACTTGACTTTCTTCTTTCAGCCAAAAATATCTTGGCTCTTCCAAGCTTTATAATGGGAGTGAATGGTACCACAGATTTTTAAGCCCAAAAAAAGCGCATCCATCCAACATAAAAGTAATCTATACGGCTCCAGGGTGTTAATAAAGGCCTTCTGAAGCGAAGAAGAAAGAAGAAAGTCATATACACCTAATGGCTTGAGGATGAGTAAAATATGGAATAATTTTCATTTTTGGGTGAACTAACCCTTTAAGGTACAACTCGACACACATGCAGTTCAAATCTCCCATTTTAGACTATTACTTTTATGTTTGTTGCATTTAAAGACTCAATAATGTCTTGAATTTTTTGAGGTGGGATCTTTTGATTTTGGCCTGTAAACACCACTAAGAACACATTACAGCCGCGTAGCAACAGCTTGACAATCACCCGTCCTAGCATTGTGGTGCTGACTGTTGAACAGAGGAGCATTCGCTATCATTTTATTGAGGCAGACAATTCTAGTAACACAGTAAAAAAGGTTTGCATAATATTAACATGGTAGTGGTTTAAACTTTGCCCTTAAACATTCAGGAAAATGTCCTTCCTAGAATCATCTCTGTTTCTCACACTCTGCCCTTACAACGTTTCTATATATAGAGCCCATGTTATAATTGCCATGCAGCAATTATAACATGCTTTAGCCTATAATTGAACCTGTAGCTGCACTCCTCATCAGGAGCTTATCCACTATTGCCTATTTATATGTTTACATGTTGGATAAAATGTATGTTTATTTTGTGATAGCAAATTATATAGCCTACATTTTAAATTCACAAATACTTTATAACAATATTTCCTAACATTTTAGTCTTATGTACCCTCACAGCTAGCAATAAACCAAACCAAAAACCTGTATATTATTTATCATTATCAATAATATTGTTTAATATCCATGACAAAATCTATCTATCAAACAAAGACACTCGAATTTGCTTTGTTTTATTGTATTATGTTTTATTGATTTAACAAAATTAAAAAGTATCTCAGTTTGGGAATCACCACTTTATGACATGGCGGTTCAATACACTGCATAAAGCATGATGAGTGTTGTTGTTTTTTTTTAGCATATATTTTAGGAGCATATCAATAATTAAACAACTGTTTAATACTCAATATTGGTCTATACATAAACACTGAGAGGGAACAATAGAGATTAAGACCCTGATGTCAGTTTTATCTATTGTGATGATGTTGCTGGGAGGGTGAGGGGTGTAATTCAAATCTTTGGGTTTCACTGAAAGAGGCCAGGAAAAGCTCAAATCTTTGTCCCTCCCCTTGTCCCTTCCCCTTGTCCCTTCCCCCCCTCTCCGTTTGGAACGGGGCTTGTGCAGCATTAAGTGTATTTATTTCTTAAGTGCGTGTGTACAGTTTGCCCTGACTGTAAAACAAAATTAACATTCCCCAGCATGATATTTTTTCCAGCTTCACCACCCTCTTATTCCCCCCAATGAAATAAGGTACCTCGATACTCCCTCCACGCTGGCCGGGGTGTGAAGTGGGCACGCCGGGGATGGACGTCTTTTCATTTGCATGTGTTTTGTCCACACCCCTTACGAGATAACGACAGGACCCAGCCTACAGCCTTTCCTTCAGAGGGAGAAAGTGACACGGCTCGCCGTGTGTATGCAGTGAATTGAGGATACACAGTGCATAAATCGAGGATATATATTTTGTAACGTCTTGCGCGAGAAACTTGCTCGCGCCATCCATTACGTTGAAAGTATCAGCGCGCGGATTGAAAGATTTGGATTTACACATCGATGATACCAACCCTGACAGACATGTATGTAGTTTACTCTTTCATCAATTTATTTTAACGACGTTTTATGTGATATACGGACCTGTGTGTATATTCGGTGCTTATTTAAGCGTCACGTGTACTTAAAAATCTCAAGTGGAAATATACAATTGGGAGTAAAGTATAATGCCAACGCAGAACGAGTCAATGGCAATGAGCTAACTTACCTGGCAAAACTGAGTGCATACGCGGTGTAAAATGTGATTAATCGTATTTTTTTGTTGTAATTTTGCAAATGGATGTGCAGGGCAGTGTGATAGACTTTCTCATAACATGGCACGGAGGACTAGGAGTGAGCCTTCAGTCCAGATGACAAAGAAACCTTTGTTTGACATATGTGTGTAAAAGATGTAACCTCGGATATAAATAGTCAGGAATTACATAGCGGAAAGACACCGTCAGGCACTTTCTGTTATTGCTTTGAAGCCGTTTTTTTCACTCTGCACGTCCTTGCTCATAGCCACTCAGTTGCTTTAGAGAATATCCCTTGAAGCTAATCCTGCACAACCTAATCCCTCTGATTCTTTTCCCCTTGTACATGCTAGGGAATGCTGGCTCTAATAACCTGTTTATGTTACTTTGAAGTATATGTTTCACTTTTCTGGATTACTAGGTTTATTGATGCTTGTAAACAACTTTGTGCCATGCAAACTGACACATTTAGTTTGTTGTGGAAAAGATGTGCACCATGATGTGTGCTGTCAGATTTTCGAGCCCGCTGAGACCATTTTAGATAGCCTAAAATTGTGGTTCTCAACCTTCCTGCCTTCAAGACCCCTCAATGTTCATGAATATATATTAAAATATTTATGTAGTCTTAAGTATGTCCTCTGGTAGATCTGCTGCATTTAATTTATTCTTTTTTAATTTAGAGTAAGAAAGCACAATATGTATTAGGTTAAATATATAATAAAATATTTAATTGTGCATGCTTATTTCCCCTATTTTAAAATTTGGATTACTTTCGATAAGTTGATGTTTAAAAATACTAATAATTTAATAACAATTAAGTGCAATCTCAAAATGAATATCAATTTCTCATACTGTACATTATAATGATGCCTAAATTCAATTGTAGCATTTAAAATGATTCATTATAGTCATTTATTTAAATTTAAGACAAATTCGACATTTATCAGTCATCATTCATAGCATGAAAATAAGTATCGGTGTTTGGACAAAATCCTAATATCTAGACAACCATAATTTTAAGTCATCAGTGCCCCACTTGGAAGTTTGTTTAGGTCCCTCAATGGACTCCGGTATAAAGAGCTATTGCCTTTGCACATCCTAAAACTTCATAACAGGCATTCTAGTATCCGCTCCACATGACATGGAAAAAGGAATAGGCAAAATGTCTTCGTTCCTTTGACGTGGCTGTGTCTTGACTTCCAGTTCTTTGTGTGCTGTGCTATTTATGCACGTGAGATTTGCTGATCTTGTGACTCTTAACCGTTAGGCTGTGTTGCTATACCAGCAGCCATACTTTCTGTGAAGAGTGTGGGAACACTTCTTTTTTGGAAAACTCAAAGCCTTGTGGGCAGCACCACGGGCCGCACAATCTGTCCTTTGTGCAGACCTGGACCAACATGAAGAGGCCTAATTTAACTAATGATTTGATCAAGAACAGCCATGAAAGTGATAAAGCAAAAGTGTGTTGCATGTCATAGGCCTACTGTCGTAGTTATTTTGTTACTTTGTTCATTTTAATGAGGAATACAGTCCTTAAAGTCTGTAAATCAACTTGAATGTTATATTTAGTGGTTTAGTGCATATTTTCTTTGTAATCATTTTTTCTTGTTGGATATTTGCTTATACGGTCTATTTTGAGGTCTCTTTAAGTTGCACCATATAAGCTCATTCAAACAGTGTGTGGGATGTGTACTGTAAATCCAAGTCTTTATTAAGTAACTTATTTATATTCAGTCCAACAGAATTCTGTCTTTACTAAGTCAGAAAGCAATGCACATGCAGTTTTTCCCTTCACTTTCTCTCTATAAACTGTCTCCCGCTTATTTTCTTTTTCGTTCCGTTTCTTCACAAAGACGTGCACGTCCTCCCCCCAGAGGAAAGACTGTCTGTCCTGGCTGACCATTCTGAAAATAGACACGCCTTGAGGAAGGACCAGTTGACTGTTTACTGGCTCCTGAAAAACCCCCTCTACAGTTACTATCACGCTTCTGGCTTGAAATGAAATCTGTGTTACCTGATTTACTCTTCAAGACCATGTAGAATCCAGAAGCATAGTGATTTGGGAGCACAACATTTGTGGGATTCTGTTTCTCAAAAATGGATGTAGGTTAGCTGCCTGCCAGGATCTATTTAGCCTTTTATCTTCTACAGTGCTTTCTCTTCCTCCTTGGGAAAGCAGATAGTGCATTAGTTTTTCTTCCTGTCGGTCAGACAGCCACTAGTTGCAGAGGAAGCCAAGCGCGTCTTGAAATGAGTGTCTGAATCTGTGTGGGAGGCTACAAATGATTCGTCCAGTCTTCTGCACCTGCATGCGTGTTATTCACTGGCAATGTTGCGGCTGCCTGAAGTTTGAATGCTCTTCTTGCAGAACACAAACTTTTTCCATTGTTCTTCCTCCGTCCTAACCAGCTCAAATGGCAGTGGTTGGTTAGTTTGAGACTTTAATGATCGAAATGTCTCATTCTGTGTTATACCTTCTCAGAGACTAATAATGCACACTGTCCTCCTTGTTTAGACGCAGCATATGCACACAAGACCTCCTACTGTAGTTTGTGTGGTATGTCATTATCAGTGGTTAATTTGTTTGATTGCATGTGTGCCTCCACAGTGGGTGGTGTTCATTTTTACACAACACTTTTTTTCCAACCCACCCCTGCTCAGAGCGTCGACCCGGTCCAGTGAATGTTCCAAGCAATATACCCGCAGGGATCCAGACGAAAAATTACAACATTTAAGTTATTTAAAGACTTTTTTATAGTTATTGAGAATCACTCAAAGATGGTTGTTCAGAAATGCTTAAGTTCACTGAGTTTATAGCTTATTACTTTAGCTTCTAACAAAAACAACTACTGTATGTGCTGTGATGATATAGACTATGGCAATTTATATAAACTAGTGGTTCTAGTTGTATATAGTAAATTTTTTCTGGTTTAATGCTGTCGCTGATTGTATTTGTACCATATAAATACCCAACTGTGGCTCATTGTGAAAAATGTGCCCGTTTAAACATTTCTGCAAAATGATTGCTTCTTGCATGTTTCTCGATACTTTCAAAGTGAAATGTCCAGTGACTGGTGATGAACGTGAATCTAGATATGTTTTATTACGTTGCTTGTTATACATATCACAGCAGTTCGGAAATAAAATGTTCAGCAAGTTCGCGCTAAAAGGTTAATTCTCTATTGCGTTTGAAAATAGCTTACCACCTACACTAAACCTAACCAGATGTGCTAACAAAAGCAAACGTGGGATAAAATAAAATCCCATTTTAACTTGCTTTCAGCTCTTTTAATGTGACTTGTGTTTTCATTGTTGTCTTGTGAGAAAATAAGTCTTTATTAATTGATGATCTGTTAATTTCAACTGAAAATGTATATGTATAATGTATAAATATAGAGCGATATTTGGTACGTTTTTTGCAAAAATGTAGAAGTGCATTTTTACAATTGAGCCTAGCCTATGTTGTAAATATCATTCTGTCATATAAATGACTTTGAAGTTCAGTGAGAGAGTCAGTAGAGAACTCAATAATGGCTCTGAATTATCTGATTCAAACTGCTAACTCACAGGTGAGTTTGAGACTTTTCATGTTTCATGAATCTTTGTCACTGATTGAACCAGATTAATTTTCTGGCTAATCGAACATCACAGGCCGTGCTGTTTGTTATTGCATGCATGAAATATTGTCCGGCACTCTAACAAGATGATAAAATTGCATCTGAGCACAAGTTTTCCTGAATGTACCCCAATTGAGACTGCATTTTGAATTACTGTCGCACATTTTTTTTTTTTTTTTTTCACATTTGCAACCATTGTAGTCTGGAGACCCGACTCGTCAAAAAAGGTTTTTAGTGGTCTGTTTGAATTTTTAGGTATTGTAACTCAGTTTGCTCTGTTTCAGAAGACAGCCCACAGCTCATCCTCTGGCTGTGTGACTGCAGGAAACTCCAGCATAGTTGTGTCAGTCCTATCTCTTGGATAAACAGGAAGCTGCTAAAACTTCAGCGCTGTTCAGTGGGGACGGTGATGCCTATGAAGTATGACAGCACTGTGAGAGCCTAGCGTTACAGTTAACCAAATGCAGTGTTTGGAAACAAAGTGCCGTCAACACACTGATGTACATAGTCGAAGAAGATATTCCTTCATTTCTCAAAGTGAGATATTATTTTGATTTGTGAAACAATATTGCACGGGAGAGGTAATATGTAACTCATGCATAAAACTTTGCTGTGTCGTGCAGTTACTTACCACGCAGTACTGTTTATATTGCAGCCAAGAGAGATTTTTCAGAATGGTTTAGTCATTAAATCCTCATTTAACTTCTTCTCTCATTACCTCGTCCAGAGCTCCCACCCATCCGTCTGTGCAGCAACCTTCCTACCCACACCCACAATAAGTTTTCTGACCGAGTAGAGAAATGAATTCTCAGCGTCCCTAATGATTGTGGGGGTGGTTATGATGATATCATTGTGAAGAAGAGACACTGCACTGAAGTGTTCAATTTTGAATTAAATTTGAGTTATTTAAAACTTTTTTCTATTTGAATATATTTTAAAATGTAATTTATTTTTGGCAAAGCTGAATTTTCAGAATCATTACAGTCTTCAGTGTCACATGATCCTTCAGATATCACTCTAATATGAAACGTTTCTTATTACTGTCAACGTTGAAACCAGTTGTGCAATATTTTTGTGGAAACCGTGATACATTTTTTTTCCAGGATTCTTTCCCAGGATCAATAGAAAGTTCATTATTAAGTTTGTAAATGTCTTTACTGTCAGTTTTTATCTATTTAATGTATCCTAGTTAAATGAAAAATTCTTTAAAAATCTTATCCCCAACTTTTGAATTGTAGTGTATGTATTTAGGTAAATAATAAAAATTAAGACATTTTTGAGCAAATACATAAATAGTGAGAATAGTCACAAAGGCTTATTGAGAGAGAATTTATGTACAGCTATATATAGTAAATGTCTCAGTAAAAATGTCAAATATGCAGACAGTTCCGAGAAAAATAATTTTCAGGTCAGTTAAAGTTCTTGTTTGCTAAAGATAAAGTACTTGACTAAGTCACCTGTTATTTTTGGCTTCCTTTCATTCTCATCAAATGGGAGTAAACACACCTGAGAGTGTGCGGTGAGTTGTTACACAATGCTGTTGAGCAATATCTAGATGTTTCACAATATAAACGTGCCATTCGTGTAGCATGCGCTGGGTACAATAATCTTGGCGCGATGAGTACGACCCAGCATGACCATGTGTTTAAACTGACATTGTCATTATAGGGTTGCCATGGCAATGTGTCATTGAACAACATCCACAACATGCATCATGGCTCCGAGTCTGTGTATTTCCTAAATGTGTTGTTGAGTTGTATTTGGCCTTGCATACTGTGTAATTCCTAGGTAGGCTGTGTATTATAGTACGCTGTGTATTTCTGGAGTGTATCATTACGCAGAGAGAGAGAAGACTGTTATTATTGAGTCAGTACAGGAGAGACGGAGCATCTGAACCGGGTGACTCACTCTCTCCCTTAAGACGCATTCACACGCACGGGACTCACAAACTGTGACGCAGGGTACCTGAAAGTTTTCAAGATCAGAATAACATTAATGTGCTCGCCCAAGGCATAAACATTAGACCGCAGTGCATCTGAATGTGCTGTGAAAAACTGTTTGCTTTTTATAATTTATCATCTGATGTGGAGGAATGGAGACAAAATTAGTAGCGGGCAGATATGGATTTTTCAGTGGCAATTCAATGCAATTCAAAGTGACAATTAATATTGCATTATCAGCCAATATTAGTTAAAAACAACCATTTCTGGGTTATTTGGCAACCCAGAACTGGGTAAATATAAGACCGAACACATGAACTAGCTTGTTGGGTTTTATACATAAAATGTATATGTTTTAGGACATGACAGGAGCAGCCAATGGGAATCTGTGGGAAGAAAACTGGTATCAGGCCGTTCCAGTTCATTAAATGACAATCTTATATCACATCAACGTCGTTCACTTTGCAGTTCACAGTGCAAATCCGTAGTACGCTGCGTTTGTAGAAGGCGACGTACATGTAAACAAAAAGGTTAAAAGTGAGACTACAGACGTTTTACGAATGTAATGGTACAAAACTAAATGTCATTCAGGAAGTTTCCCCTCAGGAAGTGATCTCTCAGAACAGAACACAAAATGACTTGACAAATGTATCCAGTTTTAACCAGTTTGGCACAGACTACCCACCCAACATTGGGTTACATTGACCCAGCACTGGGTAGGTATGTGAGGGGGTTCATCATTTGTATATTTATTTTATTGGCCATCGCCACTCTGCCATCCATTGAAAATAAATCTCAGTTGACCCCTAGTCTCCATTAGAGTGAGGTCACCTTAAGAGTTTTAGTCTCTCTCCACCACCCGGTGTGGGTGTTGGCGACGGCCGTGCTGGTGGATTGGATCATGGAGCTGCTAACTAACTATCATTTAGAATGTGTTGTTTTTATCTTACTTTCCAAGATCACCGCTACCTGTGTGAGATTTATAGTTTGTCACAGGTGTGTATGGTTTGATCCTCTTGTCTAGTTCAAAGAGCTGTGTGTTGTGATGGATCACTTACACCTTTGCCAGTCTGCTCTGTTAATCAGCTTACACCATCCTGTCTCGAAGACAGCTGTGTGGTCTGCCACAAACACACGGTACAAACCTAATGTCCCACACACACTGCTCTCTGAGCCGGTGACTGTCTTTACCTTAAAGCCACAAAGACTCCTTGAGTGTCTGTGATTAGCTTGCCACCGATAATGTATTTGTACCAAAGGCCACAAACACTGTCAAAACTCCCTCAGGCCCACACAAGTGCTGACGAACAGGTGCACGATAACTGTGAATATGTTGTAAACTGAAATTCCATGCAGTTCTCCTGTGCAGATGTCAAGTTGTCCATTTCTATTTGTCTGGGTTGTTTTTAGTTTTAGTTTTGTTTTTATCATAATAGTTAAATAAAAAAAGTAAAGCGGTTCTTTAACGGGATTGTTCACCCAAAAATGAAACTTTTTTTTATTTTTTTTATCATCATTTCTACTCGCCCCCATGTCATTCCAAACCTGTATGGCTTTCTTTTGAAGATGTTTTGAATAATGTTTCAACCATTATTGTCCATGCAATGAACGTCAATGGGGTCCAAAACAACACTGCAGACTGCACCCTATTGACTTTCACTGTATGGACAAAAAAAAAGACAGAAGACTTTAATCCCTTTATGAAAATTCTGAATCAGCGCTTTGTGACCAAGAAGTGTTCTTCCTGTAAAAAAAAAAAGGAAATGCTCATGGGACAGTCTGCGATTGATGAGTTATTTATTATAGCCTTAGCCCTTAGTTAGCTTCAGGCTTGACACGCCATATTTTCAGAGCTATAGGTAATTGGTTTCAGCATTAATTTCATTGTTCAAGTGCATTTTTTGATGACATAAAACATGAATCAGTTTTGTTGCTACACAGACCCTAATATGGTAGGAAAAGGGTGTACAGAGTTGCTGTGAAACTCACAGCGAGCTGGAGTGTCTTCATGCATAATAATCCTGCTTGATGTTCTCCCAGTGGTGCTGGCAGAACCTCAAGAAAGGTCACACTGGCTAAAGATCTCAGAAATCCTGTTGGACTCCTGATTAATATGTGTGTGTATTCAGTAAACTCTACATTCTTAGTGCTGGTCCATAAGATCCTGAATCCAGGGATGGCCATAATGCAGTGTGATAGTGCTGGTATTATATTGGATAGATAGGTTTGCTTTCCAAACTATGTTTGAGTTTCAGTTATTAAGAGGACGACTGTGATTCAGAATGGCTTGAGAAATGCTTTTATCAAAATTGGAGTGTTTGTCTTAGGCTCTGGTCTGGATGCAAGCACACTGAATTAAAAAAATTTTTTTTACTAAGTACATCTGTGCAACATATGAATAGGCTTTAGACCATGTCCTAACCAGACACGATGGGATAAGATTCCAGAGAGAAGCAATTTGTCTGCCCACACCAGATTCGACACAACTACAAGACACAACAAAATCACAAACAAAAATCACAGCCATTCGGAAGAGCATGTGGGCGGTCCCTTTATTGCAAATGCACTGTCTGCACTGGATAAGTACATCAAATTCTTAAATATTACACCATTTTTACATTTTTAAATTTTTAAAACAATCTTTGTCATATACACATTGTTTGTTCACATTGAGTTCACAGTTTGAACAGTTTCAAGTTTCTGAGGTGAATTATCACTTTTAAGTATGGCTAAGAAAGATCACTCAAACTGCTATTCAAACTTACATTAGACACTTTTAACATTTAAGTAAAGCACATATACCTGATATTATCATTAGCATGTTTTGCATGTTGTTGTTGTTGTTGTTATTCAGCTGCGACGTCACAGAAATAGAAACCGTTTCTAAAATAGAATCGTCATGTTTTGCCGTCTCGGCTGGTTAGGAGTTAGGACACAGTGTTAAAGTAAGTGACATACTCAAAGAGTATAGAAAAGTTCACACAGAGGAATAAACATTCTCCTTTCAGTTAAGTGATGGGATTTTAGACTTGACCAGACCACAAATGCCACTGCTATGTCTCTGAAGGGTTTGAGCAAACAGGAAGTGAAGGTTTTCTTGTCTGATCCTCTTTCCCTCTCCAGTGGTCCTCAAAGCCCTTGACTTTAAGAAGATTCCTTGATTTGTTTATGAAACGAGACTGGGAAGGGAAACCCCCCCCCATTAAGATATTTTTTTTGTCTACACACACACTCCCACATATAGGTCATAATCTATTTTAAACCATGATATCTTTGGAGAAGGAGACTTAAAGACCTCTTTCATATCCCATTACACTCCGATTACAGCTCATAATGAGACAGGACTGAAATGTTAAGTCAGTCTACATAAATATCAGTGGTCATTAAATAGTAGGGCTGTTTATTACAATCGATTAATAGCGATTAATCACATCTAACATAAAAGTCTGTTTACATAATATGTGCGTGTATATATATATATATATATATATATATATATATATATATATATATATATATAATATTTGATATAATATATATATTTGTGTGTCTGTGTATATATACATAACACACACACACACACACACACACACACACACACACACACACACACACACACACATATATATATATATATATATATATATATATATATATATATATATATATATATATAAAGTATAAATATGTGTGTGTGTGCATATACAGTATACACACACACAAAAATGATGTAAACAGACTTTTATGTTAGATGTGATTTTATTATGATTAATAAATTGTACAGCCCTATTAAATAGTTAAAGGACAAATCCAGTGAAAAATGAACCTAGGGGTAATTAACACATGGTTACCGAGTCGATCGTTCCCTGCGATGCGTTTTCATGAAAATCGAATGTATAGAGTTTTATCTTTAAAAACAGATTAGCTCATAACACTAGTATATGGGGCATAGAGTAAGTAAAAATAAATCGCTAGTTAATACCACTAACAAGGCTCAAAATAGCCTCACACTAACACGGTAACATAATGAGGGTCCTTACATACAAACCGAAGCATTGAGAACTTTGTAAGTGTACAGACAGTTTAATAAGAAGATACTTTATAAAGACAGTACATTACGCGTTGACATGCAGGATCCATCTTGGAAAACAGTCTCGACTAATCGAGTCACGAACGCCGTCGATAGGATAGCTGGTCGATAGGAATTACGTTTGTGAAATCTAACGTAGCACGGCGTTCGTGGCTCGATTAGTCGAGACTGTTTTCCAAGATGGATCCTGCATGTCAACGCGTAATGTACTGTCTTTATAAAATATCTTCTTAACACTTATTTTTATAAGATATTTAAAAAAAATAAAGTTGATGTCCATGCTATTTGTTGACAAACCATCTGAATTGTAATATGATCCTTGAGGTGCATAAAACCCCCCACCAGTAACCAGTATTATTTCTGTTATAGACAGAGAAAACAATCAATTGTTTGTATGATATTCTTTCTTCAGCTGAACACAAAATAAGATATTTTGAAGAATCTTTTGAAGAATTAAAAAAAAAAAAGTTTTATTTTTGAGTGAAAAATCCTTTTAATGTGCTTAAAAATGTGAGGCCATTGTCTAGTAGTATATTGTCTTTTCTGCAGCACTGTATAAAATATTGTGTGAAGCCATTGACTGACTGTACTTCTACAGTGCAGAGTAACCCATAAACCTCTTAACCACCAGCTGGGGTTTAAACAGAAAGTCTTGGATTCATGAGGCTCCAGAAACTTGCCTGTACCCCAGCAGCTGATGATCCTCAGGATGATTGATAAACGTACTCTTATCGGACATAGCTTTCATAAATAGTGAGGGGATTTATGAAAGTGGAGAAGGAGATGATATATTGGGTGTTAGCATGCCTTGGCTTGCTGAAGCATTCTTGTATCTGAGGAATTAATGTGATTGTGTCAGTACCAGCAAGATGTAGGTAAGATATGTGGGGAAAAGGGTCATTCATAATGTGGGAATTTTTCGTAAATGTAACTAGAATGATTTACTGTAAGTTCATGGAAGTTCATCATGTCCTGTGTTCAGATGTGTGAAGATGGTATGCAGGCTCCTATATTACCACTTTAAAAAATAACTAGGTTGTGTGATCATACAGATACAACATGAGATTATAAGATAACCACTTCTGAAGAGGAAAAAAACAGGAAGTGCACTGTTAAAAATTGCAAAAATAATATTTGAAAATACTATTTAGTTTGTCTACTTAAAAAAAAAAAAAAAAAAAAAAAAAATTGTTTAATTGAACTTCTTGACGTCTCTAATTATTTGTGAAATTGTGAGTTTAGTTCTCTCTTTTTTGTAAATTAAAAGTATTTTTTCTCCTTGGAATTTGAGTGGGATTATTTTTTGCATTCGTGCAAGCTTTCTTAAAGTCTTTTCCCTTACCCTAAGTTTTATTGTTATCAAGTTCTCAGACAGCGGCAGTATGGACTTTTTAGCATGTGGATGTAAATCCAAGTCAGCAGTAGCGATAACTCTCTTGCTCAGAATGCAGAGTCAGTCGTACAACAGTACGCCTCCACTGAAAGCCACAACAGCTTTTCAAATGGCCAATAAAAAAGTATTATATTCATTCTCTGCCTCCCTCACATCCTCGTTCACTTGTTGTTATCAGACTGAAGGCAGGCACTGGAGGAAATGAAGGTCTTATTGGACGACCGTTAATCAGTCTCCACAGAAAGAGAGATTGTTAGGAGATGCGGGTCAGACCAAGAAGGATGTGATGTCAAACTCATTTCTGTATTTGACAGTCATAATCCTCTTTGTTTGTTGTTGACATTGTAATCTAGATAACAGAGAATAGATCAGTCATAGCTGTTTTCTAATATTGAGGATCCCGAAACTCACTACCGCTATTAGTTTGTGTGTGTGGTTATAGCAGGGGATATTCCACCTGGTGTTCATGTGTGTTGGTCTAGATGTCTCTCATTGAGAATCATTGTAAGATCAACGTTTGGAGATGTCTTAGTTAGCCTCTTCATCTGGGGCCTCATGTATCAATCATGCGTGCGCACAAAAACTTTGCGTACGCCAGCTTTCACGCTCATGGTCGTATGTACTAACAGTGAAATTAACACAAGAATGTGCGTTCCTCCACGCCAATTTCATGACTGGCGTACGTTTCTCATTGTTTTTGTCCGTTGGCGACTCTTACAGGCAATGAAGTGAAGTTGCAAACATTACACAACGAATTGTTCTACAAGTCTATCGCACCACCACCTGTGGGAAGCATTGCTATTAATTTGCAATTTATAAAATAATTGACATATATTGTCACACAAGCCTTATGGGAATATTCTATCAATTATGCAATTAAGTAAGAACATATAAAAGCATATGCAAATTGATACAACCCTTAGTCTATGGCAATGACAGCTTTGGTTTAATGTCCACCTTTATATCAGACCATTTCTTTTTAAGGTCATTTAGGGTAGACTGTGTACAGTTGAGACATGTGTACAGTTAAGACACCTTAAATAACTTGCGTTCGCAGCAAGCACAAGTTGTGATTTTTGCTGTGCACGTGCGTATTAGTGTCCTCTTTCTTTGATCATGGGAAATTTGAACAACGGATGCATCTCCGATCCGAAGATATCGGGAAAAGTTTTTTTTTCTAAGATATGACGTTCACTTCACCATGCACTCTCCACAATGAATAGCTTATTATCCTTATGTGACTGTTAAACGTAACTGGTATCACCACAAACGTTATTCTGTGCCCTAAAAACTGGCATATTTCATGGTATTGTGTCATGCAAGGTAATTGCAAAATCTAGAGAAATGTGCGAGGTGGCCAGCGGGGGATAGTTGAGACGCATATCTACTGTACCCCCGATAGAGTTCTATTAGGAAACACATTGTTTAGTTGTTCAGCGTTATGATAACAGTTTAAACGCCGTAATTAGCCAGCATAGGACGCAAATGAAAATAAAATTTGATATTTGTGATATTTAAACTGTGTATTATTAATAAATATTGTTACATATCTTGTTCCTGCTTTATAGCCTACATTTTAACCAGTGCTAATTTAAATAAAATGAATGAATATAAATTGATGAATAAACAAAAATATTGCCCAATTGTTATTTTCTTTATTTGTCTTTATTTTTTATATTTACAATGAATGGTTAGTTACCTTCACATCATTAAAAATGGGTGTCTCAACTGTACCATGCACACCACATATGGGTAAAGTTGAGACAAAGTTGAGCTAATTGTGGAAAATATAAACTACTTGTAGGTATTATTGATTGATATCTTAGTCTACAAGCTAATTAAATGTCATGTGGCGTGTCATGTGGAAATTCACTTCTTTTCAGTGTCTATTTTTGTGTGAAAAATCAAAACGCAAAAAGTGTCTCAACTGTACTCAGTCTACTCTACAGTGCGACTTTCAGATCCCACCGCATTGACGGCATCAGCCAAACTCTCCCACTCATATTTTTTCCTTTTGTTATTAATTCCGGAGGACAAATAAAATATTTTTTTTCGTTTCTACCTCCGATAGTAGCACCTCCAATTCACTTTCTGTAAAGTTTCGTTTCTTGCTGCCATTTTCTTACTGCTTTCTTTTGCCAAAGTGGACTCATTACCATATTTAAATTAATTTAATTAAGGGAGGAGACTGGGTGGGGCGTTGTGCTCGTGCATGTGCGCTCAATTTTACGTTAACTGGGATGTACAAAGAGAATATGCGTGGGATCCTACGTACGCAGAGATTCATACATCTTGGTTTTTTTGTGCGTACGCACATTTACAGCTTTGTCCGTACGCAATGTTTTAGTATGAATTCAACGCAAGTCTTTGTACATGAGGCCCCTGGCATTTACCTTATGGAAAGGTACTTGCCATAAGCCACAATGTCATCAGTCATTTGTTTATGTCCAGTAGTTGTAGACAAATACTGTTGGTTTGCAACCAACTAGCATTTATTTAACAAATTCTGATGGTTCTTTGGCTTTTTAGTGTGACAATTGAATTGACAGGTGTTAGTCAACATCGACCAAATGTTAGTCAAATTTTGCATTGGTTGGTTGCTCGCGGAGAAAAACAACAACTCAACAGCTAAAAGCAACTCCACGGCTGGTCCATGTGGTTATTATGTTGGCCTGGAAATCAATAGTGTGGGATCATTTCGAGAGGGTAAAGGATGACCCCACAAAGGTGACACTGCAAACTCTGCAGGCAAACATTCGGCTATCATTCATCGACCTCAAACATGGTTTATCATTTGAAACATGTTTGTAATAGCTTGATGTTAGCCACTTTAAATGGCCGCTCACTCTAACGTTAACATTAGATAAAATATGCACTAAATATGCCTTTCCAAGTGTTCATGCAGAGCGTGGAAGGTAAATTAGTTTCCACCAACAGGTTCTTTCTGCCAAAACTCTTTATCATTGAAGCATGTTTTATTAGACTGTGCTTGTTTTAACCCTGTGAGAAACCTTTTTTATTTAGTTAAGACATTTTTAGCAGTTAAACCAAATAGTTTTAGAGTTTACATTTTTCTCATCATGAAAATAGCTATGGAAGCTGGCATGGCGTTAAAAACAAACAATCTCTTACACTCTATATGTGACCCTGGATCACAAAACCAGTCACAAGTTGCACGGGTATATTTGTGGCAATAGCCAACAATACGTTGTATGGGTCAAAATTATCGATTTTTCTTTTATGCCAAAAATCATTAGGATATTAAGTAAAGATCATGTTCCATGAAGATATTTTGTAAATTTCCTACCGTAAATATATAAAACGTTTATTTTTGTGAGTTAAATGAAGCACAATTGCGAACATAAGTGAACAACTTTTAAAGGGGATTTTCTCAATGTTTCGATTTTTTTGCACCCTCAGATTCCAGATTTTCAAATAGTTGTATCTTGACCAAATGTTGTCCTATCCTAACAAACCATACATCAATGGAAATCTTATTTATTCAGCTTACAGATTATGTATAAATCTCAATATCAAGTTGACCCATGTGACTGGTTTTGTGGTCCAGGGTCACATATGTTCAGAATAGGCATGCTGAACGTTTAAGCATGAAAATTACATTAAATATACATTGAATAATTGTATTTAATCAAATTTTAATCTGTTTTTTCTGCTAAACACAGGAACTGCCTTATGGTGTGATTGATCATATATTTTCCTTGATGACAGTGTTTGAAAATTATTTGACTTTTTTTTTTTTTTTTTAACTGTTAGGCAATCAATTAAAAGAATCAGATTGGTTGAAATTACACTCAGAATTAATTAACAATTGATGTGGATAAGATAATGTAATTACATCTGAATATGAAAAACTAATACTTTGTAAACATTGTCACATTTATGTTAAGTTTCATCAATTTTCACATGTTGAAATATAATCTGTTCTTCCTAGTTGAATTTGTTTGCACATTCACAATGTACAGTTAATTTCTCATTCTGCAATGATCAGCACTTTAGTTAGCTAGTCAGGCTGTGCATGATCTGTGCCCTCATGTGATTTTCTATTGCCCTGGTGTCACCATAACAGATGCAGTATCACCATAGTGATGTCATGCTGTGGTGCACCGATAAACCTTAGTCAAGCTTGCCTTATCCATAACATTGTATGAGTACTAAATTGTGTGAGGAAATGAATCAGACACCTTAAGATAAGGTTCCGTCTGCTGACCGACTGCCTGAGAGAGTGTTATACTGTTATCAGCTCTGAAAATAAGAGCACTAGATACCAGCATATATTTAAATGAAGCATCACAGGATTTCAGTAATACATCCAGATGTTAGTAGGAGTCTTACTAAGGGCTGGGCAATATATTTTAGTATATAATATAATCTAGTATCTGCATTTCAACCTTGTGACACCGTAAATATTTGAAGGGTGTTTTGTTTTCAATCAGAGCAATTAAACAGCCATTGTTGCTAAATAGTTTCAAAATGTAGCTTTTAGCGCATTAAAATAATTGCAATATTAACAATGCTCTTTAATTATATAAACTTTTTTTTAATAAAAGGTAATTAAATCAGCAATTTATCATCCATCCCTAGTTCATACAATATTTTGTGTGTGTGTATGGTTTTTTTTTTTGTTCACGTCAACGAAAGCAACAGCAATGAGCTGCATTTTATTTCCTCCTGAAGTGGTTTGAGTGATCAGATTTAAATCCATCACCGAAAGCGGTTCGGAGGGCATTTACACAGATCAGAGAACACACGATGAAGTGACCAGGTGTAAAAAGGCCCTAATTGTGACAGGCTGCTAATCGCCACATCAACTTATAGAATCGGAACCATCTTACATCAACTGCTCCTTCACCATTATGTTTGTATGATGCATATGGATGGCAATTAATGAAATATGAACGCCGACTTCCATAGCAACGCTCAGAGAGGAATTTAGGTTAAACAGCTCTTTAGAAGGGTATGTGGAAGCAGTCAAGTCTAGGTTTACTCTACAAAAACCAGTCATGCAAGCTGCGTGTCTCCAGCATTTCCCCTTACTCATATTCTCACTTGAACATCACAAACATGTTTGTTTCGATCTGTTATTTCAGCCGCGTAATAATATGTTGCGTTAAGTTGACCTGCGCTGAACATCGTCTGTTTTCCTTGATGAGCTGTGCTGCTGTTCATCAGCTTTGAAGCCACAAAGTTTTTCAAGATAAAATTCTTGATCAAGGGAATCTGAAACTGAAATTCAATTTTACAGCTTATATCTTAGCATTCTATTAAAGACACAGGCTTAGTCTTAATAAATTGTGCCATGTTTTAAAAAAGAGCTTTTTCTGTGTGTCTGAAAATCACTATGCTATCACGTACTGTGGCATTATGTTATGAAATATTTGACAGCTTATACATGGATTAAGCAAATCCTCATGGATGTAAAACGTTTTTTTTTTTGAATGGTGCTTTTAAATTTGGCTTGAAATGGAAATTCACCCTATCAATTTCTAAAAAGCATTTTTATCGATTTTATTGTGAATGATTTTTTTTATTACTTTTTTTTAACCTTGTAATCAAAATATCATAACTCGATCATTGACAGACTTCTCCAGTCATTTAGTCCGCTTAAGCCCCAGCCTCTCCTACAATCAACCACAAGCTTGCATTCAGATCTGCCTCTATCCAATCAATGCATAGAACCATCCGACCAACATTTTTATCTTAAAAATTAAAAATTATTGCCTTGACAAAAATGCTTGACATGTTTTCCCCCCAGCTTTAGTGATCCAAAAATCTATTTTATAAATCAGAAATGTACTGACACCACATATTCATGTTCACATAAGAGTTCACTAAATAATCAGTCCTGTTCATTTGTTTTTAATTCACTTTGCACTTTTTGCACAATGCAATACAATAAAATAAATGTTTTGATAGACTTCTGTAGTCTGTACTGACTCCAGTGTGCGGCCAGCCACCTTCTTGCTCGTTCAAATAAATCCACACAATGTTGTCTTTGATTCTCAGTAGCCAAAAGCAAAACTCCACTCACATATCACAGATAGTGATCTATCACGTATAGATAGTGATCAGATTTACCGTATGGAACATGATTCAGGAAAGTAGGAATTACCCTGAATCTGTGACTAAACACTGATATAAGTGTTGAGATCAGGAGTCAGGACCAGTGTTTTAGATTTAAAGGGTTAGTTCACCCAAAAATGAAAATGATGTCATTAATGACTCACCCTCATGTCGTTCCAAGCCCGTAAGACCTCCGTTCATCTTCGAAACACAGTTTAAGATATTTTAGAAGCGCTACGCAGTTATACTACGTGAAAAAACTCGAGGCTCAGAGAAAAGGAAATGAATAGTGGAATAAAGTCGTTATTTTTGTTGTTTTTTGTGCACAAAAAGTATTCTCGTCGCTTTATAAACTTAAGATTGAGCCACTGTAGTCACTTGGACTACTTTGATGATGTCTGTATTAGCTTTCTGGACATGGACAGTATACCGTCCTTACATTTTCAATGGAGGGACAGAAAGCTCTCGGACTAAATCTAAAATATCTTAAACTGTGTTCCGAAGATGAACAGAGGTCTTACGGGCTTGGAACGACATGAGGGTGAGTCATTCATGACATAATTTTCATTTTTGGGTGAACTAACCCTTTAAAACAAGCTTGAATTTAAGATCCTTTTAATAAAAACCAAATCATGAATCTTATGGAAAAACAGTCAGAATGCAATTTCTAAGTTTCAAACATTCTTGCACTTTTCTAGAAGTTTTACTCAAGCATTATCTGAGGCTAAATCAAGTGATTTAGCTTTTTAAAGATGTTCCACCACTGTTCAAGTCAATGTTTTATGCTATTCATGGCCACAGTGTTTAAATATGACAGGAACAGATTCATTAGTAACAGCTTGAAAGCTGGAAACTTCTGGAGTGCGTCTGTACTGGGTGTTTATCATTAAGAAACAAAGTGCAGGCCGTTTGCTGGAAAAGGGAGAGGCAGGAAGAGTGTGATGTCAGACAGGGAAGTGAACGGGAAACAGAACGAGGGGGTGGAGTGGGCTCCGAAGAGGGCGACGGCCTTCCCATTTCCTGGCAACCTCTCTATTCCTCTTTCTGCCAGTGTTGTGAGAGTATGATTAGGGGATGAAGACCACCACAGCTGGGACTGTGATTGTTCTTAGTCTTTGAAGAGGAATACACACTCATTTTATACAGCATTCATCAGAAGACGACACCACAAAATGTACAGTGGATATGGAGGTACTCTGAGATTTATGAATAACAGTTTTGTGAGATATCATCTTGGTATTTGTCATGTTATATTGTTGAGTTACAGCCTGAATGTTGGTGTTTATGTTGTAAAGGGTGTTCAGGTTATAGGGTACGTCTACAATCAGGTGTGTTGTGACTAGAATAATTTAAATGTTCATTGAATTCATTTATCTTTTTTTGGTTTATTGTAGAATGATGTAGAAAGATGTCCTTTTCTCTACGTATTGAAAATTCGCTCGGCTAAATTTCGTTTTGACTCACCAAGGACGCTGACAACCATAGCTAAAGCACACAAGAAGTGATAACGTATCACAAAAGTTGTTTCCTATTAGATGCTATTCTGCAAAACACAAAATTGAGCAGAAAAGAAATTTGATATAAATTCTTAGTGGTGTGGTCAGCTGTAGAGAAGTGAAAGTAATCTGCAGAGATACATGATACATGAGTTCATCACAACAGGAATTGTGTATGTTTTCACAGTTAGTTGGTAGGGGAACAACGGTAGTTTTTATCATTGTCCGACACTTTTTCTGTCTAGATGTTTTTGGATTTTGTGGTGGGACCATTGTCCTCCTGGGACAGGCGTCCCACTGGGTTCCTATGTGATGGTTCTGCTGGAGCAAGAGAGAATAGAGACACTCAAAGTATGTTTACTTTGGGCTACGGTTCAGTGTGGCACCTCAGGGTCATCTTGAACAAACACACAGGGAGGTCCTTAAGTTTAGCCCTTAGGACTATACCTCTGGTTTACTTCAATCCTGGTAAAGCAGAAGCTCTAAACACTTGTTCAGATGATCCTCATAGTTTTAGACCTCAGGCCTGGCCAAATGTTGCAGAGACCTATTGAAAGTATTGGCTTATTATTAATGATATAGCTTAACTTTTGAGCTAATAAAAGGATGTGCAGTTGTAGAGGGAAGAAAAGGGATACAAAGTGAGTTTCTTGTTTCGGGCCTTCGCTCAGAGAATGGAAGGAAGGATACACCATGTGGGGCAAATGTTAAGTGCTAAGGGATTTCAAAAAGCCACATGACTATTATTAACTCTCATGGTGCTTGTTGTCACATCCTGGTATTGAAGAAAGATTTCCACAGCAGCATTTCAGTACAAAATATTGATAGATGATAGTGATAGACTGATATATTGGCCAGGCCAAGATTTTTCATGTTATTGGATGATAACTGTGGCCAAGTGGCCTAGTGTCATTTGTAAAATCCGCCAACAGCCTTGTTAATCGATTATGCAATTTTATATATATATATATATATATATATATATATATATATATATATATATATATATATATATATATATATATATATATATATATATATATATATATACACACACACTTACTACATACATACATACAAATATATATATATGTATACAGTATGTATATACATTCATAATATATGTGTATATATGTGCTGTATTGTAAACTAACGAATCACAAAGGCTTCTGTCCTATCGTATATTTGTTACGTTATCATAAATATATTTACACATTGAATGGCCAAATTAATGTAGAGTAAACATTACGATTTTTTTTATATTTTAAATAATATAGTCATTCAATATTATATTAAAGTTATTATTATTATTCAACATGCATTTATTAAATAAAAAAATGTTAATCGATTCTTTATCTCAAATTCAATTTATTCTTTTTAGCATTCAGTCCTTAAAATGGTATAGTGCTACTATATTAATCACATCTGATAATATATTTGTATAAATAATTTACACAGCTTTATTTTTTCGTTTTCCTCAAAGTGGAGGTCAGGTTACAGGGTTGTGAAGTGGGATAGGAAAGGTGCAGGACTGACCCCAGATATCACGCTGCGATGTTTTGGGAGCCGACTGATTATCTTTGCTTGTTCCCAGAGAGTACTAGTACTAGTGTTTGTTTGACTATGTTGTTTGACGGACACCAGACTTTGGTAATCTCTGATATGAATGGAATGTGTCCGAGACAGCGAGGCTACTGGCTCCAACATAACGAATGTCCTATCATCACAGACTCTCTTAGTGAGAAAGCGCTGGAAAGCTTTTATTTTACAGGTGCTCACCCCAACCTTCCGCAATGTGTAGATAGAGCTCGAAAACGGAATGCATTCATAAAATGTAGTCTGGTAAAGTGTCACATTAATTTGGGTTGGTTGACAGAGTATGTAATGGTTGGATTCCAGTTGGTGGGGTGGGGAGGCCCCCAGGTTCTTTTTTGTTCTGGAATAGTCCTGGAGCAAATCCAGACCACCAGAACAATACAGTCAGCCACTCTGATCCACACGCTTTAGAAGAGCCTGATCAGCTTTGATTATTGTGAAATTTGTTGAAATGCGGTTGGAGTGGTGGCTTCGGGTCCTGTTGGACAGGTGGGAACAAGACACAGAGCAACAATTGGAAGGATGAGGCTTTGATGGTGTTTGTTCGTGAAAGGATCCGGTGTATGAAGGGAATGTAGTAAACGTTGGATTCCCACACAAGTCATGGTGAAGAGGGAGAATGTGTCACTTGCCTTGTTTACCTGGTGACACAAAAGAAGGAGGCCCGCTAGAAGGTGTGTGTGCTGTGTGGTTGTGTTTGTTATGAGATTTGTCAAGGGAAATAATTTCTCTTTAATAACTGATGTGATGTTCATTATGATGCTATTGATTGAAGTGGGGCTTCTCTAGATTTTTTTTTTTTTTTTTTTTTTTTTAATGGCAAATAATTATATATTTTTTTGTAGTCACTGTAATTGGCTAGAAATAAACTAATGTTATTTTGACTATAATGAGAAGAACAAAGATTATTTTAGGGATGTGCTAATATTAAAATTCTGTCCGATACAGATAAGCTAATAATTATTTATGTTGTGGTTGATAACTGATAAATGTCAGATATTTTGTTTATGAATTAAAAATAAAACGTGTGTATATGTATATATTTTAAAATGTAGCATTAACATGACATTCATTTAAACGTAGCCTTTGTAAAAATATAAAGCAAAACATTAAATGTGCAATTTTTTTTTTTAAAGACTAGTTTTTCCAAGTCGACTGGCAGCAGCCGTATCATTTAATCGACTAGTCTCGCACATCCCTACTGGTGACGCCATTTCGAGCAAAATCAGGCCAAAGCAAAGTTCATTTGGAGTTAGTTCCAGGAGTGGACACTCGTGGTAAACGCCTTCGTACTTAGTTCATGGTGATTATAAAGCTCCGCCTTCTTCGGCGTGGAAATCTTCTCCAGTTCATTTCTTCTGTTCATTTCTTCTTTCTGCGAGTAGACACATGAACACATTGGAGAGTCAACTTGTAGTTCTAATTCTAATCCTAATCAAAAGCAACACTGACACAGTTTTTTAATGTTTAATACTGTAAAGCTGCTGCTTTAAAGAACTCTATTGTATAAAGTGCTATATATAAACGTGACGTGACCGGAGAGCCGAATTGCAGAGGTCATGTAAACATTTCCACATCACTATGATCAGATGTTTCCTAACTGCTATTTTCTCACCGCTGTTATTTTTGTTGTTTGTTTATTTTGTTACTGAAAGGAAAGCACCCAGCATAAATTTGCATATTCATCTAAACGTCACTCTCATCAGTGCCGGGATGTTCGCTAACAGTTATACCTCCAGGACAGTAGATCTCCAGGAACAGGATTTGGCATCCCTGATGTAAATGAACTGTGTTATGTCAGTATGAGAATAATAGAAACATAGAATAAATAGAGAAATATAGGGGTTATCTCTACTACTAGTAAGCTGCAGATGTTATTTTTCTTTCCTCCCTCTATCAGACAGTTGAATATCCTGCGGGAAATGAAAAAATTCCACTTCCCTCTGTGTTGAACCATTTCCCCTCCTCCACGCTTGGAAGCACGAAGGTCTTTATTTCCCATCAGCATCAACAGACCACACTCTTCACTGATCACCAGACAAACAAACTTTGAATAATTAAATGCTTTTGAAATATTTACATCCTTGCTTTTCTTAGGAAACCCATTATGTTATAGGTGGCTTGCTGATTGAGTTAATCAGTTACCTCATAAAGCATTTTACATTGTAATTCAGAGAAGACGTATATCTTATTAAAACTAGGGAGTGCAAATACCACTTTTATATTCAGCTTTCCCAAAGAACAAAGCCATCAGAGCTCTCTTGAAAACCTGAATCCAGCCATTAATGCTTTGTCGCAGTAAGACGATCTGGAGTTTTCCTCTCTGTGGAGGTTTTAGGCTGGAGGGCAGAACATGTCTCTGTACCCCAGCCGTGACGCTCTCTTGCTGGGCACAGTGCAAAGAATTCTCCCTTCAGCAACTCTGATGGCCTCTGAATGAATTGCACATAGCTGAAATACTTTAGTCAGTCCAGAGAGTCACAGATGGGCTTTAGGGTCCTCATTAGTGCAGACTGAGGCATGTCAAGATGAAGATCTTCATTAAAGTGCAGAAGTTAGGCTTCAGTGTTGTTTCCTTCCTCTACTTTGAGTTTAAAATTAACTCTAGCTTCAGTTCCTCAATCCAGTGATGTATTGCTGTATTGCAAGGCACTGCCCATCTTTGTTGACTAAAACTTGTGTGCTGACTGTCCCAGTTAGGGTCAGGCTAAAATGCACTTGTGTTGACGTTACAGCTTAAATGACCTCATGGGCTCAGATATGCTGGCTCACACCTAAGACTTTCTCTAAAAGACTTCAAAGTAGGGCTGGGGTAAACGATTATTTATTAAACGATTAGTCGGGCGATTATTTTATCGATTAGTCGACTAATCTAACGACTAATTTGAATTAATTATCCTGTCTGTTATTCGCATATCTCTCGAACCGTTACTCCGATGGATTTCAAACTCGACAGCTGTCTGGGCACGAGTAAGTGCAGTGCCAAGTTTGACGTTGTTTGGATGAGAAATGCAAAAGATATTGTTAAATATATCAGTAAAAGAAGCACTTAGAAGGTTGTGGTTTAAAAAATAAACATTCTGACAAACACACTGTCAGCTACAATGTTTACTTCTGAATAATATAGTATAAACGTGATAAATCCATTTTGATTAATTTGAGTAAAAAATTGATTTTATTTACCAAGAAAGTGGCAAGATTAAAACCACTATTTTCTGTTTCAAACTTTCACATAGCATCTTTAGGTTATAATAACATAAATAATTCAAATCCAGATTTTGATTTTCAAAGATTTATTATAAAAACAGATTATTTTTTTCCCAAAAATGCAATAAATTCATGACACGTTTTTTTTTTTAAATGCAATTAATCCATTGAATCAATATAAAAGTTATTTTTCATATTGAAACTGTTGAAAATACACAACAAAGTAAGTTGATCCACATGACAGCCTCTGAACTCGGTCAATACTAATCTTATATTTAGCACGTACTGGACTAAACATAGGCTACATTCAATCAGCCATCGCTAAGAAATACCTTCTGAAATTTTTTGACGGCGATCAGCTGTAAAATGGCTTGGTCCTGCTCGGTTTTCGTTGACTGAGTACAAGAATTTTTTTAAAAGATCCCCTGGGGTTCACGTGTCAGCATTCGACAGAAGTTTGACGCAGTGTGAGAACAAGCAACAGTCGGCATTTCTCTTCCTCCCGCGTGCCTCATCTTGTTAATCTCCTCACGTAAATGATTAGATTTCGATGGCTTACGTTTCTTCCCTACGGCAGAATCCACCACAGGTCCATCAATGCCGTCAAATGTATTCATTTTTTTGTTTGTTTGTTGATCAAAAAGTGCAAAGTAGATAAGGAAAACTAGGATGCCGGGTGTATTCAAAGCGCCACCGTTACTGTTTACAATGCGTGGAATGGTGCGCTGTGATTGGTTGAGCGGATTTATCACATTCTGCAGAGAAAGGAGACAGGCGTTTGTCGCGGTTTGGAAAGAAAGGGAGAAAACATGACAGAATAACACGGCGGGCGGTGTGTGTGTGGCGAGCTGTACCTCCGGGAATGGTACAAAAAAATAAAATAAATAAATAAATAAATAAATAAAGAAGCGTCGACGCAAAAAATATGACGTCGACGTAATTTTGACGTCGACGCGTCGACGTCATCGACGCACCGCTACAGCACTACTTCAAAGCCTGTTGCTCTTCTCTGGAAAGATTAAATCTTAATTCAGTTTAAAACAAAACTAGCTGCATTTGACCTGCTCTCACAGAGCAATGGAGAAGTTGCTGCTGTTAACACTGTGGTGTTTTGTGCTGAATAAGTGGTCTTTTGGGTGAGCTTGCATGAGTTGTTCTGTGTTTGTAATATACTACTGACTTTCCGTTAGGCTGATAACTTCAGAATTCTGATAGAGATAAACGTGACTAATTTGTTTGCACTAGCAGTATATCTTATTCTATGCAGGTTTGTCTTTGGTCTAAGTGTCTTTCTGTTTGTGTGCTTTTGTATCTTTCCTGTCATGTTTCCTGTTTCTTGCTCATTGTCTCATGCTGTGGGCTGAGTGGGTCCTTATGGTTCCTGTCCTGACTAAAATCCTCAGTGATTGGTGTGGTGTTAAGTGTAATCTTGACTGCTCTGTCCTCCCACGTTTTGTCCACAGAGTGTTTTTATGGTGATGTCTGATAGGCCATGACAGGGTCAATGATATGAGCCCTCGCTGATTAAGGAACTCCATGAACAGCTAATCTAGAAACTTTTTATCTATGCTGAAGAGTATGAATGGTTTCTCTTTCTCTCTCTGTTTTCCAGCATGGCTCTCAGTCAGGGCTGGGTGACATAGCTAAAACATGTATAGCTATTATCAATTTAGAGTGATTATGCAAATCAATCATTGAAATGATTCTCAGAAAGGAAAGTAGCATGCATATCAGCAATAGAATAGATGCAATTGGTTACACTTTATTTTAAGGTGACAAATAAGTACTGAGTAATATTAATTAACTACATGTACTTACTATAGAGTTAGGGTTTGGTTTAGGGTTAATTTATTGTAATTATGCATAATTTACTGTTATTACTCTAAGTACTGTAAGTACATCACCTTACAATAAAGTTACCATGTAATCTGATATATATTAAGGGAATATAATATATTTCTGCCCAGGATTCATGTTAAGATTTATGATTAGCTTTAGTCAGGGTGGTCTATTTTAAACTTTTAAGGAATAGACCACCCAAAAATAAGAATTCTGTCTTCATTCTCTCACCCTCATTTGGTTCCAAACCTGTATGACTTTCTTCTGCAGAACACAAAAGATGATATTTTGAAAAATATTAGTAACCAATTTTGGTTACCATTGACTTCCCTTGTATAGATTGACCAAAATTGACCCTATATAGTCTCTTGATAGGCTACTTGTTTCTGGTCTTATTAAATAATTATTTGGTGAATATTAGTTTCAAATAAGAAAATCCTGTCTTTGTAATCTTTCTAAAAAAATCTAATTTCTTCAAACATTGTCTTTGAAACAGCTTTTCTTTTCAGATGATGTCATCAGCACTTTTATTTTTCAACTTGTCCCATCACACCATCTATCTAGCTGTGCTGCTTTTTATTCTCCAGTCAATTCCTGATGGATTTTTTGTTGTTGTTGTTCTTGTTCAATGTCTTTTTCATTTAGAAATACTTGTTTTCATTCGTCTCATCAGGTTGAGAATGGCTTTTCATGTTGATTTTAAAAGGAAAAGATGGAACTGAACATCTCTTTTTGTTGATGGGTTGATTGCATTTCATTTCTGCAGACTTTGTTTGAAGGATGAGCATACAGTTGAAAGATTGCCTCCTTTTGGATTTGTGTGAGTGTTTCATGAGAAACCTCGCTTGTTTTGGTTGGAATCACTTGCTTTTCTTCATTTTAGTTGCGTAATGTCAACTAGGCTAATTGTCTTTTCATTGTGTTCTAAACAGTTTGAGATGCACTTTGGAAGGTACAGACCCTTTCCAAAAAATTTGAATATCATGGAAAAGTTTTTTTATTTCCATAATTCCATAATATTAGAATATTACATGAAATCACACAGTAATTACACAGTGATACCATGGTCATTGAACCAGGTTTTGGTTATTTTGGCAGTGGGGGCAAGTGCAAATCCTGCTGGAAAATGAAGGAAGCATGAAGTGCTCTGAAAATGTCCTGGTAGACGGCTGCGTTGACTCTGGATTTAATAAAGCACAGTGGACCAAAGTCCTCTTTTCTGATGAGAGCAAATTTTGCATCTCATTTGGAAACCAAGTTCCCAGAGTCTGGAGGAAGAATGGAGAGGCACACAATCCAAGATGCTTGAAGTCCAGTGTGAAGTTTCCACAGTCTGTGTTGGTTTGGGGAGCCATGTCATCGGCTGGTGTTGGTCCACTGTGCTGTCCACTCAACGCAGCCGTCTACCAGGACATTTTCAGAGCACTTCATGCTTCCTTCAGCAGACAAGCTTTATGGAGATGCTTCCTTCATTTTCCAGCAGGATTTGCACCTGCCCACACTGCCAAAATAACCAAAACCTGGTTCAATGACCATGGTATCACTGTGTAATTACTGTGTGATTTCATGTAATATTCAAATTTTTTGAAATCCTGTTTTCGTGGGTTTTATGAGCTGGAAGCCCAAATTATGTACAAATAAACAACTAAATACTTGAAATCGTTTAAGTTGTGGGCCCTGAATCTATAATCTATGGAAGTTTAACGTTTTGAATGGAGTTATGGAAAGAAATAAACTTTTCCATGATATTCTAATTTTTTGGAAAGGGTCTGTACATGGGAAATTTGGGTTACGAAACTCAAATGAGTCAAGTATTTTCCTTCCAAACACTCAATTTGTAAAGATAACTATTGGGTTTGTCAGTGTTTCCTGGAAAAACAGTAATTTTAATCTAAAAAGCTTTTATCTTGAGCGGACAGAAAGTTTGTCCTTAGAGAACCGTTACATAATTTAAACAATCCACTGATTCATTCAGGGCCTGAGTGGCACTGCACCAAAGGCTTATGATGAGATTTTATTGCCTAAATGTTAAACACTTGCATTTAAGATGCAACTTCAAAGGCAATGCCTCTAAAAAAAGACTTTCATTTAGAAATAATGTCCTTTTGTATTCAGTGACTGATTTACCTTTAGATTTCGTTATGCCTCCGAACCCATTTAGCGTTTGACCTCATTTAATATTTCTGTTTGTCTGCAGGGAGTCCCTCCAAATCTGTATCCACCATGTCCCTTTCTGTGCGCCCCTCGCGGAGGGTCGTCGCCAGATCCATCACTAGGAGCCAGTCCTTCGCCGGAGTCAACTCCTACGACAAGTCCTACAAGTCAGTGTTAGCTTACACATGCATGTACATGAACACATGCACACTCAAATAAGGCATAAATGATAAACAACAGAAGCAGTGCTCACTTGCATGCATTAGGGGTGGGTGATATATCAAATATTCATGTTATATTGATGATTTTATTTCAGCAATTCAGCAAGTGAATTTAATGCACTTTTTATTGGACCATTAAATTTCCTAAAGACCATCAGTCGGCAATTTTTTTTACGGTCCATTCTTGTCTTGTGACTTGTGAGTATGAGAGCATTATGATTGATGATTTGTTTAATAGTGTCTATGATTTATACTTCAATAGAAAAAATAGCATTAGGGTTAGTAAGTTTGATGATGATTCAGCGATTTGTTTGCTATATTACTAAAATATTGTCATTGAGGTCCATCTGTGACAATTTTCATTTATTAAAATGTTTTAGTTAAATAAATGTAGGTAAGTGTTGCTGTTTTATACATTTATAAATATATGTAAAATGTTGCTGGTAAACCTTTATTTTTGTTATATAACAAATGTCCATTCTTTCATATGAATAAAAATGATACTATAATATAAACAAAAATGAATATCCATGGTTACAATAAATATATAAATTATTTGTAACTAGGTTTAAACTACTGTTTAGTTCATACATTAAACAATTATTTTTGAAGCAAACACATTTATACTGAGATATGTCAATGCTAAATATTAATATTTATACTAATATACATTTATTTTTGTATTATTATTTTTTATATAAAAATATTAAATGTATAAATGTTCAAAATATTATTATATTTTTCTTATGTCACCCTTATGTGTAGCATTAGTCCTTTCAGTTCTGACCAAAGGCATTCAAAATCTTTAAAGGGAAGTCACAGCTGACAGGACGTCCTGTGGAACCAGCATACATTTCCTAATGGCAGCAGGAAAGCATGGACATTTGTTATTGGCTTAAAAGAGACACTCCAACAAAACAGGGGAATGGTTTTTGAGAGAAATCTGTGTCAAACTTGTAGCCATTTGATTTTATACTCTTCACAGTTCACACTTTATCTGTGGTTGAATTTTTTTTTTTTTTTTTTTGTTCAAGTGTATATGTGTGCCATGTTGTAGAGGTAAGCATGTGGCAACATGTTAATTTTTCAGAGGAGCAGAGTGGCTCTTGAGCGTTGACTCTTCTGGTTGATGTAGTTTGATTCAAAAGCATGGACAGCACTCTTCAAACCCCTGCTGTTGAAATAGAGCAGAGACAGAGAACGCATGAAACATTAAAGACGACCACTATCAGGACAACATGGAGGAACACCAGACGAGATCCAGACAGAATGAACAGAAGGATAAAAGATAGAAACTCAAACAATGAATATGAGTTCAGAGTTAAATGATATTGTAATAAATAAAGCATTACTGTGATTAAATGCGAAATCAGATTTCTTTATGTTACTGTGAATTCTTTAAGTGCGACTACTGTTGCTGACTGTATCCTCATACAGCTTTACTGGAGCAAATTGTATCAAGACACATCAGTCTTTCTCTCCATTTTATTGAGCTGTCTGTCATCTTGGAAGAGCAATCGCAGCTTGAATCGATAAGCACGAGTGTTGGTCTAAAACACTATTGATTTAGATAAGAGATTGTTTGTTTCCCTGGTTGACCATAATACTTTTCTGCATTCAAACACCTCTGCCATTGGTCGGACAAACAGATGGCCCTAATGCTCAATAATTATGGGCTGGTTGATGGACCTTTTTCTGCGTTGTAACTAAATCTTACATGTATTTGTCATGTACATGTATTTGTAATACAGACGCAAATGTTTGGTTTCCTGTGATGTTTTTAACATTGTAGTTGCAAATTCTAAATGATAAAATGAGATAAAATAAGAATAGCTTTTATGGAGTTAAAATAAACTGCATAAATTCCAGCTATTATTAATAGATTATTTTAAATAAAAATATTTTATTACTAATATATATATATATATATATATATATATATATATATATATATATATATATATATATATATATATATATATTGTTTTATATTATTATATTTTAATATACCAGGTTTTCTGGAAAAAAACAACAACTTTACTTTATTTGACTCTGCACATTAGAGTTAACTAGAGCTGGGGAAAGTGTTTAACCATCAAAAAATTATACTTAAGCTTTATGTACCTCATATGTGTCCTAGGAACCTTTCTGTGTTCAGCACCCCTGCGTGCGTGAGGAAGACTCCCTCCAGAGCAAGCAGGATGTTCACACTCTCTACTAAATCACCTCCCCCAAAGGTGCCCCAGCCTGAGAGGCTGGACGAGGTGTACGAGGCCCTAAAGAGAGGACTGCAGTATGTACACGCACACACACACACACGCATTGTAAATGTGTTTACAGTATGTAGCTTCTGAGAAACGCTGTTGAGATTTGAATCAACCCAAACAAACACGCCCCTCCCTTCATTGCTCTGCCCCCAAAATGCATGAACTCGTAATACAAGAGTGGAAATCTCTTTATCATAGCTGAAGCGAAGCATAATAATTCTTCACAAAAATAAAGCATAGATGACGAATGACAAGAAAGAACAAAAATTAACATACAGTACACAAGAGTATATACAAGCAGCACACCAGCTCCAGACAAACAATTACACTCACAACTGTCCTTTACTTTAGCTAACATTACAGCAACAGCACATCTTGGTTCTGTGAAACATTGCAAACCAATGTTACTCGCGTATGGAGCAGAAACAACTCTGTGTCCATTTTCAGGCCTTCCCGTTTAGGTCTCTCCAGCGCAGGAAATCTTTTCTAATATTAACGTGGGTGAAATAAACCACGATTCTGCTTGCACAATACATTAAGCAATGATAGTGACTTAGATATTGCCCCATACTTTTACAGATCCTACCTGCAGGTTCACCAGATGGAGCTGGACAGTCTGAACAGACAAATGAAAGAGTCTAAGAGGAACTCTCGCTTGGTAAGTCTAAACATAAAAATTGTATTTACCCTTTAATTTTCAAACTTTTTTAATTGTGTCATGGTACTAAGCTATTTAAATCTGAGCACTTTTCTGTCTTTTTTTATTTTGATATGTCTGATTTGTAATCTCTCTCTGTTCTGTTCTGTGGTTGTAGGGGTTTTTGTATGAACTTGACAAGGTGAGTGGACGCTTCATTTTCATTTGACTTTAGTTTGGGGATAGACTGCACCCGAATTAGCATTTCATTTTGTTGAATTGCTAATGCCGGTTAATAATATTTTGAGCATCATAAATGTTATTCTCTGTTCTCTCAGCAAGTGAAAGTGATCGAGAGATTTATGAGGCGGCTGGAGTTTCATCTCAGTAAGGTAAGCCTGCCGTTTAACTGAAATGCAAATCATTTGAGAAGAGGAAATATGCAAATATTTTGAATATTCAAGTTGTATAAACAAAAATTGTAATATTCTTGAAATTGTTGAAAGCAGGCCGGATGTGGCACTCTTGTCAAACAGAGTTGCGTGTGTGTTGTAGCTCAGCAGGTCTGTTCTTGTTCAAACGTCTCTGTGTTAGTGACTGCTCTTGCATGGCCCAGTGGCCCTGATAACAGCCTCTGTATGGCTGTGCACACGCATTCATGCACGTACATCTGTGTCTAAACATTTCTTGATAGATGGTCACCTACAGGATATATAGTAAAGCCCTTTACTGAGGACACATTCTTAGACAGATTTTTTCCCCCCTCTACCATGGATTTCCCTTTTCCATGGATGCTCACACACAGGGGACACGGGTCACAGGCAGAGGACAGCTTCAGGGGCTGCTTGCATTCTTGGCTTGTTTGGGGAGCGGTTAAACCCTCCACTGGACCTGTTGGAGTCTGAACTAACAGCCTAAACTAACCCAAGCCAGCTGCACTACAGGAAGAGCCCTTCTTCTATCGTCCTCTTCCTCTCCTGCCCCACTTCATATGTGATTAGTGTGTGTTTTATGAGCAGAGGGCGCTGTAGGGAGTCTCCATGCTTTGGCTCGGTCAGATATGGTGGGCCTCTATTATAGCGGAGAGGGGTTGAAGTGAGAAAATGCCAAAAAAAATGTAATATTAAGTGGCTTTGCTAACGACAGTCCCAACAAACTAGGGATGGTGGCATTCGTGTATTGGCAATGGTCTGTTATGTGAATAAAGAGGCGTGTTGTTATCAGTTTTGTATATCAGTGTGTATTAGCGAGAGAAGAACTGTCATAACTCTGTGAAACTTACGACTGTCCCACTGACTCCCTGCCAGTATGCTGGAACACGCTCACTGGATGGCTCCTAACCACCTCCAGATGGACAAACTGAGAGGAAAATTTCCTTCTCCCACTTTATGTCTTTCCTTCGTCCTTCTTTCTGTTATTGAAGGGAACCTTTTAAGGGCCGCAGACTGTTTCGCCCTCGTTCTCGCCTTCAGTCTTGGGAATTATGTGTTTGTGTATCTTGACTTTTGCGTTTATCCCATTGTGTGTGCATGTGTGTGTACTCCCAGTATGAGGCTCCCTCACCGTGTTGGGTAATTCTGCTGGATACGGCTACTTATGCAATTCAGGCGATTTGGTTCATTACCTTGGCCTTGCCACATACACGCATTTGCCTAGAAATTTGAAGGGCAACACACTACCATTCAAAAGTTGAGCATTACTGCAGCCTAACTCTAATTCATAACCCAATTCCTATACCTACAAGAAAGAAAAAAACATTCTTTCAGTCAATGGAGCTTTCGTACTGTTTGCATGTTTCTCATTCATTCATACTGGTTTACAACAGACAGCTCATTCTTTTTCTAATCTCTGAATTACAGGACTCGTGCTGTGAATAATTACCAAATTACTGTTTGTAATGATAGTCTCTCTTACTCTGAGCATCTGCCTAAATTTTAGTTGGCATAATAAGGAGATTTAACAGTTTCCTTTCTCCATTACTGGCTTCCACATTTGCAGACCTGCTCAAGGTGTTGCGGATAGATCAATAAAATCTAAATTGCTTATGTTAGAGACAATGAGGCCCAACAGGAAGTACTTGGGCATGAAAAGATTTAACAAGAAGATGTTGTGGCTTGTGCATGTGTGTGCATATGCAGTTAAATCGAGTCAATGTCACCATCTGGATGTAGACTAAACTGTGGCTACCTCGTTAAGTCATAAAAATACTAACCTTTATTGAAAAATCCTGCTTATGTAGAAAGGCGTGTTTTGGAACAGGGTAGTTAGTTTCTTGCTGGTCATTATTTTGTTGACCAGTCACCATGTTACAAAATTTAGCCTGACCATTTTAAACTAATATGAAAGGCTAGTTTGTTGCTGGTAGAAGAGGCAAACAATTCTTACTCAGTATTTTTTCCAAATATTTAAATGTCTATACATTGTGATAAGCATAAATGTATAAGATTAGAATTGATTTCTAGCTAATGACCAGCAAGAAACCAGCTACCATGTTTCAATACACAGCTCAAGGGGGATTTTTCAGCAGGAAATGCTATTGAAGACATTTCACACCCACATCAATATTGCACATAATGCATTTCATTGATTGATTATAATAATAATACAATATATGTGTGTGTGTGTGCAGATTGATGAGCTCTATGAGGCCTACTGCATGCAGCGCAGACTGCGAGACGGAGCTGATAAGATGGTGAAGGCTTACACTGCCTCTCCAGGCAGCAGGGAGGCCAGAGAGAGTCTGTCTGAAGCTAACAAGAGCTTCAAAGAATACACGGAGGTAAGAGTGTGTGGGTAGATGAGAGTATGGGAGGAAGACGAAGAAGAATTATGGACCCTCTGTCATTGTTAGTGAACTGAATCCACTTTGAACTGAAAATCACTTCAGCTTAGTAGTAGTGAACTGAGTCCACTTTGAAACTGTAATTCGTTTTAGCTTAGTGTTAGTGAACTGAATCCACTTTACAGCTGAATTCACTTTAGTTTAAGCATTATCTAACTGAATTCACCTCAGAACTCGGAGCAGTCGTGGGCTAATGGTTAGCGAGACAGACAGGAAATGACAAAGGCAAATGACACAGCATACTGGCTGCCCACTGCTCCGGGTGTGTCATGGTTTGCAGTGTGTGTGTTCACTACTCACTATTCTTAATGTGTGTGCACTAACTTAAATGCAGGGGACAAATTCCGAGTATGGGTTAATATACTTGGCCTTCACATGTCAAAAAAAAAAGTGTTAGTTACCAATTCAGATTTGAAATCCACTTAAGTTAAGTGATAGTAAACTGACTTCAAATTCATTTTAATTTACTGTTATCAAACTGAATCCACTTAATAACTTTAATTCACTGCGAGGTGTGAGAGACTGGAGTTGTGGGTAAGCAATAAACTGATTTAATTACAGTGATAAGATAAACATCAAGAGATTAATATGGAAATAATGCCGTAATGTATGGGTTCCGGTAAAAGTGTGACCTGGAAAAATGGGATTAGTTTTATGACATTGTCGGGAAGTTGAGACTTACACTCTACTGATTATGGCTTAAGCCACAGGTTTTTTGCATCCAGATGGATGGATACAGGGCAGAACTAGACTCATTCGAAATGCTCATGGAAATAATGCAGGGAGGCAATCTGATTAAGAGTGGACAGCCTTTCCCAGTCAAGTGCATTTCATTACCCTAATGGTTGCTGCAAGACAAGCGTTCAACTATAGGAAAAGTATTTCCCGTGATTGTCCTCCCTATCTCTCTGGCTATTACTACTTAGTAAATACTGGACAGTATATACTGTATGCTGTCTACTATTTTTTTTTAAATGTTAAGTAAAACAGTAGGCATTATTCCACGATAAACGCTTCAAACTGTTGTGTGCCACATTATTGTTTCTACACATTGCACGTTTATTTCCATTATTCCTGCCACCTTTGTCTATTTTCCTCTGTGTAATTACCCTCTGTATCTGTCCCTACAGAATATGTGCATGCTAGAGAGTGAGCTGGAGAACCAGCTGGGGGAATTCCATGTCAAAATGAAGGGTAAGACAGTCTCTGTATACCAGGGTAATAGTGAACTCCAGAATGATTTTAATTTGTAGTTTCCTACAGTTATAACCATATTACTCATATCTCACATAATTTCTTTTCCAACAGTGTACTGTATTTAAATAACAACGTGTGCCTTTGTTTCAGGCTTGGCGGGTTTTGCACGACTTTGCGCTGGAGATCAGTATGAGGTGAGCTGATAATTTACCTTCTCTTTGATTTACAGTCAGCACGAAATCTTACTGTGCACAATTCATCAGTGCACATAGTTTTCACATAGTATTCTTTTATTAAAAGGCCAGTTAATGTAATAAAGTTTGCATTAAAAAAAAAACATTGAGAGATACATTGAGATGCATTGTCATCTTGGTTCGCAGTAGGTAGAAGCTCTGAAAAATATGGCCTGATACCTGGGTCAAAATCTTAATCCGCTCCACAATGAACTGGTCTCGAAAGGTTTCTGTTGGGTTAAATAAAGGCCCACCTTACCCTTTAAAGTCACACTACTTAAGTAAACCAGATTGTTGACTTTCCTCTATTTTTACATTCATTGTGTCCTCATAAAGCTGCCTTGATGTCATCAGTGATCTGCTTTGTACTTTTGTCAGTGGCAGATATGACAGATAGTGGTGATTGAAGATCTGGCTGGTCTGAACACTGCACTAGGCAATCAATGAGCTATAACTAACATTGTGCCCTTAAGCAAGCTTTGGATGAAAGCGTCTGCTAAATGACTGCTTGTTAGAGAGGCAGACAGAGACAGATCTCGGCATCTGCTCTGTGCAGTGAGGAACAGATTTGGGGAGGCGGAGGATAATTAAAGAAGGATGAATGTGATTAATGTGTCTGCCCCACCTCCACCTGTTTAACATGCTCAAGAGATTCAGAGTGACTGACAAGCCAATCAATGCAGTGAGTCAGCACAGTTTGCTCAGCAAGAGGCCTCAGAGATGTGACGGGAGGGGAGGTGGTGTGAAAAAGAACAAGAAATTGACTCGAAGATCTAGAAATGATGAAAGAGTGGGTGGTAGAGACTTGTTTTTTTTTATTCAGCCCATCTGTTATTCTTTCTCTGTTCATTGCTTTACTGTGCAAAAACACACAAAAGTCAAGATTTTCCTCCTCCTCTCCACGTAGATGAATAAATAATCTGTTTAAAGTTATTTAAAAGTTTGAAGTTTTGTTAGATGTTTTCTTAATACAATACAAAAACGCATTTTCCAGTGGGATAGAAATTGTTAATTTAAGCTTTATTTTATGAAAACAAGCCTTAAAGGGTTAGTTCACCCAAAAATGAAAATTGTGTCAGTAATTACTCACCCTCATGTTGTTCCAACCGCGTAAGACCTTCGTTCATCTTCGGAACACAAATTAAGATATTTTTGATGAAATCTGAGAGTTGTCTCACTTCTCCATAGGCTGCTAGGTGACCGAAACTTGCTGGCCCAGAAAAGTTATTAAAGAGATCGTTAATATAGTCCAAGTGACTACAGTGGCTCAATCTTAAGTATATCAAGCGACGAGAATACTTTTTGTGCGCAAAAACAAACAAAAATAACGACTTTATTCCACTATTCATTTTCTTCTCTCTGGGCCTCTAGTTGGTTCACGTAGTGTTTTTGCGCTGCGCGTCTGTGTTACACGTCACCACGCATCACACACATGACCAGCGTCGGCCAATAGTGAGCCCACGTGGTGACGTGTAACACAGACGCGCAGCGCAAAAACACTACGTGAACCAACTAGAGGCCCAGAGAGAAGGAAATGAATAGTGGAATAAAGTCATTATTTTTGTTTGTTTTTGCGCACAAAAAGTATTCTCGTCGCTTAATTTCTTAATCAGCATTGTTTACATTAGAAATTGCTTACAATGTAATAATAACAATAACATACAGATTAAGAAATTATTTGAATAGTTTGATGGATTGTTAATCAGACTGAATGAAGCTGTTATTTAAAAACCTTCACAGATCTTTATGAAGTACGGTCGCCAGCGGTGGAAGCTGCGGGGTCGGATTGAAATCAATGGCAAGCAAGTGTGGGACAGTGAGGACATGGTCTTCCTCCCCCTCATCACAGAGTTTTTGTCTATAAAGGTATTTTTCTGTATGAATATAAAGTTACATTTACTCATATATTGTCTGCTATTTCTCCCTCCCTCTATTTTCTCACACATACTGTCAATCTCTGTCTCTCCTTCCTGTCACATTCACATGTGCACCACTGTCACATCAATCTGTGGGACATTAATGCACATAACAGCACAGCAGCTGGACTTTGACTTGTTTTTCTCTCCTAATGGTTCCAAGACACATAACTGCATGTGAGGGGAGGGGAACATTACTTCGGGATAGATGGAGAGGCAGGGGGATAGAGAGAGGAAGACTGCACGGGATAGAGTTAGAGGAAGTTTACAGAAGACAGTGATATTAAAACAGAGAGACTACAGGGGAAGAATGAAGAGAATGCAGCTGACGTTTGTCAAAATGTTTTAGATTGCCCTGAGAGATTTTTTTACAAAAATGTGCTTTTAAGGCTAAAGGTCTTTTAATGGTCTTAACCTTTTTTAATCACAAATCACTGGTCAGGAAATTAGCAAGAATTGCACAAATACTGTAGATAAAGCAACTTAGCATGGAATAGCCTTTCACAACTTGCAGACAGCTTTTTACAGTAAGAAGAGTCAGTGTTCCACTCAGTGTTAATAGCTTCAAACAGTCGAGTAGTTGAAAAATTCCTCCCAGTTGGTTTGAGTTTAATGTGAGACCAAATATTCCCTATAGGGTTCAAATCTGGACCCAAACGTTGCAATTTGGGCAGGTGCATGGTCTAGTTGAAAAATAACAACAACGTCTAAAACGTTTTGCATATTGCACTGGTCATTAAAACTGATGATGAAATTTCCTCCTAAATAAACATCTTGTATGTATGTGAAGGTGACAGAGCTGAAGAGTCTGGCCAATCATGTGGTGGTGGGAAGTGTCTCATGTGAGACGAAGGACCTGTTTGCTGCCCTGCCCCAAACAGTAGCTGTGGATATCAATGACTTGGGCACCATCAAACTCAGTCTTGAGGTCACCTGGAAGTAAGTACAGCTTTGAGGGATCTCATAAATTTGGTCAGATGACGGAGTGGAATTTTTAGCAAGAAAATTGGTGATAAAATCGATCAATGAGACGATTAATTCTCGTTTAAATGCCGTCGTCATTAAAACATTCTCCTTTTTCTTCTGTAGTCCTTTCGACAAAGATGACCAGTCGTCCTCAGCTAGCACCGTGAACAAGGCTCCTACTGTCAACAAACGCTTTTCTACCTACAACCAGAGTCCTCCAGACACACCCTCTCTACGAGAGCAGGCCTTCTATGTGAGTCTGTCCATTTTTCCAATTCTATTAAATGTACATTGTCCCTTGATTATACACAATGAGGTTCCAAATGTCTGAAATCTACAGTAAAAATACTTTTTTTGGAAACTTTTTTTTTTTAAACAAACAACCTGAATCTACAATGGTACATTTTATTATAAATAATATAATTTAAAGGGGTCATGAATTGAGAAATCAAATTTTTCTTGATTTTCTGACATAAGAGGTCATTGTACTATACAAGTTTCAGAACTCAAAACTTCCTCATTAGTCAAAAAATGGCTTTTATTGAAACCAAGCTCCAAAAAGTGACTTGTTTCGAATTTTAATAATGTAATAGTGAGACGAAAGGCCGCCTCTGCAGAATCAGCCCCGCCCACTGGTGCGTTAGTGAGATGAGAAGGTGAGAAGAGAGATACAGGATCACTGGGCAAAAAATAACATTACCTTCCAAAGGATCCCAATGCTAGGAAAGTGGTTATTTATTTTGTGAATATCTCAGTAGAGCATTATTTGTTTGTTTGGTACATTTCACTGAGCATTCTTTGGTAAATCAGTCGCATTTGCAGCACTGCCTTTGCAGCACTGCCTTTGCAAACAGACTTTTACTGTAAGATACGGACGCAACAGTAATGCCACAACATGTAAGTAACCGTAATTCTAATCCCTAATTTGTGACCAGTGATTTCTGATATGTAATGATTCATGTGCAGTCAGACGTTCTTTATTGTCTCAAAATTGTTTATTGCTGTTTATGTGTCAGTAAATCAAGCCAGTGACTAAACGGTCAACTTCACATTTCTCTTAGTAGCATAAAAAATATTCTGTTATTTAAAATGTGATTAAATTACATACAGAAAGCAATTAAAGATCCATATAATCTTATAATCACTGGAGCTGTCAATCACACAGCACGAGTTTATCAGTGACTCTTTCCAAAACTCCTGTTTGCATTAGTTAGTTTTGATGAAAGCATTTGTGAGGTGCAGAAATCAAGTTGCAATGACGAGATCACTGCATTCATGCGCTCAACGGCTAATTCTATAATTAAAACTTTTCACGATTAGTTAATCTCGAAAGCTGTAATGGTAAAAATAATTTAGTAAACGTTTTCTTGAGAGTTCCACATGTAATACTTATTTCATATGCAAAGATGTTAGCCAATCATAGCAGTGCGCATTTACATTTACACGCCCCTTTCAACAGGTCGTTCAAATCAGAGGGCTAGAAAATGGCCTTTTATTTCAACATTTTGACAATGTTTGATGTAAAAATCATACTAACATAAGTCCACCTCTGGAAACAAAAAAAAATGCAGTTCATGACCCCTTTAAAATAATTAATATCTATAAAATATATTATAATAATATAATATTTACAGTAATTTGTACGTTTTATTTAATTTTATTATTTACAATACAATACATAATTTCAATATGGCCTCAGACTTTTGGACCGCTCTGTGTATCTACTTTGCTTCTGTTATACTCCAGGGAGATTCATTTGATCTCAATTGATTCAAACAAACATTTCTTCTAAGTGCATACCACCATAATGTCGATATGCCATTCTTCTCCCTTTCCTTCCTAATGGAGATCTCACAGTTCTCCAGACCCTCTTAAGATTTAAATTAAGGCTTCACATAGACTTAATGGTAGTCATTTCTCAGAAGCATCTTGATCCCACGTGGTCACAGTAACGTAATGTTTCCATTTCAGATCAGCTCAGATGAGTTTGATGAAATGAAAGAAGTTTGACTAGGCCAGACTCATAGTTTACTGGGTCAGATTACCTTGGGCCAAAAGTGATGTAGCTTTAGCCTTCACAAAATGCTCATGCTCTCCCGCTGACTGCATGCAGACCGCCCCAGGGAGCATGATATCCAAACAGCGCTGGTCCTTACTGGACGTGTTCAGAGACTCATTGACAGAGAAACTGACTCAGAGCTGCTCATGCAGCGACGTCACCTCTGTCCGCCTGGGAACCTCTCTGCTTTCCAGCCATGTAAGTGTGGTCGGTCTGTAGCGCTAGTTGTATAGCTTTACATAGTAGTCGGTAGTTAGCTAAAAAGGTGTGACTAGGGATGTGCCCGAAGCCCAAATCTGAATCTGAAAGCATGGAAAATGAATTACGCATTCTACGTAGCCCCTAAAGGGACATGGTTAGGCTTGCTGCTGAAGTCGGTTACATTACACTACATCAGATTTCACTTATCACGTGAAGAGAGAGATGACTGACAGGACGATGCGCAACAGATCTTGAGTGTCATTGACAAATATCTTACCTTGTAAAATGTGGGGTCAGTACCATCCTTCCCCATACACAGAGTATGAGTGATCGCGAATTGGAAAGTGAAAGTAAAAAGCGAGCACACATTCAAAAGCGATTTCAATACCCCGCATATTGATAGCGGCCCCTTAAATCCCCTTGAATTATATACAACATAATTATCAAAATATATATTTGCGAGAGGACGCAAAAGCATTGAAATATATTTTTCCTCCCATCTCATATTTCTTCCCATCACCATGTCCCTTTTAGGGGCTTCGTAGATTGTGTCATTTCCGTTCCGAACAGTATTCGGCTTCGGGCACATCCCTAGATGTGACTAAAACAGGTTTGTATGGTTTTTCTAGTAATGAGTAGTATCTGCCATCTATCTAAGAAATTATAGTTGTTGTAGTGATGATTTCCACTGTGTCCTGTAGTTACTGTCAGTTGTCTTTAATGAAATAGAGCAAATAGGATCCTTGTGCATGTTATTCGTTGTCTGTCTGACTGTGAGTGACAATAGTAGCATCTACAGCCGTCAATAATGCATTCATTGACGCTGTTATTGTTTTGAAGGGTGGTCACATTAGCCCAGCGAGGCAGGGAGCAGCTTCAGCAGAAGTTAATTAGAGGGAGCAGGGAGTGTTTTAGCTCACTGGGCCTGACGCCAGTCTGCTCTCCACTATAATGAGGCTCCTCCGTGTCCAAATATACACGCTAATGCTGAGTGACGAAGAACACACTCCTATCATCCTGTTGTATTGTCATCTCCCTCCACAAACTAGCCTGCTGTCTGCTCACAGTCGTCATGTGTTATTTTAGCGGAATGTCTCACTATGGACCATATAGTCGAATATGAACTTTCACATGACTCCATCAGGGCTTTTTATTTATTTAATATTTTTACTATTTTACTACATATAAAGTCTCTTTAAGACAAGTCAGTTCACTCTGTGGTCATCTTTGCAACATCTTTGCCCCTAGACTATCTTCTATAGGCAATAGTCACACACTTAAATAAGGAAAGACAGAAATCTAGAAAGAAAACTGTCAACAAAATATTTAAAATTTGCAGTAACAAGTAATTTTTTTTTGCTCAAATTATGATTTTGTTTTTAGGTTTAACTTGTTAATGTGCAAGCTGTAACAGTAAGGCATTTGTGTCCTTTAACTGAAAGACTGCTATATTGACCATTAAGATCAATTTCATTCTTCTGCTTAGTATTTATTTGCATAGAATTATCTAATGTGTATAACATCATGATTATTCAAAAGTTTGGGATCAGTAAGATTTAAGAAATAACTGTTTTAATTCAGCAAGGATTTATTGCATTTATAACGTCACAGAAGACTTCTATTCCAAATAAATAGTTATCTTTTGAAACTTCTATTCATCAAAGAATCATGGAAAAAAGTATTACACTTCCACAAAAATATTAAGCAGCACAACTTTTTCAAGTTTCTTGAGCAGCAAATCAGCATATTAGAATGATTTCTGAAGGATCATGTGACACAAGACTGGAGTAATGATGCTGAAAATTCAGCTTTGCATCACAGGAATGAATTACATTTTAAAATGTATTCAAATAGATACGATATTTTAAATTGTAATCATTTCACACTATTAGTTTTAACCTAGTTTTGATCAAATAAATGCAGCCTTGTTGGTCATAAAAGACTGTCAGACATTGCATTGCACAGCATTGTCTTTACAACTCAGTGTATTTAGACATCTAAAAGCTACAATTATTTGAACTTTGAGCGCTGTGTTCCAGCTTTACGCTTTGCTCCACAGAGTTTTGAGAAACATTAACGTGAGTCATGTGAAAGGGTCTTTATTTAAATTCTCATCATAATCTCTTTCTTCCCCACTAGAATATGTTGAGGAGACAAGAAGAGATGGAGAACGGAACGGCTTGGTCAAACTCCTCTGAATCCTCAGATGATTCCTCCAGTCCTCAGCTTTCCTTGGGAATGCGTCACGCACACAAGAACTTAGTACAGCCTGAGGTACAAACTGCTCCTCCTGCCATTGAAATCTCATTTGCACCCCGTGAATCAGCGACCTCTACTCCCACCCGGCTGGCCAATCAGAAAGAAGAGGAGGAGGAGGAAGAAGAGGAGGATCTGAAGAAACCAGCAGCCTCCATAACAGTCACCACTGAGGCTCCTGTAAAACAGGAAGTGCCCAATGGCCATCCCAGCTATTCTCGCTCACTTAGCCATATCAGCGAGAACAGCGCAGATGGTGTTTCGATAGACAGACTGGCTTTGGAATCTGTGGAGGCCACTGAAGTAACTTCGAAGGTCTCTTCGGTATTTGTAAGTGACATTGCCATGGATATGCCCCACCGAGCAGAACCATGTTTTGTAGTACCAGACACTCAGGAGATCTGTCCCATTCCTGATCCCTCCATAAGTGAGCCATCCTGTCCCACTGAGCCACTGAACTGTTCAGAAAGTCGCTCTCCTGCAGAAACAACAGCTTGTGACTCAGCTGTAAAAGCTAGAGAGTTCACGTCTAGGCCCACCTGTGGAGACAAAGACTCTTCCTCCAGTGCTATTGCTTTGTCCCAGCAGATGGACAATGGTGTTCCTAGGACTGGTTCCTCTTGTGAGCCACACCTCACAAAGACACAAACAGGCGACCTGCTGGCAGAGAAATCTGGTTCTTTAGTAGACATCAGACCCATGGGTGGTTTGGAGGAACAATCAGCAGACAGCAGCGTGGAAGAGGCCCTTAGTGGCGTTTTGTCCTCGCTTGATGACTACAGAGGCCAGTTCCCAGAACTGCAGGTCTTAGAGCAAGAGCTGAAGCTGTTGGAGGAGGCGCTAACAGTGAGTGCTGCAACTTTTTTTTTACTGTTTGTGGGTTTGTTGTTGTGATTTGGAGTCAGTTTTTTTTAAAGAAAAAATTGTCCACCAAGTAATGCAATGCAGCCAAATTTTTTATTCTTAATTTTTTATTTTATATAAATAATTGTTATCTTCAAAAATATATTAATTATTTTAATAATGCTTATGATATGTACACTCACATGTATTTAAGCTGTATGAAAAATATGTTATATACAAAATATGATAAACACTTTTTTATTATTATTTAATTTATTTAAAGACTGCATTTACATTTGGCATTAACATGCGATCACTGTGATCTGATCAAGCAGTTCGTATCATCAGGCAATCAGGACAAGGTGAGTTTTCACTTGTCAGCAATTAGTGGCTTCTGTATCTGGATACATTTTCGGATATCTGGTTCCATCGCAATATTTAAAACAAGTCTATAATGGAAAATGCCGACTTGAAGTGGTGGTGTTTCTTTTAAAGACTATTTTCAGTTGCTTAGCTACGCATTTCAAATCTCTTAAAATGAGGGGGAGGTTTCAAATAATAATACATTGCATGTTAGACTTATGGGTCCAAAATATGGGCCAGATGTGTTTGAAAAATTGCGCATCGTTTACAGACAATAAACGGCTGTGCAACTTTCAGGTGCGAAAGCAAACTTACTGCGATCTACTCCGCCCTTGATTGTCACGCAAAAAAACCTGCTACATTATAATGAATGCAGATATGATGGTTAGATTGCATTAACATTACTCTGAGATCCGATTACAGTGCATCTTCGACAGATTTCTAGATCGATACATTGATCAACATTTGAAACCTTTTATGAGATGGAGAAGGTCAAGGAGGTTGAAAATGAAGACAAAGTTGCTTTAACCTCTGTCCTTTCCATCATACAGTGGAGCTTCACAGATTTAGGGGTCATTCACACAGAACGTATTTTTGCTGTTAAAAACGCAAAATGCAGGTCAGTGGAGCAGAAAAAACGCAAGGTCTGGAGATGTGTTTTTAAAAAGTTGAACTTGTTTTAACTTGAGCACTGCATTTTTAGAGCACTCCTCCTTCATGCACAAGATGCTGCAAAAGATGTGCGCAACTGTTAAACAAGTCTGTCTAGTGCGTTTGCATTGAAAAACAGTGGAAAAGTAGCGCAGTGGACTAAAAAAAAAAAAAAACATTCCGTGTGAATGGCCTCTTAAGGGTGTAGCTCTTCCTGGCTGACTGAGATGTTAGATTCTCCATGTTTCGGGTCCAGACGCCTTTGGGTGTTCCTTGTATCCATGACTCACGATAACCATCAAAGTCTCAGATCCGGGTTTGGGTTCAGAGGCTTTGGTCTTCATCTGTAAAACAATAGAGTTCATCAAAGACATGCCCCTTGCTTTCACTGTTAACCGCTTCATCCTGTGTCTACAGAGGAGGTTTTCCCGGCACATCTTACCTTAGTCATAGACTAAACACAATGTGTCTCTTTCCAGAATTGGCCTTATGAATGTTCCAGGTTTTACAAGTTGAGCTCTATTGACCCTGACTGTCATGTTGTTGATTAACAGATATAATTGCTCCTTGATTTGTTAAAAAAACACACAAAAAACCCCACTACAATGGCAGTATTGAACTTTCAATAGAAGTATATTGCTCAAGGTATTTGGAAGAGTTTTTACATTAAAAATGTGCAGATTGGATGTACTGGTAACTTGCACAGACAAAGTTACTCATGTTGACAATATCTGGCAATATTTTAGAAACAGTGTGTATTTAACATAACCCTGTGCAGTGCCTTGCCCCAATAGACTTCAATTGCAAATGCATTGCTGTAAACATGATTTTTGCTTGAATGTTCACTGTGGTAATTGACAATAATATCATGTAATCAACAATTCAGCCTAGGACTTTAGGCCTTAAAAGGATAGTTCACCCAAAAATGTTGTTATTACTTACTCGCCCTCAAGTTGTAACAAACCTGTTTGAGTTTCCTTCTTCTGTTGAACACAAAAAATATATTTTAAAGAATGTTGGCCCATTGACTTCCATTGTAGGAAAATATACTATGGAAGTCAATGTCTGCCATCAACTGAGTAAAATGTATTTTTGGGTGAACTACCCCTTTAAAATCTGGGGCTTCTTTTAACTAATAATAATAATTTGATTGTAGTTTAAATGATCTTTTGAAACATTTTAAACTTTAAGAGTTTTTCATTTTTAATTATTTATAAAACTAACAAGATTTATAGTTTGCTAATGTGTGTATCTGCAGGTACGAAGTCGCAGTCGCTCATCCAGTGTCAGTTTGACGGTTGAGACAGCTCTTGGAAGCTTCGACTTCCTCAATACATCAGACTTAGAAGAAGAGGAGGAGGAGGATGGCGAGAAGCAGAGTGTGACAGACAGGTTAGAACTTAAGAAATGTCTCACCTTTCTGCTGTCAAGAGGTATTTTAAAGTAAAAAAGAGAGAAAGAAACCAAGTTCAACCAAGGCTTTTCATCAAAATACATTGCTTGTATAATGTTACATGACACTACTGCCACCCAGTGCCTTGAAAGACAACCGTTAGTTTGAGCGAATGACTTCACAACTTTATCTATATTCAGTGCAGTCTCTTTACCCTTTTTCTGAAAATGTTTTTGCCATTTTTCTTCTCTTGTTTGACGTGTGTTTGTTCCTGTGTATGTTTTGACTGATACAGCGCAGAGGAGCGCCCAGCGGCTGTGGAGAGCGCAGGAGAGGATGAGGGCTGTGAGGCGCGATGTTGGGACACTCCCTCCGGTCCTCTCAGCACGGGCTGCCCGGCTCTAGATCACACCCTGCTGGTTCATCTGAAGAACTGCAGCTCACAGCTGCTGGTCAGTTACTGTACTTCATATGGACATTTGGTTACACATATATGAGAATAATCGGAATGTGTGCAGAATTCTGTTTTGTTTCTGTTGTGTTAAGCATAAGTATAAATATGTTATAACCCACGTAAGTATTAATGTTCTTCTTGAATTCACTTCTTGAATAAATAATCTTCAATAATAATAACAATAATAATAATTTCTAAAATTATAAAAGGATGTCTAAAGTAAAAAAAGTCTTAAATTAACATTTTGAGTGTTTGTCTGAATGTGTAGGTGTGTGTGTGATTAATTGGGATTAAATAGATTAATTAGCACATATATTAAAATAGAAGACGGTTCTTAGTATTATATATATAATTACTACTGTTAACACTGGGAATTTTTATGTTTGAAGTGTTTTCACTGTGTCTGAGCGCCTGTATTCATACTCTGTGTTTTGTTTTTGTAAAACAGAGGTTAGGCACATTCGGGCCTCTGCGTTGTGGGGAGATGTACGCTCTGGACCGACTTCTCAGGGAGGCGAGAGTCCTCGAGCTCATACGATGGGTTGTGAAAGACTCAAGGGGTGGAGTCATCCAACCAGAGGAGGGTGAGTCTCGCAGGTTTTTAAATTAAACCGTTACATTACTACTTTACCTCAGTTTTCTCTCTGTGGTGCTTCCTTTGCATCTCAACTATGTACTCTTATTTCTGTGCAAATGTTCATACATTGTTTGTCATGTGTCACAGATCTTACATTATACAACAGAATGTTATTTCACGTATTTGTCAGTATTTTTTCCTCACAACCACCTCTTTTTCTGATATTCTCTTTGTTTGTCGGAGCAGTTGTTCCTCAGTTAGATCAGTGCCAAGGGGCTGTGTTGCTATGGCGGCAGTGCACGGATGGCTGCAGTGTGTACAGCACCTCCACAGAGGCCTTCTTACAGGCGCTCAGCGATGCTTACGCCAGCAGACTCCCAGAGAGAGGAGTCGGCTTCACAGACACAGGTATGTGTGTGGCTGTAGTGTATTAATGCATGAACAAGCACTGGAAATGAGTAATTGGCTGATTGGTTTTTAAATTGAAATAGCTGTTCAATCCATTAATCAACATAAATTACAACCTTAACTATAACTTCCTGTATTGCATCTACTGGAAGTATTTAATCTCCTGCTGATCATTGTTTCTGATGAGACCGTAGCCTAAATTTCAGTTGGCCTAATCAGATTGTCTTTTGACGCTCTGTTACACTGAACTTATGTGTGTGTGTTAGTGTTTCTTCGCCTGCTGGAGCGGATCTTGGAGAGGAAGCTGCCCAGGCGTGCAGGAGGTGCATCCAAAGAGACTCTCACCCTCTTCCAGTTTTGGAGCTACCTGGAAGCAGAGGGGGTGAATGACTTGGACACACACATTCCTGAGCTGGCTGAAGAAGGTACATTTGAGGGCCAGATGAAGGCCTGTGTACATGGACAGTAATTAGCAGCGACAAATCGACCAGTAAAAAATGTAAACATCCTGTAAAAAAAAATACACAATTTTGCTTCTCAAATAAATGTAAGATTTCAGAGAATCTTGTGCTACAGTCAGTATGATTTTTCTAAAGTAAATTTACTTTTATTATATATAATTTTAAATAATTTGACTTAATACATATAATTTAATTTTTATTATACTTTTATTCAGCAAGGACACATTAAATTGATCAAAAGTATGAGTAAATAAATGCTGCTCTTTTGAACTTTCTATTCATCAAATAATCTTGAAATAAAAATTCCACAAAAATACAGTGCTGCTTACAACTTGTTTTAACATTGGTAATAATCAGCATATCAGCTCCAAATCATCATATTAGAATGATTTCTGAATGATCATGTGACAGTGAAGACTGGAGTAATGATGCTGAAAATTACATCACTTACATTTTAAAATATATTAAAACAGAAAACAGCTATTTTAAATAGTAATGATATTTCACAACTTTACTGTTTTTACTGTATTTTGTTTTGGAGGTCAAAAAACACTTTAATTTTCTCTTAAAATACTTTCTCAAAGAGTCTGAAAACGGTTTGTTCGAAGATTCAGTTTCTCTAAACCCCTACTCTGCTCTGATTGGTCTGAATAACTTTATTTTTCGTGCGCTTTGAACTTTAAAACTTTGCAGACTTACATTCACAAACAGCTATATTACACACTGCATGAAGCATAATAGAGTCACATTAAAATAGAAACATTTGTAATAGTATATCACAATATTACTGTTTTTACTGTATTTTTGATCAAATAAATGCAGCCTTGGTGAGCATATAAGACTCAAAAACATAAAAAAGCTTACCAACCCCATTTTATTTTAAACAGAGTAAATCGAGATTTATTTTTTAATGGCATGTACAGTTTTATTATTAAGCATAAATCTAACAATATATTTTAAAGATGGTCCTTTAAAAACAGAACACTATTTGCCAAATGGGTAAGAAAAAAATCATAAACAATATGCAAACTATTTCCCCTCCAGATTATATATTTTTAATGGCAAAACGGATTTGTTTTCAAAATAGAATTACATCTTATTTTACTTGGGCCTGGTTTCACAGAGAGGGCTTATAGTAAGCCAGGATTAGGCCTTTAGTTCAATAAGGAAATTTAAGTAGCTTTAATAAATGTGCCTTAGAAAAAAACTTTACTGGTGTGCATCTTGAGCCAAAACAATGGCTGACATTTTAAGATATGTCAGTGCAAGTTGCTTTTAGTTAAAACAGCTCAAACATGCATTTTAGTCTGGGACTAAACTGAAGCCATGGGGTAGTTTTTAAAAAACTAGTTTACAGCTCACCAATGATGTTACGGCATTCAGCAGCAAAAACACCTTATTTGACCAACAGTACAGCCATTTGGGACCTCCAGCATTAAAATAACTGTGTGTAACAAGACTTAAGTGAGTGCTGGATGCTAGAGAGAGAAAACATGATCAGAAATGGGATTGAATGCAAAATCCAATTAACACTGAAAGTTTATTACAAATTGAGATCTTTCATTGAAAATGAGCAATGTTTTTGTCGCTGCTGTATGTTGCTGCAGATTGTTGTGAATTGTGAACGCCCTTAAGTGTTAATGGACTATAACATTCATTAGCAAGAGTGATCTGCAAAGCTTCTGGAGTGGTATCAACCACTCCCAACACCCCCATTCATCCTCTCTGTCGTTGTGGTTTCTCTGTGCATCTTTCCACTCCTCCCCCGCCTCATGTTTTCTCTGCAGTGTATCTGTTTCATCCATGTCTCTCTTTCGTTCTCCTCCTGCAGTGTGGCTAGTTCAATGCCTGCAGTCTGGAGATCAAGATGTTCTGGTAAAATCTTTGAAGAAGCCTCCAGAGTGTAGTCTGAAGAGGGAGGGCTTGCGGGCAGTCAGTCTGCTGCTGAGGGACCCGAGGGGGAAAGTGTGCAGTGCTGCCAGTTCTCTGCTGCGGAGTCTAGCGGAACAAACCCGCCACAGGGAGAGGGTAAGAAGTGCGCTTAACCATCCTCCTGCAAAAACTCTCTGTTTGTGCTTTTGGAGGTGAATATTTCAACAGATTTGCAGGTCAAATGAACTTCAGGAGCTTGCACATCCATGGTTATTTATCCATGTTCCACTTGTTTATAATGATATAATAACTATTTACTTTTTTTTAAACTTAATAATAAAGCATAGGCTCAAATTGAAAACAAAATAATTTTCTACAAAAGCAATATCACGAGTTTAAGTATAAGCTATGTGATCACATGGTTTTTAAGATCATGAGAAAAATGTCTCAACTTTTCCATGCTGAATGCTAAATTTCCCCTATTTTTAAATTTAGATGACCTTTTCTGTCATCTAATGCCATGGTTATTATCATTAACTAAAACTAAAACCATATATATATATTTTTTAATTACTAAAATATTATAATAATTAAATAAATAATAATAAATACAATTTTATTTCAGCTAGTTCCAAAGGCAATTTTTCTCACTTTTGTGTAGTACTAAAATAACTAAAACTACATAAACAACAAACAAAATTACTAAAACTTTAACTCAGATTAAAATGAAAACAGGAAACATAAAAGTAAAAAACACTATAGTAGTACATCAGTGATACTAAAATAACATTGTCTAATGCTCACTTAAAGTTAATCTTAAAAAACACTAATAATTTTGCACTGTTAAATGTAATCTTTAGAGAATTTCAGAAAGAATATGCATTTTTCATATTGTACTGCATTGTACATAATGTTGTGATGCCTAAATTCACTAGTAGCATTTAAAATGATAGATTTTAGTTTTTAGTGTTATATTTTTTTATTGTATTATTTAATGTTTTAGGCAAAACAGTATAATATGTCATTTTAATACTGACCATTTATCAGTTATCCCCTATAACATGAAAACAATAATGGGCTTTGGTATTGGCCAGAATGTTAATATTTGTGCACCCCTAATCATCACCATTAAATTAAATTAAATTTAGATTGAATCCTCTCAGTGTCTCTCATTATTGTTCTGTCTCAGGCGCTGGTGAGCTGTCTAGAGTTGCTGGAGGATGAAGGCGTTGAGACGCGAGTGTGTGGATGTAAAGCACTCGCATGTCTGAAGGTCAGTTCATGCACGGCTAAACCTCTCTCCTCAATAACTCAGTGCCACTCAATCAACATTTACTTTTTTCCTACTCTGTTTATATATATGCTTGCATAACTTCAAGAACCTGGTGGTTAGATGCGCTGTAATGATTTGAGTGGGAATCAGATTGTATGCAGCATCACACCTCAGTGTTGGTGGAGGACTTTAAGTAAAGTGTCTGTCTGTGTTTGTGCATCACAGGCCAAAGAGAGCATTGAGCAGCTGGTGTATCTGTGCCGGACAGATAAAGAGGATGTGAGGGATGCTGCCAAACAAGCTCTGCTTGTGCTAGGTAAGCAGTGAATGAACTAAACAACCAAAAATGGACTGGTAAAGGAAAGATCAGTAATTAAACTGAAAGCATGGATCTGCTGCGAATGTGAAATAATGTGTTCCAAAAGTGGAGCCATGGAAAAACTGGAAAGATCAGAATTTCATTCCAGGTCCAGAAAAATACATTCTCATACATTTTGCAACATAATTTGTGAACAATTTATGAACATAATTTGTGATCATGATTTTCCGATTAAATAACAAAAAAATGTAGTCAAAAGGTATTGTCATTTTCAAGAGGAGGACAATGTATCTTATTTCCATTTCATTTAATTGCAGGTGAGGAGGGGAAGATGGCCCATCGACACCTTGAGTCCTCACAAGATGGAATGTCCCGCCTTTTTGCACCCGGCAGTATGGCCAGTACGGCTTTCTAACACAATCAACTGGCCGATACTTGTTGAAAACAATGTACTTGCATCTCAGTATCCTCACTGTCACGATCATGCCAATTACAAACTATTAAATGCACACTACTATCAAACAGTTTTAAATGACACAAATCAGTGCGATCACACTCTTACAGATAGCGTGTCAGCATTGTCCTCAAAGACATGGACGAATGTTTTACAATCATTAGACAGGAGGACTTGTATGTCGGTCTGTATGTTATTCATATTTTGGACATGGCCTAAGATGAACTACTGTAAAGTGATGAGGTAAGATACATAGGTGGGTGTGGGTTTATAAACAATGTTTTGCTGCCTTAAGTTTCGGCCCAATGGTGTTGCCTTCGTGATTCATGGAATGAAGCTGGACCCTAGTCAGCAATACAAGTGATGACTGATAGTGATAAGAGATAAAGTGATATTTTCACTTTATTGATGCAAGAAGGCAGTGACTAGCTGCAGAGTACATGGAGAATATGATTGACCACTTTGTGAAGAGTGCTTATGTGCGTGTACATATTGATTGGAGAATGTATGTTGATAGCTGAGGTCACACCTCAGAAAGTAGGATGGGGATCTTGGAAAATATGTCCTTATTAATTCCAAACTTTCATAGGGATTTTGTTGCCATAAAAGTGTAACAGTGCCATTCCATACTGTCATATTCTTTACTGATACAGAATATATATATATATCCCATTGGAAGTGTAAATGTTTTGTGTTGTAATTTAGTTTAAATGTTTAAATGCTCAATAGCAAATGCAGATCTGATTTGATTCACCATGCACTTCACATTTAAGCCACTGGCAATGTAATATCTGCTGTAAAAGTGGTGAAGCTGTTCATTTTTTTTATTCATTCTTAAAGATGTCATCATTATTATGGAGTGAAAGCTGTAAACAGTGGTGAATATTGCCTTTTTGAAATAGGTTCCGACAACCTCTCTGTGCTTGTGATCTTCAGAGTGGCCGTAGATCATGTTTGACTCAGAGCATTTCTCCAGTGCTGCTAGACTGAAAGGTTCTGAGTTGAAACCAGGGACGGTTCATTTGTTTTTAAATAACATTATTTTCTAGTTCAATCTGTTTCAGGCTTTAATATGACAAAGAACGCCTCTTCAGTGTATAAGTGCCTCAAATTAGTATGGGGAGCAAGAGAATGAGATAGATAGACTTTATTTAAAACTCAAGACTGCGGTTTAGGATTGCAAACTGCAGAACAGATTTAAATATATTTTTCATTATTATCTACAGATTGTGCAGCATTAAATAACTGATTTACTTTTGATTTTTTTATTTACTCTAAATATGTATATTGTCTGACAAGGATATTGTTGACATCAACGGTAAAGGAAACTATTAAAATTATGAACACTAAAACTTGCCTGATTTGCCTTTATTGACAAATTTGTTATTTGTCACAAAGAAAATGTGAAAATAAAGGGATTACATATTTTGAGCATTTCTACATGTATGCGCACATGCAAATAGACTAATTCAATAATAAAGGAATCAACATCAATCAAAACAGTATTACATTACAGAGGAGTCAAATATCAATAGTGTATTGATTAAACCAGGGTTCCCACACTTGGTGATGTATATCTATATGCATCACACTTACATTACACACATATATATATATATATATATATATATATATAAAAGTGTGTGTGTGTGTATCTGTTTTATATGTACTTTATACTATAAAAACACTATCTTTTAAGATTAAGCTACAGATTTCATTAAAATTGTATAGGCTTTCACACTGATATTTCCAATTTGGGAGTGTGGGAACACAGTTAAGCTATTCTATTCTCTTCTAATACCTTCTTATATTGTAATAAGAGGATCTGATACTGCAACGTTAAACATACTTTGATACAATTTTGACTTAACGTCTAAAAAAAGCCCACATCCCGTAATTCAAAAGTAGCGCCCCACACGGCCAATCCGCACACTGCTTTTGTTTACAGCCCTCCCCCTCGCCACCGCCCCCCTGCGTGACGCGCGTGCGCAACAGCCGCTAAGGGCCGCCATTTTGTGCGGAGCCTACTCTGCAAAAGCGGGAGAGGATTAAAACCGCCGGAGGTGAAGGACGCAGTATTACTCCGTCTCGTCCTAAAGGAAGAACAAACCCTGGGCTTTCTGTCGAATTCAACGCGAGAGCAAATCACCAAACGCAGGTAAAACAGCGCTACTTTTCCGAAAGGGGGGAGTTTTGCAGGAGCTTTAATCGGCCTCTAGGTGTCACGATGGGGCTCCCAGTGCAGGCGGCTGGCGGGGGGTGTTTGTCTCCCTCTATCGTTATCGAAAATTTAGCAAAAAACATTTATAACCCAGAAGTTCGGGCTTCAGCCTGATTATTAAGCACTATTAATACTATATCAGACGGCATTTCACCACGATGCCATTATTTAACGCCAGGATGTTTGCTTCAATCTTTAGGCCAGGCGTCCATTTTCTGTTTCTTCTCTTTGTTTCCTGTCTTTAGAAACCCGCCGTTTCTGCACGCGCACTTAGCCAACCAGCTAATATGCCTCTTAAAGTTAACCAATTTCCAACCATACATTGGCCAATCAGTTTAGAACAAGCACCTAAATACACAAACGTCAAATCCGCGAAGTTTTACTCGTAATGTGTACTATTTTAAGCCGTAAAACATATTTTAGCTCGCGCCTATCGCCCTGTTCGCGCCCCTCCTCGAGCAGTTAAATTCAAACCCGAGACGATGAAACATTGACCCGGTTCGGCGATAATAAAGTCCCATTACGATGGCCTCTGTTCGCTCTTTGGTCCTTATCACTCCTGAGATCCAAAATGACACGTTTAAGTCTACGTTGAATAAAAAAATAACTGCGTCTTTGACTTAGCATATGTCCTGTCGCCGATGCTAGCGTGTTGCGCAGGTTAAAATCAAACGAGGAAGATGCCGTTGCCAAACTATAAGGATAGCCATTTTCGATAAGCAAGACCGAGCCTCGCCTTACACTCCCCGAATCCTAGCGTTTATCGCCTGAAAACAGCCGGATCGCCGCAGTCGTTGGTCTCGGTGCGACCGCTCACTCTTGAAAGACTAACCTCAAGCAACAAACGACTGAAGGGATAAAAACTGTAGAGAGCTCCCTCTACAACCCGACTGGTAGTGGTACAAAAACACGATTAACCATCGCAGAATGCCCTCTTGCTGTGGAAAATCATAAGGGTGTTTTAAAACGTGTGAAGGTAAGGATAGTGAGACACATTTTGTCGGTTTAATGGGTTGGTGGCCGAATGCGCGCGAACATAAGGAAGTAGAAGCGAGAATCGGTTAAGATGATGCTTTCTGGCTTCGAATCAAGAGTGCAAGACTTGGTTTTGGTTTGATAAAACTCACGTTCAAGTTGCAAGTTTTCCGAGGTTATGTATACGTGTTAATGTGTTAGGAAAACAAACTTTATATATGTGTGTGTGTGTATACATACATACATGCATGTATATCAATAAGAGTGTGTGTATGTGTGTGTATATATATATATATATATATATATATATATATATATATATACGCATACATACACACACACATTACAATATGAATAGGTATATTAATTAACCCCAAAGAGGGGTGTGTTCAAGAGTAAACTGAAAAGTATGTTTTGTTTTGCACATTGATGGATTGATTTGTTTGCATCCCAACAGGTTGAGCTAGGTAACGTTAGTAAGAAGCAGAGTTGAGGCAGGTAGCACATTCATCGGAGGCAGAAAGTGGTGGAGGCAGGAGGTAGAGAGATGAAGTATTCATTTTTGATGCAGGTAAACTCACAGTACTCTATACAAACACCAAAGTCATGGATACCTATGGAAGTGCCAACTCAACCCTTTTGTTCACCTTTTGCAAGGTTGATAGCAGCCTGTCTCAGTGTGTGTATGTAAGTAAACACTACAGATTGCAGTCAGGTAGGAAAACTTTAGCGTCTTACATCTAGTGTTACGTTCTAACTTTTTCGCTTTTAATTGCAATAGGTATTACCCATGGAAGGGGGACCGACTGAGGCGGTGGTGGAAGATGCAGGGGATGCTTTCAAGGCCAAGGAATGTAAGACATACCAAAGGCGGCGAGAAGATGAGGAAGTTGGAGCTGAATTGTTGCAGGCTGCTGGGTTAGAGCAAGTCCAGATTGAAGGACAGCCTGTGGTGGAGGCCCAGCAGCAGTTGGTCGAGAGTGTAGTTAATGTCAACAGCAGTGTGGAGATGATGGTGATGGACTCCCTGGACCCTGCCCTACTCCAGATGAAGACCGAAGTCATGGAGGCTGCTGTCGGAGCACCTGTTGGTGTGGCTGGTGCTGCCCATGAAGCCACAGTCACAACTGTCGATGACACTCAGATCATCACCCTGCAGGTGGTGAACATGGAGGAGCAGCAGTTGGGCTTGGGAGAGCTGCAGCTAGTACAGGTGCCTGTTTCTGCTGTCCCCGTCACTGCTGCCACTGTGGAAGAGCTGCAAGGGACACTGGTTGATGCCACTGCCATGCCTAAAGATGGGGAGCCAGTCATCTGTCACACCCTGCCATTGCCTGAGGGCTTCCAGGTTGGCCATAATTTCTGCTTTGAACAGACTACAGTTTTAAATGCAATGGGCTCTGACTATCTGGTGAATTTAAATGTTATATCTTCTCTTACAGGTGGTCAAGGTGGGTGCAAATGGAGAAGTGGAAACTGTGGAGCAAGACGAGCTCCAGGCCCAAGAGGATCAGCCTCCACAGCAGGAGGAGGAGGAGATGGCTGAAGCCCAAAATGAAGACCCCACGTGGTCCAAAGATCCAGATTACACACCCCCTGTTAAAAAGGCTAAGAAGACTAAGAAAAGCAAGCTGCGCTACAACACGGAGGGTGATAAAGACATGGACGTGTCTGTGTATGATTTTGAGGAGGAGCAGCAGGAGGGACTGCTTTCTGAAGTCAATGCTGAGAAAGTTGTGGGTAATATGAAACCACCTAAACCAACCAAAATCAAGAAGAAAGGTGAGAATGTGTGATGCATACAAAATGAACAGGGTCTTGCATAATATTAAAATATAATCTCAATGTTAGATCTGTGCCAGGTCTACTAAATCACTGCATTATCTCCACTGCGTACAGGTGTTAAGAAGACATTCCAGTGTGAGCTGTGCAGTTACACCTGCCCGCGCCGTTCCAATCTGGATCGCCACATGAAGAGCCACACGGATGAGAGGCCTCACAAGTGCCATCTTTGTGGACGAGCCTTCAGGACTGTGACACTGCTGAGGAACCATCTCAACACCCACACAGGTTCATGATCTCCTTTCAATCCATTAGTGGAAGGAAATTATAGGCTGTCTAGTGTGAATTAGAAATTGAACCAACCTTTTATTCTTTCTGACAGGCACCAGACCACATAAGTGCACTGACTGTGACATGGCCTTCGTCACCAGTGGAGAACTGGTGCGACACAGACGCTACAAGCACACTCATGAGAAACCATTCAAGTGCTCCATGTGTGACTATGCTAGTGTAGAGGTTGGTCTTATAGCATCGCAATTAGATTTTATGGAAAAATGCATGCCCGTTTTGATTCCCTCTTTTGTGCCTGAATTTAACTGAGATTTGACACATTTCAGGTTAGCAAGCTGAAGCGGCACATTCGCTCCCACACTGGAGAACGTCCGTTCCAGTGCAGTCTGTGCAGCTATGCCAGCAGAGATACCTATAAGCTGAAGAGACATATGAGGACGCACTCAGGTCAGCAGCATATACCATTTCTCTTTAATTAATGCGGGCAATCTTTTTTTTAGTCTGTTATCTAAATCGTATTGACTTGTTGCTTAAAAAAAATCTAATTTTTTTCTGTCCTACAGGAGAGAAGCCCTATGAGTGTTATATCTGTCATGCACGTTTTACCCAGAGTGGTACCATGAAGATGCACATTCTGCAGAAGCACACAGAAAATGTGGCAAAATTTCACTGCCCCCACTGTGACACAGTTATTGCTCGCAAGAGTGATCTCGGTAAAATTAAATTTTTAATTTTGTAGTTTTAATGGCTAATTATAGTGGGCTTTTTAATGGCAATGACAGCTTGGAACACACTTGTGGTGTATTAAAGTTAAAATGTTTCATTTGTGCCCATTGCAGGTGTGCACCTCCGTAAGCAGCATTCCTACATTGAGCAGGGCAGAAAGTGTCGTTACTGTGATGCGGTGTTCCATGAGCGCTATGCTCTCATCCAGCATCAGAAGTCCCACAAAAATGAGAAACGCTTCAAGTGTGACCAGTGTGACTATGCTTGCCGTCAGGTCAGACAGCTTATGAAATGGTTTTAATTGTTCAGCATAAGCATGTGTGAAAATCTGATTTATTTAATTTACTCTTCTCCTTCCTAACAGGAGCGTCACATGGTAATGCACAAGCGCACCCATACTGGGGAGAAACCATACGCCTGCAGCCAATGTGAGAAGACTTTCAGACAGAAACAGCTCCTGGATATGCACTTTCGGCGCTACCATGATCCTAACTTTGTACCCACATCCTTTGTTTGCACCAAGTGCGGCAAGACCTTCACTCGCAGGGTATGGTATATTTCAAAGAGGTCAGATTAATTTTATGGTGCCATTGGATGCAGTAATCGGTGTTTAACATTTTTTTTAAACACTTTTAACAGAATACCATGGCCAGACATGCAGAGAACTGCACTGGTGTGGATTCTGCTGATGGAGAGAACGGAACTCCACCCAAAAGGGCTCGTGGTGGCCGAAAGAGGAAGATGCGCTCTAGAAAGGATGATGACGATGATGATAGCGGTGAGTAGCTTGACTCTATTTCTGCTACTATGCTGGTGTGACTTTAGAAGCTGAAGAAATACTTGATTAAGAACTATTAAGATAACTAGGTTATCTAAACCGGTTTTAACACGTGGATTATTAGAATGAAATGTGTATGATTATGTGCTAAGTGTAAATCATTGCTCTTAATGGTTTTATGAAAGCTTTAACTGTCGCCTGAATATCTCAGATGAGCATGGAGAACCTGACCTTGATGACATTGATGAAGAGGAAGAGGATGATCTTCTGGATGATGAACAGATGGATGTGGAACAGGCTCCACCCAGCGTTCCCATCCCTGCACCAGCTGAACCTCCCGTTAAGAGGAAACGGGGCAGACCCCCCAAGAATGCACCCAAGGCCTCTCCTACAAAGTCTGTCGCCAAAACTACCACAGGTACTGTGTGTGCGTCTGTGTATGAAGACAAACCATTCAAAATCTTTTAGCAGGGTTAAACTAAATGACCATCTCTGCTTCTCCTAGCAGCTGCTGCCATTATCCAGGTGGAGGATGAAAGCACAGGGGCCATTGAGAACATCATTGTGAAGAAGGAGCCTGAGGGCTCTGATGCGGCTGTAGCTGCCCAGCCAGTGGTGGAGGAAGTGGAGGCAGTCGAGGCTGGTGTAGAAACAGTGCAGCTAGCTGTCCCTGAAGCTGCACCTAACGGTGATCTTACTCCTGAAATGATCCTTAGCATGATGGACCGGTGATCTGGGGATGCGTGTGGACACACAGGCTGATCACACATGCTTGCTTATATGCACATCCCCATATGTGTCCCCTGATTTTATATATATATATATACATATACACACATGCTCACATACCCCCCTCTCACCTCCTTTAATTCCACGCTAAGGCCTCATGTCCTGCATCAAATTTCTTAAAGACTCCATTGTTCCTCTTCCTTTTCCTATAAAACTCCAAATTATCAATGTCCTAAAGTTCTTACATTTTGTCTTCTCATGACGATCACAAAGCTGCGCTTTTCTACTGTTTCTATCACAGCAGTAGTTCAACTGCTGAGTTATTTTTGCTGTGTACTTGGAGAGGCCAGATGATTTTTGAGAGCAGGAATGTCTCTGACATAATGTGGTATAATACATGCATCTAGACTTTTCTTTACCCAGCTAACCTTCTGTCTTCATTTGTCAATTCAAATCTGACATCACCATGGCAATATTGAGAAACTATATAATTTTGTGCCTGGTCAAGCCTTGCTATCTAGAATCGCTGTCACTGCTGTAGAAATGGGTGTTTTTACCCCCCCTGTCCAAGAAAATCCTCTCAATGTTTGACATTTATGATGACTTTTATTCGCTGTTTGTTCCTCATGTGCTCTTTCACTGGTCACAGATGATAATGTTAGGGAGCGTAGAAATGTAGCCGGCTAATTATCATGCCAGGGACGATGACATCCATCCATATGTTAAAAAAAAACAAAAAACAACCCTGCAGTTGATCAATTTGTACAAAAAAGGTAATCTTGGCTAGTCTTGCTTGTAAATAATTTTTATTTTCTGTTTTATTATGAACATTTTAATCTTTTTCTAGTGAATTGATGACCTTGAATGCTAGGGCAATGGCTTTTAACAGTAGTTGTTTGGAAACATGCCACGGAAGGCTTTCAAATGACTTGTGGCAGAAAAATAAAGCCTGAACAATCATGTAGGCTGCATAACCCCTTTTCTTTCTGTCCTTCTGTAGCCTGAATCGTTGCATTTGAGTCTGCTCAACTCGCTTGATGGGGAGGGGTTGCTTAGTGTTTTTATGAGAGAGTGGCTTTAATATTGTTCCACCTGACGAATAGGCTTCCTTGTTGGATTTTGTTCTGGCTTTTGTAAAAGGAAGAAAAGGGACAGAACCGGGCAGGTACAGCAACGTGCATGACTCCAATCATTTTGATCTGTTTTGATGTGGTCGTGTTCCCGAAACCACCCCTAATATTAAACTGTTTGTCACACGAGTTGTTAATTTCATGGGATTCTGGAAGGAGACTTAAAGTTTACAATAGGTTTTTCAGACCACATTTAATTTAAGAAGTTTAATACGAGTGTTCGAGGAAGCTATTTTGATATGAGCTGTTTCTAGAAGAGGAAGCTTGGATGGGATATTTGTAAAAAGTTGTCACTTGTTCAAAAGAGCAATGTCCTTATTTCTGATCATTTGGTTTTCAGATTCAGAATGAAGTTTTCCTCCAACATGTAATTGCATTTAAATTGCTTTTTTTTAAGCTCTTAATTCTAGGTTAATGCTTTTTTTTTTTTTTTTAACCTAGCTGTACTATTTGAATTTTACAATGGTCAGAAAACCAACCTTATAAAGACATTTATTTTGGTTGCAAGGGTATATAGAGGGCCTATAAGGTAAGATGATGTGGAGAATGTATTGCTGTACAGCTAATAAAAAAATATTGTCCTTATCAATGTTTGTCTGTTTATTCTGTGCCAAGTTACAACAGGGACAAAAGGAGTCTTGCATTTGCATCAATTATGATTCGACTGATATCAGTAAGCACCAGTGAAGGTTTAAAATAGTTTAAATTGTCTTTTATTTATTTATTTTTATTTTTTAATCTGCCAAGCAGCTGAAACATTACATATAGTAAATATTGCTTCAGCAATGGAGTGGAAATTCTTAGAATTGTGTAGTGCTTTGTTTTCACCCAATTTAACCCTCTGATGGTTTACGGGGTCTTTTCAGACCCCAAATGACTTTTGCTCAAATTAAAAAAAATGTTCCCTTTGTCCAAATGGTATGAAACCTTTCTACGGCTCTCAACACTTTCTAGATCTACAAAAAAAAAATTAAATTGGAATGATATCTGTTTTTATGTTAGCGTGATAAAAATTGACACTCGTGGTCTTCGGGGTCTCTGGAGACCCCGCAATCAAAATAGACAAAATTCATCATCAAAATCAGAAACAACGCAGAACACATCGACAGAAATGGCACAAATAAAGTGGCACACTTCCACCAATGCAAAAAACATCCACAATGCTAAATTATATTGCTCACAACACGCGTGTACACACACACACACACATATAGAGGAATACATTTTTGAGACTATAAAAACTGTTCTCTTATCATTTGTAAAATAAAATCATCCAAAATGCAGTACCACCACAAACATAAATTGGTGACACTGAAACATTGAAAATGTGCACACACACATTTGTAAGGCTATAATTTGTCAAATAAAATCATCCAAAATGCAGAACCAACACAAATATAAAGTGGTGACACTGACACCGACAATGTGTAGTCACACACTCTCTCACACACACACACACACACACACACACACACACACACACAGGAACATTTGTAAGGCTATAATTTGTCAAATAAAATCATCCAAAATGCAGTACCACCACAAAAATAAATTGGTGACACTGACACATTGAAAATGTAAACACACACACACGCATACACACACAGGAACATTTGTAAGGCTATAATATGTCAAATAAAATCATCCAAAATGCAGAACCACTACAAATATAAAGTGGTGTGGTGACACTGGCACATCGACAATGTGTACTCACACACTCTCTCTCTCTTTATCTCTCAGACACACACACACACACACACACACATACACACACAATTGTGTGTGTCTAGAATCTAGAATTAGATTAAAAATAAATGATTGAAATAAATGATAAAATCTTAAGACTCCAACATTTCTCTTTGTAACATTTTGTTCAGGTTTGATTCTAATCATAATGTAACATTATTGAAAAACTGGGGGGGGGTTTTGGTACAAAAAAATGCTAAACTTTGACAAAAATATTTTATTTTTGTTATAATTGTGATTTTATAATATTTAGATATGAATCCAACTGAATCCAACTTGTGAAAAGATATCTTTCAGGTAGTCTAATAGCAAATAGCATATACTGGAGCTCTATAGCCATCTAGTGGTTAAAATTATTATTTTTTATTTTAAAACTGCATTTTCCAAAAAATGGGCAAAAATGTTACATTAAACCATTTAAAATTATCCATGTTATCCCCATGAATGAAAGTTAGAAATCTGGGTCTTTTATAAAGTGAATTTTACATCAAATGCTGTTTTTTTGTAAAAAGGCTATTTAAATATTTATTTATTTATTTATTTATAGAAATTTAAAAAATATCATAAATTCTCCAAAAACTGCACAAATGTTGAGTAAAAACATTAACAAACAGAATAAAATTACATTTGTAAAAAAAACATTATCTTGTTACAAAATTAAATGTTATTGTCTGGGGTCTCTAGAGACCCCAAAAAACTCGAGTGTAGACATAAATAAAGACCATCAGAGGGTTAAAAATGTATGGTATTTTTCAGGATAGTGACAAGTGACAGATCAGATATTATTTTAGTTGGAAGGGTTGTCACAATTTCCTAGTGAACATTCCACTAGAGGGAGATACTGAGTAGAAAAATGTCCATTTAGCAGTTTTATTTTTTTAGTATTTAGCCATCAGTAGATCTTAAAGGGATACTCCACTTTAAAATGAAAATTGTCATCATATACTCACCCTCATGTTGTTTCAATCCTTTATGAATTTCTTTCTTCTGCTGAACAGAAAGGAAGATATTTAGAAGAATATCAGTAACCAGACAGTTTCTGGTCTCATTGACTTCCATAGTATATATTTTTTCCTACTATGGAAGTCAATGAGACCAGAAACTGTCTGGTTACTGATATTCTTCTAAATATCTTCCTTTCTGTTCAGCAGAAGAAAGAAATTCATACAGGTTTGAAACAACATGAGGGTGAGTATATGATGACAGAATTTTCATTTTAAAGTGGAGTATCCCTTTAAGAGTAAAGGTTACAGGTACACATTTGATTTTCTATACGTCTGTGTGTAGCTGACAGCAAAACCACTGACTGGAGCTTTACATATTAACATTTGCTAACCGATATATTTCATCTGTATTGGGGTTGAAATGATTGTGCTAAATGAGAAACTGCACATCTTGAAGTGGCTGCTATAGGATGCTCTTCATGCAGTTCAGGTGTCACATCCTGTCTCAGACCTGTACTCTCAAACTGTGGTTTTCCCCCATAAGCATGAATCATAAAGCAGCAGGATGTGAGTGTGTGTTCAAGAGTGTATCACACACTGCCAGCGCTGGCCTGTCTTCACCCTGTTGCCACTGACATAGTGAACAGACATTATGGCGGCGCTGACAGAGGTCCCATTTTGCCTCAAAGGTAAGGTTCTTATACAATACTTTCAGAGCACGCTACACAACTGTGTGCATACCTTTTTTATGATGTGATAACATTTATAGTGCGGTGCTTAGATAATTTTTTTTTTTTTTTTGAGTGATGTTCTGCATAAATGGTTCTATGCTTGATTTACAGAAGGCATAACTCAGTATCTGAAGCCACAAAGGGTTCAGTTCATGAGTCTGGTGCATATCAACCAATGCAAGGGACGAGCAGAGAACAGAGTTTTGGTATGTCAGCCTCTCACCCTCACAATTTTGTAATAATGAATATATATATTTATTTTGATTTGTGTAATACAATTCTTTTCATATATATATTATAAAACTCATATATTTAAGTTCAGTAATTTCACTTAAATGACAATTAATAGGTAATCTTCATTGCCATTTAAGTGAAATTACTGAACTTAAATATACGAGCTTGATAAAAATGATCATTCTAGGAGAAAATTTCAGATGGCACTTAGAGGCTTTTGCATCTGAACTCTTCATATATATATATATATATATATATATATATATATTATTATTATTATTATTATTATTTTAAGAACAAATATGAGGAAAAAATTAATATGAATTTCAGAATGTCTTAGTATTTTGGTTTGTTGCCCTTTTGCTTTAATGACAGCAGCACTTGAGCTGCATGAACTCTCCATAAGTTTGTTCAAAACCTGACGATCATGTTCTCCGGCATGATGCATGATTTGAGAATAATATAAAAAGTCATATGAAAAGTCTGTTCAAAGTCACATGATTAATGTCATAATTTAATTTGAAAACTCTGGATTCTCCCAGTCTCGTTAGTAATACCGAACGACTTCACTGTCGACTGTGATGTTCATCTAGAAAGCTCATGGTGCAGAGATGTGCTGATGAAATGGCATGTCTCATGCTCTGCAAGAATCTGCTTGCACAGTCAGCACTGTTTGTTCATTTATCATTGAAGGGCTTGCACGCTTCTCTCTGTTTAATGTGAAAGAGTAAGCACTGAAAAGGCCACAATATTTTTTTGTGGTTTTGCCAAATAATATTGTTATAAAAACAATATTTTTAGGTTGGTTGCTGAGCTATAAAACTGAAAGCCACAAAGACTGATAACAGAGAGTATAACTGAAAGGAAGTAGCTAGCCTGTTGTTGTGAGCTCTTTTTGTGTACCAGCAGATGGCACTAGACTCATTTACACTGTTCTGTTGTGTTTTTGTTCTTTAACAGGTGATGTCTCAATGGAGAGCTCATGTGTTCCACAGCAAGCAGCCGGTGAAGGTGGGAAACAGTATATCAGAGCACATAGATCTCAGATCAGGGTCGTAGAAATCATTTTAACTGGGGAGACGTTCTTTCCTCTACTTTTAGATATTTCTACGTTTCTACATGCATGCACATGCACACAGACTTATCAAATGGTTTCTACACCACTGTCTTACACTTAAAAAAAAAAAAAAAGTTTCAGATAACAGTGATTCCAAAAAGTATTTGTACACTCAAGTCACACTTAAAAATGTCTAAATGCCATTCCATTAGATAAAAAAGAAAATCAACTAGCTCTCAATTTAAAGATAGCACAAGCACATCATTCAAGCAAAACATTTCAAAGTTAGTCAATATTTGGTCATATCCAACATATCTATATCTATCCGTCTATAAATTACAGGAACGTCTGTCTGTCTGTGTGTCTGTTATTCGCATATCTCTCGAACCGTTAGTCCGCTGGATTTCAAACTTGACAGGTGTCTTGCTACGGGCACGAGTAAGTGCAGTGCCAAGTTTGACATTGTTTGGATTAGAAATGCAAAAGATATTGTTAAAAATATCGGTAAAAGAAGCACTTAGAAGGTTGTGGTTTAAAAATAAACATTCTGACATAAACACTGTCAGCTAAACAATAAGTCAGCTACACTGTTTACTTCTGAATATTATATTTTATTTGGCCATCATTTGTAGTAGCCTATTCACAAACTGTTTGCTCAAGCGAAGCGTTTTCTCGGAGTTCACTGTGTACACTGTTAGACTTTTCAAGGGTTTTTTACAGTAACTTACTGGCAACACTGTTGCCAGTAAGTTACTGTAATTAAGAGTTACAGTACCAAACCGTTTTTCAGTTTTGTGTAATACAGTGCATTACTGTAAAAACGAAGCTAATCAGTACAGTGCATTACTGTAAAAACGAAGCTAATCAGTACAGTGCATTACTGTAAAAACGAAGCTAATCAGTACACTACTGTAATTATTTTTATTTGTACTAAATATAAATTAGATTTGATAATTTTGATATATGATTAATTTTATTTTTTATCCTACATAAGTACTACTTTCGTACAAACCAATTAGACAAAGTTATCACAAAATACCATTTTTTTATTTAAAACATTTCATATATATCACAAAATAAACATGCCAATGCTGGAAATGATGTGTGAAATTTTTACACATTAATGGGTGAGTTTAGAGACAACATTTTTTGTGTTAATTTTAACTCATTCATTGTGTTAATGATTTTAACAAAGTAAATATGTCAGAGAGGTTAACACAAAGATGTGTAAACGTGTTAAATTAACACATTATGTGCTGTCCTTCACTGCAAACATTTTTGAAAACATACATAAAACCATTAACAAAACATTAGCATTTGACTAAATCAGGGTTCACCAATCTCGGTCCTGGAGGGCCGCTGTCCTGCAGAGTTTAGCTCCAACCAGCTCCAACACACCTGTTTGAAAGTTTCTAGTATGCCTAGTGAGACCTTGATTAGCTGGTTCAGGTGTGTTTAATTGGGGTTGGAGCTAAACTCTGCAGGACAGCGGCCCTCCAGGACCGAGATTGGTGAACCCTGGACTAAATGAATGTAGAGTCATTGGTTGTTTAGCTTATACAAGTATTATAATGAAATATCAACCATTACATTCATAAAACTGCAGAATATAAATACATTTTTAAGCATTCAAAAAGGAAATGTCCAACACAGGACAAAACACAGTTCTTTTCACAATACAAGACACATAACCCCACCTTAAAAATAATTTCACTTATTTCCAAAAATTTGTTGGATTCATGTACACTGGTGGCCAAAAGAAGTATTTAAGTGTCTTAATGTTTTTGAAAGAAGTCTCTTTGAAGCTCAAGAAACATTTCTTATTATTATCAATGTCTGACTGTCTACTCCATCTTCTCTACAGCATAGGAGTAAAAGTCATCATCAAAATAATCTTTAAAAAGCCAACACAATGTTTTTGTCCACCTTTGTGAATAAATGAACTTCTCCAAAGATTGGTTCCTGTTCAGAACTTGATTGACAACATCAGAGTGTTCCCTGGTCTGCATGCGTGCCCACAACACAAATGTACTCAGTCCTTTAGAGGAGATCCCGGTTCCAAAACTATATGAGAGAGAGAGAGAGAGAGAGAGAGTTCCTTTTTTGTTAATTTTTATTATTATTTTCACAAAAACTTAAGAATATTTATTTGTAAACAGCTTTTGTCAATAAATAGCATACAAAAGAACTAAATAAAATTATGACAGATTAAATTTTAATACTTATAAATCCTAAATTCTGTCCAAAAATGCTGAGATCCATAGAAAGAACGACTGAAATCGATGATTTTAGCCCATTTCAGCTTGTCTGCAGTGAAGGAGTACCTGTTTGAGACAAATACACAGTAAGACACATGCAAGAAATCACTGTGTGATGATCGTTCTCCTTCCTACAGTAGTTAACCCACCTGTGCGCTGATATTAGGACCTTCCTAGTCAGGTGGGACTGCAATGGTAGAGTCTTCTGGCTAATAAAATATCAAAATAATGCAAAAATATAAACTTAAGTTGTTTAGAATGCTAGATTTGGTATGAATGAATTAGTGAGAGTTTTACTGCAGTGCTTACCTGGATACATTTAATCTGGTGAGACTGAACAAAGACAATGGTCCATCTTCTGATTGGTTCATTTGCTGTGTAATAAAGTTAGACATAAGGCAAAGGTCACTTATTTGATATAAAGTTAGCAAATTTTATAGAGATTTTATAAGATATTGTAAGCTACCTAGTCTGCACCAGTGGCTCAAAAGCAATTTTCACATAGCGTATTGCTAATCATTTCAGCAAACTTATCTCAAAATATATCACAAATGGGCTGGCCTAAGTTACCTCTGGAATCTTGCTAGAAGTCACTGGCGCGAATTGGCGCTTTGTTGCAGTTGCCTTTAAACACAAAAATGGAAGTAAATATTAAATTCCATTAAAAAAAAACTATAATATGGTATAGTTTGCAAACTAATGCTAAAACTATAAAGGTTCTCATCAGTAGGCCAACATTAGGCTATAAACAGAATTTCACATTAGTTCACATTAATTTTCACATTTATTGTTAATGTAAACGCGTTGCTCGTTGGCATATTTTAACTCGACAATTCAATAATCTAACAAAGTGTGTAAAATGAAACGTTAGCTCAGTTTACCATGGTAAAGTTCGTTACCGCCATGTTGACGACGAGTAACGTTAGGCTAACGTTAACGTTATAACATAGGTTAAACTGGGCACAATCCTGTCAACACACACAGAATGTTTTTTTTGTTTTGTTTTTTTGTTTTTTTAACCTTGCTTGCTGATCTCTCTCTCTCGGTGAAGTGAATTCCGTCTCTTCCCCGGGCCAGACACGAACGTTGCGATCCAACAAAAGACAGACCCCATACCTACACTGGATGCTCTGACGCGACACGACAAATCCCAGACAGTGTAGTGATGCGCCGCGGCCGTTATATTTCTGACGTAGTCCGATACGAGTCCAAGCGCTCGCGCTATTTCTGACAAGGGATAAACAGGTTTGCATTTAAAGGTCCGGTCGCTTCAATGTGTCCAATATAGACAGCCTCTGGCTATTATAGCGTTGTAGACACGCGGTGTAAGGCAAAAATTAGGAAATAAAAAGCACGATGGAATGGTGCCAGCCAGAGAGGCAGTTACGTCAAATACAGTAGTATACAGCAAATTTAAAAAATACAGTAAGTCTCTGTATGTGGTGTTAGACGTCACAGAAAATGTCCATGATGCAATGGGAATCACAGTTATTTACTGTAAAGAGAAATAGCAGTATAATACTGGGGGATTTAAAGTAAATAACTGTAGAAATTACAGAAAAGTCTAACAGTGTAGCTTTCTCCCTGAATCGTCGCGCTTATTCATTTGTGGATGTTAACTGAATCTGTAAGTCAGCTACGCTGTTTACTTCTGAATATTATATCTATCTATAAATTACAGGAACGTCTTACTGTCTGTGTGTGTGTCTGTTATTCGCATATCTCTCGAACCGTTAGTCCGATGGATTTCAAACTTGACAGGTGTCTCGCTACGGGCACGAGTAAGTGCAGTGCCAAGTTTGGCGTTGTTTGGATTAGAAATGCAAAAGATATCGTTAAATATCTATCTATAAATTACAGAAACGTCCATCTGTCTGTATGTCCGTCTGTCTGTGTGTGTGTCTGTTATTCGCATATCTCTCGAACCGTTAGTCCGATGGATTTCAAACTCGACAGGTGTCTTGTTATGGGCACGATTAAGTGCAGTGCCAAGTTTGACGTTGTTTGGATGAGAAATGCAAAAGATATTGTTAAATATATCATTTTTAAAAGGTTGTGGTTTAAAAATAAACATTCTGACATTAGAGGGTTGTATCGGTCAAAGAAGCCCCAAGAAGGTTGTGGTTTAAAAATAAACATTCTGACATAAACACTCTGTCAGCTACACTGTTTACTTCTGAATATTATAGTTTGGTTCCAAATCGTGATAAATTTCTGTTTCAAACTTTCACATAGCATCTTTAGGTTTAGTTATAATAACATAAAAAATTCAAATCCAGATTTTGATTTTCAAAGATTTATAATAAAAACGGATTATTTTTCCCCAAAAATGCAATAAATTCATAACACTTTTTTTTTTCAAAATGCAAATAATCCATTGAATCAATATAAAATATAAAATCAATATATTTTTTATCATATTGAAACTGTTGAAATCAGCCATCACTAAGAAATATCTCCTGAACTTTTTTGATGGCGATCAGCTCACAAAAACTGATTTTGCACGGGCACTTTGAACTGCTCCCTGAATCGACGCGCTTATTCATTTGTGGATGTAAACTGAATCTATAAGTCAGCTATGCTGTTTACTTCTGAATATTATATTTCATTCTGGTGCGCTTAACGTTATCGCTACTATGTAATAGTAGCCTATGCTATTCACCAACTAAACATATCCTATTCAATGCGTTCACAGTCTCTTTCACGGGCATCATTTGTAGTAGCCTATTCACAAACTGTTTGCTCAAGCATAGCGTTTTCTCAGAGTTCACTGTGTGCTTTCTACCATGCACAAATAAAAAAAAAGTCACTGAACTTTTGCTGTGTAATTGTAACAATGAGCACTCAAACACACCAAACCAACAATTACTAAAAACACACAAAAACTGATTTTGCACGGGCATTTTGCACTAGTATTGTTAAAAGAGGCACACATTGGCTTTTGCCGCTCTAGCCGCTGGCCACCCCCCCTCTACACACTGAGTGAGCACAGCGCAGGAGCAGAGACAGAGAGGGTCGAAGAAAGCAGCAGAGCTTAAAGGATTAGTTCACTTTCAAAAAACGTTTTGCTGATAATTTACTCACCCCGATGTCATCCAAGATATCCATGTCTTTCTTTCTTCAGTCGAAAAGAAATTAAGGTTTTTGAGGAAAACATTCCAGGTTTTTTTTTAAAGTGAACTAATCTTTTAAGTAGCGCTTTCTTCGGAGTTCACTGTGTAGCTTGCTCCCTGAATCGTCGCGCTTATTCATTTGTGGATGTTAACTGAATCTGTAAGTCAGCTACACTGTTTATTTCTGAATATTATATTTTATTCTGGTGCGCTTAACGTTTTCGCTACTGTGTAATAGTAGCCTATGCTATTCATCAACTAAACATATCCTATTCAATGCGTTCACAGTCTCTTTCACGGGCATCATTTGTAGTAGCCTATTCACAAACTGATTGCTCAAGCGTAGCGTATTTCCATATTTATTGTATGTCATTATGTCAGTATCAGTATTTGCTTTCTACCATGCACAAATAAAAATGTCACTGAACTTTTGCTGTGTAATTGTAACAATGAGCTCTCAAATTTTGCACGGGCACTTTGCACTAGTTGTTCAAAATTGTTATGACAAAATGTAGCCTGAAAACAGTATTATAAAGTTGTTAAAAAATAAAGTATTTGCAAAAATATTTACAATTATATTTAATGTAAACAGACAGTCAAATAATAAATTAAATAAGCCAATAAAATGAATAAAATAAAATAAATGCGTTTTAAATTAAATCAAATCATTTAAATTGAAATTACATTTTAACTTTTGAGAAAATGGTAGGATTTGTTTGCAGATTTTTTTAAAATATTGTTTTCAAATAAAAATTAATTTCATACTCAAGTGTGGCTTAAAATGAAAATGTTGTCATCATCTACTCACCCTCAAGTTGTTCCAAACCTGTATGAGTTTCTTTCTTCTGTTGAACACAAAAGATACTTTGAAGAATGTTGGTAACCAGACAGGTGATGATAGCCATTGGCATCCAACAAAATATCTTCTTTTGTGTTAAACCGATGACAGAAAGTCATACAGGTTTGGAAACACTTGAGGGTGAGTAAATGACAGAATTTTCATCTTTGGCTGAACTATCCCTTTAAGTGTCCATCTATGTTTTGAGCCAGTGTGTATCAGAACAGGCTAATTTTATGGGGTATTTTAAAATGAAATGCTTCAAAGTAATGTAACTTTAATGTTACATGACCATATAGCTCTTGTTTGAGTACCAATATACCATTTAACATTCAGAAATCATAATGTTAAACTTCACATTCGAATAAGGATAGAATAAGGAAATGATTCTTCCCCCCCACACACACACCCCCAATAACCTTGAACAGTGAATTGACACTGTGTTCTAAAAATATGCAGCTGATAAACAAGCAGTAGGTTAGAAACAGGAGGGTCAGTAGGTCACGTCCAGTATTAACTCAAAGTGCTGTGGGGGGAATAATTCTTTGTAGAGATTTATATTTCCTCTGAGTAATATAGACTGAGTAATATAGACTCTTCTGCTGTTAGCACAAACAGCTTGATGTGAGTTCATAACTGAGTATTTTGGGAAAAGATGGAATGACATGCACTTCTTTAAGAGTTGATTGTATTTCTTGATTTGTGAAAGAAGAGCTATTAGCTCCTAATGGAGAGCAGTTAGATGCTGAAAGTGCATGACTCAATACTAGTTCCTGTGGAAAGAAAAAAAATATTCGTTCCAAAGCTCAACTTCTGTGTTTGAGTTTCAATAAATGATCCAGCCTCCCTGACCCCCCCCCCCCCCCCCCCCCCCCCCCCCCCACATTCTCTTCTATGTTAACTTGTGAGTCACTGTATTTCCAGTGTTATTTGCTGTAGAGTATGCATGCTGTTTACAGCGGTCCTGTCTCTTGCTTCAGGTGGAGAGTTCCTTTAGTTATCTCGAGATCTATGCCATCATCATCGACAGCATTGAGCAGGTAAGAGATCTACAGCTACAACACGCCACGATAATGAACATTTAAAGTTGCTTATTAATCTACACTGTAACATTTGTATACGTTTTATATGTTGCTTTGGGTTGAAGCATCTGTGAATTTAAAATAAATATGGGCAGCTGTGATATAATACAAATATACCAATATATTTTCCCCATAAATTATGCAATTCATTATTTAACCTAAGTTCAATCCAATTTTTCTATTATTTTTTATTATACAAATTCTCATCCTCCAAAGAAATATTATTACAATTTAAAATAATTGGTTTCTGTTTTAATATATTTTAAATTTAATTTATTCCTGTGATGGCAAAGCTAAAAGAATTGCTCGAGAAAAATGTGTTATTTATTAATATGGAAAACAATTGTGCTGCTTAATGTTTTTGTGGAGACTGATTAATCTTTTCAGTATTCTCTGATGAATAGAAAGTAGGGCTGTGAAATGATTAATCGTGATTAATCGCATCCAAAATAAAAGTTTGTGTTCACATAATATATGAGTGTGTACTGTGCATAATTATTTTGTATATATAAATACACACACATGCATGTATATATTTAAGAAATATTTGCTTAAATATACTGTATATATAATTTGTATTATATATAAATATAAATATTTTATGTATAAATAAAAAAAAATTCTTAAATATATACATGCATGTGTGTGTATTTATATATACAAAATAATTATGCACAGTACACACACATATATTATGTGAATACAAACTTTTATTTTGGATGCGATTAATCGCGATTAATTGTTTCACAGCCCTAATAGAAAGTTAATTATTTAAAATAGATCTCTTTCGCAAGTAAAAGTTTTCACTCTCAATTTTGATCAATGTAATGCGTCCTAGTAGAATAAAAGTTTTAATTGAATAAATAATTTAATAAAAAAAATTACTGACCACAAATAATTTAAACGGTAGTATAATATTGTCAAATATGATTTTTCTCTGTAAATTATGTGATAACACTTTGTAATTATAAAAATATTTTCAAAATGTATAATACAAATACATGCATTACATGTAAAACAACTTTTCACAGACAGTGATGACAGTTCTACGGTTATCAACATCTTAAATCTAGTAAAGTTTTTCAAATTTTATGTAATTATAACTCTATTGTTATATTCCCTTGGCAGTAAACTATTAAAAAAACGAATTACCACTGCTGTGAGGGTGTTTCTAATATAACGGCTTAGGGATTGACGGCAAATTTCACATCATTCTCTCTTCTGACGGCTGTAATCAATCTCGATATTTCCCTCTTTTGGAAACTCTATCATGGATTTTATTCTTTTGCCATTCGAGCAAATGGGAGTCTTGCAGTTTCTATTCACCACTAATGAAGTTTACCCAACTATGACGACCCCCGCTTTGAAGAACCTCGGAAATGTGAAAAGGGTCCACTTTTTTTACTGTAGTATTTTGTTCTTTTTCTATTTAAATTGCTAACATATTTATAGTATAATGTCAACATGAAGTTGAAAATACAGGGAAGTTGAGGTCAGTTTTTTCCAATGAGTAAAGCCTGTGGTTTTTAAATTGTTACAAATGTCAAGCTGTTGGGGGCAAGCAATGTGGGTTCAGTAGTTTCATCTCAAAAGAAAGATCCTCTTTCGATCTGCCAGCCAGTTAGTTATTTATCACTTATCATCCCTTGCACTTTGTGTTTGTGAGGTGGTTATCGAGACAGACAAGCAGAGCTACTTTTTCAGCCTGATGTCAGTGAGAGATCTGGAAGCTGTGGTCAGCCATGTCACCGCCTCACTCAAGAAGATCTTTCCTGATTCATCACCAGGGTGAGTGATCTGAGAAAACATCACATCTGATCAAACATGGTGCATTTGGTTTGGTACACGGTTTCACAGACAAGGCTTAAGCCAGTCCTGGACTAAAATGCATGTTTGAGCTGTTTTAACTGAAAGCAACACATCTTAAAATATGTCAGTGGCATTGTTTTGTCTCATGATGCACATCAGTAAAGTTTTATTCTTGGGTACGTTTATAAAAGCTACTTGAATTAAGGCCTATTCTTGGCTTAATCTAAGCCCTGTCTGTGAAACTGGGCCATAGTGTAGTGTAAATATAATATTAAACAAAGGAACGTTGAGGTAATGTTTCAACTCTGATCTCTGAACAATAAATGAAAATTAAAGACTACACTCTTAGAAGAAAAGCTTCTGTATAGCCCCCATTATGCTATTTAAAGGTTCCTAATTTTGTTTTGGAGGTCTCCAACAATAGGTTTGCATGCATCCAAAAAACACTTTCATTTTTTCATAATATACATTGCACATCACCTCATTTCTCAAAGGGTCTGAAAACAATGATTCGGTCAAAGATTCAGTCTCTCTAAAGTCGCTTCATATATATATAATAATTTAGGGGATCCCATTATTGGATCACTTTATGGATTTAATTGTGTTTTAAGTCATTTTTAATTTTAGGTACATTTTATGAGACAGCTTGTAAACATCCTTTATCACTAGAAAAAAACCCCACTTTATTTCGATGGTCCACTTTAAACATGATACTAACTATAAGTACCTTTGTAACTTCATGTCAACTAACTCTCATTAGAGTACTAGTAGACTGTCTGCTTTGTATCGACTAACACTTTATTTTCATAGTCCCCCAACAGACATTTGCATTTGCATTTGCAGTAACTTTGCAACTACGTGTCAACTTATTCTGCTTACCTGAACCCTAACACCTTACCCTAATCTAACAGTCTACTAATACTCTAATGAGAGTTAGTTGACATGTAGTTGCAAATTTACTTATAGTTAGTAGAATGTCTAAAGTGGACCATCATAATAGTGTAACGGAAGAAAATAAAAATAACTTGCTAAACATGAAAGTATTACGCAATCATTTAAGACATTTCTCTTAATATAGAACCTTTTTGGCATAAAATGAGTTCACCTGCAACAGTGATTTACATGTTTGTGTATTGAATATCTGGTGTCTGGGTCTGGAAACAGAACCACTGCGTTCAATCAATCACTGTAAAATAGTGGATTATCTTTATGGAGTTTGATTTTTCCATATTGACCCTTATGATAAACTGATTAGTTAAACCATAAGGTCTTCTCCAATTTGACTCACTTCTTCTGGTAAGTATTAACAGATTTATCTGCCCACAAATGGAACAAACATGACCTTTGAATTTGTGTTGGCTGATGTGGTTACACTGATCCTACACTTTCTTTATCCCCCTCCATCTTTTTATTGCTTTCAGGAAATTGCTGAAGAAAGTTCCTCCTGATCTTCAAGAGCGGCTATGCAGTCTTGCCTCCAGAGTTGAAGAACATGTGAATGGAGCAGTTGGACCATGTGGTTAGATGACTGTTGACAATCACATCTAGATGTTATTTAGATATCAAAGTGCTTTCATTTGATTTTTCTTCATCCTCTTACAGGAGGCTTTTCAGACACCTATGCAGCGTTGTGTGACTTCAACGAGTTCCCATGTTGTGTGGAAGTTCAGTGGGTCTGTGGTAGTCACTACTAACAAGAATCGAAAATGTCAAAGGTTTAGCAATGATGGTTTTAAGAACTGTTGCTTCTGTTTGTAGGATGTTGATAATATCTACCATGTTCAGAACTGTCGGGTGTTCAACCTCATCGACTTCAGTCATTTAGACAGCAAGTATACAATGAAACTTATATCTCTGGTTAAGAAAATGTTTATTAAAAACTATGCATAATTTCTAATATCTAAATATATATGTAATTTTTTATATATAAAACTTTAATATACACTACCTTTCAAACATTTGGGCTCAGTCAGGTTTTTGTATGTTTTTGTAAGTCTCTTGTTCTCATCAAGGCTGCATTTATTTAATCAAAAACATAGTTAAACAGCAATATTGTGAAATGTTATTACTCTTAAAAAAAAACAAAAAAAAACAGTTTTCTATTTTAATATATTTTAAAATGTAATTTATTCCTGTGATGCAAAGCTGATTTCCAGCGTCTTCAGTGTCACATGATTCTTCAGAAATCATTCTAATATGCTGATTTGCTGCTCAAGAAACATTTCTTATTATTTTTAATGTTGCAAACAGCTGTGCTGCTTAATATTTTTTGTGGCAACCGTGATACTTTGGTTTTTTTAATTAAAAGTTTAAAAAGAACAGGATTTATTTGAAACAATATGAAATATGAAATATGAAAATCTTTACTGTCGCTTTTGATCCATTTAATGTATGTAATGTGCTGAATAAACTAATAATAAAAAAACTTACTGACCCCAAACTTTTGAAAGGAACTATTTTGAATAAATAAATTGATTAATTTATTTATAAATGTTTAATATAAAAATGGTCAATATATCTTTTTTATGTTTTTTTATAATAATAATAATAGTAATATTAATATTCTGTTAATGTTAATAGGGACTTGGCTTTAGCAGTGGGCGCTCTGTCCTTCAACCAGTGGTTTACCAAGATATGCAGCAAGGACTTCAAACTGGTATGTACGGATACTACTGGGCTAATAATCATGCATACTGATAAAGAAAGCTGTTAAAGGTATGGTAGGCAGTTTCAGAGAGGCTAGCAATAGCAAGCTAGCTTTGAAAGCATAAGTTCCCACCCTCCCTTCAGAGCGCTCTCTAAAAAAAGCCACGCATCCTCCAAAACGCATGATGGTACACAGCCAGAGCAGAAGTCTACAAAACATCACGAGAGATGGCGATAAATTACCTCATGTCTCAAAGTACATAACATTACAATAAACGGAAATAACTTGTAGAGGGCTGACACTTGTACCACCTGACTGCTGCGGATTCATTTCGGCGTTGATGTCGGCGCCGAGTGATCTCAGCATGAGAGAGAAGGAGTGGGGGAAGAGGGAAAGAGATGTATTCTGAGGTGAGACTTGCGTCTCAAATGGTGATGCTAACTTCACAAGTGAGAGTTCAAATGTTAATTTCCTTTGTTTTCTCAGAGAGTTGCCCTCTCTTCCAGTTCTTCCAGTTTTTCCAGTCTTACAGCCTCGTGGGCAAGTGCGCTGACATGTAGCGCCGTTGTGCTTCGGGCGACTCGAGTTCGAGTCCCGGCTCATGGACCTTTCCCAATCCCATCCCCCCTCTCTCTCTTCCACCTCACTTTCTGTCTAGCAACTGTCCTATTCTAATAAAAGGCAAAAACGCCACAAAAAACAGCTCTGGGTAGAACATCACGGGTTGCCATCTCGTAATTACGGTAATCACGACATGGCGTGAGCGCAGCATAAGCTTGTTGTTTTGGTTCAGGAGGAACTGTAAAATATGACTGCTGTTTGTTTGCGGCGCTTGGTGATTGTCTGTCTAGAACTCTGCATAGCTTTACTGAACTATGCAGATGATGATGTGATGTCTGCGCGAGCAGGGTGTGCGGAGGTATGCAAATACATATGCTGACAGGCTGGTTGGACATTGTATCATTTCATTTGGTCCGAATGCAATGAATGAACTTTTTTTGTTCCTGAGACTTCCACAGAAAAGATACATGTACATTTTTTAAATATTTAAACCACCTCTATTATTGATTGCTATCAGGATGTGAAGAGAGTTTCAACCAGTATAACAAAAAGTGTTTATGGAAAACATTGCCTACCCTACTTTTAACTTGGAGCAGAATTGTTGTTCTTGTTTAGACTTGGCTTATTCAGTCATGTCAGACCTTCATCTCCTCTCGCTCCTGGCTGTGGAAAGGTCAGATATAGGCCACTTTCCAAATAATAAATTGCTGGTCTGACCATGACAACAAGACATGCTCAAGGGTGACTTTGATCTCTGTGTGATACAGTATACTCATTTAGATGGAGAGAGGATTTAAGGATGGGTAGAACAATGAATTGTAGCCCGAAGCCACTTTCTTGAATCAATCAATCAAACAAACAAGCATATTCTTTATTTAATTTTTTCAGTATTTTGTGGCTGCACAGATCACAATTCTTCCCACTCAACATGTTTATCATAGTGTATTATGCTCAATTCATGTCAATCTTGGTATGTCTGTTTGGCTCAAAAAACGTTGAGAACCTCTTCTCTTTGTTCTCAGACCCCTGATGTGCAGGAGCAGGTCCTCTATATGATCGCCCGGTCCTGTGCTCTGGAGGAGGTCAGTCTGGAAGCCAGCGGACTCAAAATGTGAGCTTAATCAAGGCCCTTGCACTTATGAAAAGTTAAACACATTTACCCAATTTCTATGTGTTACTTTGAAGCAAGTTGACTCTTTTTGAATTCACGATGCAGGGATTTTGCTGTCAAGATGGCCTCTGCTCTTCGGGACAATTCTGCCTCTATTGTCCATATCGTCAACCTGTCTATCAATGCAATAGAGGATAAAGGTTCTGATGCGGATTCTATATCTAAAATTAGGTTTTGCTCTGTTCATGGTTTTCTGTGTTATAGGCTGATGTTATGATTTCTCTGTTTACCGGCTCTCAGGTGTGATTGCTCTCAGTCAGAGTTTGTGCAAATTGTCCCGTGGCCTCAGTCAGCTGAACCTATCAAAGGTCTCCATGTCCCCAAAAGGTGCAGTTTTTATCTCTTACTCCTTTTGTGCATGTCAAGATGCTGCTTCACGACTACAAAAGTAACAAGATTCAAGATAATAAAGGGTTGGTTGCCATGGCATTGCTTTGTGAATGCTAATTCAGAGTCTTCCTGTTACACTAGGCCTCGGCTGTCTGGTTCAAGTTCTTCATCAAAGTACATCTCTCTGCAACACCCTTACCCACCTAGATCTGAGCGGAAACATCGGCTGCCTGGCCACAGAAGAGGCAGTGGTGAGTTTAAGAGAGCTGGGGGGATGTGGGGGATCTCTACATTAGATACACTACCATTCAAACATTTTTTTTTTTTTTAAAGAACTCACCCAGGCTACATTTATTTGGTTTCACTTGGCTGCATATTTTTTTTGTCATATAGGTTTTATTTATTGGCAGCATTGCAAAATTTAGCAAAAAACATTGAATAGGAGAACACTTGGGACAGGATGGCTTTGAAATCTCATGCTTGTCTGTCTCTCTTCTAGAGCCTCTTTAAGTTCCTGTCTGCTCCAAATGCAGTTTCTCACCTTGACCTCAGCTACACAGACTGCCCCCTAGACACAGTGAGTCCCATCAGTTATATTCTACATTTGATTTGATTGCTCATATTGTGGTGTAAAATGAATTAGGGAAGTTAAATACTGACATATATAATATTCATCCAATATTAGCATGAGACTGGGAATGAGACAGTTTGTACCCAAAAGCTGATTCAGTTGTTTACCAAATAATGCTTGAATTTTTCACTTCAGTAAAGAATCTGATGTACCTTTCTATTTCTGTTTCTCTCTAGCTGTTTGTGTCTCTGTCTGTCGGCTGCTGCACTACTTTGAGCTACCTCAACCTCTCCAGGAACACTTTTTCTCATAGGTGAGCCATCAAAAGTGATATTATGAAGTGTAAGCATCTCTACGCAGGCAGCATGTACATACTGATCTGTGTGGCTGTGCTAGGAAAGTACGAGAGGTCACGCGCAGTGTGAGGGATTTCTTTAGCAAGAACACTGTGTTAAAATACGTGGGATTGGCTGGAACTAAACTACCTCCAGAGGCTCTCAGGTATGGGCTTTGTTCCAATATTAGCATGAATGTATGTGTTATAAGCTTAAATTTCTTTCAATTTAGAATCTGTTCGCTTATGGTATTAAATATCTGCAACGAATTTTGTACACAGCACTGTTCAAAAGTTTGGTGTCAGTAAAATTAAAAAAGTATTTTACAAGGCAGAATTTATCTGATCAAAACTGAAAAGAGTAATATTTTGTAATATTTTTTACTATTTAAAATAATTTTCTATGGAAGCTTGTTGCAGCCTTGTTGCAGTTTGTTTTTTTCCTTGAATTTTTTTCTCAGAATTGCGTGATATAAACTCGCAATTGCAAGTAATTAAGTCAGAATTGTGAGATATAATCTCGCAACTTTATTTCTGCTGAATTGAGCTGACTTTATTTCTCAGAATTGTGAGGTTATATCCTGTAGTTCTGATTTTATTTCTTGCAATTGTAAGTTTATATCCTGTAATTCTGACGTTATAACTCTCAATTGCGAGTTTATATCATGTAATTGTGAGAAAAGAAAGTCTGAATTGTGAGATGAAAAAGTTGCAATTATCTTTTGAATTGTTTTATTCCGTGGCGGAAATAAGCTTCCATGGTTTTCTTTTTTGATACATTTCAAATGTGATTTATTACTCCAGTCTTCAGTGTCACATGATCCTTCAAAAATAAATTTGAATATGCTGATTTGGTGCCCAAGAAACCCTTCTGATTATTATCAATGTTGAAAACAGTTGTGCTGCCTATTTTTGTAGAAACCGTGGCAGAAACCTTTTTCAGTATTCTTCGAGGAATCTAAAGTTCAAAAGAACAGCTTTTATTTGAAAGAAATCTTTCATAATGTTAAAAATGTCTTTAGTGTCACTTTTGATACATTTAATCCTTGCTGAATAAAAGTATTATTTCTTTAAAAAAAAACTTACCTCAAACTTCTGAACGGTAGTGTATTTTTATTTTATTTTTTATCATTATTAATGTCCAGTGTTAATGTTGTTTAGATTGTTACTACAGGGCTTGGCCACCAACACTCATCTATCTGAGCTGGAGCTTGACATCAGCTGCTGTGAGGTACACACACTGACATGCACATCAAAGTATTGTATGAATCTTTTCTTAAAACTGTGTGTGATGTTGTGGTACATGTAGCTGAGGTCGGCTGGAGCTCAGGTGATTCAGGAACACATCTTCGAGGCCAAGGCCATCCGCAGCCTAGACCTGTCTGACAACGGTACAGTCTCTTATTTTATTCTCATTCACAGCTCCAGCAATTTGTTAACCTCCATTTATACCATCCTCTTTCTTTCTGTCAGATTTATTATATCGCTCTCACTTGACTGTCTCTTTCACAACAGCACTAGAGGGGTCACAGGGTCTCTCCTTATATCGGGTTATAAATCATATCTGACTGTTAAGTGGAGAGATGGAGACATAAATTAATCTGACTCGCTGTGTGTGTGCATTTGTCCTCTTGCCTCTCAGAAAACCTCTTCTTTTCATAAGATAAGAAAGAAGTAAATGGTGCGTTGTGTACATCTGTACAAATACCTCATAATATTTGCAGACATTTACAGCATTCTTTGGCATAGATTCTTTAGGAAAAATCTGTGGAATGGATATAAACATGGAAAACTCTTTTAATCTCATTTTGTCCAAAATCCTAATTTTCTTAACAGGATTCTAAACATAAAATATGCACAGAATGTTTCCTGACAATTTTCACAATTTAACTGTTCAAATATTTTAATGAAGAATTCATGTAAATGTGTTAACATGCAAAACAAGCTATCTCAAAACAAGAGAAGTGAAATTCATCATCGTTGGTAATCAACAGCATGTCACAGATGCTGATGACCGAGCTTATCTTGTATTTAACCCGGAATATTCCTTAGTTCATTGAATATTTATTTGTAATATGAACTAGATATCTGCTTAATAGAAAAATCAATGATTTTGGATGTTTTCGATGCTTCTCGAAGCAACTAGTGTTGCTTTTCAAGACCAAAGCTCATGAAAATGTTGAACCCTGGGAGAAGATGGAATCAGGCCATGCTATTTTTATAACCCAGGAGGAGACGAAGCAAATATAGGCGTTGTTGTGTCGGCAACATGAGGAGAAAGGCTCAACACATCAGTCAGAATAGCACATGACCCACTGGACCAGCACTGTGCGCCTGCAGGGCTATCATCACACCTGTCTGAACACATACAAACACACACACAAAGGAGGGAGAGAGAGGCTAGTGTCAGTGTGATATAAGTGAGAGAGATATTTGAATTATAAGATGTGAAAACATACTTGACTGGAGCACTGGAAATCATTTGATACTTGTAGTGATCATATGAAAGGCACTGTAATCGATTTATGGAATGGTATGCATAAAATTATCCTAATTCCCTAGATACAAGTACTTATTCATTAGATACTTGACTTATTAGATACAAGTACGTATTCATTTGATACAAGTACTTATTAATTAGATACTAGTACTTATTATTAGATACAAGTACATATTCATTAGGTACTAATAAGTATTTAATAGATACAAGTACGTATTCATTAGGTATTTAATAGATACTAGTACTTATTCATTAGATACAAGTACTTATTCATTTGTTACTAGTACCTAGAACGTGTTCTTTCTACTTGACAGGTAAAAACACAATGTTTACGGCATGTAGAAAGAAGAGGCATGTCTAATTTGGTAGCGAAGTGTGGCGGAAGTAGTAGAATGGCTAACATTGGATTGAAATTGAATTATTATTAAAAACAAATCACAATTAATAATTCGATTTTTTTCTCTCTCAGGTTTTGAGAGCAATATGGTTACTTTAATTCTCTCCATTGGTCGCAGTCATTCTATTCGACACCTTTCAATCGGACGCAATTTTGCCATGAAGTCCAGGTAAGTGCCATGTAGTTTAGGTGTGGATTAGTCATGTTTTCTTTTTTTTTAGATGATGTGTGTAATTTTTTGATTGTTCAGGAAACTTGTTAAATTTCTACATGGTTGTGCTAATGGTGCTGCTGAAATTATACATTTCCTTTAAAATGTTATCGCTTCCTCCTTTTCCTTTCAACTATTTCCCTTTTCTCTCAGAGCTCTTACAGATGTGTTGCACCGCCTTGTACAGCTAATTCAGGAGGAGGAGTGTGTGAGTACATCATTTTTAATGTCAGAAACCCTACACACATACACACACACTTTCCATTATTCTATTAGAATCTGCAGCCTCTCCCAAATGATATGAGTATTACTGCAAAATTGGATCACACGTCCCCCATCCACCATGGTTACGTACACCAGAACGTCCACCTACGGACCACAGCTCTCACATAACATTAACGAGAGTAGGAAGAGCTGCTATCTTTGCCTCAGTTAGCGGTGGAGATTGGAATGTGTGCTTCTGTGTGTTTTTGCGTCTATTCTTGTAATACTAGTACCACCAATAAAGAGAGAAGGTCCACAGAGACACCCCCCCCCCCCCTTCATTTCTCCAGCAAGCTTTGAATTTTAATTACCCAGAATCCCTCTCCATCAAGGCTCGCCTGGTCTCAGTAATTACACAAGCAGCTCTGACTCAAAGATAGGACTCATTAAAACAAACTCTCAACTTTATATAACTTTATCCACATTAATAAAAGCATTTATGCTCTCCAAAGAATCAGCGCTGGCCTCTCACGACCCAACCTGCTCAGTCAATACTGTTTCTTAAGCTAATGAGACTTGATAGAAATCTTAATGAGACTTACAGCCAAAGGTTAATGACTCCATAAAATGACTCTGAATGTAAGATCAATGGAACTTGATAAAGAAAATGTATGATGTGCAATTGTGCATATGGCTTGGATAGTGACCTTTTTACTTTCTTTTTCAAACTTTTTAGCCACTGGAGTCTCTGTCTGTATGTGACTCAAAGTTAAAAACAGGCACCACTATCCTCATCAACAGCCTGGGAAGCAACGCAAGCCTGTCAAAGATTGATATCAGCGGAAATTGTATAGGTGACACAGGAGCAAAGATGCTAGCAAAGGCCCTCATGATCAACACCAAGCTAAAGTAATTTTACATGCACACATGGTGACTTGCAGCTTTCTTTTGCTGATGTTCCTGTCAACGAGACATCATTTATTGTTAATTTATAGTTAGTTACAATAAGGTCTTGTTTGTTAACATTAGTTAATGCATTAACTAACAATGAGTAAATGTAATTTTACAGCATTTATAAACCTTTGTTAATGTTACTTGCAAAGAATGTTCATATTCATGTTAGTTGTGCATTATGAGTTACATAGTTAATGTTAGCAACTTTTGATCCTAAAAATGTATTAATAAATGTTAAAATTAACATTAGCTAAGACTAATGAATGCTGTAGAAGTATTATTCATTGGTAGTTCAATCCCAACTAATGAAACCTTATTATAAAGTGTCTCTCTTTTGCCCTGTTTTCTGACAGAACGCTGGTTTGGGACCGGAACAATGTGACTTCTGGAGGATTTATGGATGTGGCCAATGCCATGGAAAAGTGAGAGTAACCCACATACCTAAAGGGGTTTTTCAGTGAATTGTATTTGTTAAAAGTGTATTTCTTTGTGTGTTCAAACAGGAACTTGACACTACAGAACATGTCCATTCCTATGAGTGATATTCTTCAAGCCTATCGAAACACCCCAGAGAAGACAGAGGAAGCTTTACAGAAAGTTAGTTCTCATTTGCAGCACTATAGAAAGCCAGGAGAACAGATGATGACAAGATATAACTGACTCTTTTTGTATGCATATATGTAGATCCAGGCCTTTTTATACAGGAACAATCAGAGACAGTGTGCAACGGGTGAGGAAATGTGTCATCTACAGCATGGATTGAAGACCACTCGCTCTGAACAGGTTTGGCTGGATATATTCTTCCTATATGCCACTTTAACTGCCTATGATATAGTACATACTAATGTGTCTGTCTCTTTCTCTTTGTGCTCAGTTAGTGCAGGATCTCTGTAAAAAACTACAGGAAAGTGTGCATCCTTTAACCTGCTATAATATACAAGAGGTGCAGTCGGACATTTTGCTTGCAGAGGAAGCGCTTCAACATGCAAAGAAAGCCATTAGTGTATGAGATTACACATATACATGGTTTGCAATATTACAGATTCAAAATCTGATCATTTTATACTCTACTGTTCAAAAGCTTGGAATCGATACAATTTTTGCACGTTTTCGTGAATGTTTTTGAATGTTTATTGCTCATCTTGACTACGTTTATTTGACCAAAAATCCAGTAAAAACTTAAATATTATTATCATTTAAAATTTACATTTACAATGTGAATGTAAATGCATTTAAAATAACCGCTTATTTGAATATATTTAAAATGTAATTCACTCCTGTGATGGCAAAAGCTGAATTTTCAGCATCATTACGCCATTCTGCACATGATTATTCAGAAATCATACTAATATGCTGATTTGTTGCTCAAGAAATATTTCTTCCGATAATCAAAGTTAAAACTTTGTGCTGCTTAATATTTTTTTGGAAACTGTGATACAGTTTTTTCGACATTCTTTAATTAGTAAAAGTTTTATATAAAAATTAAATATTTTGTAACATTGTAAATGTCTTAACTGTAAGTTTTGATCACTTTAATGCTTTCTTGTTGAATAAAAGTACTAATTTCTTTCTTTTTTTAAAAATCTCCCCAAACTTTGAACAGTAGTGTACGAGCCATTGCTGTTATGCAGTACTATTTGAAGTATTTTAAAAATGAGTGTACTTAATAACAGGGTACACCAGATTTCAGAAATTTATGTGATAATTTATTTTTAAAAGAAAAGAAAACTGAGAATTTAAAATTTACATCTTAAAGTTGTAGAATATGTAACATAAAATATTAAGACACATATGATGTGGATGTTAAAGATGCACTGCATAGTAGTAATGGCTGATATATTTTTCTGTTTTAAATTTTTATAACAATGTGGTGATGCCCTAACTCGTGGTGTTTGACATTTGGCCTTGCCTCTCAGTCTTTTGGAGGACTCTATGAGTTGGGCAGAGCGCCTTCTAGTGGTCACATGCTGAAATGCATTCTCAATGACGCAGCTACAGCCCTGAGGAGTGAGATCACTGAGGAAATCCAGGTAAAGTCATGTTTTTTGGGTGTGTGTTTGCATACAGAACTCTGTTGTGTCTGTTATGTAGTACAGATTGCTTTAGTGGAGGTCACTGTAATTCAATGGCAGTATAAATCAGACTTTCTTTTGTGCTGTGCAGGAACTGGCTACGGCAATGCTGCAGTCCGCCCAGCTGACCTGTCCCAGAGTCGTCCAGAGGTCAAGTGTCAGCGAGCAGCTGGCGGATCGTGTGGCCAAGAAGACACGTCAGGCTGCACACTTCATTCAAAACACAATGCAAGAGGCAGAGAACAAAATCAAAAACAAGCTCAGGTGCGACACGCATCACTATTAACACTATTAAACTCTTAAACCCCCCCCCCCCCCCCCCCCCCCAAAATATGAATTTGTTACTCATGTTTCCCCCTCTCTCACTCTTTCTCAGTGAACTGAAACTGTCTGTCAGTGTCTCTCTGGTGGAAAGTATAATTGATGAAGTTCTTCAGGATTTGTCAGTGGCTCAGGAGAAGCTGGTGAGGGTTTGCATTTATGAATGTTTATTGTGCACATGAGAATTGTGTGTGCGTATATGACATGCAACATATATCTCTCTTGCTTTTAGGACAAGCATATGAGGGAGTTTTCCCAGTCCACCAATATCAAGGCCAATGTTCCTCAGCTCAGAGTGATGGAGCATGAATTCCCTACAGATGATGTGAGATGATTCGATTCTAGCATTCTGATTCACCACTTACTCACGGCTAACATACACTAACTCTCAAAAGTTTGGGGACAGATTTTTTTTTTGAAAGAAATTAATAATTCTATTAAAGGTACACTATGCAACATTTTGGCCCTCTAGCAGTTAAAAAACAAAACTGCATGCATTTTGCATAAGAACATTGTTTTGGTTGTGCTTTGACTCTGCCTGACTGTGTCTATGAATGTGGTTATCTTACTGCTCATAAAACATTCACTACTTGGCTTAAGAGATATAATCAAGTTAGATAATGTAGCTATACCCATTAATAGACACAGTGATTCCTTGAAAATAAATCCAGACCATAAATAAAACCATCCCATCAGGTCTGAAATATAAACACTTATAATAGGCTTAGTGAATCAAGGTAAGACAAAAACACGTTTTGGAAGAAGGATTAATGATGCATTTACTCGTTATTTAAATTTGGTTAATTTTGAACAGAAAAGTTACATAATGTACCTTTAAGCAAAGATGCATTAAAATGTTCAAAAGTGGTGGTAATTTTATTTCAAATAATTATAAAGCACGTAGTAATGCCCTATTCTGCATGACCATATTCTACATCCATTAATCCTACCCAATACCTAAACTTAACTACTACCTTACTAACTATTAAAAAGCAGCAAATAGGAGTTTATTGAGGCAAAAGTCTTAGTTAATAGTTAATTAATAGTGAGAATTGGACCCTAATCTAAAGTGTGACCATTTAATATTATTTTTTTGTAATCCAGATGTTAAAACCCCACTTTTGCAATTTAATTGCTGTGCGATAACAGGTGTGCTTATATCAGCTGTGGCTTCAACACATCCAATCAGAATTTAGAGTATCTGTTTTAGAATTTGAACTCCATTATAAATTCAAGTTGTTGCAGTAATGTAAAGTGAGAGTTTGATTGCAGTTTTTCTCTCTGCGTGATCATAGTACGTCCCCGTCATCTGGAGGAACAGCTTCCACTCCCGTAGCATCCGTCCCGCCCCTTCCATCAAAAGTAAGTCCCTTGTGTCTTGATGCCGACAAGTGCTTCTTTCTCTCTTTCCATTCGTCCCTGCTTTTGCGCTCCTAAATCAAATGTGATTGGGTGCAGCTTACACTGGTGACACCATAGCTGCATGTTACTTGAAAGCTGATTGGCTGTAAAAAAAAAAACTCTGGCACCACACACCACAGCTGTTGAGGTCAGAGGTCTGTTTAATTATGCAGTCATCAAAGATGTCAGAACAGGAGGGGTTAAAGTCTCTTATCTGAACAAAACCAGCATGATATTTACGCATCCGATCAAATGCACTATCAGTATCCTGGTAGCAGGACACTTGCTGCAAGAGACTTTTTTTCTCTTATCATTTATTTTAGTAATCATTATAAATTAGGTATCATTTGAAAGCTTAAACACTCAAAATGCATCATGTGGAAACCATTTTTGAAATTGGACATTGCGTTAACATGAAAACGGTACTCAAACACCTTTTGGCGGGCTCAATTTTTTGTGATATAAACTTTAACTTTGAAAAACAACTTGGTAGACATACAGCTTTGATTTTCTAGCAGTTTTAGAGTCCAAATTATTTTGTAAAATATATATTTAGCATCATATAAAAAATGTTTAGTATAGTGTTTAGTTCAGCATTTGCTTTTACCAGCAAAAAATGGTGCCTTTTTCTTCTTTAAAAAGAGTCTAACCTTAGGTCTGTATTCCAAAGCATTCATGAATTACAACCATTTAGGTTCAGATCTATGTTTAAAAAGGGGTGTGGCAGTTAAAAGGATATGGTTAGGCAGATCTCATTCAACGACAACCTTTATCTAAGCACACGTAAACTGATTTAATGACAACCCAATGTGTGATCAACTTGTGCAAATGTGTGAGAATGGGTGTGTATGTGTTGCAGTATTTATTGTAGTAGTGCTATAGTGCACATGTGACATCAAAAGCGGGCTTTGTTGTTTGAAGTCCTGGCTGTGAGAGCGGGATCCCCCTCTCATGGGATTTCCCCTCCCTCTCTAATTGGTGTCTATCTGTGGTGTGTGTATGAGCCTGAGACAGCGGGGTTTGATTTTGGGAGGTCCCACCCTGTCTCTACTATATATAATCAGCTGTGTAACACACTGCTGGCAGCAGCTATAACTGGAGCATAGCCCTGTTACTCTCACACCACTGAGCCCCTCAGACGAGGGAGGGGGGCCACCCGCTTACAACCATGACACAACCCCTCCCCCAGTCCCACACCCTTCTCTTCCTCTGCTCTTTTGTACCTGTCCTCCTTTTCTCATTCCAGTCACATTTCACCCCAAGATAAATCAGATGAAGAAATGATAATTTGCTTAAAGAAAATGAAGCCTGTTAGTAGGACCATTTTTTGTATTGTGACATTTTTATTATCATAACTGTAATGCAAAGACCTAATTTATTTTTTTTAAAGAAATTAATGCTAAAGAAATTGATCAAAAGTGACAGCCACAAGACATGTATGTTACAAAAGATTTCTTTTTCAAATAAATGCTGTTCTTTTAAACTTTCTATTCATCAAATAATCGTGAAAAAAATTCCACAAAAATGTTAAGCGACACAACTGTTTCCACATTGATGATAATAAGAGCAGCAAATCAGCATATTAGAATGATATCTGGAGGATCATGTGACTCTGAAGACTGGGTGACGTGGGTGTAAATAGTTAAATATTTTGTAACAGAAAACATTTTAAATTGTAATAATATTTCACAATTTCCCTGTTTTTCCTACATTTTTTATGAAATCAAATAAATGCAGCCTTGCCAAGAGGCTTACCTTATATATATATGTGTGTGTGTGTGTGTCTATATATATATATATATATATATATATGTTAACATGCATAAACTTGTATGTTAACAGGTTTGGTAGTATTTTTTTTTTACTGGGTAATTGATGTATTTCAGTGATTGTTATTGTAATACAGTAAAAATATTACAGTAATGAGAACTGCCACTGAAAATAATGAAGAATCGAAAAAAATACCACAGTAAAAATTTGTGGGGGAAATGCTTAATTGTCATAATAAATAATGTCACAGTGCAAAAATCTGTAATCCTCTTCATTTAGACATGATTTCCTATATGCAAACTATAATTCTAAATAAATACTGTATTTTTATTGGTTATTTATTTTGGGGTAAAAGATGACATATTTTCTAGACATGTTTTTGGGAGATTCCTCGGCAGCCTGCATCCGTCGTGTGAATATCCTGAACCCTTCGTGATATCCAGCTTTATCTTCCCCCTTGCTTTTTCCTGCCTTTTTCGCTGATCTTTTATACTCCCTCTCGCATCCTCTGCTGTAAATCTGCAGATCCATCGCTCCATCTCGATCTATTTCTTCCTCTCTATGTAGATACACACATCATACAAGCTTCGGTCTCACCCCTCCCTCACTATCTCCCTCTGTTGTCCCTTATTTCCTCCCTCTCTCTCTCTGCAGGTTTGTTAGATGTGGAAGGGGAACAGCAGGCGCGTGCGGCCACACATCCCCAGCAGGAGGTAGAGGAGAGAGGAGGGGGATGGCCTCAGGTCTCCAGGGTAGGAACGGAGGAGAGGAGGCGGGCCCTGTCGTTGTCGTTGGTGACGGGTCTGTCAGTCACCGCGGCAGGCCAGCTGAAGCCAGGAAGCTCCTCCTACTCGAGGAGAGAGGCGGATGCTGCTGCTGCTGCTGCTGCCGCTCTTAGCAACAGAGAGCCCCGGCGCTCGGAGCCTGCACCTCCTCAGCCCCCTATGGACCTGCCCATCGAAGGCCACACACTGAGGCACTACACCCGCTCCAGGCCCAGACCCAACCGCCGGAACAGGCAGCCTCCCAGCAAGCCGCAGGTAAGACGGGAGGGTCGGGAACCGAGAAGAAAGGAGCATGGGAAGGGTTTCGAGAGGCTGAGATGGGGACGCTGCTGGTGGAGAGAGAGGGGGAGGGAGACTGCTTTCTGACGGCACTGCTCAGGTTGATTCGTCCGCAGCTCCTCCAGGCTCTCTCTCACACCGTCTCCTCCACCCCATCTCCTCATTTTTTCCTTTCTCTCGCTCACGATATGCGACGAGAGATGCTCAGGGAGAGGGTGCTGCTGTGGTGGGTTGAGATTTTTAGGGTGTGTATCCTCCATTGCCATTTTCAGGCAGTGTGTGTGCCGTCGTGTTTGTGAAGCTCAGCTGGGCGGTGTGTGCATGCTGTCAGAAATGGGCACAGTCTCTGTCCAGCACTGATTATTGCCGTTTGAGCTTGGTGTGTGACTGCTGTAGCATCTCAATTATTAATGTCCCCAGATCAAGGAGGGTTTCTCCCTTTCTTTTCGCACCCTCTCTGTCATCAGGAACGGAGGATCCCTCCATTCGTGGCATTCCCAGGGTGTGGGATCGAAATCTGTTTATTCGGTTGTACAGATTCACCTGGGCGTTGTATAAAGGAGAAACTGATTGCGTGTTTAAATGAGATGTAATATTTAGGTTGGCGTGTGACAGTCAATGTATTTCTGCCGCTGATGCTGCAACGACAGTGTGTGGTTGCATTGGCACACTGCGATTCTGTTGAGTCCATCCCGTCTTTCCTGTTGAGTCGAGACTAATGTGAGATATTATATCCTCACTGCGGTGTCTTCATTACGTGAGTGTGAGATGGACAGAAAAGAAAAGAAAGGCAGAGGATGTATTTTTCCTCATATCTGTGTGTGTCCACTTGTACATCCTGTGAATGGCCATTTGATAAATGGTTGCCATAGTGATGGGCTTTACAGTGTTCTCAGTTGTAGCTGCTCACACACACATGCCTTTACACTGTTGTGTGTCTAATGTGCTCCAATGGCATGTGGCCTGTTTATTGATGCCGCCATTGTGAGGTGTGATGTGTGCGTCTTTGATGCTGTGATAAAGGTGCTATTGTGCCCTCACATTGTGATTGTGGCAAATCTGTGTGGTTTTCAGGTATTATATAATCACAGGTATGTTGAAAACTACCCTATCGAGTCATTTGAGCCACATTTTCTTTCTTTGCCACCAAACTTTGGTCATTTTATCTCTTTTTGGCATTAACTGAATTTAGTTTTATTGCAAAAAATTTGCTATGATGGTACCATGTTACAGTGATGGTGTCAGATAGTAATACCACAGTGTACAGTGCCTTTCAAAAAATACCATGGTACCATGATATATACACTGCCGCTCGAAATTTTGGGGTCTGTAAGATTTAAAAAATAGCTAAATCATTTTTAAAGAGGTCTTTTATGCACATCAAGGCTGCATTTATTTGAACAGAAATACAGTAAAAACAGTAATATTGTGAAATATTATTCCTATTTAAAATAAATGCTTTCTATTTTAATATATTTTGAAATGTAATTTATTCCTATATAATGGCAAAGCTAATATTAGCCATTACTCCAGTCTTCAGTGTCACATGTTTATTCAGAAATCATTCTTATACTGTAAGCTGATTTGGCGCTCATCATTTTCCATTTTTACTCTCCATGTTGTGCTGCTTAATATTTTTTGGCAACTGTGATACATTTCAAGAATCTTTGATCAGTTCAAAAGAAGCGCATTTATTTAAAAATAGAGATCTTATAATTCTTATAAATATCACTTATGATGTTTATAACTTATAATGCTACTTATACTGACACTTATGATTACCATATTTATTTACCATGGTACTTCAAAAGAATGCATTGTATTACTGTCTTGGTAGTTTCCTCAAAAATCATGGTAATGCCATAGTACTGTGATGCCATTTGATTACGACCTTTATTAACACTATTAGTATCCAAAGGTATTTCAAAAATACAATGGTAGTGTCCACATAAATAATTATAATATTATGGTACTGTACTGTGATATGGTGTAAATCACTGTATTCACTTGCCATGGTGCTAAAATGTATGTCTAACAATAACATAGTACAGTAGTGTCCACAAAAATCATGGTAACACAATAGTACTATGTACATATCATTATCACCTTTAATTACCATAGTATCCCAAGGTATGTCAAAATACTTTGATAGTACAGTCACTGTAGTGACCACAAAAATCGTGGTAAAACCATAGGTTTGTGATACCATCTACATATGATTACCACCTTTATTTACCATAGTACCCCACGGTATGATGTATTACCATCATAATAGTGTCCATATAAACAATGGTAATGTACTGTGAAATGTGGATCACCGTATTCTTTTACCAGGTTATGTCTGAGAATGCCTCAGTACCATCACATTAGTGTCCACAAAAACCATGGTAATATAATGGTATTTGCATCTTACATCTGCTGTCATTTAGATATGTTAAAATCTTGTGTGTGCTTACTTTAGTGTAGTTAGGAGTGGTTGGTAAATTATAGGAGGATCTATATAGTCATTTGGTTGCCATTTTTATATACTATACTGGTACATTATGTCATCGTCTTAAAGAGACCTTTAGCTGTTTCTGTGTTGTCATGATGACTGGCTTGTGTAAGTGTAATGCTGAATGTCATGACTGCCTGTTGGTGAGTACCAGTCACTATGGACAGTTTTTAGAGTGTGTATTTTCACACAGTTAAGGCCCGTCCACACCAAGAACAATAACTTAACGAAAATATAACTATATTAGCGTCCACACTAACGCATGATAATGTTCTTTTTAGTGTATGCTGCAGTTCTGTCATCTGCCACTTTAAATGCTAGCACTCTTTTAAAGCAGTTTGGATTCTGATTGGTTGTAAATGTTTTTATCGTTTATCAGATGGAACAAAACGTTCTGAAAGTTATTCCAAAGAGACCGTTCCTCTGTGCCGTTATAGTTGTGGTATAGACTCATAAGAGTCTAAAGAAAAAGACTAAAAAAGAAACCGATATCGTTATCATCAGTTATCATTGTGATTTGAACAGGCCTTTACCCTGGTTAAAGCTGTGTAATTGTGTGTGTGTGTGTGAGGTAATTTTTCCAGAACAGACACTCTCTGGAGAGTTTGGCGCCACTGTTATCACAGACATGAGCACGGAGGGATGAAAACACTCCTGTCATTTCCTCTGATCACCTGAATGAGTATGTGTGTTATATGTATATTCCTGTCAGCATGATCTGTTGGCGAGGGTGTGTGTCCATATTGTGTGACGGCCGGTCATACTCCTTGGCTGGTGAAAACCCAATGACAGGTGGTGCCTCAGGGAGAAGCTCATGTGACTGGAGAAGAGATAATGCTCTGATGGTCCAGTATATGTGTGTGTGCTTTTTTCCTGTATGACCATGCAGGGCTGTCAGCAGTGGGGGACAACCAGGCCCTGTGATGTGGGGTGTCTCTATGGGTACCGCTCATTGGTCTCAAGTAAAGACGACACACCCAAAAAAAAATGTGCCCAGTGCTCTGAGTTTTAGCAATGTCCCTGTATCCCTTTTAAATTCTCGCTGCTCCTTTATGATGGCTGCATAAGCATTTCTTTTATTACCTCTGCAGTTTTACACACCCATACACACGAACCATGTATTCCACAAAATGATGTCTGGTCACAAAATGGAATCATTCAGAAGGTGTTTCAGGAGAAGGCAATTTCTCTATGACATTTTCCACAAATGCAGTACATGCAGTGTCCATTATAATTTTTTTTATTATTATTTTTTAAAACATTACATGCAAAGATTCCAAGTGATTAGCTAACACAAAATGAAATTACCATGAAAATTAGATTGTCTTTATGGAAGCTTGTTTCCGCCACTGAATAAAGAATAAAAAATAAAAAAGGTGGTGCGACATTTTATCTCACAATTCAGATTTTTTTCACTCAAAATTGCGTGATATAAACTCGCAATTGAAAAAAAAGATCTGCGCTTGCAATTCTGATTTTATAACTCACAATTGTGAGATAGTACATCAAAATTCTGTGAAAAGAAGTCAGAATTGTGAGATATAAACTCGCAATTGGGAGAAAAAAGTCAGAATTGCGAGTTGAAGATGTATGGAATATTGTTTCTGACACAAAATAAAAAAAACAAAATTGCAACTTTATATCACGCAATTCTGACTTTATAACTCGCAATAGCGAGTTTAAATCATGCAATTCTGAGAAAAAAGTCAGAATTGTGAGTTTATAGCACACAATTTTGAGAAAAAAGTAAAAATTGTGAAATGTAAATTCGCAATTGTGAGATTAAAAGTCGCAATTGCCTTTTTAATTTTTTAATTCCATGGCTGAAACAAGCTTCCATATGTCTTCAACTCGTCTTCAACTCTTAAAGGGGTCATAACATGAGAAATCTAATTTGCTTAGATCTTTGGACATACAAGAGGTCTTATTACAACATCCTGCATGTTTCATAGCTTAAAATGTTAAAATTAAAATTTAATCAAGCTCCAAAAATGCCTCGTTTTGATATCGCGTGATCTTTGATGTCACACGTGTTAATACATTTGCATAAAACTGCCTCCAGAGCAAGACATCGACAAATAGTTTTACATCATCGCATTATAGGCCCCACCCACTGGCTTTCAGTTGCTTAATGGCTGACATTTGCCTACACTGACCCCATTATAATCACTGACGCTGTCTACGCTGGATACAGTATATAGATGTGTGTTCAGTTTCTGACATACTCCACGCACTTGAGTCTGTCGACAACAGGACAAATGGAAGAGTGAAAGAACGTAACGCATCCAGTTTGAACCGCTCGTTTGCCTCTCTGTACAGACTTCAGAAGGATCCCAGGGTCAGAAACAAGTGTATGGTTTATTTTAATGGTGTCCCGGATTATATGTTTGTGCAGAGCATTTTATTTATTTTATTTAAATGATTTAATAATGCTTTTGTCTGTAAATCTTTGTCTGTAAAAAGGCGGTTTTAAATGGATAATGTTTTCAAAACACTAACTCGCGTGCAATAGCGCAAGGGCGTTGATACTGTTTCCTATGCAATGACATTAGCCAAATATAACAGTGGCCGTTTACTGACCAGCCTTAAAGGAGCCGCGGCTTAAAAACAGATCATTTCAGACAGAGAGTCAGTTTTCCCGAATATATATATATATATATTATTGTTATTATTTATTTATTTTTTTGTAAAAAACTTTAACATTACAAGTGAACCTCAAGGAAAACATTAAAATATATATATATATATATAAAAAAAAAAAAAAAATCCATGTCATGGCCCCTTTAAAATGTCTGTGTCCCACCTTGAAATGCTGATTGTTTTTGTCTCAATCTGTCTTGACAACCTCAACTGTATTTAACTATTTAAAAATTACAACCATAATAATTTCATGATTATTTGATCATTTTAAAATCATTTTCAATTCATTAGATAAGTTTACATGCACAAATTTTCGTCAATCTGAATGAATCCAAGCCGATATCATGTTTTCATGTTTATATGAACCATAAACTTTGCAATCCAATTCACATTTTCATTCACATTTGCATCTATGTATTCTGACCAAAACTTCAGCACATGTGCAGTGCCCAGTCACCATGTTCAGAACTGGAGAAAACCACTGCTATAATGGCTTGATGACATACCTAAAAGGAAAGCTGACAAATATGTCCATTAACTGCACTCATCAAGCTTAACCATTCAACACTGTTATACAATGTAACAAGGATCAGACTTTAATTTATGGGACATATAAATTTATCAGTAACTAAACTAATATTTGGTAACCCTGTTTAACCATTTTTGCTTTAATTAATTTTTTTTTATTTAATATTTATTGCCAGAAAAAAACACAAAAAAACACACACAATATAATTAAAAAAACTGATTTGTTTAAAATGTTGCAAATCCCACATTTTGGTAAAAGGATTACAACATCTTATTATTCATACCCTCAAAAATGTTTAGTGAACCTAAGGAGGACAAACAAAATTTTATATGAGGTTTGCAACTTGAGTTTGATGATCAGCATTTTCTAAAGGTTAAGCACCGCCTTTCACTGACCACGTCTTTAGGCCCTATTTTGTACCCTATTTGTGGAAAGTGCTTATCATGTTGGATTTAATCACTTACATAGAGCTTGTAGCTTTGCCACCAGGTAAACCTAGACAGAACCCTGTGGAATTCTGGGATCACTGTCTCAACCTGACACCTTTAGACAGGCCTTTTCCAGCTTACACCATAACGCTGATCTCAGAAGAGGTAAAGAACACTACGTTCACTCCATCTCTCTGTATCTCTCCTTCTTTCCACTGAAATTTAAAGGGGAACCATCAACGGAAATCTAACGCTGTGTATACGAAGTCATGAGTCATGACATGTGAGCTGGACTGATCTTTGATCAGTGTGTCAGCTTCCTACTGCTACACTGATCCGGGAACAGATTCTTCAGACCCGAACGTGTCACTTTTACAAGACTAGACTAAGACCAGCTTAACCCGTCAGGTATTAACATTATCTAGTTTCATGTAGGAAACCGTTTTGATTTTAAAATCATTGCTAATTACTACTGATTTATGTGTAACCCAGCAGGCCATGTGAACCACACAAAAGCTTTGTTTTCTGTTTTTTTGTAATTAAACCTGAGCTGTATGGTTGCACCGTTCATGCAGTGTGTTTTATAGGAGAAAATGATCGCGTGTTATTAAGATATGTGGGAAACACCTCTCCTTGTGCCGCCTAACACAACGTGGCGCCTGCTCTCCTCCTCTTTTTGAAGATGGAGTGATGAGTGCTTTGCCTTCTCATTGGTCGAGAGGTGCTAAATGATTTATAATCCATTTCTCATGTGGTGTGCGGTGCCTCATTTGCATATGGTTGCTATAGAGCTGCAGTGGTCTCTCCCTCCTCTCTCTCTATCTCTCTCTCGCTCTCTCCATATTTCTTTCTTTCTCTTCCTGCAGAACCCAAACTGCCCGAAGGCCTCGCAGTCTGTACAGCAGCAGGAAACAGGCAAAACACACAGATCGTGCGCACCCTGTGCTTTTGTGTGTGTATAGTGTTTGTAAGCTACTGATCTGGCACAGTTAAAAAGTCAACATGCAATCAATGTTGACCCAGTTTTCTTTTTTAATTTGCATCTTTGGTCTTAATGTGAGTGAATAATATGTGCATATTATTTAATTTTTTTTACCAGTACTAAAAAAACCAACAACCTCTGAAACAACTTTACTTTTTGACTGATGTCATTAATCCCTCTTATTCCTCTCCAACCACCTGCTATTTGGAGACTACTTTTCACAATCCAGGTAAATACATCACATTATGGAAAAGAAAAATGAGTTGTGAAATGTAAATGATGTTTAATGTTGAGTTTTCAAAGTGCTACTATATTAACCTCTAGTTCAGTGGTTCTCAACCTTTTTGACTTGAAGCCAAATCAAGTATCAATTTTTTTAAAACCGTTTTTCAGTTTTAGATTAGAGCTTGGTTATTTCAATATATTAATGATTTATTATTTCAAATACTTATTGTTAATCTTGAGGCCCCTTTGGAAGTTTGCTGAGGGCTCCGACACCCTGGTTAAGAACTGCTGCTCTCTAGTCTAGTTCATTACTTAATAATCATCCCTTGTCTTCAGTGTTTTCTGTCTGACCATTATGAATACTAATATATTTGTGCTATATATGCATTATGTGCTATATTTGTCACGGGAACACACAGAGAAACAGGTGGATCCAAATACAGCATATTTATTGTCAGGGCAATCCAATTCGTAGTCATCCATGCAGGGGTCAAAATCCATTTTAGCAGTCCAATAAATAAATAAACAAGGAACAAAACAAGATCAGACGAGGAAACAGACTTCAGAAGTGTAAGTGACATACAACAATGACTCCGTGACATGAACTGAAACAGACAGGGTATTTATACACAGACACTAACGATGTGATAGGAAACAACTGAGTGCAATCACAAGTGATGGGAACAGACAAAGGATTATGGGAATTGCAGTTCTAGAGTGAATGGTGACAGGAAGGGAAAGAGACCTCTAGTGGACACCCGGAGAAACACAAACCAGACACTGTGACATAACCCCCCCTCTACGGAGTGGCTACCAGACGCTCCAAGAACAAACTACCAAACAAAACAAGAATTCAGGAGGGAGGTGGAACGGTGGAGGATCAGGGGGAGGGATGGAGGGCCAGGACCATGGAAGGGAACGGAAACGGGGTGATGGTTTAGCCGGCGGCCAGGGCGAAGCAGACGACCCATCAGACGGCCAGGGCGAAGCAGACGACCCATCGGACAGCCAGGGCGAAGCAGACGACCCATCGGACAGCCAGGGTGGAACAGACAGTTCATCGGGCGGCCAGGGCGGAGCAGACAGTCCATCGGGCGGCCAGGGCGGAGACTTCCCCTCAGGTGTCCAGGGCGGAGCAAACAGTCCATCGGGCGGCCAGGGCGGAGACGACCCCTCGGGCGGCCACGGCGGAGACGACCCCTCGGGCGGCCACGGCGGAGCAGGCTCAGGAACAGACACCGGCTCAAGCTCAGGAACAGACACCGGCTTGACGGCGGCCATCTTGTCAGGGGACACAGGCTCGGCGGCGGCCATCTTGTCCAGAGACACCGGCTCGGCAGACGCGACCTGGACGGTCTCTGGATCGGCAGACGCGACCTGGACGGTCTCTGGATCGGCAGACGGGACCTGAACATTCTCTGGATTGGCAGACGGGACCTGAACAGTCTCTGGATCGGCAGACCTGCTGTGTCTCCTCCAAGCACGCAATACAGCTAAGACAGCCTCCCTTGCCGTGGCAGGGCTGATGGTGGGTATCTCCGGGTCGATCTCTGGGATGACAGCGGGCTGCACGGGGACGACCTCCGGGATGACAGCGGGCTGCACAGGAACGACCTCCGGGATGACAGCGGGCTGCACGGGAACGACCTCCGGGATGACAGCGGGCTGCACGGGGATATCCTCCGGTACCACAGCGGCCTGTAGGGGAACGACCTCCGGGACGACAGAGAGAAGGGAAGTCTTCCTCCTCCTCTGTCGTTTCTTATGGCGAGGTGCAGGCTCTGGGCTCAACAGAACCCGCGGCGAAGGGTGCTTAGGGGAATTCAGTGCCATGGCCTCCTCAGTCTGGCGGGCCCATAAAGCAAGGCCCTCCAAAATGTTCATGCTGCTGGATCCATTTGTTGACGGAGTCATTCTGTCACGGGAACACACAGAGAAACAGGTGGATCCAAATACAGCATATTTATTGTCAGGGCAATCCAATTCGTAGTCATCCATGCAGGGGTCAAAATCCATTTTAGCAGTCCAATAAATAAATAAATAAATAAACAAGGAACAAGGAACAAAACAAGATCAGACGAGGAAACAGACTTCAGAAGTGTAAGTGACATACAACAATGACTCCGTGACATGAACTGAAACAGACAGGGTATTTATACACAGACACTAACGATGTGATTGGAAACAGCTGAGTGCAATCACAAGTGATGGGAACAGACAAAGGATTATGGGAATTGCAGTTCTAGAGTGAATGGTGACAGGAAGGGAAAGAGACCTCTAGTGGACACCCGGAGAAACACAAACCAGACACTGTGACAATATTATAACAGCTCAAAGGGCTTGTTTTGTGTATTTTTTTAGTTTTTTTTAGCCTAATCATTTCACACTTGAAAAGAATCCTGCTCCAGATTCTGTTATGATATATACATTAAGATCTATTAATCCTCACAATACTAATACAAACTAATATTTCTAAAGCCTTTGTAGAAACGATCTGCAGTATGATTTCTGCTTACAGGCAACATATTGTTAGAATAAAAGATTAATGATTGCCATCATGAAAATCATTTTGCTCATTTATCACAATCACAATGTGGTGTAATGTCATTAAAACTCTTGTATGAGAACTACCAGGACTGGCAGATCTTACAACAATCAACCTCCATGTTTGTGGCTATTGTGTTATTACTGTGGCTACATGACAGATAAACCAGTCACCACTGATGAGCACTCATACGCTCATTTAAGTGTGTGTGTGTGATGAGGCTGTATTTGAGGGGCGTAATTATATTAGGTGGGAACAGAGTCAGAAAAATTGAGGCAGGGTTTGGTTCTCTCTCGGGACACTAGGCAGATTCGCCTAAAGACAAATCCAATGTAGACAGAAACATTTCTAACTTATAAGAGAGTCTGAATCATGCCATGTTTAATGAGTAAATGTGAGTTAGTATTTTAAAAAAACACTAGTGTTTATAGCTTAGAAGTGCATTACAGCTTACCCTATGAACTTTTATTTATTTATTTTTTACACATTTTCTATGCAACATTTCTATCAACATTAACCCTAACACTAAAATCAAAGGGCACTGATTGGTTGATTACATGTTGTAGTAGTAGTTTTTAACTGTTTTTTATTTTATTTTTTTATTTACCGCTTTTAACTGTTGCTATAAAGTCTGGTTCATTCTGCAGCTTCTTCTGGCTAAAGGCCTGTTCACACCAACACGAATGTTCAGCACGAAATTCAGTCTGATTTTCGCATGCGATTTGTCTGTTCAGACCAAAGTGTAAAAAAAATGTCAGGTGATCTGAATGAAAATAGAGATTCACTCTGACAGTAGATGGCGCTTTAAAAAAAGCTGAAATAACCTGGTATCTCTGGACACAAAACACTACGTAACTGTTTCTGACACTCACTTGTCTCTGAGAAGAAAGGAAGTCAAACAGTATTTACATTCTTTCAAACAGCCATTTAGATTTTTTGTATTCACTTTGGTGCAAACTTTGTCAAATCTAGCATTGATTTTTTCTTTTCTTCCTAACGTCAACTGAGTACTTTGTAGACACCATTTTGTTTCTTTGCAAACTGACATGGAAATTGTGCACCCCATATTCCTGGAAGTTGGCTAGCTCTCAGATAGTCTGGTATTTTCACAAGTGCTTAGAAGTTTTGTGTAGATGTTTGTGGGCAGTCTGTGGGTGTGTTGTCTGAGAGTAATGTCTTGTGTAAATCATGTTAATCTTTTCATTCCATCAGGCTAAAATACAGTTTCCCGTTCGAATAAAACATGTAGTAGATTTTAATTGGGTGAATGACCTTTTGTTTGTGTGTCTTTGTATGTGTGCAGGAGCAGGCCGCTGAAAGCGAGAATGAGGCCAATGAGAACATGGGGAGGGTTGATGAAGGTGTAGAAGAGTTCTTCACCAAAAAAATCATCCCTGATGACACCCTGTGAGTACACAACACATACAAAAACACTCAAGTATGCAAAACAATGTTAATACAACACAGATATTTTTCATAGAACTGGAATTAATGACGGCAAATGATTAAAACATGATCTCTAACAAAAAAATATCCTTATCGGTTGTCAAAAGACATTTCCCATCATGCCTCTCCTCTCCTCGTGTTCAGAAAGCACCAGAGGGAGGAGCCCCTCATTAAAGCACAACCTGCAGAGCCCACGTGTGTCACAACTGTCCCTCCTACCACCTCCACTACAACCCCCATCCCCACCACAGCCCCCTCCAAAAACATTAAGAAGAAGTTTGGTGACTTTTTCGCTTTTAAGAAAGTCCGTGCAGGTCGAGGGGCCAAGGGTGACGGTGGTCCCGAGGGCAAGGCCAAAAAGACTTCAATAGTTGATCTCATCCGACCACTCCGGGAGGCAGCACGTGCAGAGAAAGAGCGAGAAAAGGAAAGGGAAAGAGAAAAAGAGAGGGAACGAGAGAAGGAGAAGGAGAGGGACAAAGAGAAACTGGATGAGGAAAACGTAGTCAAGGCGGCCACAACCACGGCCACCCCCACCATCCTCACCATCACAGATTCCACAACAACTGCACCAATTAATGAGGACAAAATGTCACCCAGAGCTCCATCACCTGCCCCCACACCTGCACTGATCCCACCTGCATCCACTTCCATACCTCCTGCCTCATCCCCATGCAAAACTGAAGAGGCCCCAATACTGTCCCCTGCTGCACCTCCTACTCCCACCAAAACCCCCAGCCCGGTCCCAGGTGTGTCACCCTCAGAATGGGAGAAGAGCCGGACCCTGGAGAAGAGTCGCACCCCAGATGGAGAGCGGAGGCCCAAACCCATCCGTCGCTCTCTCAGAGAGGGCAAATCACAGTCCCTCATCCTGCTTTCAGAGGTCTTGCCAGAGCAGGACGGCACAGCCATGCACGCTAAGGTATTTGAGCAGTGGTTCTGATTAAGTTAGACTAGATGTTAATTGAATGAAGATTATTAAATGTTTAGAGGCCGATTACTTATATTTGGTTATTTATAGGTTAAATCGTAGGCCAAAAACTGTGTCCGATTGGCTGATTTTTAAGTGCATTTTGAGTAAATATTGTGTGAAAAGGTTTCATTTAAGACCTTACAATAAGAGTACAATGGCAGTACCATGGTACTTTTGGTGTCAGATGGTACACATTAAAAAGTCATTGTCTTATCTCTATTTTAGTTTTGTTTTCCAGTAAAATAGATATAAAATAATCAAAAGAAAACTTAAACCCATTTTTAATATGACTTCTGTCTGCTAATGCTGAAGACAGTGAGTCAGTTTTAAATAGATTGGTCGCTGTTGGCTCCTACCCCAAAAGCCCTCTGGATGAGAGGGTGCCGTCATTTTTAGAGGTTCATATTGACTCTTGTTAGATGGCTGATCTCACATCCTAAAAAGTTCTCTAAAAAAAAATTATATAAATGTTTCTTGTTCTATTTGTAATGTTCTAAGAATTAAATTTTCGGGTCATTGTGTAGAAACATGCATCGGAGAGCTCATCCAGCTTTGAACAGCGTCTCCATGTTATGCTTCACCGCATGGGAGTCACCAAAACATCTCCTACCGACACCAAACAGAGCCAGGTAAGTGTGGCTATTTCATTGATTCTTCCAACTTTTTATTGTGAAAAACAGATACCACTTTGAACTGAATTAATCGAAGAACTCTGTTCTCTTCTCTGAAGACCTTTTAAACTTTATTAATGGTCATAAATAATGTACTGTTATTGGATTTGGTGCTGCATAAATGCCTCATATCAAGCAAAAACACCTTTCCCCCAGTAATATATGCTTACTCTGCTAAAACCGCAGTATCAAAGTAATCGCTTGCATGAAAAAAAGGTCTGGGTGAATTAGAGATTATACACTTACTTCACTAGGCATCTGATTTAAACCAGTGTTATCCTCTTACAGAGCAAGGATGAGGAGCTGAGGAAAGCCAACTCTGAGGGTAAGACACATTATTCAGCTACAGTATGTAGACCTTGTGTTGGGATGTGAGAATTTGCTGCACTGGTAGTGCTGCGTCAGCACATCTGAGTTTTGACAGTGGTGATCTCAGGGTTTCTGTAATGGGGTTTCAGGTGTGAATGCTAGAGAGTCACATGATGGTGTGGCATATGTGTGCTTCTAATGTGTTTAGGTCATTCACTGATTGTGAGATGCAAAATATAATGAAGTTTCTCTTCTTACCTTAATTCATGTTGCAAGTCTTTGTTTTCTTTGAAATCCTTTTGATTTATCATACGTTTATGTTAATATATCTATATACCATCCCTGTGTGTTATATTTTGTAAGTCTAGCCAAAGGCCATATGTCTGCACATAATTCTATGATTAATGCAAACAGCAAAATATCCAATTTAAAGGCAGTTTCAATTTCCACAGGAACTGCCCTGAAATCCTTTTCCTTAATCTACTTTCAGTGCATTTATTCTTAAGCATTAGCACAGCTCAGCATGTATTTGGTGTTGATGTGAAGCATTTTTGCATGGGTCTGTCAAGCCATTTCTTCTATTATTCAGTACACTTTGCTTGCTTTTTAGGGGCCATACTTGACAAACCTGAGCCTCCGCCTACATTTATGAAACCTCGCACAATGTCCACCTCATCAGGTAAGAAATGAATCACCCAGCTTCAGTAATTTTCATTGTAGTGATGACTGTTAAAGTTGCAATGAAACTGGAGCAGCGACATTTTTTCGTATTGTGATGTACATCTGAGTGAAAGAATGTAGGGCAGGGACATTGTTCTATCCATCAGTTTTTGATTGGATAGAGGAAAATTTGAATGCGAATTTTGATTAAGAATTACAAGGTCAGAAAAAAAAGAATGAATTGTTCACAATCAGGTAACATTCATTTAGTGAATTTATTTCATGCTGACTTTAAACCTCCTATTTTCTCCAGACACCAGGCGACCAACCCGAGTGACCCCGAGTGTTACAGACTTCCACCGTACAGAAAGGCCGCTACTTCCAGAGCGTCCTATAGGCCCGTTGCCCCCTAAACCGGCCATGAAACCCATTCTACTTCCCGGTAGTGAGGCAGCACGGACAGCCACAGTCACTCCCAAGATCCCCAGCCCTTCTCAGGATGGTCAGGCAGAGGTGTCCGAGACCATCTCTCACTCCCAGCCCCAGGAGGAGCCTCCGACCCCATCTCCCCGCAAAGAGACGCCTCCAGCCCCCTCGCCACGGAGGATCCTCAGCACGGATATCAGAGAGCGTGCAGAGAGAGCACAATCCGTCACTGAAGGTTTGCCTCTCTGTCAGTCTAGTGGGGATGATGCAGCATGCAGGGTTTGGATGGCTAGTTTTCATGTAATATGCTGTTGAAAATTCGTTTTAAGGGGATTGTTCACCCAAAACGTAAAATTCTACTTTCTCACCCTCTTAATATTTTCTCACCTTCAAGGTGTGTGTCAAACTTCAACTTATTTTAGAGAGTGCAAGATTATCAGTAAATAGTGACTTCACAAATGACTTGATATGTAGCGCAACATGAGTAATGTCGACTACTTTTATGGTATTTCCCTGCACCACTTTTCAGTGTTTCGGGCTATGGCTAATGAAATTATATATTGTAGTGAATGTGAATTCACTTACTTTATCGAATGGGATGCTGTAAAAAGAAAGTACAATGCAGAAAAATAACAAGAAATGTATTTTTTATTGAGTTGTCCTCATGGCCTTAAAAAAATAACTATAAAATGTGACAAGTGTTGTCCAGTTCACAAACAAATGACTCTCATGAACCAGTTCTTTTTAGTGAATCAAAAACACCGAACAACCAGGTTAGTCCAGTTCTCAAAACAAATTACTTTTATGAGCCAGTTATTTTAAAGAATGGGTCTCTTGGTCGTTTCATGGATGGATGGATGGATGGATGGATGGATAGATAGATAATGATATTTATTTGAATATCTCTTCAATTGATTGACAGTCTGTCTTCTATTCTGCTTCTTTCTTTTCACTTTGTTTCATGCATGCACTCGGCCTTCATGATATCCATCCCTGTCTAAATAAATTTATAATAATAAAGTAGGGCCACATAATGACTCAACTAGTGTCTGTTTTCATTCAACACCTCCCTCGATGGCTGATCTTAAAGCTCTCAGAGTCCAAACACAATTCAGTTAGCCCTATCCCATCAGTAATTCAATGCTTGTGAAACTGATGCAGCAAATGGGCCCTGATGAAAATGCATTCATTCTTTTGAGTGTTTGTCCAAAATACTCTTTGTATCTCCAAATGTTATCTTAGTGCAATAACCACATAAGTGAGAATATGAATATTGTGATAATGAGATAAGCTGAACATCCCCTGGCGGTGTCAAGTGTTGCGTACGTGTCAGCATTTTCTGTGGACAGTGAGTAGCCTGTCATTTTATTCTTTATTTTCATTCAAGTTCCACCCTTCCTCCATACATCCTGATGCAGATATTTTTCTCATTTGTGAATCTGTTGTAAATGACTTTTTGATGTTCATAGCTGTGGAGCAGTGATAGCTCCTACGCTTATGACATAAAGGGTCACAGGTTTGAATCCTGACTGTAATGTTCCCCAATTTCTCCCATTTCCACCATCAATCCTCCCTGTCCTATATAATAAAAGGCATAAAACAGCCCTAAAATACATTGTGCTGTATTGTGTTCATGTCTTTTATAAGAACGGACACAGTCTGACCGTATTTCCTCTCATAGAGACCCTCCCTATTCCACGGCCCCGCATGAAGCCCTCTACCCAGCGCCGTGCCGTGTCTGTCCATGAGGATTCACTCCTCCAACACGCCACCATGCTTGACCCTGAGGGTGAGCCTCTGATGTCTCACAACTGTCACTCACAATATGTCATCTTGTGTTTCTGAGCAGCGCTCTGAATGATTCCACACGAGTAATATGAGGGAGATGTTTGAAGAGTAATAATGTAATGCTGCTTTAACTGTCAATGTGTCATTGATTACACATTGAAGAAGATATATTGCTAGTAAGTTGCAGGTATTATTAGGAGTAATGTGTCAAACAACTTTTTAGAGTCAACTAGCATATAGGCTAACACTACCGTTCAAAAGTTTGGTGTGTGTAAGATTTGTTTATGCTTTTGAAATAAGTCTCTTATTCTCACCAAGGTTGCATTTATTTGATTAAAATGATAGTAAAAACTGTAATTTATATAATTTGTATAAAATGTAATTTATTCCTGTGATAGCAAAGCTGGATTTTCAGCAGCCATTACTTTTTAGTGTCACATGATCCTCTAAAAATCATTCTAAAATGCTGATTTGGTGCTCAAGAAAGATTTACTTTCATTTGTGCTGCTTAAAGGTCCCATTGCATGAAAATTTCACTTTATTTTTTTAAACCTTAATATGAGTTTTCCCTAGCCTGCCTATGGTCCCCCAGTGGCTAGACGTTTTGATGGGTATAAACCAAGCCCTGGGTATTTTTGAGAAAATGAAAGCTCAGACGGGCAAATCTAGAAATCTTCCTCTTATGTCGTCACAAGGGGAAAGGTTACCTCCCCTTTCTCTTCTTTGCCCGCAAAGAGAATTTGGCCCGCCCATGAGAAAATGAGCTGCGCGGGTGCGATATTGTTTTTTCCTGGAGAGACATCATGGCTTGCAAACGAGCGAAGCATGGCAGTTGCTCAGTGTTTGGATGTACAAATGAACACAAAAGTATTTTTTTAGTTCCTTCATCCGAGCCTCCGAAGAACCAGTGGGTTATGTGAATTTCTGATGTGTAATTGTTCAAGATCAGACAGATAATCTTTCTCTCAAAGTCGTTCAATACTGTTTATGCATCAGTAAATCAAGCCAGTGACTAAACGATCAACTTCACGTCGTTTCTCTTAGTAGGATGAAAATAATCTTACTTAAACTGTGATTAATATATTTACAGAAAGCGATCAAAGAACAATCCCTTTCCAGTCGCCCAAGCTGTCAATCACACACAGAGCGAGTTTATCTGGACACTTGCCAAAACTCATTATGAAATCAATGACGCTGTTACACTGCACAACGAAGCTCTTACAGTACTTACCTCATGTTTGCATTGGTGAAAGCATTAGTGAGAGTGCAGAAACTGCGTTGCAATGATAAGATCTTCATTCACGCGATCAACAGGCTGTCATCTGCTCAATGCTCATCACTGCAACCTTTTATGTGATGGAATAGATCTAAATACTTAAAAAACTTCTCACGATTCGTTAATCCCGATAGCTGTAATAGTAAAAACGTATAATAGCTGTAATAGTAAAAGTTTTTGAGAGAGATCCACATGTAATGCTAGATATTTCATATGCAAGCATGTCAGCCAATCACAGCAGTGGGCGTTTACACTGAAGTCTCACAGCTGACACGCCCCTTCAAACAGAGCGTTTAAATCAGAGGCTAAAATCAGGCTAGGAAATATGCCTTTTATTTCTAAATTATAACAACTTTTGATCTAAAAAACATACTAACATTATAAGGGCACCCCAGGAAACATTCTAAAATAATAAAATAATCCATGCAATGGGACCTTTAAAGGAATAGTTTACTTTAAAATACAAATTCTGTCATCATTTACTCACCCTCAAGTTGTTTCAAACCTGTATGAATTTCTTTCTTCCGCTGAACACAAAAGAAGATATTTTTAAGAATGTCGGTAACCAGACAGTTGATGGACCTCATTGACTTCCATAGTAGGAAAAAAAAAATACTGTGTGTCACTTTTCAATGATGGCAGTTGTTATTACGGCCTCTTTCAGAGCTAAAGGCAGCGCTGCCAAGACGGCAGAGGTCACCGGGGGGGAAGCGAGTGAACCTGGGGGAACTGACGCCCTGCTCAGAGGATTTACCTGAGGGTGAGGAAGGTGAGCGGAGGAAGAGATTAACTCCACTCCGACACCATTATAAATACAGTTTGCGCAGAACTTCCATTAGACATCTTCATCATGTGCTCATCATGTGTTCATCATGTGCATTCACAGTGAAATCTCAGGAGAAGGAGGACAGCACTGATCAGACGGACAGCACAACAGTCACAAACAGCAAATCAGAGCAGAGCCCATCCGGGCCCAGCGAGCAAGTGACCAACCAGGAGAGGAGCGAGACAGTCTCAGAGGAGCACACAACACAGGGAGAAACATCAGACCAAAGAACTGAATCCCCCTCACCTGAGACACACATGGACTGACCCTGCGCAAATCTATTTTCTATGTGTACCTTTGCCTTGCACGCCAGATTATGTACAAAAGAATGAATTATGAACAAATGCGTTTAAAAAAAAAAAGAAGAGTAAATCAATACCTATACTTGTTAATAATGATTAAAAGTGAATTCTGTTGTGTCATTACGAGTCCTGACTTTTTTCATGGATTTATCCCTCTTCCCTTCCTCAACACCGCTTCCATTTCTTGTGAATCAAAGGAGGTTTGGCAATGAAACGTTTGCCGGTGCGATTTGATTAAACTTACCAACATTACAACATGTAAAAAGAGAGTAAATCTAAGGTTATGATATATTTTGCAGTCACCCCAGTAGCACCTCTATCTATATGAATTATAGGCACATAGCTTTTTAGCTCCCTGCATATGTTTGGAAAACATTTATTTAATATGTGTATTACATCACATACTGCAAGTATATTCAAGATTTTATTGTAGAAATGGCTCTAAACCTGATATTGCAATGTAAACCACATTGAAACATTTAGAAGGTCTACAATTACAAAATAATAAGGGACATTAAATCATGCAATAGCCATTTTTGAGATCATAGATGACCCCTTATTTTGGTTGTATATTACAACCAAATATACAAAACATTATGACCAGTCTTACAGGTGAAGCGAATATCATAGATAATATCTCCTAACAAGGCCACATATTAAAGGTGGGGTATGTGATTCTCTTTTTTGTCCATTTTTTCAAAATCACTTGAAATCCTATTCCTAACCCACTTACAGCCACTGAGTTAGAAGCACTGAAATGAAAATTAAGCAATTTAATCATCTGTGGAACGGGCAGGACTCGAAAAACTCCAGCCAATCATTTCCAAGACCACCTAGAATCATTGGACATTAAGTTCGTCAATCAAACGGTCGTACCATACCCCCCTCCCCCTCCCTCCACATGAATGGGTGGAGTCAGGGCCAGCGTTGGAGGAAAGAAGGTAGGACCATTTGAGTTGTGTATTTTCAAAATCTGCCGGCCGTTTTGCAAATCCCATACCCTACCTTTAAGGTTTGGGTAGAATAGATGGTAACCAAACAATTAGTTATAATCTACATGTTGGATGCAGGAGAAATGGGCAGTAATAAAGATCTGAGCGACTTTGACAAGGACCAAAAATGTTATGGCAAGGCGACAGGGTCAGAGTATCTCTGAAATGGCAAAGCTACATTTCAGCCACAAACCGGCGACAGGGTGTTGGGCGCCCAAGGCTCATCGATGCACGGGGGCAATAAAGGCTATCCCGTCTTGTCTGGCACAAGTTTGTAATTTGAATGATGGTTACAGGAGGAATGTGTCACAACACAGTGCATCACACTGATGCGTATGAGGCATAACTGCAAACCAATCAGAGTCCCCATGATGGCCCCTGTCCACGGTCGAAAGCGCTAACAATGGGCACACGTTGTCAGAACTGAACCTTGGAGCAGTGAAAGAAGGTCGCCTGGTCCAATGAGTCACGTTTTCTTTTATATCATGTGGAAGGCCATGTATAAATGTGCTATTGACCTGGGGAAGTGATGGCAATGGACAATGTTCTGCTGGGAAACCCTGGGTCCAGCCATTCATGAGGTTGTAAATTTGACAGCATTAGGTAGGTGGTCATAATGTTTTGGCTCATCTATGTACATTGTAGGATTTTTTAAGGTAATTATGGTAAAGTGATAACGCTAAAATCAGTGTTTTCCAAACCTGCTGGCATAAAAAAACCCTGGTGTTTTAAAAATAGTTTTTTCACTTCATATTACAATGTCCTTTAATTTCAATACAGAACTGGGCCTCTGTTAGCAGAAAAGCCCACATGATTTGAGTCATCACGCTGCGTGTGTTTCTGCAGCACATTACTCTCTTCAGTACACAGCAAGTGGCGGTTGTGCAGATTTGGCTGGTGAATGTTAATGGAACACAGGAGAGCCATCTGTGAGTGTGGAAGTGCTGGAGAACACAGAAGCATCACTAAACCACAGATGAGAGTGGCGTGAGTAAACCGCCCTCCGCTTGGAATGAAACCAAATTGTTTTTACTACTCTTCCAGCTGATATTTTCTTATCTGAGGCACACGTTTACCTTCCTGTCCAACATATTACACCCCAAACCAAAGGATAATACGTTAATATATCAAAACAAGGTGGTGTTATTATAATCTAAACCATTTTATTTCATGAAAATACTAGCAATTGGCACTTATTATACAGTAAGAAAATTAAACTTGCCCAGAAAAAAATTAATGGAAAGTTTCACGTCGCAAAGAGCAAATCCATTTCTCAACAAGACCATACAATCAAAGACAAACCACAAAAACAATGAGCAGTCACTCCACCATGAATGATTTGACTTTAGAAAAATAAATCCATTTGTGCAATTGAGAGACCATAGGCTCAGACAAATAAAGCATAGCTTTCAGTGCGTCCCACGAATGTTAGCGCTCCAATCATAAAAGATGAACTCACTTCCAGAACACAAGAACTTCCTGAGGGCTTGTAATACGGGAGAACACAAGTCTACAAATGCTTATACTGAAGAAATGTAAAACTAATATTTGAGAACTAAATTTGGTTTAGATGTCAGGCTGAAAATTCCTCAGATTAGTCTTAAGATCATATTCGTATTCCTTTCAGCTTTACACCTCTTGCTGTTAATGTAACAAGAATAAGGGAGAACATCTAAATGAGTGACTATACTTTTTTTTTGCAATGTAAGCATATTATTTTATATACTTCTGCACATAAACTTGGGTTTCTGATATTATTTTGTACATTCTGTAGTAATTTAGTTCGATTTAGTCATTAAACATCTTCCCACTTGAGCTTTCTCAAAAATAACAATATCTGAAACGTATAACAGCTGTAGATTAGTGTTATCATTTCTTTGGTGAAGATTTAAGTGATTCTATATATGGTTTCAGCTGAAATCTGGTTTACATTCGCATATTAGGCATAAGAGGTGAGAATCTTATGGGCAAACAAGTGTCAAAGCAAGATTATATCACTCTAATATATACAGAAATATTCAATGTGAAGGCCAAATCCTGGAGCCCACTTGGAAAACAAATTCTTAAAGACTTTGAATGTAAAAACCACAAAATCTTGTGCTGTGATACGATTACAATGTCAAAGTCCACAGACAAGTGTGTTCAACTGTAATCTCTATAAAATATGCCCACAATCGGGGCAAATTATACAGAAAACAGTGTGAAGAAGAGAAACAAATTGAAGTTTCTAGCCTTTGGCCTAAAGGATTCATATAATCAGTGCAAAGTGAATGCAAGTTGTTCCTCTCGAGCGTAATTTAAGAGCAAGCTGGGATAGGCTTTAGTATGTACATTATATGAGTCTTTACCTCATCCAAAATTTTATAAAAGACTAATTTAGTGTTAAGAAAGGAAAATTAAAAGAAACTAACAAACAAAATGTCATCCATAATGATCAATAAAAAAAAAAAATACACGTGCAAGATGACTCCACCTGTAACAAGTCTAACTCTGCTTTAAAGGTAGCTCATAATGTTTCATTTTCAAATGAAATGTTTCATGTTACTCCATGCACTCATCAGAAACCCGTTTGGAAAAAGATACCACTGTTCTGTATCAAAGGAAACCGTTGGGTCTGTTTGGGAAGTAAGGCCTCCATGTTTTGCATATGACGCCCAGGGTGACTCTCCTCGCGATGGCAGTCTGGTGTGCCAATGTCTGAGTGCTACAGGGTCGCCAGCACTCTGAAGAAGGAAATGATAAAAACACACAACGACTGTCCCACTCCAAACACCAACGCCTCCAAGGAGAACATACTCTTCCCGGCCGCCTTATAGACTCCTGCTATAGCTGCACCTGTAAGAAGACATTTTGTATATCTATACGCATTTCATATCCATTATTTATGACATATTTCAGATGTAACTACACGAAAAACAAGCTACATACTAGTGAGAACCCCTCCAAAGAGCGGGCCGATGATGGCCATGAGCAGGATGCCGATTGGGAAAAATCGTGCCACCTTATGTCTGCGGAGTGTTGCCAGAGCGAGGAGGGCGACAGGCAGGTGGAACATCAACGAGGACACAACAGCCCACAGGAACACCCCATACCACATCTCTGCAAAAAAGAAGAAGGAAAGACATCACACAGTGGCATGAAGAAACACATTCAAAGCCTGAAGATCAGCCAACAGAGTCTGTCAAATCTTCCCACGCCTGTGATGTAAACATCTCCCGTGGAATCTAAGAAAATATCTAAATGACTGGCATCATGGAATTTAAGACTGATAGTTAGTGGTGAAGCGTCATTTGTTATATTACAAGCCTGTACTGTAATCCTGTAAATTAAATATTCAACTCCATATTTCTGTCACACAACTTGAAGAAGATAGACACACAGAAAGGTAGACAGGTGGATGAATGAAATGGTAGACAGATGGCTAGAAAGACTGTGTTAGACAGATAGAAAGAACAACAGATATATAGAAAGAACAACAGATAGATAGATAGACAGACAGACATAACGATAGATAGATAGATAGATAGATAGATAGATAGATAGATAGATAGATAGATAGATATCCACCTCTCAGTAACACCATCATTTCAGCAAACAAAAGTAACATTAGCCGGACAAGCTAACACACTAGCATTAGTTGCTAACCCATTACCAGTTTGAAAGCTTGACCACTTTTTCACTGTAAAGTCATACAAATCATACAACACAATAATAGTATCTGAATCTCATAGTAGCACAAACATGAGCTGATCAAACTGATGAGTAATGTCGGCTGTGGCGTGGAGACTCACCGGAGAAATCGCACAGAGAGGTGTCGTTCCTCCCGCAGGTCGCATTTGTCCTCGGTACCAAATTCAAACTGAGGATCTGCTGAACGAATCCCATCTCCACGTCCTGAATTTCTCTTAAGATCAACACTGCGATCATGCGTGAGAAAAGTGTCAAATCCGAATAACAGCATTAGAAAAGGAATGTGGGCTTGAGCAGAGCGTTTGTTTTTAGCACAGATGCTCTTCCATCGGCATCAACGTCCGCTTCAGCTGCGCAAACCCGATGAGTGCGCGGATTTACTCTCATTAAACTAAAAGCACTGCCGATGCTCTGTAACACATTTGAAAAACCGGGAAAATTAGTTTTAACGACCACAACTGTGTCAGGTTTGACGTTTGAGAGATTATCTAGCTGTCACTTGCGATTTGCGACAGGCTTGTGGGCGGGGCCTGTGTGGTTGTAGCGCATGTCCCTTCGCGGTATCCATGAAGCATGACTCACATATCATATGGATAGATCGTGACTGTCTTTTGCTAATTCTATTCTATTCTATTCTATTCTATTCTATTCTATTCTATTCTATTCTATTCTATTCTATTCTAAAGTTGTGGAGTGTTGAAATAGCCAGGCAGGCAGAATATGAAAAAATAATTGACCGTAGGCTGTTGTTATTTATATACTATATTTTGTTATTATTACTTTTAATAATGACCTTAATGATAATAATTTCCCTTTGATTACCTTTAATAATAACCCCGTTTATTATTATTGTTGTTGTTAATAATAATAATAATAATTATAATAATATTATATATATATATATATATATATATATATATATATATATATATTTATTATTATTATTATTTTTTTCTGTCAGATTTTTGTAATTTATTTACTGTATTACGTTTAATAATTACCTTAATAATACTATTTTACCTTTAATTACCCGTAATAATAAAAATCAAGTTATTGTTATTATTATTGTTAATACATATTTAAAAAAAAACATTTTCTGTCATTTCATTTTTAGTACAAGGTTGGTACAACCTAACAAAGAACTTGAAGTTGAAAAGAAACGACTATTCTCTGGACTCTGAAGGCCGATGAGGCATTGAGTCTTTTATAGATCAGATGATGCTAGCAAGCTAACATGCTCTGCGTCTAGTAAAGCTAGCTGGTTAGCCACAGTCTTTCTTGTGATTGTTCTCGACTATTCATCTGATTTTGCCGGTGATACAGCAGACCACACAGAAAAATAATAATGAATTATTCGGATTACGACTCGGATGGTTATTCCTCAAATGAGGATAAAGACTACGTCCCTTCTGGTAAGAGATTTTAGCATGAAGTTAGCATGGTTGTAGCAAGAGCACAGATATAGCTAAGCCGTCTGTGCTTTATATATCTAACGTTACACATGTAACGTTACTGCTTCACTTTTTCTTTTACATTATGATAGTGATATCATATGCAAACACAATTGCACAAAAAGTATCAATATATAAATATTTTGATTCATATATTTATCTAGACAATGACTTCTCTCAGTATTATCTATTCTAGAGTGTAAAAGGTATATTTATTAAGATCCCTCTTTGAAGATCGCAAGTGTTTTATGTGATCAGATCCAAGCAATGATTAATAGTTATTCCTTTCTGATAGATGTCCATTTGGCTGTGACAGTGATGAGAAGGATGAAAACAATTACTGATATAATTCACCAAAACCCCTGCTGGTCTTTTATGGTCCTGTCGAGCAGTCTGAATCTTAGAAGTGCTATAAATTGGTTTGCATCATGAAGCACTGGAGGCTCTTCAGTGGGTAGAAGAGATCCAACCTTTAAACATATAGTGACTTGTTCAGATTCATTTTCAGCATTAACACGTGTAAGTGCTCAATCTATGTCCAGGCATGATTTAATATAAAAGCCACGGAGAGCCTGTAAAGAAAATGCCGTTTGGGAATAATTATTATTTGTGTTGCATTTTATGTGTGTGTATATGTAGGGGTGGAGGTGGACTGGACAATCTAAATAACTAAAGGACTAAATAAAATGACTTTATTAATTTAATAAATGATGGGAAAGGAGGAGGTGGCATCTATATATTAAAAAACAAGCTGGTACTGAGAGGAGAAAAATATTGGACCAGAAGAAAGGACATTCTATGAGAAATATTCCCACTCATAGTGGAATTTAGGTCATTGGAATTAGAAATCCTGCCACTTCACATTTTTCTGCTCCAAGTAATTTTAAAACACACTTTTAGGTTATTGAAATTGACAGAAGCCCTTTTTAATAGTATTTATTTATTTTTCTTTTCGAACAGCATTGCACCAGTCCAGCAATGCATAGGAAATTTAGGCAATAATGCATCGTTAGTTGGTATGTTTATTTAGTCTCAGGGTCATAAATATGATTCATTCACATTGGTTTATTTTTTTCCTTTTATTGATCAGATGATAATCTGAGCGAGGATGACATGAGTGAATGTGTGAAGGAGGACGCACTGGAAGGGGAGGATCACAATGAGCAGCAGTCAGGACATGTGAAGATGAAGAAGAAGAAAACTAAAGCAGACATTCCTATGAGGTGACGTATATTTTAAACTCAACTAAATTCTTAAGTAAAATGATCTTAAGTAAAATTGTCCTTATTTCCAAAGAAAAAGGAAAAAAGGAGGCCTCAAACTGGCAGAAGATGGGGAGGGAGGTTCGGCAGGCCAGCAGGAAGATGAAGATGAGCCAGAAGAAGATCATTTTGTAACCAAGTCAAGAGGGGACAGTGACGTTAAGCAGAAGAAGAAAGCAGATGATCTTTGGGCTAGTTTTTTGAGTGATGTCGGCCCTCGACCCAAAGCATCAGCTCCGAGTGCAGACTCTCAGCAGGTAACTTAAGAAACTTAAAGGGATAGTTCATCCAAAAATGTATTAAATTAATTAAATTGAAATTCTGTCATCATTTCTGTCGGTAACCAAACAGTTGATGGGCCCCATTGACTTAAAAACTATGAAAGTCAATGCCCATAAACTGCTTGGTTACCCATATTCTTCAAAATATCGTCTTTTGTGTTCAGCAGAAGAAAGAAATTCATACAGGTTTGGAACAACTTGAGGGTGAGTATATGACAGAATTTTCATTTTTGGGTGAACTATCCCTTTAAGTAAAAAAAAAAAATTCAGACTTCTGTTTAATTTGATGCAGATGTGTTGGGAAAACCGGTTAGTTACCATGAAATCAAAATTGACATTTCTTTTTTGTTGTATTTTTTTAAATAAATGATTTATCTCTGCACATTTTTTTTTTCATTTATGTGCTCTTGTAATCTTTAATCAAAATAACCCCCTCCTTCTTGCTACAACATCTTTTCTTTTCTCTGATGATGTGTTTAATGGTGTGAGGGCAGGACAACCTGTCACTCACATGAGATCAACCAATAGCAAAACACAACTCTCCACCCATCCAATCAATTCCCGATGGACAAATCCAAGTCCCGCCCAAAAGGTTTTTTCTTGTTTGAGAAGCCATTTCATTTGAATACACATCAGAATAGGGAAGAACAGACTATTTCAACTTCATTGCATGTTGACTTTAAGAGTTGAGATATACAGTAGGTCAGCCTGTCAAAACTTTCAGCTTTGCAAACATTTTTTTACAAAGTAGCTTGTTCAATATTCTAACAATTACTCACACATTTTATGATTTCATGTTTATTTAATTTTCTTGTACTAACATTTCTGTATCCATTTGATTCATTTGAATGAAATATTGAGCTTACTGTGTTTTGCACGTGATTCAGTGTCTTGGTAGTCTTGATTCTACAGTCAGAATGCGTTAAAAAATGCAAATAAATTTTTTTTGTATTTATTTTTTGCTTTTGTTTTATTAAATTGTCTTTTAGATTAATATGCATCTTTTTTTTGTATCTAATAGTCCACATCTACAGCTGGCCCAGATAAGCCCAGTAAACCCTCTACAGCGTCTCAGCAGCAGGAGGTCAAACCTAAAGAATCTTCCAAAATCACAATTACCAAGGTGTTTGATTTTGCAGGAGAAGAGGTTCGGTAAGTGAGACTGCCTTGTGTGACTGTGAGTGCTTTATATGGCCACCAGATGACAGCATACATTCATTAATCAGATGCAGAGCTGAGCGTCTAGCAGTGATTGCTTTTTGGAAACAGTGCTTCAGAAATATGTTAATTTCAAAACTGTGATTTGTCCAAATAGGTAATTTAATTTAATAGTATGTGCATGTTATTAATGAAGTCAAAACATACAGAAATATTTTTTGGTAATTTCAGTGAATGTTGTTATAGGTAATCACAATGGCTGTCAATGCTGTCATCACATCCTAGCTTGTCTAGCTTGCTGCTTTTTAATAATTAATTCCAGTACATTGTGTTTATGAGCCAGTCACACACTCAAAGCGGAGCCAGTAAAATATTCACATCCTGCCAAGCACAAAGCACTGACAAGCTTTGAACTCATTTGATGAACGCAAGATGTGATTTATATTAAGACTTGTTCTATAAAAAGAGTGCAGTGGCCCCAAAAATATTTGGACACTTTTGATACTTAAAAATGTATGAATTTTACTTCATAAATCACAAAATATCAAACCAAAAGTGGCATCTGAAAACAAATGAATCCAGGTGTTGGTTAATGATCCACTTATGTTTGACAACCAGAAAATACTTTAAAAAAAAAAGCTTTTATTTACTTTTATTTCCAAATACTGATATACATATATATGCTTAGAAAAATGTTTTTGCAGTATTTCTTAAAAAGTATGTTTTAAAATGTGTGAATTAAGTGTCCAAATACTCACTTAAGTCTCTATGCTCACCAAGGCTACATTTATTTGATCAAAAATACAGTAAAAACAGTAACATTGTGAAAATATTAAGCTGTTTTCTATTTTAATATATTTAATATGTAACTGATTCCTGTGATGGCAAAGCTGAATTTTCAGCATCATTACTCCAGTCTTCAGGTTCACATGATCAAATTTGAAATAGAATTTTGTTTTAACATTGTAAATGCCTTTGTCACGTTTGATCAATTTAATGCGTCCTTGCTGAATGAAAGTATTAATATCATTAATAAAGAAAAAATCTCACAAACCCAAAACCTTTGAACAGTAGTTTATAGTATCTTGTCAGTTGTTTTTGAAGATTATTAAAACACACGAGTTGATTTTTGAGCATTATATCTCGTGTTGTGGTCCGCAGGGTCACCAAAGAGGTGGACGCAGACTCCAGGGAGGCCAAGAGTTTTCTGAAGGAGGAGAAGGAAGAGCAGTCAGTGCCATCTGAGCCACAGCTGTCCGAAGCGCCCTCCTCTGGATCCAGGTACCACCCCGGTGAAACCCTTTAGTCCTGCGTTCTGTTGTTCTGATCTTCCTCAGCACATGTGAAATTACAGTTTACAACCATTGTGTCAGTTAATTAATGAAACAAAGTGGTTTTTAATGGTTCTGTTTTGTGTTTCACTGACGCAGAAGCGAATAACTCATTAGCGCTTGACTATAATTAATTCTTTGTTATTGATGTTGTTATATTACAGTAATTAGATGTGATCTCCTTCAGTGTGGTTGGTGCTGATGAATGGATGGAGACGTGTGTGTTTGCCATGCATGACTAGAGGGAATGTCAGACGTGTCACTGATCTCTGACAGCTATGATAGCGAGTCTCTGATCCTCTAATTCCATATCTGCCTGTAGGGAAAACCAGCAACACACAAGTATGTTTCAGCCGTAGTGTGCACAGATGTGTATATATGAGGTTTTTCTCCCTAAACTAATCAGTCCAGATAGGACGTCGGTGGAGTTTGCGTACGTTAATCATTGTTGTGATCTTCCTCGGGGTCTTCATCGCTCCTTACATAAGTTTATTTTGGACAGACGCTCTTGTCTGTCCTCGGAGACTGTGAATATTTGCTGAATAGGAAGTCATATTTTTCCCTACACAGGATATACAGTGTTGGGCGTTGGCATGCGCTGCAGGAAAGCAGCTTGAACCCCACCTCTTCCATCCCTTTATCATCCAAACGACTGTCATGTCCTGAATGCCCACGCTAAAAATACTCTAGATTCACTCGGTGTCTGGTTGATTTCGATGGCTTTTAAGTGCTGGGATATCATTGCTCAGTCAGCGTGACTTTAAATCAAGCCTCTTCATATTCCAATGGCTGTTTCGCTCCAGCACAGCAAGGTTCCTGCTTAAACTAGGCACAGAAAAGCCTAAACACAAAGGGTACCTTTCTCCAATATTCACTCGCTTCCCTTCTCTTCCTTTAAGCCTCTTTTGTGTGATTTGAGGTTAGAGGGCTTGAGTCAGCACTGTGTCTCTCTCTCTCTCTCTCTCTCTCTCACACACACACACACACACACACACACACACACACACACACACACACACACACACACACACACAGGCACAGTGGCTCTCTGTTTCTCTACTTAACAGTGTCATACTGCGCCTCAACACAGAACTGCTGACGATAGTAATACACACACTTCTTCCTTCTCCTGTATTTTTTTCCATGCAGACAGACTTACATTGTTACTTCTCTGTCAGGAAGGTTGGCATAGTGAAAATGGCTACACTTTACAGCAAGTGTTCACATTGTTTAATAAATGCATAATATTGTTCACTTGTTAAGTTATGTTTGTTTATAATGCATTAACTAACATTAAATTATGTATGTTGTGAATGGGTAAAAATGTATTGGTATACACTACCATTCAGAAGTTTGGCCAAGGATTTTATTCGGCAAGGACACATTAAATTAGTCGAATGTGACGGGAAAGACTTTTACATTGTTACAGATATTTCCATTTTTAACAAAGTTCAATTGAACAACATTTATTTATCAAAGAATCTGAAAAGAAAAATGCATAATTTTTTTTCAACATTGGTGAGAGTAAGAAATGTTTCTTGAGCAGCAAATCAGAATATTAGAATGATTTCTGAAGGATCATGTGACACTGAAGATGCTGAAAATTCAGCTTTGCATCACAGGAATAAATTAGATTCTAAAATATATTAAATTATAAAACATTTTCAGTTTGAACTTTTTACTGCATTTTTGATCAAATAAAAATTTCTACATTTTCATTTTAAATTTTTTGCATTTTCAAAAGCAAAAAAAAAAAAAAAATCTTTTGAATGGAAGCGAATATAGAAATTAATGTTAACCTAAATAATTGCTGTTAATGTGTTGTACGTTGTTAGTGCAAGATACCTACTGCACTATCTATTGTTAATGAATTAAAGTTATTGTAAAGTGTTACCAAAAAAATTATGGCTGCAATTAACTACTATTTTGACAATCAGTTAATTTGTCGATTTATGTTGATTATTTGCATGATCAATTGGACAAAGAAGCCACATTTTATGCTTATTATTTTATCGAAAATATTTTTATTTTATACAATAGGCTTGATTTATGAAACATGCAGAACTAATTTGAGCATAAATCGTTTGCAAAACTATTCTTGCTTTAATATTAGATTGGATGGAATGATTTATGAACGATTAGTTCTGCTTGTGTTTCGTGAATAAGGCCCAATGGTTGCCAAAAAAAAGTTGAAAATGTTAAAATATAAGAACAACACAGACCCAGTAATCTCGTCATCTATTCACATGATTGAAATGTTGTTAAACAGCTCTTCGGTTTCTTTCTCCTGCCACACACACACAGACACACTTGGACCCTCCGTCTGTTGATTCTTCCCAGCAGCCCATAGGTGTGTGTGTGAGCAGGGTTCAAAATGAACACTCGCCAAGTGCCAAATGCAAGAAAAAATTTGATTTGGCAAGTAAATGAAATATATTTCCTCACCAGTTGGCTGGTAACTTTATTAGGAACTGTAACATTGCAAGGTTTAATAGAATTGTAAATTGTAATTCTGACAGTTTTTTTCTGAAATATTTACCATTATGCTGTATGCATATATACAGTGAGGAAAATAAGTATTTGAACACCCTGCTATTTTGCAAGTTCTCCCACTTAGAAATCATGGAGGGGTCTGAAATTGTCATCGTAGGTGCATGTCCACTGTGAGAGACATAATCTAAAAAAAAAAATCACAATGTATGATTTTTTAACTATTTATTTGTATGATACAGCTGCAAATAAGTATTTGAACACCTGAGAAAATCAATGTTAATATTTGGTACAGTAGCCTTTGTTTGCAATTACAGAGGTCAAACGTTTCCTGTAGTTTTTCACCAGGTTTGCACACACTGCAGGAGGGATTTTGGCCCACTCCTCCACACAGATCTTCTCTAGATCAGTCAGGTTTCTGGGCTGTCGCTGAGAAACACGGAGTTTGAGCTCCCTCCAAAGATTCTCTATTGGGTTTAGGTCTGGAGACTGGCTAGGCCACGCCAGAACCTTGATATGCTTCTTACAGAGCCACTCCTTGGTTATCCTGGCTGTGTGCTTCGGATCATTGTCATGTTGGAAGACCCAGCCTCGACCCATCTTCAATGCTCTAACTGAGGGAAGGAGGTTGTTTCCCCAAAATCTCGCAATACATGGCCCCGGTCATCCTCTCCTTAATACAGTGCAGTCGCCCTGTCCCATGTGCAGAAAAACACCCCCAAAGCATGATGCTACCACCCCCATGCTTCACAGTAGGGATGGTGTTCTTGGGATGGTACTCATCATTCTTCTTCCTCCAAACACATTTAGTGGAATTATGACCAAAAAGTTCTATTTTGGTCTCATCTGACCACATGACTTTCTCCCATGACTCCTCTGGATCATCCAAATGGTCATTGGAAAACTTAAGACGGGCCTTGACATGTGCTGGTTTAAGCAGGGGAACCTTCCGTGCCATGCATGATTTCAAACCATGACGTCTTAGTGTATTACCAACAGTAACCTTGGAAACGGTGGTCCCAGCTCTTTTCAGGTCATTGACCAGCTCCTCCCGTGTAGTTCTGGGCTGATTTCTCACCTTTCTTAGGATCATTGAGACCCCACGAGGTGAGATCTTGCATGGAGCCCCAGTCCGAGGGAGATTGACAGTCATGTTTAGCTTCTTCCATTTTCTAATGATTGCTCCAACAGTGGACCTTTTTTCACCAAGCTGCTTGGCAATTTCCCCTTAGCCCTTTCCAGCCTTGTGGAGGTGTACAATTTTGTCTCTAGTGTCTTTGGACAGCTCTTTGGTCTTGGCCATGTTAGTAGTTGGATTCTTACTGATTATATGGGGTGGACAGGTGTCTTTATGCAGCTAACGACCTCAAACAGGTGCATCTAATTTAGGATAATAAATGGAGTGGAAGTGGACATTTTAAAGGCAGACTAACAGGTCTTTGAGGGTCAGAATTCTAGCTGATAGACAGGTGTTCAAATACTTATTTGCAGCTGTATCATACAAATAAATAGTTAAAAAAATCATATATTGTGATTTCTGGATTTTTTTTTTTTTAGATTATGTCTCTCACAGTGGACATGCACCTACGATGACAATTTCAGACCCTTCCATGATTTCCAAGTGGGAGAACTTGCAAAATAGCAGGGTGTTCAAATACTTATTTTCCTCACTATATATATATATATATATATATATATATATATATATATATATATATATATATATATATATATATATATATATATATATATATATATTTTTTTTTTTTATTCTTTCCAGAGCTCCATGTAGCAACAATAAGTAAAGAATGCTAAAAACAGTTTCATGGTTGGTAAGAAAAATGTAAGACCTGTACATTTTAATTCACCCATCACTGGCAGGCAAAAAGTTACATTTGTACATGGCAAGTTTGCATGAATGTGTGAATGATAGCCTTTAGGACACACAATTTGTGAGCACCATTTGTGTGGACACCACAGACAGATGTAACCTCACTGCTAGTGGTTCAAGTGTGGAGCAGCGTTGTGTAGTTCTGTGTTGTCTAAGTGCTATCGATCACAGAACCAGCCAGATTTACTGATGCTTGTTCTGAGCTCCAGTGATAGCTTGATTGATTGTCTAGTGTCTCTGTGGTCTTATCGCAGAACTTGACTGACGTTGACGCTGAGCTCCATGTAAGCCCTCAGAAACACACAAACAAATCTGTACTTTACGGAAATGAAAGCTTGCGTATTTCCGTACGTTTTTAAGTGCCAGTTGCACAACACACTCAAACGCAGTCAGAGAGAAATCTGCCCTCTGTCTTCCTGTTTCTGTTCCACTTGGCTTTCCGTCAGCTCGCTGTACGTGAGTGAGTAACACAACATTGAGTGGTTCTGGGAAACCTGTGTGTATGTCCACTTAAACTAATGATTTCCACATGCGCCAGTCACAGCTCTGCTTTTCTAATTATAGATCCTCATTTCTATGACCCTAAAAATAGGACTTCGCTCCCCATTATTACAGTACAGTCACACACCTCGCTCTTCGTCGGGTCAAGCCATGTGTCTGTTTGTGTGTGGACAAACTTAAAAACTCACTTTAATTCATAAATCTAGTAAAATATATATATATATATATTATAATATTTCAAATAAATGTACTCAGTTAATATAATATTTTAAATAAATATTAACAATTTAATTTAAGAAATATTACTAGTTATTTATAAAAATGTAAGTGTTATAAATATTATAAACATGCAGATTTATATATTTAAGAAAGCTAATTAGTTACTAGAGACGAACCCTAAACGTATTTTATTATTTGTTTTTAAGGTTATTATGTTTAGCTACTATTTGTGTAATAATATTTAGCATTATTTTTCAATGTAAACACTAGACGTCCCGCATCTTTTGCAGTGTCTCATGTATGATGACACGGCGTTCAAAATTTCAAAATGCGTCTCTAGACCTTGCACATTTTTAGTTCCACTGACCTGTGTCCCACATTTTTAACAGCCAAAAGGCGTTCTGTGTGAACTTTTTTGTGCGTGTGTTATTGCCGGGAACTGTACCATCACTGCTGTGTGGTTTGCTTGAATAGGAAACGTGTTATTCTCGATTTATATTCTGTATAAGTTCACAGAAACAAAGCGAGAAGTGTTTTGGTCTGAGCAGTAATATTAATAGTTCCCGACTTGTGAATGCTGTTGATAACTGCACATGTTGCAGTATAAGTCTAACCTTTGTTTCATGATTTCTAGTTCTCAGTCTTTCTCACGCACAGGGCAGTATAGTGAGTATTAGTGAGTAATTTGTTCCTCAGACTCTGTTTAGATGCAAATGAGTAAAACTTGGCTGTTTCATAATAATCCATACAGCAGTGAGTTATATGCCATGTTATCTCAGCCATCACAATTCTTTTAGTTTTATGTCACATACTGTAAGCCATCAATGCCTCATGTCTTGGGCTGTGTTTAGAAACCTGGGTTAAGTGCCTTGCTCAAGGGCACAGTGGTGATGGCTCATGATGATGCTCTCTTTATATAGAAACATTGCCAGCCCTCAGCTATTCCACATAACTAGAATTATATTGCCTGATGAAATCCACAACCAGACATCATTAGCACTATGCTCTAACACACAAGTTTTCAAACTGGAGCCTGAGGGACCCCCACAGTGAGTGCTAGCAGGGCCTTGGAAAATTGTTATATACATTTTTAAACAATTAAATAATTTTTTTTTACTCCATGACCATAAGTCAAGGGGGTTGGAAAATTAATGGATGGATTAACCAAAATCACGCAACAGGATATAAACAGGAATATAAAAGCTAATGATTTAATTTTGGAAACAACATGTCTAAGTAATGTGGCAAGTAATTTTTTTTCTCACACAATATACATGGATCTTTATATATCTGCATTTATATTTTACAAAGTGGGTACTTCACATTAGGATCGTCATATTGGTGGGTCCTTAGCATCAAAAAGTTTGAAAATCCTGCTTTGACCAAATGAGCTAATTACTCCCTCAGTGTGGAGTTCAAACTAACTATCTTTCTGTTACTAGCTCAGATCTTTCACCAGTCCACCCACCCATAATGAGGTCACAGTGAGCAGAGGGAAGCTTGTTCTGGTCTAAATGGAAAAGGCCAATTCAGGATTTCTTTAGCAGACCTGAAATGACCTGTTCCTTCTCCTCACAGCTGGACACCGTGTCAGCCGGTCCTCACGCTATAATGAATGCATGTTAACTGAAGTGAGGGTTCGATATCACGCCCCCCTCACCGCCGGACACATCAGAGCGCTGCTGCTGTGTGCTCCGTCTCCCGGCTAATGCTTCTGACAAAACCAGGCCACTCTTCACTCCTCTGGCATCTAAAAATGTGCCGTGGCCCGAAAGAGAGTTTCCTGTATGTCAGTGTGTGTGCTCCTGCCAAAACAGATGCATATTCTCTGAAGTGGCTGCATGTTAAACAAGCGATCACAGAAAGGCTTCATCTCGGGAGGCGGTAAATATGTGGCAACAAACTGCGGTTGGGCCTGATGGTATTGTATCGGCACCTAGAGACGTTCAGCTGATGTTTATTTATACCTTTTTAATATTTCCTTCAAGCGTTTCAACCATTGCGATGACCTACAATCACGCTTCAGCTCTGAAAGCAGAATCACACATAAAATATTGAGTGTGTTTACTTCAATTTTCAAAGCAGCGCTCAACTTTTTGGGTGGAATTCACCACAGACACTTTTAAAATGTCAAATCAGCCCTTGCTTTTTAGACACTTTACCTCCCTCCTGTTTTTCTGTGGTTCTCGAGAGCTCCATCAGCCTCCATTCAGCCTGTCAATGAGACACAACTAGACCACTTCAGGCCTCATCTTCAAACCATGGTTTGTGACGGCTCCTCTACTTGTGCCAGGAAGTGTATTTCCGTCCGCGTTGACGTGCAGCTGCTGAGCGTCAATTGTCTGAATGTAGAGGGGAAAGTTGGGTGATGCTATCCATTCCAATATTGTGGAAACAGATGGGAAAAGTCACTTTGGGGGCCACTCCAGACCCCCTTCCAAATTTCACTGCCCCTGCCGGTTTCCCTTGAAATACAAAGAGAAAACCCTTTCAGGAAGGAAATTAGGCTCGTTAGACGCAAAATGGCTGGAAGTGATTATAGTAACTCACTCTTATCGGTTATGCAGATATAATGAGGCCATAATTAGCTAAAGAAAGCTTTACGGATTTGTGCAACTACCAAACTGGCCTCTTATGTTAATATGTGAGCGGAATGAGGATCGGAGCAGAATGTGAGTGAGAGAAAAAATGGAGAGCGGGGAGCAGGCGTTGGCTCTGAAGATGGGAAATGTACTGACAGCTTGAAACTGGGACACTTGTAAGGTGAACAAAGTGTGACAGCCTTGTGCTCACAGGGCAGAGACAGACGAGTGACGGCTACATGTACATACCACACACTCAGTGCTGACTTAATCTGAGATGATCCTTTTAACAGTGCTTTTTTAAATGAATTTAACCAACAGACCGCCTACAGCCCATTCGCTGACAAAATTAGAAAGTATTTTCTTGATCTGGCAAGCTCCAATCTGATTGGCTGACTGTGCAACTTCTGGGAGTAAGGGCTTTTTATGACTCTGGAAACAAAGCTGTGTTTCAAGGTACTGGGTTGATACTGTGAGGGCTTTTGAGGTTGAACGTGCTGCAGTGTGAGCTGCTGTGTCTGTACATTCAGTCGGCACATTTTCCGCCATGTTTTTCAGTTTTCTACTCAACCATTTTTGGAGGTTGTGGCACCATTATTTTCTTTTTTACCTGTATCTTCGTCCTGTTACCTGTTGGGTTGTATGAGATTACAACATGATTGTATCCTGAAGCACTGCAAAGACTGATAATTCTGCACTAGGAGTGTTCAAGACTTCAAATGAGTTGCTCAGTTTATTTGTATCTTGAGGATGCATTTTCTGCATTCCAGTCTTTCTGAGTCTGTTCCACATCTTGTCTAAGACACACGCACATGCACATACATTCAGTATATACGCTGATATGCTCAGACTCACAGAACATAAAGGTTATTTTCCAAAAGCTCAAGGCCAGTCTTGTGTGCATGTCACAGACTCTCTCGGAGAAGCTTGGAAAGGACAAACCACACACATATGTTTCTTAGACAGTTTCCCCAGCAACTACTGAACATGCAAAAACAAACCCTGTCTGTGTGTGTTTGAGATGTAAGGCTTTATCTCTTCACATGTCTCCTTACATCTTTCTCCCGCAGAGCTCAGTTGAATTCACAGTTGGGCTCAACACTTTGTCCGTCTATGCTGAAAATATCTGCACCGTTACTTTAGGTGAGAACTGGAGGATAGAGGAGAACTGGTTCCTCATGGGTTCACAATTGAAATAAATAGTATAAATACATTTAAATAGTTAACCCTAGATTAATATAATTTCACACTGTATATTTGCAAACCTGGATTAGAAGATTAAAGTACAATTTACACACCAAACTGCATATTTAAGTTAAATGAAACATGAGGCAAAAATGTTTTATTGAACTTAAAAATAGTTTTTCTTGATTTACTCATTTTTAATGAAAGCACCTGATTTTTTATTTTTTTTGTACAATATCTAAATGGGCATAGACTCAACTTTTACTTGTAAACTAGGTTAATCTTCATATGTATATTAAGTTCAGCGTGTGACATGTTTTAATAGTTGCCTATGCCGTCACATTGATCTGCTCTGGTTGTCTTAAAGTCGTCATGAAATGGAAGTTGCGATAGTCTTTTCTTCCTTATTGTGATGTATATCCTAGTGAAACGGCTTCTCGAACAAGAACAAATGATGGGTGTTGACTTGATTTTGTCCATCGGAAATTGTTTGGATCGTTGGATCATTGTGGTTTGCTACTGCTGTGATCTCATGTGAGTGACAGGTTGTCCTGCCCTTGCACCAATAAACACGTCATCAGAGAAGAGAAGAGATGTTGCTGCATAATGGAGGAGGGGAAGTTATTTTAATTAAAGATTACGAGGGCATATAAATATAAAAAAATAATGATGTGCACAGATAAATCATTAATAATAATTACTGGAATATTCCATAAAAAATTCCACTTTGATTTCATGGAGACTAAGTCGTCTTCTAATGGCAAAATGAATACAATAACAGGAAAAGCAGAGGGATGTTTTCTAGCACTTTGTTTTCTCTAGATGCTGAAACTAAACTCTGCGTGTTTCTGTCTCTGTTTAAAGTGTATGAATAATTAATGAGATAAGTACTGAGGCAGATTGTGATTGGTTGTCTGTATTACAGGGATAAAAGTATTTCGAAAACCCTTTCATTAAAAGTGTCCTTAACCCAGAGTTATGCATAGTGTGAAAATCATAGAAGGCAGTGTGATGCGCACAAGTGAAAACTTGAAGCTACAACTAACCAACACTGCACTGGATGCATTAAACGGTACTCTTAAGCATGGAATAGACTACACAGCATTTAAAATCTGAACAGAAAAACTGCATCATACACTAAATGACTGAGGATCACACACTACTAGAGTTTCAGGTCATTACGAACATAAACTCTTGCGGACTGGCTTTCGGCAACTACCGTTGACTTGTCCGGAATGTAAATTGGGACAAAAATCTGGGCAAAACTTGTGTAGTATATTCAAGCCTTTAGAGTATTTTTAGAAATTTGAAAGAGTGTTTTTAGCAAACATGGAGACACAGCAAGTTTGTTCGTGTATATGAAAGGTTCAAATCACAGCTTAGGGTCTAGGCGGGGCTCTAAGTGTCACTAAGTCCAGGTGGCTGATCACAGGGGCCAGGGGCCTGGAGCATAAAAGGTCTTTGAACTCTAGGTCTTAGCGCTGCAGGTGTGTTTATGTGTACGAGTGTATGTCCATTAGTCGTCTATGAGCAGGTTGTTCACAGGATGTAAATCTGTCGTTCGTCGTATTAGGGGCGGAGCAGAGATGCTCAGAGCCTCATATTCCAACCTAAACTGCTATTTAAAGATCAAAAAGAGGAAGAAAAAATGGGACCCTATCATAATTATGGGATCATATTTAAAATAAACACACTAACCAAGAGAGAGCCTGATGCCTGATCTCTTTGGCAATGCTTCATTTGTTTGTGACCGTCCTTCACAGGAAATGCGGCTTTTGCAAATGACAGTGACTAAAAAAAATGTTTTTTTGGCTCTAGATTGTGCTTTTTCACATGTAACATCCAAATGTTATGCTGCAGTACAGTTTGATGTTGTAATGATTCTGAAGGATACATTTAAATATCTCTTTCTATGCCTCACAGTAGTACATTGAATAAGGATTTAAAAAAAAAAATATATTATTATTATTATTATTTTCAATTGGTGGTTTGATGCTGAACCATCTGTGCTTTAAAGAGCAGCTTCTCTGAAATGGGATTAGCTTTCCATTATAGCAGTTATAGCAACAGTTATAAAACCCAAACCCAGTCTGACCTTTAGATCTTTGTCTCTAAATTCGTCATTAAAGCAATCTCATTTAAAAAAAAGATTAAAAAATAAATCTATATAAGTGTACCAGTCAACCTCACCTTACTTTTAAGCAAGGACACATTCAGTTAATCAAAAGTGACAGTCAAAACATTTATAATGTTCCAAAACATTTCTATTTCAAATAAATGTTGTTCTTTCTATTGATCAAATAATCCTGAAAAGTCACAATTTCCACAAAAATATCAAGCAGCACAACTGTTTTCAACATTGATAATAACAAATGTGTCTTGAGCACCAACTATTAATGATTTCTGAAGGATCATGTGACACTGAAGACTGGAGTAATGATGCTGAAAATTCATCTTTGCCATCACAGGAATAAATGACATTTTAAAACATATTCCAATAGAAAACAGTTATTTTAAACAGAAAGTTTATTTTAAATAAATGCAGCCTTGGTGAGCATAAGAGACTAGTGTATTTCCGTGAGCAATGATGGCTGGTTTCAGATCACGTAATCCTTACACCAGTTACCATTGAGATGAATGAGAGCGTTAACAGATTTCTAGTTATTATAGACCTCCTTGATCATGAGCTGTGTTGCTTGTGGAAGTTTTTAATAGCAACTTAAATTTTATCTTTGCGCATGAGTGTTGGTAGCTCTTTTTACTGTATATATTTTTGATTGTGCAGATACGAGTGAAAACATTAGCATTAGCTACATAAACATTATCTGTTAAAATATGCGTGTGGAGTATGTGCGTGTGAACGCTGTGTGATTTGATGTGTATTGTGTAACCCTGCAGTCTCTCCTCTGGCTGTTCTTCCAGTTTCCGCTTGTCAGACAGAATGTGGGTCAGTGAGGCTGTGCTGGGGTCTCATGGAGGACGTGTGCGGGGGGTTTATAGCTGCGGTTCGCAGGCCCAATCCCGCACTTGCTCGTAAATATCTGGTCTGCAACTAGGCCGGTGTCCGTACCTTAGGCGGAAAAAGCCCATTAGATGAGTACGAGCAAACAGGCTACTGATATAATAGAGATGAAGCGTTCGGGGTTAGCTGGCGTCCGTCTCCCATGGTGTCTTCTCTTATGATGTCACAAAAGCTGTAATTACTCAGAGTGGGGATGAAGAGACTTGTCAACCGACTGCTGTTCAATGGTGAGTTTATGAGCCACTCTGTGAACTTACGATGACATAAACTGAAATAATGAGGTTGGAGAATCCACTTCCTGTCTTGAAAGGAATCGCAATAGGATGTTCCAGCCTTTTCTTCCCCCTACACAAAGTGCTGGGACATGTTGACTCTGTGTGTGTGTGTGTGTGTGTGTGTTTGTGTGCCTTTAAATGAGATAACAAGACTATGGTCATGGGAGAACTCTGACTGCAAATAAACCACTAAATTCACAGACTTCTGGGCTACTGTTTCGCCCTGTACATCCTGTTTCCCTTTAGGCTTCAGTGCCAGTTTGTGTGTGTTTTTGCTTTTTAGGTGCCCATGTTGGCATATAGTCCAGTATATTGAATTGTATTGGCCTGTATGTATATCTGTTACATCATCTTTCTCTGTTTGAGCACTATGGTTGATGAAGCGAGATACAGTCACCTTGGCTCCGCGTTTAGCATTCTGGCCAGCGTTGTGTACTCTGGTCTGGCTCCTGGCCCAACGTTCACATCGACGCTGCTGCATGGCACACAGGATTGACTATCAGTTGAGCCCTGATTGTATATTGATTCCCTGTCAGAATAGGTTTAAGCAGTGTTCCTGTTTCTCTCTGTGTGTACATACTGGTTCTGTTGACTAAGCTGTTATATGTTAGCTGTATGTGTCAAAGATATGTTAGAACTGAAATGATTTCAGTTTCCTAACCAGATACAACAGGTTTCCAGTGATTGAACTACAGTAATTTGTCTGTTTACACTTGAAGTAAAAATATTAGCTAATCAGATCAAAATAGTTGGTGTTTAATATTCAGATATATGGAGCAGAATTTTTGACCAATAAGATTCTGCTGTGGGAAGGGCTACCGCTTTGCGTCAGCTGAAATTTGTTATTTTGTACTGCTGTCCCATGGCAAAAATAAACAAATATTTAGAAGTAATGTATAATAATAATAATAATAATAATAATAATAAAAAAATAATAATAATAATAAAAAAAAAAAAAAATATATATATATATATATATATATATATATATATATATATATAAAATTATTTTTTGTATTTTTTGTATTTTGCAAAGTATTCACACAAATTAAAGTTTCATCATTCTCTAAAAAGACAATTGAATACCATCCAAATTTTAGAAATGAGCCTCCACATAAAAAAGCAACACTACATAGTCAGTGTGAAGTACTAGTTTATATTGTTGATTTGGTCATATTAAAATCTTTTTGTGAAATCTTATTGTTTTTCAGGCCAATATTTGTGACTTTAATAAGCTTTCAATTGTGCAGCAGTCAAGTCTCCCCATATGAAATTTGTAAGTTTGTGGATGCAGCTATAACGGAGGGAATATAATTACATTATTGATTTTGCCATTATTGATTTTTACTTTTCGCTGCCTTTTTTGCTCCCCAACATTATTTTTGTGTTGTCTGGCTAGACGGCGGCTACCGTAGGAAAAGATCTGCACTGGAACAGCGGTTATATGAAACAATATTATACTAAAACATTTTAATATTCATGTATAATTAATAAAACATTGAAATAATAATTACTTTTATTGATTAAACATAGCCAAAGCTAGAGCTGATAGAGTTTGAATAATTGAAGGTAAAATACAGGTTTGATTTGTTTAACATTTTTGGTCTTACTATTTTATGTTTGAATTTACTATTATTGTAAAACGTGGAAAATGGTAATAATAAAGAATGATTTCCTGTCCACCTATTTACTTCTAGGAATTGAACTGGCATTAAATTAAACCTGCAGATGTGTTAAAACATTCCTCTTTGTTTCCTTTTTCCCCTCCTGCATGTTTTTCCATTCCTGTTTTGCTCCTTGAATAATGTTGTTCTCACAGATGTTAGATGCATTTTGTCAGACCTTTAGACATTAGTCATGTGTGTCTGAATGTAGATCGCCTCATTCCTCTGTGTGCGCATGTACAGTGCGTTTTGAACACACAAGTCCTGCTAAATCGACTTGATCACAGTGACGAAACTGTCTTGCAATTCATTAAGAAAGTAATGAAGTCTTTTTACCCTGCAGTGAAGTAATACAAGTTCACAGCCTTAATTTTCAGCTTGAAGCAAGACTGTGTTAACAACTGATTTATATAAGGGATTTTAATTTTAATGACATGACATTGTGATTATTCACTGTATTTTTAAACCGATATTGCAACACCTCCTTACCCAAACTTTTTATATTTAGACTTTCGTTCATTTCGTATTCTGAAAACAAATGTACCATCTTCCTGTACACACATACACGTACACACAATTTTCCTTCTCGTTCCTCATGGCAGGCTTTCTCCTATGACTCGCCTGAGCGTGAAACCGTCTGTTCTAGGACACCCGGGGTACCCTCTAATGCACCCCAAGGTCCTATTGCCGGCCCTTATTCCCCCTGCAGACCCCCAGCACACTCACTCACTCCCCCTGGCACCCACATATGAGAGGGAGGGCCGCTGGTCTGGACTCTTCAGCTCTTTCATTCCACAGATCGTTTAACATTTCATTACTGCAGCCAAGCGCAACCTCAGTGTCAAGATGACTTTGGTTACGTTCAAAACACATCTTTGTTCCAGCAGCACGTTGCGAGAAACACACCAGCCATGTTATCGCCAACATAAGATTGCCTCTACCTCCACTTTGGATCATCATTTTATATCTTCCTGCATTTATTAGAAAAACAAACATTTTGATGCAGATGTTCTGTTTCTTCCACTTTAAAATCCAACCAAAATGTCACTGGAGCCTTTAAAAACACGTTTTAGCCCTTCCCGGTTAGAACAGCCATTTCTAATATTTGAAAATCCTGATCCAAAATATGTTTATCTTCCTTCCTCTAGTGTGAAGAGGCCAGCGGGCATGGGGAGCATCCTGAATCGCATCGGGAACAAAAAGCAGAAGATGAGCACTTTGGAGAAGTCTAAGATGGACTGGGATGCCTTTAAAACAGAGGAGGGCATTGCAGACGAGCTGGCAATCCATAATCGAGGCAAAGAAGGGTATGTTTAAGCCTCATTAGTGACCCAGACAAACACATCATCTCATATTATCTCCCATTAGTGTCTCACACAAGCTTCCGAGATTTTCATCAGAGCTGAATAAATATCATTAAGTGTCTTAAGTGCTTAAAGCCACAACGTGCTGGCGTATTGTATTTCACTGCAATTTTTATCATGCATTACAATTCATTAATTATTCACTGAAGTTAACTGAATGTATTTGGGGGTAAAACCATATGCTGCACATGCATTTGATTAACATGCTGACCTTTGCGGTTGACTAGGGATGAGCATATGGAGAAATTTTGCCAAGTACAAAAAAGTTTGTATATTCTGTACTGGCCAAATTATAAGACGGGTCATTACTGTTTCTCTGTCGAAAGATCTGTGTTGTCTCTTGTTGGTTTTCTGCATACGTGCTCATATGTGTAGGAGAGTTGTGGGTGCTAAATATGTTGCCTTGCAGTGCAAGTGTCTGCTCGCACACCTCTCATTGGTCGATTGAGAATGAACTCAATGAAGAGATGTACAGTGAGATATACAAGTTTTTAATTAACATTTTTCTAATCTAAAACTGCTTTTTCCATTACAAATGATATCTCAGCAATTTGGGTAAAAGTTGAACTAAAAAAAATAACATGAATTTCAGAATGTCTTTGTCCTCTTTTGCTTTAAAGTCTCCCTGCAGTCAATCATTTTGACTTAAAACTTATCTTTGATAATCAAAATGACCTATTTAAAAGCTTTTTCTTCATGCCTTAAAATAGTTTGACTGTAACTCCATGAATTTGCAAATCAGTCCCTGCCTCCTCTCAATCACACCGGCTCAGACTACCTGATCAACTTGGTCAACTGTAGTAAACATACACAATGGCATGATGAAATGTTGGTTTAATTCAGCCATTTATGTTTAAACCAGAAGCTGATCCAGAAGTAGAAGAGAAAGCGAATTATACAGGGTTGTCTACAAGTTGATGTATCAGAATAGAAATGCGTTTTATCGCTCTCTACAACGCCGGACACATAACGGTAATTGATATGATTAGCCTTTAGCTTTGGTTATTAAACAGCTAATAATGTGTTGCTAACGTTACATAATTCCCTATTCGCCATCTCAGAATCAGACAGCTGCCTTCTAAAAATCAGTATCCTTAGAAAAGCTTTGAACATCATGGAAAGTCAGTGGAGAAAAGCTGCGCCCCACATGTTGACGGGATTGGTTACATGTTGGTGACAGTGGCAGTTTCAAACCGGGTTTTGTAGACTGTCTTTGGTACACTGCAGTTTTAAGGAGAAAATACTCAGCAATGGTTTTTGACTGATAAATTTGCACATGGTTTGTCTTGTTAAAAACACCACAGACATATAAATAACATTAAAAACCTGATTTTCACCAGGGGGTCTATAATGACTTGAGCTGAATTTAAATTCCCTACATTTTAATTCATTAATTTTAGTCAGTTTTACTCTAACTAAAATGGCGTTTGGGTGAGTTAAGTAATCCGGCAGTAAAGGCCTTCGGTTTACCAGTGTTCATTCACTGTTCAGCTTAAAGGATTAGTTCACCCCAAAATGAAAATTTCCTAATAATTTACTCACCCCAATGCCATCCAAGATATCCATGTCTTTCCTCAGTGGGAGAGAAATTATGTTTTTTGAGGAAAACATTTCTGGATTTTTCTTCTAACAATGGACTTCATTGGTTACCATCGTTTTTAAGTCCAAATCAATGCAGTTTCAAAAGTCTTTGAAGCGTTTAAACGGGCTGTACGCGATCACAGCTGAAGAAGAGGTTGTTATCTAGCGAAACGATAGGTCATTTTCAAAAAAAAAAAATCATTTATAGACTTTTTACCTTCAATAGTTCGGATTGAGCTGATCAACAAACGGACGGAACTACGTCATCATGTTGAAAGGTCACGCCGGCGCCAGCGGAAGTACCGCCCCACTGTTTACAATGCGACCGTACGTAAGAGGATAGTTCAAATAGTATTGTTTGCTATTATATATATATATAGTAATAGTATTCAGTGAATATGAATAGTATATGAATAACATTCTGACGAATATGAATAGTAGTTCAAACAGTATTGCCGGCGCCGTCCTGACCTTTCAACGTGATGACGTAGTTCCCTGTCCGTTTGTTGATCAGCTCAATCCGAACTATTGAAGGTAAAAAGTCTATAATTTTTTATTTTTTTTTAAATGACCTATCGTTTCGCTAGATAACAACCTCCTCTTCAGCTGTGATCGCGTACAGCCCATTTAAACACTTCAAAGGCTTTTGAAACTGCATTGATTTGGACTTAAAAACGATGGTAACCAATGAAGTCCATTGTTAGAAGAAAAATCCAGAAATGTTTTCCTCAAAAAAACATAATTTCTCTCCCACTGAGGAAAGAAAGACATGGATATCTTGGATGGCATTGGGGTGAGTAAATTATTAGGTCATTTTTTGGTAAATTTGGAGTGCTGTCAATACAGAGAACAACGACAAAAATCGGTGTTGCCTACACAGTGTTATCCTCTTTTTAAAATTTGCACCCTGTTGACTTCAATGGGGCAAGTTTTAAACATGCTTTTAGCCTCTTAACATCCTTGATGTGTCATTACAAATGCACAGCCAATGTGAGTGATTCCTTCAGAGTGAACACGGGTGAATCTGACTGCAGTAGATGTGAAAGATATGAATAAAAATGATGTTAATTCAGCCAGCGCACATAGCTGTATTTACATCCTGTTTTCGGTCGAAGTCCATAGTAGTCGATTGTCGAGTTCACGCGCATAGGTTTAGTTACCTATGATCACGCGCGTGAACTCGACAATCGACTACTATGGACTTCGACCACTTGTAATGACACATCAAGGATGTTAAGAGGCTAAAAGCAAAGTTAAAAATGACCGGAGTTCTCCTTTAAGCAGTTCAACATTACATAGACATTATTGACTATGATTGGGTTATTTGAAACAATCATATTCTTTCTTCATTTTTCTTAACATGCTGACCTTTGCGGTTGACTAGGGATGAGCATATAGAGAAATTTTGCCAAGTACAAAAAATTTTGCATATTCTGTTCTGGCCAAATTATAAGACTGGTCATTACTGTTTCTCTGTCAAAAGATCTGTGTTGTCTCTTGTTGGTTTTCTGCATACGTGCTCATGTGTAGGAGAGATGTGGGTGCTAAATATGTGGCCTTGCAGTGCAAGTGTTTTTCTATTCTTCAAAACTATCGTCACGTTTTCTTTCTCATCTTCAATATTGTTGATGAAAACAAAAAGCAAATAATAAATGTGTTTGTCTGTAATTTTGAGATTAACACTGCCCTGCTGACTGGTCTAGGAATGGTATTCAGTACATCAGCAGAATGAATGGAGTGGGAGCTAAGCCAAGAGCACTTCATTTAAGCCTGCTTATCTTGCCTGTGATGGCTATCTTGAGGAGAAGGTGAGGAGTTGGATTTCAGCTTTACTCAAAAGCTGATGGTGCAAAGCTGGACCAAAAAGGCTTATACAAACCAGGGTCAGAACGTTTAAACTAGTGTTTACAGGAAGCAAATACCATTTTGAAATATTGACTTCTTGCTTTTATTTGAGCAGTTTCATCATAGTTCCTGTTTGAGCTGGAGTTGAAACAGGGTGTAGCTAAGTGGGGTTTAAAACCAGTAAAAATGCAAAAACGATCAAATGTATAATAGATATTTATGATTCTGCACTATTACACTAATCAAATAAGTACATTTGTGACATTGATAGTGTGACTTTGTACAGACAGTCAGATGTTCTTCCATTGAAGCACAAGATAGGAGAATTCTCAGATCATGCTGAAGAACATGATCATCAGGTTTGACACAAACTTGAAGAGTTCATGCAGCTCAAGTGCTGCTCTCATTAAACCTACATATTAGAACATTTTGAAATTCCTGTTAACTTTTCAAATTAGACGCTTTACCCAAATTCTTATTCAGAAAACAAAAAACAAAAAATCATTTGTAATGGGAAAATCCAATTTAAATTATGCTTTGTCTCTTTCAAACTCAATTGTATCTTTGTAGAGTTTTGGCTGATTCCTGATCGACCAATCAGAAGTGTGCAGGCAGACACTTGTACAGCGAGGTCACATTCTCGCCCACATCTCTCCTACACAACTGAACACATGAACAGACCGTCCATTTTTTCCTCCATTTTTCATTCCATCATAGTAATAATAAATAAAAGATGTAAGAGGAAAATCATTTTAAAAATGCAGTTCTCACCCTCCCTTCCCTAATGTTAAGTATGGGATTTCTGAGAGAGGGTTTCAGTTTTTTGATAATATCTGATCCAAGAGACATACCCCTTCATCGATCCCCTCAACACACCACGTTCATCTCAAATGTATAATTAATACCTAAAAGTCAGGCATGAAAAAGTTTACGCCAGCTGTAATGGAGAGTAGGTACTTAGTTTCTTTACATAGCAAGCTAATTTTTGCTTGTCCCCAGGGTTACTACCACAAGCCTAAATACATGGTCTTTTCTGGCAAATTACAACATTATGATACAAATTATTATGTTTAAGGGATTGAAAATAAAGTTCATAGATTAAGTATACTTACCCTGTCAGGACCGACTGTAGTGCCAGTAATCTAGAGATCAGTTTTTATACCACAGAAGACTTCAAAAATTAAACAAGACCATAATTGAGATCTACACACACATAGTTTGTTTCTCTGCTCCACGGTTATAATTAGATTTCATTCATAGTGAGTTTCAGGAGGAAGTGAAATCTTTTGGCGGAATAAGAGCTTTACATGAGTGCATTTGTTTCTGGAGGTGAGTAATTGCAAGGGTTTCATGCCACAGTTGTGGCTGTAAATTATCTCAGTAGTGCATCAAATATGTTGTTGACTTGCTTTGCTCAGAGTTGTGAATACCCCTCTATACTAACCCGGTCACCTAAGTTACCCATCCTACATTCCTCTGGGATAATGCTCCCAGACGCGTTTGGTGTAAAAACAAGGGAGGAGAGTCATTGCATCTTGTCCTGAGGGGATGATGATATAAAGTGATGTCATTTTGGCATCTAATGGCCATTCTGCTTTACTAGCGATAAAGAGATAGTTGCAATGAAATTGAATTGGATCAGTGTTTTGGACCCCATTGACTTTCTTTCATTGTAGTCACCAAAACACAGAATTTTGGTTGAAACAAGTGATTACCCGAATTTTTTGTCATTTAAACTACTCCTTTAAATCCCACTGCACACACAGCACTGATGCTCTGGCTTTCTTTAAATAGCCTGATGCTCCTCTTCTCTGATATATAGATGAAAAGAACTGTGTTAGTTCTCCATCAGACAGTTGTAGGGAGTGGAACAGTTACTAAATTAAAAACCTGGCCTGGGGGTTTAAAAATAAAGCAGAAGAAATTATGGTCTGCCACTGTTTCCATATTTCTGTTTCTCTGAGAGGGATGTGGTTTAGGAGGAGGGCCGCTGAAGGGTGTGGAGGACGCACAGACTGGAAAAGAGCATAGTGTGCAGGCCGCCAGGCCAAACTATATGCCCAGAGGACTGCAAGGGCTGTTTTCAGTGTCGCAGATCTCTCTCTCTTTTTGTTCTTACAAAATGTAGGACAACAAATGCACCCAGATCTGTCAGAGCTCACACAGTTGGTAAACCCAGGGTCTCAAGTCTCTGGAGGCAAACGGTTGGTTGGGCATCAGAGCTTCCAGAGCACTCTGGGATTGAGACACTGGGGTGAGTGACCCTCTGCTGGGATTTAGGGGGAACGGAGCACCCATGTGCCAGATTGTGCTCTTCAAAAATTGCAGGCAGAAAGCACAATGTTTACGGAATTGAATTAGGTTACTCTTAAACTAACATAGCTCTTAAATGGGTCAAACCATGAAAAATAAACTGTTTCTTAATTATAAAAAATATGATTATAAAATATTCAGTGTACTATTGAAACATATTATATTTTTAATTTTTTGAATTAAACTTCTTCCTCAGTGGAAAAATACAAATTTACCCATTCAGAGATGTGTGAGACCATTCTGTGTTCATAAACAGTATGATACATATTATTATTATTCTCTCTCTCTCTCTCTCTCTCTCTCTCTCTCTCTCTCTCTCTCTCTCTCTCTCTCTCTCTCTCTCTCTCTCTCTCTCTATATATATATATATATATATATATATATATATATATATATGATTATTATTTTGATTTTTTTGTTCAGTAATTGCATAATGCAATTCTTTTCAAAAAGGCTGGCTTTGAAGAATTGAAGAATCCGAGTGAGACAAGGACATTTTTATTTTATTTTTTATTTTTACTAATTTATGACTTTTGATGGCACAAAACTGATCATGAAGATTACGTTCATCAAGTACCACAGTGGCAGAACCCCCCCAAAACAAAACAAAACCAAAATTAAAGTCGCGTTGAAGTAGCAACGTGTCTTTTCTTCCATATTGTGATGTACATTCGAGAGCAACAGCATATCAAAAAAGTAAAAATGTAGGGCAGGGAGTCAGGGACAGTTCATCGGTTGATTGGATTTTGAGATGTGGCCGTTGCACTCAGAAAATTGAGGCATATGAACATGAGCTTGCAGGGGCAGGGTTTAAGCGGACTAAATTATTGAAAAAGTCCAGAGAGAAGTCTGTCATTTCACTGGAAATCTGGTTGTGATATTTTGATAAAAGATTACGAGGGCAATTTTTTTTATTATTATTATAAATAAATAAAACGTATGCATGGATGAATTGTTCTCAATAAGAGCAATAGCATTTTTATTTTATGCCTACTTTAAAAAAAAAAAAAAAAAATGTTTGAAAAAACACCACCATATAGCCTTAAACCAGATTGTGTTTTGAGTATGTGGGTGTTTGTATGTGTTTCACAGAGATCCCATTAGGACTTCAAACAAGACACAGGCAATCAGTTTTTGCTCTCTGTCTTCTTTTCATCATTGGTAGGGGCGTGATATGATATCTAATAAAATGTTCAGTCTCTGCTCCGAAGCATCACATGGCTGCTCCAAGGGTTTTCCTACTGTGCACACTGCTCTCCAGAACAATTCATTTAGACCTCACATAAAGCTTTGTGTAGGAGATGCCCTTCTCTGCTGATCGTCAGCCAACCTGAACCTGAACCCAGACTATTATGAGCAAAACCACCAAACCAATTGATGTCAGCCTGAAAGGGCTGTTTTATTTTCTTTGTTCTCAGCACCTGCTCTCACCTCGAGTATCGGTGAATCTTGTAATGACAATAAACAGGGAGGCTGAGTACATGCACATATAACCTGGATACAGGTTCACTAAAGCCACTGTTTTGCTGTCTGAGACAAATTTTGGCCTTTGATTGTTTTGAACTTGCCTTTATATGGCATTGACTGAATGACTTTCTTTCTTCTGTGGAACACAAAATAAGATATTTTAACAAAACATCTCAGTGTTGTTGCTTTTTTAAATCTATACAATGAAATTAGACCCCATTGAATTTTATTGTATGAACAAAAACAGAAACATTCTTCAAAATATCGTCTTTTGTGTTCTGTCATACTAGATATGGAACAACACCAGGGTTGAGTAAATGTTTCAAAGACCTGAACTGGGTATGTCAGATAAGGAAGACATCCAAAATGTGGAGAACCACACAGTTGCGAACCACAGGAAGTAGCATTGTGGAGCGAGCATGCCGAAAAAAAAAATTGTGTGTGAAATCACTGTACCACCTGAGTGCCTTAATAGCTGACATTTACCAACACCCCAGTGTCCCCACTCGCTGTTGTTGTGCTTCGTTCCAAGACAAAATGGGAAAGATGATATTCAGCATATTCAGTCATTGAACTCACACAGACACAAGAAATTGCAAGACCCCGTGTTTGTGTCATTGTCATTCTTGCCAAGTGCTTGTTTGCATGTGCTTTATTTCCTTCACCATTATCTCCGCGTCCTCACCATCTCTTCTCTCTGCTGCATGTGTCTGTAGGTACGTGGAGCGAAAGAACTTCCTAGAGAGAGTGGATTTGCGGCAGTTTGAGCTGGAGAAGAGCGTGCGTCTGAACAACATGAAACGGTGACAAGAGGAGACGGCAGACACATTCACTGATCACAACACAGACTGTCCCATATTCATATTCATATTCACCCTGCATACACTGTCGGTTTTCGTTGTCATATAGGTGGAAATATTTTTCAGATCTCTGGCCTGTAACAGCCCTCCAAAAACAGGTCTGCCTTCACAATCAAATGTTTGCTCATAGACAGCACCCACACCATCTTTCTCTTCTACAATTCATGTCGTCTTCAACATGAAAGAGAAACTGATCTTGAGTTTGTCTTCTCAAGGACTTTTCCTCAGAACCCCATTTTACAATCCGCTGAAGTACGTCACACACACCTAACCATTCAATGAGAGTGACATTAATGGGGAAGAAAAGCTCATCAAGATCCTCAGATAAGGGTTTTCAGCTTAAACTGAATTATTTTGCATAATTCATATCTTTGTTCTGACGGTGAGGCTTTTCGTAATATTAACGGCCAATATTGCATCCTATTTTGAGGCTGTCTACGCATAAGCATTCAGGAACCTTGTTCTTTTATTTGATGGTTAAATGAAAGGGTGCAGTTGTTTTTTTGTTTGTTTTTTTCATTTTTTTTTTTCATGTATACTTACTACTGTCTTGAGAATTTATTTTGTTAAGAGTGCTTGTATGGTAATTACCCTGCCGTCATTTTAATCGCGTTTCACTGTTTGACAGAAATAAATCATGTCCGTTGATTTGGACACTTTCTTTTTAAATGAACCATGTCTTGCTGTTAATTACTCTGACTTAATAATTAATGGCTCCACATCCTCCCTAAGGGCTTTTCCTTTTCTTTGCCAGCTTATGCCCCCCTTGTTGCCCTACGCTCCATCTCCACCACTGTCTGGACTGCTTAAAAAAAAAAAACTATCTAGGAAAGGAATCAGCAGGGTTTAAGTCCCGTATCTCTGAATCACTAGTGAGTCGAGCATGAATCCTTCCCCTACTCAAAACTATAATAATATGCAAGATCTCTCAATTAATGTTTTAATACTGGTTTGCCATAAATGGGAAAACAAAAATTTGAGGTCAGTAAGATTTTTTTTTTTTAAAGAATACTTTTATTCAGCAAAGATGCATTAAATTGAACAAGAGTGATATTAAAGATATTTGTAAAGTTACAAAAGATTTTATTAGACAAAAGATCTGTTTCTAATAAATCCTGAAATATCCTAAGAAAAATATTATATATTAAGCAGCACAACTGTTTTCAACATTGATAATAAGAAATGTTTCTTGAGCACCAATAAAAAAATAAAATAAAAAAAGCTGCATATTAGAATGATTTCTGAAGGGTCATGTGACACTGATGACTGGAGTAATGATGCTGAAAATTCAGCTTTGCCATCACAGAAATAAATAATATTTTAAAATATATTAAAACAGTTTTTTTAAATTGTAATAATATTTCACAATTTACTGTTTTTACTGTATTTGATCAAATAAACCTTGGTGAGCATAAGACATTCAACAAAAAATAAATTAGATTAAAATGTGGAAAGAGTAAATTAAAAAGATTAGAGTGATTATTGATGATTAGATCAGATTATTATTGCTTTGTGAGTATGTGTTATGTATGTTTCAGACTAAATTGCTGTACTGTTTGTTTTTGATGTAAATTCTTAATCCCCCTTAAATACCATGTTGGGTCTTTTGATAGGATGGGCGGCACTTCTTCCTTTCACTTTAAGATAATGGTCTTGTTTACATAATTCAATCTTCCCTCTCCCTGTGCGTAGGCCTGTGTGGGCACAAAGTTTGTTTACTGCCATTTCCTGCTGCTCGACAACCATTTAGAAGGATGTTCAGTATGTTCCACACATCTATCCAGATTTCTATAATGGCTGACCCCCACAGCAGTCCCCTGCCTCTCTGCTGCATTGCTTATTTCCCAAATGGAGATGAGTCGCTGTGCTGTGCTCTGATGTTGTCCTGTGCAGACATCAGACTCTGCAGGTGGGAATTTCAATGATACTGCCAAAATTCCCTCACTTAATCAATGTTCTCGAAGCTGGCACTGTGGCCTTTGTGTTGCACACCCATAAACCGCTTCATTCTAGACAGAAATGAATAAGTGTAGCTTCATGTGCATACAGAAACAATCAGATCACAATGCGCATGTACTCTGCCGACACTCCATGCATCGCTGTACTCTTAAAGGTGCTATATTTAAGAATGTTCATGTATTAATTGCTTTATTATTGTCAATGTGTAACAAAACTTTAAAAAACTAGATTTTCCACGACCTTAGGATGTCTATGAAAGCCTGTATAGACTGATTTTTATCTGAAGGACTCTGGATGTTTTGCCGGGAAAATTAAAAGGATGTGATGTTTACTGCGCTCCTGAGAGCCTCTCTTTTGTTTTATGACACATGAAATGATTGCTTGCAATGTTCACAATTATGCCGACAGAGCCATTCTGTACTGTATTATTAATGTTTAATGCAAATGGGTTAATTCAAACTATAGTCTCATATAGCCAGATCTATATATTCTATAGTTTCAAATATACCATATCACATAGCCAGATTTATATATTCTATAGACCAATTTGGAGTAGACGCCACAGTTACGTCACTTTCAGCTGCGCGCGCATAGTGGTGGCAGAAAAATAGCGGTAACAAGTAGAGGAAAATGGGCAAAATCCACAGAATAAGAGAAAAATGTTTTGTTGTGCCGAATCGGAATACAAAAAATATGGTCTTCATTTTTATAGAATTCTGTCGCTGAAGACACCTTTTGAAGCTAAACGCAGACGTTTATGTTGCAAGTCACAGACTGGACTGATGAAACCTGCAATGATTAGTCTAGCCTACTATTAAAGCATGAATTTTATGTAAACAGTAAGTCTTCGTAATATACACATATGCAGTTCATAGGGGACATACATACATAGCAGTTACAGCATGAAATAATATTTAAACCTATAACATTTTACATTACTTTTAAACATAGTATATAACATTTTTATCTCACAATTCTTGTCTATTTTTCTTGCATTTGCATGTTTATATCTCCCAGTTCCGACTTTATAACTCGCAATTGTGAATTTATATCACAATTCTTTGGGGGGAAAAAGTCAGAATTGCGGGATACAGTGAGGAAAATAAGTATTTGAACACCCTGCTATTTTGCAAGTTCTCCCACTTGGAAATCATGGAGGGGTCTGAAATTGTCATCGTAGGTGCATGTCCACTGTGAGAGACATAATCTAAAAAAAAAAATCCAGAAATCACAATATATGATTTTTTAACTATTTATTTGTATGATACAGCTGCAAATAAGTATTTGAACACCTGTCTATCAGCTAGAATTAGCATAGCAAAGACCTGTTAGTCTGCCTTTAAAATGTCCACCTCCACTCCATTTATTATCCTAAATTAGATGCACCTGTTTGAGGTCGTTAGCTGCATAAAGACACCTGTCCACCCCATACAATCAGTAAGAATCCAACTACTAACATGGCCAAGACCAAAGAGCTGTCCAAAGACACTAGAGACAAAATTGTACACCTCCACAAGGCTGGAAAGGGCTACGGGGAAATTGCCAAGCAGCTTGGTGAAAAAAGGTCCACTGTTGGAGCAATCATTAGAAAATGGAAGAAGCTAAACATGACTGTCAATCTCCCTCGGACTGGGGCTCCATACAAGATCTCACCTCGTGGGGTCTCAATGATCCTAAGAAAGGTGAGAAATCAGCCCAGAACTACACGGGAGGAGCTGGTCAATGACCTGAAAAGAGCTGGGACCACCATTTCCAAGGTTACTGTTGGTAATACACTAAGACGTCATGGTTTGAAATCATGCATGGCACGGAAGGTTCCCCTGCTTAAACCAGCACATGTCAAGGCCCGTCTTAAGTTTGCCAATGACCATTTGGATGATCCAGAGGAGTCATGGGAAAAAGTCATGTGGTCAGATGAGACCAAAATAGAACTTTTTGGTCATAATTCCACTAAACGTGTTTGGAGGAAGAAGAATGATGAGTATCATCCCAAGAACACCATCCCTACTGTGAAGCATGGGGGTGGTAGCATCATGCTTTGGGGGTGTTTTTCTGCACATAGGACAGGGCGACTGCGCTGTATTAAGGAGAGGATGACCGGGGCCATGTATTGCGAGATTTTGGGGAACAACCTCCTTCCCTCAGTTAGAGCATTGAAGATGGGTCGAGGCTGGGTCTTCCAACATGACAATGACCCGAAGCACACAGCCAGGATAACCAAGGAGTGGCTCTGTAAGAAGCATATCAAGGTTCTGGCGTGGCCTAGCCAGTCTCCAGACCTAAACCCAATAGAGAATCTTTGGAGGGAGCTCAAACTCCGTGTTTCTCAGCGACAGCCCAGAAACCTGACTGATCTAGAGAAGATCTGTGTGGAGGAGTGGGCCAAAATCCCTCCTGCAGTGTGTGCAAACCTGGTGAAAAACTACAGGAAACGTTTGACCTCTGTAATTGCAAACAAAGGCTACTGTACCAAATATTAACATTGATTTTCTCAGGTGTTCAAATACTTATTTGCAGCTATATCATACAAATAAATAGTTAAAAAATCATACATTGTGATTTCTGGATTTTTTTTTTTAGATTACATCTCTCACAGTGGACATGCACCTACGATAACAATTTCAGACCCCTCCATGATTTCTAAGTGGGAGAACTTGCAAAATAGCAGGGTGTTCAAATACTTATTTTCCTCACTGTATAAACTCTGAGGAAAAAAGACAGAATAATGAGTATATCTCACAATTCTGTTTATCCTTCTAAGAATTGATATAATTGGTGAGATATAAACTCGATATTAACTGTTTTTTTTTCTTTTCTTTCTTTTATTCCGTGGCTTCCACAGATTTCTATTGCAGACCTGTCATTTTCTGCCACGAGGTAGGCTCTGCCCACAAAAAACGTCATCGGTGTTTGCAAACACTAAATAGGTCTATATAGTCTCAGATATACCGTGAGTATTTTGGGGCATTGAATCACGTTCAGTGACATTCTCTTGTACTTTACATGTGCTATGCACGAGTGCGAGCACGTGCAATAAGTTGCTGGCTGCAGTTCACTTAACAGCCACAGGTGTCGCTAATAACAAGGGTTTCTGAATTCTACATATAGCCTAGTCTCAGCAGACTGAGCCCACGGACTGTTGGCTGCATATGGCACACAAAATTGGAAACACTTCGGGAGTTTCGATTTGAAGTCGTCATCTGATGTATTCTACAGGATTTCCAGGAGAAGTGTTCGACACGTTCTTTAACGGTTCGCCTGGAAACAAAGATGCCGTGATGCCAAACCCCCTTATGGAAGAAGCAAGCTGTTGTGTTTACAACTGTGACAATGAGCGCTTATCAGGATCAACTAAACACTGGATTTCTGAAAGTATGTGAAGTATGTAAAGTCCGCAGCATAAACTCTTTAAAATGCGTCCAAGAGTTTTACACATCAATTTTTTATTGTAGAGCAGGGTTCCTCAAACTCGGTCCTTGAGGGCCGCTGTCCTGCAGAGTTTAGCTCCAACCCTGATCAAACACACCTGAGCAAGCTAATCAATGTCTTCAGGATCACTAGAAACTCACAGCTAGTTGTGTTTAGTCAGGGTTGGAGCTAAACTCTGCAGGACAGTGGCCCTCCAGGACAGAGTTTGAGAGATATGTTGTAGAGATATGGACGTTACAATTTTCCTGCCCCCAAACATGCCGTGGAACACAACAAACTCTGATTGGTTGCTTTACGCTAAGTGGTCATCGGCCAATGAAAGCTTCTATGGAGTCCAGACCTTTTGCCGTCAGTCTGAACGAGGATAGGGGCTGCAAAGGCTCTAACACGGGTTCCTCAAATCCGCTAGAGAGTTACTGTTCTGCAGAGTTTAGCTCAACCCCTGATCAAACTCACCTTCCTGTGATCCTGAAGACCTTGATTTGCTTGCTCAGGTGTGTTTGATCAGGGTTGGAGCTAAACTCTGCATTTGAGGAACCCTGCTTTAACATGACATGAAAGCAAGCAACATCAATTTTTATTTTTTAACGAAGCTGATATTCGCTCCATGTGAAAAGCAATGATTCATGAACAAATCATTGTTTGAGTCAGATCTTTTCAATGAATCCAGTTCACAAAACCTGAAAGATTTGTTCACAAATTGGACAGATTTTCATTCTATTCCAAGTTCAAGTCACTGACTTAGTGATTTACAGCGAACAGGGGAACAGGGGAACATTATCAATGAATAATGGCATAAATTTCAGTCTGTTCCTCACACAATGCTTTTGTACAGTCTTCAGAAGACTTATAATGTAAGCATACAATATTCATATTTTTATGATGCTTTTGTGTCCTTTTTGAAGCTTGAAAGCCCCTGGATTAGACCAGCCTGAGGGTGAGTATGATGACTGAATTTTCATTTTCGGATGAACTAATCCTTTAAACATGCACGCAAGTCAAATCACTCTTTCCATGTGAATAAACACACTCTAGGCATAGTGGGAGTTTAGAGAGGTAACCACGCTCATTTTTATTCATGTCCTCCCCCTTCCACTCAAAGTCAATGGTAAGTGTATGGTATTCAGGAGTGGAGAGGAGCCTGTCGTCCTCATCTTTATTCAAACGCACCTGTCCTCTCCTGATTTCCTGATTTTACTCTCTCTCCTGGGCCTGAACACTGCTGTTAGCTCCTAAATAATGCCTTCATCCCTTTCTTTCTTTCACTTTTACCATTTTCCCAATGCTTTCATCTTGCATTGCACTTAGACATTTTGATGACACAAGTCTGATTTTCCTTTCGCAATTGTCTCTGCCATTATCATCAACTTTGAATTTCACTTCATAAGACTGCTTTCCTTTTCTGCATCTCAGTACTTGCATTTCACATCTCTTTCATCTTATCTTCTTGAGTACACTTCTTGAGTGATTTTATACTAGTAAAAAATTCTGATTTATTAGCATTATTTAGATAGAATGCACTGCGTATATGAGTAAGGCAAGCAGGCCAAAATGGATCAAATCAAATGAACCCACAGATCCAATGCTGTTAAAGAGGTGTAGACCCTTAGCAGTGTTCTATATAAAAAGACTTTTATGGAGCTACATGGCCTTAGGTGTCCACTCGGAATTCCTGTACCGTATATATAGCACAAACTTTACCTCCAGGCATGTGTATCTGTCTGTCACCAAGAGCATGACTTCAAACAGGGGCAGAAACCTTAAAAATAGACAGCGCTGTTAAGAGGACAATTATAAACAATCACTGTGATGAGAACCTAAAATAACAGCTGGCTAAAATGTTCCAAATGCCTCTTACCTCTAGGTCACCAGAGTTAAGAGGCGCTTTAAAACACTGCTGGGTATTTACTCCCTTTGTGTAAGCTACTATAAAATGCTTTCCTCCTTACAGTTCCAGTGCATTGCTTGCTGAACTACAGGCTTGATTTTAAGGTCTTTTAAGGTCTTTTGATTTTTTATGGCACATTTGCGAAAGCACTTGATGTCCTTTAAACATTTTTCTCTCCAATTTGTCAATAATGGCTAAATTCCAAAGATTTTTTTGCCACTAATTTTGCGGGAAAATGTGGAATCTTGCAGAATGGATTTAAATATGGGTCAAATGTGTTAAAAAGAGACTGCCACATTATCAAATTACACAAAATATGATATGAAATGAGCAGAGAGTGGTGAATGAATAAGTTGACGAATGAGGGGCGTTCCAAATCTGCAAGTTCTGCCCATGCAGACTCTGTATGGACCTGCTCATGGCTAATATCCAATTGCAGACCACGAGAAAGAGATTTTTTCTCTGTCTTTGCAGCAAATTCAGCCTTGGACTGGTTTGGCAGCCCACCAAAAAGATTTCCTTCTGAAGGTCTCCTTTCCTGTACTTTATCCCTCTCAACATTGGCTAATGTTGGCAGATGAAGGGAGGGAGTGTCATGACACCAATTTAACAGACATTTGAAGATAAGAAGAGGACCTTTGACTTCCTTCACACAGCTGCCCTGTATAATTAAAAGCCATTCATAGTGCTCATGGCATAGCTGTCGGTGGGAGCATTGGGAATGATACTGCTTATAAACTAATTGTCCTCCACAACACATACTTCTATCTGCTGTCTTCCAAATAACACATTCCTTAAAGGGAATTTCATTGTAGATGAGAAGCTTCTTGGTGTTTAATCTGAAACTTTTTTGAAGACGTGCTTAATCTTTGTTAGTAACCCCACCCCTAGAACATCATCCAGCATCTGCTAATTTGAAAGGCCAGACATTTTGTTGATATCAGCATCTTTTGGCCAATCTGCATTATTAATGGTGTTTCTTGTAAAGTCAAATGCTAGAATGTTTGCAAGTGGTTTCATCATGTTAATGGGTAATTGCTACTTTATAGGCCTAAAGATATACTTTCACTATATATTTTTGTTGTCTGCAGTCGTTCTCATTTCTGCAGATATGGCAGGATGAATTTGTCGCTGATGGTGTGAATAGGGCTTTCAGAACATTTTAGACATTTTCCAAGGATAGTTACCGCATTTTTGTTCAACAATAAAGGGATGTTCTCTGTGATTTGAGTGACAAAGCATTCATTGTCAAAAGCTAAATTTCCATCCAAGTGAATTTCACAAGTGTCATCATCACAATCTTTTTTCATTTATCTAGGCTTCTCAAGCAAGAAAAAATGTTGGGCGGGACTTGATTTTGAATTGTTTGGATCGTTGGATCATTGTAGTCCTCGGGCCAGTAAACACGCCATCAGAGAATGGAAGAGATGTTGCTGCAAGATGGAGGGGAAGCTAATTTGATTAAAGATTTACATTTGAACTGATTTCTACTCTGAATTATGTTAATGGCAATTTATGTATACTTGTATGTATTCATTTGTATATGCACGAAGTATTATTTGTAAGGCACAAAAAGTCGTTTTTCCAGTGAGACAAGGGAAAGTAAAACAGTATATCAATAAACAGGTCAATACCACGAAACGTGCATAAATACATCGAATGTAAATACACGCTATACTGTTCACAGCGCATAATATGTGTTTATCCACAGCGAGGTAACCGGACACTGTACCTTTAAACAGAACTTGATGATTCCATCATAGGGAGAGAGCGAGGGAGAGCGCGAGCTGTGCTATGAACTGTCAGTGTACACTACCGCAATACAGACAAACCAAAGGCGAGTCATTCCTTACTGTACGGGGAAAAAACGAGTGAAGAAGAGAAGCGTTTTATTTTTAAAAACCATTTTATTATCTAGCCCAGCAGCAGATCTCTGGAGAGGAGGGTGAACTGCGCAGCGCTGCTCGTGCGAGGTGGAGCGGAGACACATCTAAAACATTCACAATAAACTTCTCACCCCATCGAGACTCGGACTGCACCCTTACCACAGACACCATGGAATAGAAGGACTCCGAGAGAATCCTAACACCACAAATTGATGTTTTCTGCTGAAAAACCGTTAGAGGGGAAGAAACTGATCCGTTAAAATCAGCATCAAGCTCGTAGTGGATTGAAAGAAGGAGCTCAAGATGTCTGTACCGGTAAGTTCTTCAATTTAACCTTCAATCTGATTAACCGCTATGTGCAAAAGTTACTGAACTGCTTGATTGGAACTTAAATGTATTCTACTGGACGCACAGATGTTGGTCTGAAAGAATAGGCAGCTTGCTCTTGGTATATTGATGTGGTTGATGCACACTGTGGTTATTTGCTACAAAGCAGCTGTTCAGGATTTTTGTAGTTCACTCAAGACAGTACACACGAGCTGTGTGTCAAAACCTGAGTGAGTTGTCTACCTAAAAGCATTTTATTATTATGCGTCGTAGGCGCGTTCCGATGATGCCCAAAAATGCGGTATAGCAGCGCAAGGTTTTGACCCACAACCTCGGAGTCCGTGAGCTGTGCACAAATAGGAAGCAGAATTTCCCCATGACAGGTTTCCATAGTACTGTACATACTTCACGTTTCTATTCAGGTAATAACAACAACAACAACAACAAAAAAAAACGCTGTCGTTTTTTGGTATTTGAATAAGGATTTATGATATTGTCAAGAATACCTAAACAAACAAACAAACAAACAAAAAGCATTTTTTTTCACCCTTTTTTTAACTTTTTTTTTTTTTTAATATAACAAATAACTTGAAAAAGTGTTCCACCTCTTTATGAGTTAGGCTACTTGAAGGCCTATGTAAAGAACCAGTTTTGAAACCACCTTCATCAACTCTGTTGCAGCTTTAATCCCCCCCAAATTTGACATTTTCTAAGATTTGACCATGTTTTCTATGATAGTGTAAATCGGCCCCCTGGAGCAAAATGCATCTTGAAAGTAATTATCTCTTAAAACATTGCAGCCCTTTTTCAAAACACCTATAGAAATGGATTTGACTTTTCCATATTGACTGTTCCTGTCACAGTTGAGATTTATTTGTGAAATATGCATTGTGTTAACCTGTGGAACAAGAATCGATAAATAAATATTAATAATATTGCGCATATTCACAATTAAACATTGTTGACCCTGAGGCAAGATCAGTTTTTGCACCGTGGACCTGTTTCTTCCATCGAGTCTCGACCTGTGAGGACTTAGTTCCGCCTCCCTGCTGCTTTTGGCATCTCATTTCGACATTATGCTACAAGATTTAATGTTTGCCCTCACGGCTGAAGTTAAGTGGAAGAAGTCAGTGGATTACTAATAAAGAGCTGTGGAGGATGCACAGCCCTGCAAAACTTCATTGCCGATCCCTGTGGGAGGAATGAGGATAATTTGCATGTCTTGGCAGCTTACCTATATATTTCCCCACTGCTGTTTTTAGGAGAACTGGCATCTTGATGATGTTATGAATAAATAATAAAATCACTTCTGGTCTTTGCATCTGAGTGATGAAGTCTCTTGCTCAGTTTAACTCTTTAAGACAACGCTCAGTGGCAGTTAGAAAGAATTGTGTTTGTTCAGATTCAGCATCGCATGAGTACAGATGTCCCATGCCATTTTCAACAAACAGAAGCCAGATTGCTGTTTTTGCCCTGGGGTGATGGAGCTTGATCGCAGCAGCTGTTCTACCACAAAGACGAGAGTATGCTTTGCTAGTCTTGTGGCTCGTTTTCCACGCAACCGGTGTGATTGCGTTTACCTGAGACCAACAGATGTCCCAGAGAAGTGAAAAACAAACGAGTGTAATGGCTTAAAGCACATTAATAGTGTTTGCAGCCTATTTCATCAGTAAGATGGAAACCTGAATTGGTTTATTTATTAGAGCTGGTTATCAATATGGACTTTCCGTTATTCTCGATTTGTTTCAGATTATGATTTTATCCTGATTTATTTGGGCATGTTCCAGTTAATAATGGCCCTTTTTTAACATATGAAAGTAATGAGAACCTTCTATCTAGGTATTATGAAAATGTTAGTATGTGATCAAACTATGCAGTTCATTTTCTATATATTTAACATAATATTTAACGCAACCAAAATCCTGATCTGTGTATAGTTGATTAAACCTTAAATTGCATTTCTTGTGTAAAATTTTGGCTCAAGATCTTAATAGAAAAACATTTTTGTTTGCTTGCCATTATTTTGCAGTACACAAACTTTTTAATTCAGACAGCAAACACAGGTAAAGCATGACTTCAGATTTTTATCTAACATTCAGAAAGCCTAAAGAGTTGAATTATGTATTATTATTACTATTATAGTTTTATTGATATTTCGAATTTGCTTTTATTTTT